>NC_142071.1:18658269-19270000 GCF_059756535.1 Pantherophis guttatus | reverse complement strand
GGGATGTCAAACTCAAAGCCCGAGGCCCAAATCCGGCCCATGGGGTGCTTAGATCTGGTCCACAGGGCTATCCTGGAAACAGCAAAGGACCGGCCTGCAGCACCACTGTGTTCTGTCCCCCTTCCTCACACAGGCAAACGTAATACCAAGCACGCCTACCAATATTTTATTAAGTAAACAGATTAGAATTCTTGGCAGACCAAGGTTTTGGCGGCAAACTGCCTAATACCTGCCAAGACCGTTTTCACTCCCATAAAACAGAAGAGGATTTATCTTCAGTCCGTACCAGGAGCAACAAATTATCCACGAGACAAGAGTTTAGTCAATGTTCAGTCCAAAATATATCCAAGCCAAATTTCAGAGATCACGATGTGACTTTCAGGGTTTAACTTTGTCTGTCACAAAGCCTGAAGAGCAATCCCACCCTTTTATTCCTGGTGAGGCGTGGATCCGTGACTCAGCTCAATCTCTGACCCTCCCACGCCTCTTCCGTTGCTGTGCACGCTTCTCCCTCCGACATTGCCTGGGATCAAGCCAGGATTCATCATCCTCGCTCCCTATCAATTGGTGCTCCGATATGCCTTCCTCCTGGCACATCCCAGGCTGTTCCTCCTGGCCTTCGGATGGAACTTGAGGCATTGCCAGAAAGGAGGGTCCTGGAGAGGGAGGCCTTGTCAGTTCCTCCCCATCACCTTCTGAGTCCTCTTCCTCTGTTAGGACAGGCTCGGGAGTCGGGGTCACAACACACTGCCAGTGAAAACAGTACTCGGGAAGGCCACATGCGGCCCTCCTGAGCTCCGTTTTTGCTGGCAGAGGGTTGCAGGAGGCTCAGGAGAGCCCGTTTTCTCTGGCAGAGCGCTCAGGCCACCATAGGCACCCCTGACATGAGTGATGGTGAGCTAGTCACGCCCAGTCTGGCCACGCCCCCCCCCCGACCCTCCCGAGATCAAACACAACGCTGATGCGGCCCTCAATGAAATTGAGTTTGACACCCCAGGTCTATAATAAAGCTTTCCTCATTTGTGATTTAATTGAACATTTCAGAGTCCATCATATTAAAGAGATAGCATCCTAGATGGGTTGCAATTGGTTCTTCGTGCCATGCAATCATATTGCCACAAAGACTATTAAATAGATACATTTGGAAAAAATGGGAAGCTGATGGCTCGAGCAATGGATCCAGACCTCAACCAAACAGGATCTGAATGCACCTTGTACATCTTCTACTCAAGGAGATTAACCAGCGGTGATATCCAGTTGGTTCTATCCGGCTCGTGCGAACCAGTAGCACTGGTGTCGGATGACTCCACCCATCCACCAGGACGTCATTATGTCCCGCTTTTGACCCTTTGTGCATGCGCAGAAGAGGCACGCGTGCTCATACTCCCGAACCGGTAGCGAAGGTAAGTGCATTTCAAATGAGTGTGCAGTTTTCAGGATTCTTGCAGGAACTGTGTATTTTGTGTTGACACCTTTTGATGAATCCTGTCATAATGTTTTTAAAGGATGTGGTAGATACTCCAACACCAGGCCCCATAGAGCAATTATCTTGTATCTTCCTCTCATTCCAACCATCTCATTAAAAGATAATATTCACACTGAAGATTTTGAAAATTTACCCTCAAGGCAGATTTCCATGAAAAGGTATTTCTTTTCATGGAAATGGACAGTATCTCATAATGTCTTAGAACAGGGTAAAATACCAGATTTCATTGAGATTAGCAAACATACAGCTGTGTGTTGTTTTCCCTGTAAATGAGCCAGAAAGTCAGCAAGTGATCATGATAAACCTGGATTTTGAACACAGGGGACAAACTGGGTTTCTTCAGATGCTCAGGGTTATCACTCCCAAACCTTTAGACATTAATGACAGCTGCAACTCATGAGGATAGTATGAAATCTTCAGGATGATGGGCAACACATTATAAGTCTTATGCTACTGATATTATTTTTAGTTATTTTTGAGAGGGTTTTTTTTTTTTTTTACTATTTTATTTATCGCAATTTAAAACATTTTTATCCCCATTTTCAATGAAATATCCAATGTCAGGCCCAAACCCAAGAATGATTCATCTGAGTTCTTTATTGGTTCTCACCTATAGAAGAAAAAAAAAAAAGCTTGCAGATTGGGGACTCTATTATCTGCATCTATGATACACTCTGGGAACTATTAAGGAGAGGCTGTCTTCACCCTCTTTCTCTCACACATAACACACAAATTGAGTAGCCTTCTGGAATGCATCCCCACCTCTTGGGGATCCACCTCCTGACTACATTCCATCACACCCAAGGAGCTCCTTAGCCTGTAGCAACTGAGCCAGTGAGACCCGAACTGCCAAACTGCTGGCAGCCAGTGATCAGCAGAAATAGCCTGCAGTACTGCATTCTTTATTTTTTTTGCATAAAGTTTTTTTTATTTTTTAATATATAAAAATTAAATTTTCAATTAAGCAGTGTGTTGTCCGAGTACCAATAATTTTGAAAAATAAACATAGTGTTTACAATTATGTTCATTACATTGGGATAGATGAAATTAAATATTTCATCTATCATTGTAAACACTATATCAGATATGCGACAAGGAGCAAACTCCCCAGAGAGGTACATGTGAGGTTTACCAAGAAAGCAATAAGAGCGGAGATATTACAAAGTGTAAGAGAAGATGACCCATTGAAATATAAAGGGAGAGAAATAATAGTCCTAAAACAGATCCCCAGAAGAGTAAGCGATATAAGAAAACAATACAAATTTTTGACAACACAACTAATTAAGCATGGAGTAAACTTCAGATGGCTGATACCGGAGGGAATACTGGTGACTTAGATCAGGGATGGGCTCTACTTATCTTTACTACCAATTCGCAACAGGGCCGCACGCACATGCACAGAAACGTTCTGATGATGTCGGGGTTGGTGGGTGGAGCCTCCCTCCGGTTTTACTACCGGTTCTATAGGATTGGTCCAAACCGGGGGCAACCCACCACTGACTTGGAACATAGACTGGATTCTATAGAAAAAGCAGAGAAATTTTATGACCACATTTTGCAGTACTGCATTCTAACCACTGCGCCACTGTGGCTCTCCACTGCTCCTGGAATTGCCTTCCTTCGACTTAGCTACTGACATTGGCTTTGGTACACGAAGCACCCACGAAGCATATCACATGAGGTTTTGCAAACCCAGCTGATTGAGAAATACATTGCTTCATTTGAATGACAGAAACACTGGCAAGATCAGTTGGCTCGAAAAGATGATAAAGCAGCACACTGATTTAAAACCAGAAACATTTTTGTTGGGGATTTTACCTGAAACTTATTGTAAAAGAACACATATTTAATTATCCATGTATTAACTACAGCTAGAATTGCATTTGCACAAAATTGGAAAAGTGAAGAGACCTCTACTGATGAGAATGTGATCAGGAAACTATTAGAATGTGCAGAAATGAACAGGTTAACATTTGCAATTAAGAAGAATGAACAAACGGAATATTATATGATATGGTGGAATAGAGTGACTGATTGTTAACTCTGGGGGCAAATTGTACTTAGTACAATCCAAAGGATAACTTCAAGAGGGCAAATACTAGAAATAATCAAAACAGATAGTGCTTGACCTACAACCATTCATTTAGTGATGGTCCAAAGTTACAACATCACTGAGAAAAGCGACTTACAACTGGTCCTCACACTAATGACCTTCACAGCATCACATGATCAAAATTTAGCCACTTGGCAAACCAATATGTGTTTATGACGGTTGCCACATCCTGGGGTGTCATTTGCCAAAGTCAATGGGGGAAGCTGGATTCACTTAATGACTACATGAGTCATTTAACAGCTAGAGTGATTTGATGGCAATCGGTTGTCACTCTTTGCTTAGCGACGGAAATTCCACACATTTTCATAGTTATACTTTTTATTTACTATAGCAAAATCTGAGGCATGCTGTGCATTTATATAGCAGTGAATTATTTCCCCATTGCACTGATATTTGTTCAGAAAATAATTTCTCAACCTATGGGGTCATATGCCAAATTTACGTTGTATGTTCTGCGTGAGCACTGATCTTTCAAGCTGGTGCCACGTATCACCTGTTGCTGTGAAATGTAACTCTCCCCAAGCGTGCTTAAGTCCTAACTGATGTGTGTTTTACACATCACACTCAATAGTAATGCACTAAAGATGCAAAACAGCATTTTCGTGTTATTCACATTCCATTCATCTATGCATAATGGTTTAATCCATCAATGAAATGCTCTCTTAGCCTTCAAATAAACATAAGATGTAAGTTAACCTTGAAAAAAAAGGCAGCAAATTTGCCTTGAGTTTAGATTTCATTTTGATGCAGATGCTTTGTAACATTACATTCCTATACATTACAGGAATTCAAAGAGAGGGGGGGCAGATGGCAGCAGTATATTTAGAACTTTTAGCGCAAAACTATCTTTATACTTGTTTTAATCCAAGTGAGCTATAAAGACAAAATTAAGTGTTTTGGAACTGACTTACCATAGCAATAGCAATAACACTTAAGACTTATATATAGCTTCACAGTGCTTTACAGGCCCCTCTAAGTGGTTTACAGAGTCAGCCTATTGCCCCCAACAATCTGGGTCCTCATTTTACCGGCCTCAGAAGGATGGAAGGCTGAGTCAACCTTGAGCCTGGTGAGAATCAAACTGCTGGCAGTCGGCAGAATTAGCCTGCAATACTGCCTTCTAACCTCTGCGCCACCATTCCTTGTTGACATCCCATTTAAATAAAGACAAACCCAATAATAATGACAAAAGAAGGCAAAGGTCATATATTTGCATTGGTATGCAACCCCATGGTGCAACCCCAAAATAATTGGGGTTTGGGAGTTGCACCCATCATCGGAATTAACAAATTCACCATCAGTTGAAGGCAACTTTATTCAGAACAGTTTACCTATAACATCATCAAACATCCACCTCTTCTGTCTATCCCAGGTCCTTGGAAGGGCTCCATAGAGAGACAAAAATGCCAACTCCATACTGAACATCTGGCTGACAGTGCAACAAACCTGTTCTGCCCCAGCTCCGGATTCCCAAGGATTGTGGCACACACCAACGGACCTTATCAAAGTTATAACATACCAAGAATAAACAAAGTCCGGCAAAGGTTGGCAACCAGCCCAGAAAACAAGCTACGATAAGACACTCACTCTTCAAAAATGCTCTGTAATAATTACACATTGTTTCCAGCAAGAAATTACTAACTTCGTGCAACTTAAATAGGCTAAGGGAATGGCCAATTATCCTCAAACCTTACTCTCGAGGAGACCTCCTCCTCCTGAGTAGCCACTCCTGCCTTTTGGCAGCCCTGTGTGCTCGAGCATTGAGGAGAGGCTCCTCCACTTCGCTCTCTCCACTTGAAGGAGTCTCTGGAGGTTCTGAAGGCCCAGGCTGAGTCTCTGCCTCTGGCACCACATCCTCTTCAGCCTCCTCGCTGTCCGACGCGAGTGCCAGCTGCACAGGCTGCTGGCACAACCCCACACCAGCCTCCTCATTGTCGGGATCAGCCACGATCCGCGCAGGCCACTGGTGGGCCACAACAGAACCACAAGAATCCTACAGTGAGTCACCCCTTCCTTTTTCCTCCCTCCACCGGCCTGCTCTGGCCATCCAGCTAACATCCGAAACCGTGATCTACCCTGCATATCTATATTTCAAGTTGTAGCCCTTCCAGGATCACAGATTCTAAAAGCATACATTAAGCCTTCTTCTTTAATCTCAAACGTTTTACTGCTCCGGGATAGACCTTGAAAAGCAAAGCGAATAAACAATTGAGGCAGCCAAGTTTTCTAGAAACGCAGAAGGAAAAAAAATATATTACTGCACCCAACTGCCAGAGGCACTCAATAGCGTACTTTCAGCCACCCACAAATTAGCAATAATTAACTAGTGTTTTGTTAAAAGCTGTTCTTTGCCACTATACATAAAAGAGCGGCCTACTGCTTTTATATAATTCGTGTGGCAGTTTCTCAGTATTGATAATAGTAGGAGCATTCAACAGCATCTCCATTTAAAGTAATTCCTGCACACGGATTCAATATTTATACTGAATATCTTCTAAATTACTTCAATATTATTGTCCGTCTCACACTCAGAATGTAACGTTGAACGACAATAGTTTGTCCATGATTGCTTAATGCCACACATTAACGCCAGTTTCTTTTTGGCTTTCTTTCGGTCAGTGATGTATAATATCAGTCAAGTTTTTCAAAAATATAATATCGGTCGCTTTTATAATGAATAAAATGCAGTTGCATGCAGCTCTCATCTATGACCTCTTTGCCATTTCTTTCCCAGGTAGTCCTTGATTTATGACCACAATTGAGCCCGAAATCTCTCTTGCAAAGTGAGTCATTTGTTAAATGAATTTTGCCCCATTTTATGACTTTTCTTGCCATAGTTGTTAAGTGAATCACAGCAGTTAAGTTAGTGACACAGTTGTTAGTGGATCTGGCTTCCCAATGGACTTTGCTTGTCAGAAGGTCACAAGAGGAGACCAGGGGTGAAATGCTCCCGGATCGGACTGGATCGCTCCGGAAATAACAGTAAAAATAAATGATTTAAGATGAAGATGATGTGCTGGGCTAAATAATTAAAGATAAATATGTTGGGATTATTGGTTAAATTAGGATGATTATATTGAGATAAATAATAATGAAGATGATTTGTTGCAAGTAATTATTAAGATAATGTTTAAGATAATAGTAAAAATGAAAAGATATTGAGTTAGAATTTAAAGATTTAAGTAACGGGTTTTAGGATAATGCGATTATAAAATAGATAGAATTTAGGGAAGCAATTGTTTAAAATATCAAGTTGTGTTATTTGGAAATTAAGATTTGAGGTGAAAAATAGAAAGGTAGTTATTTTTGAGTGAATTGTGAGTGGGTTTTTCTCTGTTTTACTTTTTTTTATTATGATTATTCTTACAAGATGATAATTAGTGGAGATGAAATATTGTTAAAGATGAATTATTGATTGTGCCAATTTATAACCGGATCAACGCTTCGTTCTAAAAGATGTATTTTATGTTTATGTTTTATCAAAAAAAAAAAAGAAAAAAAAAAGAGGGGACTAGGGGTGAAATGCTCCCGGATCGGACTGGATCGCTCAGTCCGGTAGCGATCTTGACCAGTGGTTCGGCGATCCGGTAGTGATGGCGGAGCGAATGCAGGTTTTGCAGGTTTTGAACATGCGCAGAAGGTCTGCGTGGCACGTGCGCTTCCGAATCAATAAGGAAGGTAAGTAGATTTCACCCCTGCTTGGGACACGGCAACCGTCATAAATATGAGTCAGTTGACAAGCATCTGAATTTTGATCACCTGACCATGGGGATGCTGCAATGATCATAAGTGTGAAAAATGGTCATAAGTTACTTATTTAAGTGCTCTGCATTGGTTCTCCTGCAGAAGAACTTTCCATTGGAATTATAAAATATAAAAAAGATCATCATATCCTTTTAGATACCTATCCATTCTCTGCCCACCCACCCACCCCAACCCGGCCAACCTCCCCAATGCAACAATAAATAATTTAATTTAATTTAATTTAATTTCCAATTTATATACTGCCCTTCTGCCTGAGGACTAAGGGCGGTGTACAGCCAAGATAAGAACATAGAATACAAATATTAAAAACAATATTAAATAAAATGGAGATTTTTAACTAGGGAAGGAAAGAAGTCTCATGAGAGCAAAAGTAAAAAATTCCAATATTTCAAAAGGCTAGCTTGGCAGGGGAGCAGAATGAAGAAATGAAGCTGGTTGCATAGGGCAACTTAAGAACAAAATCTCCATTAAAGAATAATTATTCTACTGTATGCATCTTGTTTCACAGTATATCATTTTCTCGTGCAATTCTTTTCCCATTTGGTATTTTACAAAGTTCAATTTCCCACATGCTGTTCCAGGCTGAAAGAAAAGCACCATTAATGCCTCTTTGGCCTTTAAGGGGGGCTACAGACTTTTACAATTCTATTCTCACTTAGAGACATTGCTGGTGTCTGAAGATTTCTCTTAAAATCCGTGAATAGTGTCTGATAAAGAAGCTGTCAGGTAATTAAAAAGAGAGCCAGTTTGGTCTAGTGGTTAAGGGAACGGCTAGAAACCAAAAGATTGTAAGTTCTAGGGTTGCCTTAAATAAGTAATCCGACTGAGTGACTTTGGACCAATCATCAGGAGATGGTGAGTTCTAGTCCTGCCTTAGGCATGACAGCCACTTTAGATCAATCACCAGGAGATAGTGGGTTCTAGGCATAAAAGCTAGCTGGGTAACTTTGGGCAAGTAGTCCCTCTTTCTTGGCCCAACCCAACCTCGTAGGATTGTTGTTGTGGGAAAAATAGGAAGACGACAACGTATTAGGTATGTCTACCTTGAGTTATTTATAAAAATAACAAAGGTGGAATTAAAAAACTTATAAAAAGCTTTCCATGTATGGTGGACCTGTCCCAGGGTAATTGAGTTTTGGAAACTTATTCAGAGGTGGTTGTTAGAAATTACTGGATACAAATTACAACTGAAACCTGAATTTTACTTATTAAACATTAGGCCAGATAAAATAGGCACTAACAAATGGTATCTGATTGTCTATATTACAACTACAGCAAGAATATGTCTCGCCCAAAATTGGAAGGGTAAAGACCTACCGTCTGAAGATATGATTTTAGGGGAAATTATGGAATGTGCAGAAGCCGATAGGCTAACAAAAATGTTAAGAGATCAAAAAGATTCCGCATATTTCCAATGTTGGGACCTATGCTACGTTTGGTTAAATAATGGAATAAAAAGAGGACAATGTTAGCTTAGTTTTTATCTCTCATTTGTATATTTGGACTGAATGTAATGTATTGTGTAAGGTGCTCACCGCGATCTATTTATTGATAAACTTTTTGTTTGTATTTTTTTAAAGAAATAAAATTTATTTAAAAAAATAAAAAACTTATAAAAAGATAAATAATTAAAACCAGAATCGAGCAGGTAGCCTTTGATGGGATTAGCACTGTTAAATGGGCCAATTTTTGGGTTGAATGTCATGAAAGAGCAACGAACTGCTGGTTGTTTGGCTTACGGTTGTTCTTTGTTTGCTTCTGATGGATTTTCTTAATCAGTTCCAAAGTTCAGGGCAAACTAGATTTGCGGAAAGGCACAACTGATCTTGCAAAAGACAACTTCAGAAATAAGGTCCCCATTAAACAATTAATTCTGCTACTGTATTGTGTGTATCTTGATTCACAAACAATCATTTTATTTTATGATTTTTTCCTCATTTGGTATTTTACAAAGCTCAATGTCCTATATGCTGGGTCAGTTTAGATTCCAGGCTGAAGGAAAAAACACCACTAATGTCTTTTTGTCTTTGAGAGGCTACAGCTTTTTCCACTCACTGGGAAACATTGCAGGTGCCTGAAGATTTATCTTAAGTGCATGAAAGGAGTCTGATCAGGAAACATCTACACCAGGGGTCTCCAACCTTGGCAACTTTAAGACTTGTGGACCTCAACTCCCAGAGTTCTTCAGTCTTAAAGTTGCCAAGGTTGGAGACCCCTGGTCTACACCACTGCAAACTTTTGGTGAAAAACTAAGCTGGGAGACAGTCAAATAAGGTCGTTCAATGAGGCACTGTGGAATCAGACAATGGATTAACCTCCTGCTTATTGTAGAAATTTGGATTAAAGCTTCCCAGACAGATTAGCCCATCCCCATTTTCATTCCATGGTTGAGCTCTTCTGATTGTTAGGCCATTTTTGCAAACCTTCAATCATCCTTTTTACCGTCATGAAGTACCAATGGTTATATAACTTCAAAAATCAACCAAGGAGCTGGGTTTCTAAGTGTTCCTCTGTTCTCCAGTTGCATCTTTATCCAGGATCGCAAAAACGTTCTCCAGGGCTGCAGCACAATCTCAGACAAAGATATGAACCAAGGGATTAAAAAAGGGCTAGCTGAGAACTCTAAAGGTAAAGGTAAAGGTTCCCCTCATATATATGTACTAGTCTTTCCCGACTCTAGGGGGCGGTGCTCATCTCCATTTCAAAATCCGAAGAGCCAGCACTGTCCGAAGATGTCTCCGTGGTCATGTGGCCGGCATGACTAAATGTCAAAGGCACACGGAATGCTGTTCCCTTCCCACCAAAGGTGGTCCCTATTTTTCTACTTGCATTTTTTACTTTCACTTTCGAACTTTACAGTGCTTTCGAACTGCTGGTTGACAGAAGCTGGGACAAGTAACGGGAACTCACCCCATTACGCAGCACTAGGGATTCGAACCGCTGAACTGCCGACCTTTCGATCGGCATCTTAACGACCGCATCCCTTCTGACTGAGAACTCTATGTGTGCTAAAAGATCATTTGAATTGGAAGGACTGCACAGTTTTATTCAATTGTGCTGGACAACTAACACAAGATTGCAATTTACATTCATTCATTCATTCATTCATTCATTCATTCATTCATTCATTTATGTAATTTATATGCTGCCCTTCTCCCGAAGGACTCAGGGCGGCTTACAAAGAAAACATTCAACAAATTCGAAAATTACATAAAAATTAAAATCCAATTAAAAATTAATTAAAATTATTTCAATGTAAAAATCCCCCAACGGGTCAGCCCATTTGATGAAAGAGCCACGTCTTCAGTTCGCGGCGGAAGGAGAGGAGGTCAGGGGCTGTCCTAAACCAGGTGGGCAACCCGTTTCAGAGGGTTGGCGCTCCCACAGAGAACACTGTCCCCCTGGGGGCCACCAGCCGACATTGTCTGGCTGATGGCACCCTGAGGAGGCCCGCTCTGTGGGAGCGCACAGGATGATGGGAAGATGGCAGGAGAAGATCTTGCAAGTACCCCGGGCCTAAGTTATGTAGGGCTTTATAGGTGAGCATCAGCACCTTGAAACGGACCCGAAGGACCACCGGCAGCCAGTGCAGCTCGCGCAGGAGAGGTGTCACACGGGAGTAGCGAGAAACCCCCGTAACAACCCGCGCGACCGCATTCTGGGCTAGCTGTAGCCTCCGGGTGCATCCCAAGGGCAGCCCCATGTAGAGGGTGTTACAATAGTCCAACCGAGAAGTTGCATCTTACTGCATTTAAAGTAAAAGATGACTCGTTATCCTCCATATTTAAAACTTCCCAGAGTTGGATATCAATAATTGCTTCTAAAGTATTGTACAATTTCAGTGTCCCGATGGAAAAGCATCTGTCAACGATGGGTCTAACTCGCCCCATTGGTTCTAACGGAAAGGGTCTACTTTGGATCCTGTCAGCAAAAAGATTTCGGCTAGTGGGGTTCAGGAGAACAGCTTTTCCTGCTGTGGCCCCCATCCTCTGGAATATTCTCCCGTCAGAGATGAGATCGGCCCCCACACTCCAGGCCTTTCAGAAGAGGCTAAAAACATCCTGGTGCCCACAGAACACTGTGAGAGGCTGATGGGATAGAAAAAATGCTCACACCCAGGCTGCCCGTCATGTTGGTCTTTAATTTTTTAACTTTTCTACTCAATTTTTCTAATTTTAATTATTATTTTTTTAGCACTTCCTTATATGATAAGCTTCCCAGAGTGGCTATATTGGTGAGAAAGGCAGCTTTAAAAAATTAATAAATAAACAGCATAATGCATGCTCTCTATATAGCAGAGGTAACTATCAGGAAAAAAGGGGCAGGGTCCTACCATGACTTAGTCTTCACGCAAGCCCCTGTTTTCTACCCTGAAGCTGGAAACAGAACAACTGATTGTAATGGGTTGCGAGAGTAACCTTAACATACAGAAGGAAATATTGCCTCTTAGATAAAGGGCTGATAACCAAAATCTGAACCCACAGCAGGCATCTAATCTGAGTAAAGATATCGTAATTGACTCTCCCTATTCCTCTGGAACAAGAAAGGCAGGGCTGGGAGTGGTACATTCAGGCTTGCCAGATTCTGTGACTGAAACCCTACAATAAAAATAGATTTATACTCATAATTTTGGTTTTCTGGACTGAACTACCTCCAAAGGCTGACACCTATTCAATTAAAGGTGAATCACTGTATTCTGTTAATGCAGTGTTTCTCAACCTTGGAAGCTTGAAGATGGGTGGACTTCAACTCCCAGAATCCCCCAGCCAGCAGCTCCCAGGGACTCTGGGAGTTGAAGTCCATCCATCTTCAAGCTTCCAAGGTTGAGAAACACTGTGTTAGTGCATGATGTTCAGCTGGGTCCAAAAGACTTAATGGCGACATTCAATGAGGAAAAAGGAAAACCAGACAATATTCCGATGCATGTTACACACATACAGGCAGTCCTTGACTTATGACCACAATTGAGTCCAAAAATTCTGTTGCGGAGACATTTCATTAAGTGGGTTTTTGCCCCACTTTACGACCTTTCTTGCCACGGTTGCTAAGTGAATCACTGCAGTTGTTAATTAGTAACACGTTTGTGAAATGAAGCTGGCTTCCCCACTTCGGACTTTGCTGGTCCGAAGGTTGCAAAAGGGGATCACATGACCCTGGGAAACTGTATCGGTCATAAATATGAGTCAGTTGCTAAGCGTGTGAATTTTGAACACATGAACATCGGGATGATACAGTGGCTGTGTGAAAAATGTTCTTAAGTCACTTTTTTCAGAGTAACTTTGAACGGTCACTAAACGAACAGTTCAGTAGTGGGATTCAGCTGGTTCTGTCCAGATCACATGAACCGGTAGCATTGACTGTAGGAGGCTCCGCCCACCCACCCGGATGTAATGCGCAACTACTGTGCGTGTGCTCACATTTGCGAACTGGTAGGGAAGATAAGTGAATCCCACATCTGGAACAGTTGTAAATCAAGGACTACTCATATAAGTTCTGCCATGTCCAACAGAACTTCAAGCCCATAGGTCTTAAAGTTGCCAACTTTGGGCGGGCATCTCGCCTGTCTCGGCTTTGATGTCCAGAGAAGGCTGCAGTTTGGTTCCGACTGGGCTGCTGATTCCTGGAGGTCCCTGGATGAAGGCAAGTTCTGCCCCACTCTGGGTCACCTGGAGCAGGCTCTCTTCAGATAGTCCGCCCTCTGCCAAGTGTTGGGGTGCGAATGGAGAGTCTGGGGCTCAGGAATCTCAGTCGTTTTCATTAGTTTTGAGAGAGTTGGCTTGTTTGGTCAGTGCTGACATGACGCCTCTAATAAATATTTCTTTTGAAGCTTGGTTTGAGGCTCATGATTTAATTAGGGCATCCGTCGGAACCCTGACAGCAAGCCAACTCTCGAGCGCAGGTCAGGAATGCTTCGCAAGTTGACAACTGCAACCTTTGAGTGAAAAACTGAGAAAAAGCCAAACGAGGCAGCTTAATGAGGTAGTTGGGAATTAAACGTGGAAAGGATTAATTTCCTGCTCAGTTTAGGAATCCGGATTAAAGCTTCCCAGACAAGATGGCTGTCTTGCTTCTGCCTCAACACTTCTAGTACAGGTTGTCCTTGACTTACAGACATTCATTGAGTGACCATTTGACATTACAACAGCACTGAAAAAAGTGACGTACAACCTTTTATTCACGCTTACAACCATTGCTGCATCCCTAGGGTCACGTGAACAAAATTCGGATGCTTGCCAACTGGTTCATATTTATGACCATTGCAGTGTCCGGGGGTCATGTGATCGCCTTTTGCATCCTTCTGACGAGCAAAGTCATCGGGCAAGCCAGATTCCGTTAACAACCGTGTTACTAACTTATGGACGGGAGTGATTCACTTTAACCACTGTGTCAAGAAAGGTTGTAAAATGGGGCAAAATTCAGTTAACAACTGTCTTGCTTAACAACAGAAATGTTGGGCTCAATTGTGGTCGTGTTGTGGCCCGTCAGCGGCCTGTGCAGATTGTAGCTGACTCTGACAGTGAGGAGGCTGGTGTGGTGTTGCACCAGCAGCCTGTACAACTGGCACTCGAGTAGGACAATGAGGAGGCTGGAGAAGATGTGGTGCCAGAGGCAGGGATTCAGCCAGGGCCTTCGGAACCTCCAGAAGCTCCTTTAAGTGAAGAGGACGAAGAGGAGGAGCCTCTTCTCGATGCACGGGCGCGCAGAGCAGCCAAAAGGCAGGAGTGACTCCTCAGGAGGAGGTCTCCTCAAGAGTAAGGTTTGGGGCTAATTGGCCACTCCCTTAGCCTATTTAAGGAGGAATGCCAACTGAAGCAATTTGTAGGGAATAATTTTAATTCACTCTACTTCGCGTCTGGATTCTCTGCAAATTGCTTCTGGGCTTTCTGCCAACCTTAGTAAGATTGTGATTACTTTATCTTTGGTTTCTTGTAGGCTGTTAAGAAAGTTTATTAACAGCCTTTGTTTTGAAAAAGGCTGAGTTATTTTAGTAAATTAAGTTTTGTACAAACTTTGTGTGTGCTGTATTCTTTGGGGTCCATAGCTGGGGCAGAACAGGTCGTAAGTCTAGCTGTAACTGGGAGACACCACCATTCTAGTTCCACAGTTAGTTCCTCTTATTTTTTAGGATTTTTTATGTAATGTTCTACAAGCATATTCTTTCATAACCACTGTCAGCTATGCAACTTCAGAAATCAAGTTAGGAGATCAGTTTATAAATGTTCTTCAACTCTCCAGCACAGAAACACCAGGGGCATCTTTGCCCAGCCTCACATAGTCGCAACAGCCTCCTTCAGACCGCAACACAATTCCAGAAGAAGCTACGTTTGAAACAAGGAATTGCAGACAAGGAATTCTGGAAATTGAGATGCTTATACAATTGCAGTCCGAGAAGCTGAAAATATTTAGCAGAAAATTAAATGATCATGCCTTATTGAACATGTACAGCTTTTTTTTTCTTTACTAGAGGATCTTTTATGAGATAAAAAATCAGAGAAAAATTCTACGTCAAGTGGCTGACCTGTGTGCATCTTGTACATAAGATCTCTACTCTCCGAGTTTTCCGCTGTGCTCTTAAGGCCCTGCTCTTCCAACAGGCAGGGCTAGCTTCGTAAATTGAGTTTTAAATTTGGAATTCTTAAATTTTTGGGTTTTTTAGTTAATTGGCCTTAAATGTAATACTTTTAATAATTTTTAAATTTAAATTGTGATATTTGTATTGTGTTTTTACCTGGCTGTACACCGCCCCAAGTTCTTCAGGAGAAGGGCAGTATAGAAATAAAATTATCCTTATCCTTAATTATCCTTACTCACAGTTTTGTGTGTGTTCACAGTTTTGTAAACCCTTGGAATGTTATTCAGAAGTTCATATTATTAGTCTTCTGGGTGAGTTTATTTGTATTTGGAGAGAAGTTTTGCACTGTTAATTTGTCAGAACTTTCAGAAACGGGGTGTACACAAATAAGCTAAGTAGATAATACACTTGTATTTACCTCCATGTTCCAATGGTTTAGAAAACTATTTCCCACTTGCTGCCTTTAATAAGTCTGCAGCAAACTGAAAAAGCAAACACAGATGACTGTGCAATGTGATCTGAGAAAGTGAAAAGTTATTTAGCAGAAAATTAAGTGGCTATCCCTTGTTGAACACATACAACTTTTTTCACTAGAGGAGTAAGTGGCAAGATTTTTTTTCCCCCCAGAGTGGACAATCTTTCCAAGAAAAAAATTCAACATCAAGTAGTTAACTCAGAAAAGAGTTCCACTTGTGACATCAATTTTAAGATACCGACTTTCTGAGAGTAAACATGTTACTGGGAATTAAGTCAGACTTGATACCGAGATAGCATTCATTCCAGTGTATCAGAGGAAGTTAAATGTTTGCTCTCGGTTATAACTCACTGTTCTGGTGTATCTGTCTGCTGCAATGCATACAATAAATCCCCAAATAATCGCTTTAAGCAAGTCTATGGGAGCTAATAAAGATAAAGGTTCCCATCGCACATATGTGCTAGTCGTTCCCAACTCTAGGGGGCGGTGCTCATCTCCGTTTCAACGCCAAAGAGCCAGTGCTGTCCAAAGACGTCTCCGTGGTCATGTGGCCGGCATGACTAAATGCTAAAGGCGCACAGAACGCTGTTACCTTCCCAAAGGTGGTCCCTATTTTTCTACTTGCATTTTTACATCCTTTCGAACTGCTAAGTTGGCAGAAGCTGGGACAAGTAATAGGAACTCACCCCATTACCCGGCACTAGGATTTCGAACCTCTGAATTGCCAACCTTTCAATTGACAAGCTCAGCGTCTTAGCCACTGAGCCACCGCATCCCTTTTAATAAAGTAAAATAATAATAAAATAATAAAAGCTAATAAAAAGGCACCAATAATTGACATTACAATATATTCTTAATATCAGTGGTCCCTAACCTTTCCAGCTTGGTAGACCGGCAGGGTGGAATGGGGAGAGGGAATGGTTCTGTGTGAGTGGCAGGCACACATGAATATGCACAACTCCATTTGCGCAAGTTGCACATACACACACTCGCTGCTTGTGTGGACCAGTTGCAAATGGGCTGCAGTTTGGTAGTGGACCGCAGCCCAGGATTTGGGACCCCCCTGCTTTATATGCTTTATAACAAACATTAATATTTCCCCTCTTTGAGTAATAACATTAAGGTTTTTTTCTCATCTGTAAAATGAACTCTGTATAGAAACTAACTTTTGCAATTAGATAGCGTGACATTCCTACGCTTAAAATGTGCAGGCACCTTATACTTCCTTTTAACTATGTTACACTAATTAGTTGTTCATCAACTAATAAATTTATTGTCTGAGATGTGGTAACTAAGAAACACCCCAGTGTCATATGGAAATAATGTGAAGAATCACATTATTTGGGTCATGCAAAATGTTTTGAAGAAAAAACTTCAGTTCTCTCCACAATTGTTTTTACTGGGTATAGTTAAGGGTTTTACATTGGGTGAAACAAAGCTGATATTGTATATGCTGACAGCAGCGAGATTACTGATAGGTCAATATTGGAAAAATGAAGCTATGCCCACTGTTGAAGAATGGACTTTGAAAATGGCCAGTTTTGCAGAGATGGCAAAGATTTTAGCATATTTAAAAGACCGAACTCAAGAGACTTATGTATGGGAGTGGAAAAAGTGGATAGATTATGTGCAGAATAAATATCAAACTAGGAAATATCAGATAGCTTTTAACTGAATGTATTATATAGGGATAGAATAATTGAATTTTGTGATGATTTGAATAATACACAGGGGATGGAGGGGTTCAAGTTTTATATTGATAAGATTTTGATTTGAATTATATTTTGTGGAAGTCCTGGGGGGAGGGGAGGGTTAGGGGGGTTAGGGAGGGTTAGGGGGGGATAGGGAGGGCGGGGGGGGGGAACTGGGGAGAAAATGTGTAAAACTTTTTCAATAAAAACAAAACAAAACACCCCAGGGTCATATGGAAATAATGTGAAGAATCATAGACAGAATATATGCAGAATATTCACATATGCAGAAGATCCCAGAATCAACCACCACTATTTTCAATTAAAAATAAATAAATAAATAAGCATCAGGAAGTAGAGATAAAAAAATCCTGCCCATCAACTCTTCGTGATAACCTCATCCCTGACAAGGTGTATGACTATTAAGTCCACAATGTTCCTCAACTATGAATTGTTCAGCCACATTTCCTTGAACAAATCATAATCAGATGGGTGCACACAGAATACAAAGAGGTAGTTTATAACCTTAATGACTGGTTCATAAACACTAACACTTATTAAAACCCACCATTGCTGAGAAAGAAGGCATGCAAAAGGTTACAAATAAATGGAAGTCTTCTAAATATGTTTTCATTAACATAGTAAAGGTATCAATAGAAAAGAATATTTGTAACTCAGGGTTGAACTCTGGAGTCCTTGGTGCTCTCCAAAGTTTGGTTGCTTTCTTGCAAATATTTCATTACCCAACTAGGTAATATCTTCAGTGCTTACACCAGTTTGTAAATGTGAGCACGCGTGCACACGCTCACTTTGTTTGCACACGCTTCCTCTGCACATGCGCACATCCTTCTGTGCATGCGCAGTTCTCGCGCATTACGTCCAGGTGGGTGGGCGGAGCCTCCCACAGTTGCCACTACCTGTTCGCCCAATCCGGAGAAACCAACTGAATCCCACCACTGGCTTACACACAGTGCCTTAGTTGGGTAATGAAACATCTGCAAGAAAACAATCAAACTCAGAGAGCATCAAGGACTCCACATATTAAATGCCTCTCCTCCTCTCCTCTCCTCTCCTCTCCTCTCCTCTCCTCTCCCCTCCCCTCCCCTCCTCTCCTCCTTGAAGTTAGTCCAAAGATAGGGAGAAAATGATTGTTTCCTAGTATGATGTGATTGCTTATTTGTACCCTATGACTATCATTAAGTATTGTACCTTATGATTCTTGACGAATGTATCTTGTCTTTTTATGTACACTGAGAGCACATGCGCCAAAGACAATTTCTTGTGTGTCCAATCACACTTGGCCAATAAAAAAATATATTCTATTCTAAATACACATTTATCATAAACAATAAGTCACCGTATTAAAACGTTTGTACTTTTTTCAGTTCTACATAAGGGTCATGTTACACAATACTTATTTTTTACAAAATAATCCTGATAGCATTCATTTATTATGTGGCTACAATAAAACATGGTCTCGCCATGGCTGCCCACAATTCTCAAAAATATTCCTTTGGAAGATGGGATGTGGTTCCTTTCTTTTCAGGAAAATATATGTGTGTGTGTGTGTAGAATTAAATTAAATTATATTTAATTATCGAAATAAACAAATATAAACAAATTTGTTCTAAACAGAAAGGGCAAAAGAGTTCTGCCAGTGACCTGAAAGTTCAAACCCTTCAAAAAATCATCATACCCGCATACCCAACCTTAAACTTCCAGAATTGTTAACAACAGATGTAACAGCCAAGGTGTTCTGGAAATTGAAGGGCACACATCTGGAGGAAGTTCATATCAGCGAAGGATGCTCTGTACAGAATTCAGTTCCAGAATATTGTAATTGTCTAATATTATACTCCCCTTAGAAATTCCCCTTTAATACTTTCCAATATACAATAGAGCAAAACCTCCTGTTCTTTAGTTATTACTGATATGGCTAAACCAGAAAGAATGGTTAATGGAGATTCCTACGAGAACATAAAAGTACGTTAGTCCTTTCTATAAAATAAAATAAAAAAACCAACAGTAATACATTAAAAAGCAAGAGCAAAGAGCAGCAAAAATAAAACGCCAGTCAACCTAACTTCACAGCATGAGAACTGAGCAACATTTCAACCTGTGGAAAAATAACAAAATACTTTTCATTAGCTCTAAAGGGAAAGCCACAGGTGGCTACAGATATTCTCTCTCCAGTGGCCACTTTGGTTCAATTCAATGTATTTATTTTGCTATAGTATCAGATTATGCCAAAAGAAGAATCCCGTTATGAAAAGAAGAAAAAGGACACGGGGACAACACACACACATCCAGAGAGAGATGAGAGAGAAACAGAGAGGGAGGGAGGGAGGGAGGGAGAGAGAGAGAGAGAGAGAGAGAAGGAGGGATGATGGATGGATGGATAGATAGATAAATAGATGATACATAGATAGATAGATAGATAGATAGATAGATAGATAGATAGATAGATAGATAAGATAGATAAGATAGATAGATAGATACAGACCAGACTAGACAGTAAAGGCAAGCATGTAAGAAAGGAAGGACGGACGGACGGACGGACAGACGGACAGACAGACAGACATACTTTAGATAAGTTTATTGCCAATCATCCTTTTAAACTCTTTGATTTACTAAAAGGGACATTTTGGTTTGAAAATGGTGATATATTAAAACAAAACACTTGATATTTGTTCATTTGTTACATCTGGCCCCAAATGTATGGTATGGATCAGATGCACTAGCAACATGTAACACCTCGACTTATTATTATTAAGTATTAGAGCATCGTTCTGGTTCTAAACTTAGTATTTTTAATAAACAATTGAAAAGGTTCACTAAGACAGCTACTGTATATGTACAAGAATCCTAGAAAAAAGTGTTACGATATTCATAGCTATAAATCAATAAATAATTAATGGTAGGCATGTTTTTATGACCTTATGTTAAGAATAAGATTTGTCATCAAGGTAAGTGATGTATTTTAAACTTAGGTTCACACTTAAAGTCACATAATATATTTTTGTAGTCATTTTTTTTCCCTTTCTGCATTTTTCTTTCCAATTTTCCCCCTCTGTCCTTTTGTTATTTCCCCCCCACCTTTTCTCACTTGTGCATATATACACAAATACACAAATACGTAGATAATTCTTTGTGTTTACATAGAAACATTGGTCACAATCACTGGATAGCAGTAAAAACTTTGAGTTTTCAATACCCCTTCTTGCATCTATTGCTTGTCCTAGATGCAGCTAATTTTCAGGTCTTGTCATAATATTGTGACAGTCTGATAAAAGTCTTTGGGACATTGTGACTCAAGATTTGCCAAATAGAAATTTTTAGAAAAAAAGAAGACGAAAAGCAAGTAAAGAAATCTAGAATCTTTGATTAAAGAGGGTAAACGCAGATTTTCCCTAGCTGGGGAAGGTAGATCAGCACTTCTAAGAAAGGAAACACCATTTTGCAATCTTATTTCAAAGGATATGTTGCGAACAAGGATTTTCTGATATCCATTAGTGGGTTGTATTTTGCTTATATATCATTCTTCCTGCCTCTTAGTCTAGAATCTACAGCAGGGGTGTCAAACTCAATTTCATTGAGGACTGCATCGGGGTTGTGTTTGACCTTGAGGTGGAGGCAGGGGGGCGTGGCCAGGGGAACGTGGTCAGCTCGACATCACTCGTATCGGGGCACCTGTGGCGGCCCGAGCGCTCTGCCAGCGAAAACGGGCTCTCAAAGTTCATTTTTGGCTGCGACGGCTTCCTGCCAACCCTCTGCCAGCAAAAACGGAGCTCGGGAGAGCCGCCTGCGGCCCACGCAAGCTCTTCTTTCGCTTGCAGAGGTACTGTGGGCCAGTCCTTTGTTGTTTCTAGGGCGGCCCCATAGGCCAGATCTAAGCACCGCACAGGCTGAATCTGGCCCCCAGGCCTTGAGTTTTACACCTCTGTTCTACAGTCTAGATTCCCTTGCTGAAGACTGGCTAGTTGGCTAGTTTGAGTTTCATCTATTAATACTAGTTCCTAAAGCTGTGATGGCAAACCTATGGCACGGGTATCAAACCTAGGACACGCACGCCATCACCAGCTGCTCTTCTGGTTTCCAGTGTGCACATGCATGCTGGCCAGCATATCTTCACACGCTCCGGAGCCCAGGAAATCTGGTCTTATGATTTCCAGGGCTCCGGCACACACGAACACCAGCTGGCCGGCCTGCATGCGCGTGCCGGAAATCTGAAGACCAAGTGGCTGGTGTGCATGCGCACGCTGGCCAGCTGATCTTTGGGTTTCCGGGACTCCGGTGTGCGCGAAGACCAGCTGGCAGAAGACCAGGTGGCCAGCGCATGCATATGCACCGCCCAGTTGGTCTTTTGAGTTTCCGAGGCTCCGGCATGCACAAACACCAGCTGGCCGGCCTGCATGTGTACGCCGGAAACCAGAAGGCCAAGTAGCCGGTGCGCATGCGCACCAGCCAGCTGGTCTTTGATTTCTGGGGCTCAAGCGTGCGCACACATTCCAGTTTGGGCACTTGGTGCCGAAAAGGTTTGCCATTACTGGGTATCCATGATACTTAAGAAGCAGTTATCTAGTTAGAGACAGAAATAGAGCAAGGCAGACCCAATAGCAGGCGGGAAATGCAAAATAAAATAAGATTGGTCCTATAGCAGCTTCACCCGTATGTTAAAGTGTACTGACCTCCTCTCTTGAACACAACACAACCTCCTGATGAGGTAGGCAGCATCTTACCTCCAAAGTACTGTGTTTTTCTTCTGCCTCTTCCATGCTTTCAAATGATCCCCTCGGATTTTAAATTATAGCAGCAGAATGTCAAGGTGGCAGCTCCTGTTTTGATTAATTAGGCTTTTTAATTATTATTTTTTTTAAAAAAAGAAACACCACCCCTCAAAGACTTTCCCACTATAAAATTGATGCTGTAGACCAGGAAAACTGGGATGAGATTCCCACAGAAAGGAAAGCTAGCATTCCAGAGAATCCTGGAATAAGCTCTATGGAGAAACACTAGAGCATGTTTACTCCAACTTTTCCCCCACTTCACTTTCAATAAATTTACATGAATTATCTTTTTAACCAAATTAGGTATCTGTCTTGTTGCTCCTAAAAAAATGTAAACCCCAAAAATAAACTTTGATTGTTGGCTTATGCTTATAAGGATGCAATATCCTTGATACCCTGTTTTCCCCAAAATAAGACATCCTCTGATAATAAGCCCAATCGGGCTTTTGAGCGCATAACAAGCGCTTATTTCAGGGTTCAAAAAATATAAGACAGGGTCTTATTTTCAGGGAAACACGGTGCTCACATGGGAGCACTCAAGCAGGAACTATCACTAAAAGGAACAGCAAAGGAACTTCCATTAATGGAAGAGGCCAAATAGGAACCAGTGAGTAAAATACATCAACTGATTCTTATAAAGTCAGAAATCTTTTGGCTTACAATTCTTTATCGCTATGACCCACATTAAATCATAATTATGGCATAATATCCGACACCGTTTTTCATTTCAAGGGGGGAAAAAGATGCACTTGTCTTGGTTTTTAACATTTTCTTCTTAAGAATTGGGACTAGAAGAATCCACATTGGGGCATGATTGGGAACTACAGTCAGATCAAGGTTAAAATTTTCCTACTCTCCAAAATGAGGGTGCTAGTCTGGGGTGCCATCTTCCACTAGCTATTTATAGAAACATAGGGCTGGAAGGGACTTTGGAGGTCCTCTAGTCCAACCTCCAGCCCAAAGTAAGGGACCTTATTCCATGTAAGTATTGACTTTTACAAATATCTTAGAACTGCCTCTATTAAAACTAGAACTCAGTATTACAATCATCCAGGCTAATAAGTCTTTTTTTTTTTTATGGAAAGCATCTGAATTCTTGAAATGTAGCAAGGCTGGATCTAATTCTGCAGCAAAGAAAATTTAATTTATTTGGTAACTCACCATGTAAAGTTTGTCATTTTATTCTGGAGCAATCCCCCAAAAGCAATCCCCAAAAATCCTCAACTAATCCGTTTGGGGGTACACTGTCATAATTTTAAACTGTTTTAATACGGTTTGCTGATTTTAATTCTATTTCATTGTGATTTGTATTGGAATTTGTCATTTTGTAAGCCGCCTTGAGTCCCCAGGGAGAAAGGCGGCATATAAATCGCAACAATAAATAAATAAATAAATAAATAAATAAATAAATAAATAAATAAATAAATAAATAAGAATGCCATTTCAAAATAAGAGTAATAAATTAAACTAGTATGCTGCCCAATTCTCCATAAACTCTAGGCAGCTCACAACCACCAAACAACAATGAAATCAATAAAATAAAAAATAAAGTAAAAACATAAGCCAGCAGCAACTTCAAAAATCGTGCCCTCCAGTTCCATTTTATAGAAACTTCCACCAACCTCAGTTTACATCGGAGCCTGGCTACATCTCCTGGAGAAACTGTCTCCAGAATAACTGGAGAGCAACAAACCAGAAGAAAACCTGATGGGAATGTTTGATACTTAAAGTTCAAATCAATCATTCCACAGAGAAGAGCTTTAACACTGCACTAATGCTGCCCTATTTCATATCAGCTCATATTGCAATCCACATTTATACCCCCTTGTCTCCCATTAGTAGCTTGCGACATTCAAGTTACTGTTCTCTGAACTGGGGATTTTCCTCTCTGAAATCATTTGGCCCTAGGCCAGTATAGCCGTACCTTCTACAGGGTACAAAGAATCATAGGGCTGAAAGGGACCTTGGAGATCTTCTAGTCCAACCCAAGGCAAGGAGCCCTTACTACAGATTCATAAACCATGAGAAGCGACTGTCTACAATGGTGCAATTGGTCCCACAGGCTCTTTTGCATTGGGCAGAACAACAAGTTGACTTACCCCTGCACTTTAAATGTGTTTTGAAAAATATACCTACAAGCTCTTCTTCCTCTGCTACTCAGAAAGGAAGAATAATTAAGTAATAAAGATATAGACACAGATCTTGGGATTTCTTCTGCTTCTCAAAGTCAGCAGAACAACAACAACAACAACAAAAAGGTTGTAAAAAATAATCCTCAACCTGCAATCTTCAACGTCAAGTAATGGTTTCAGATGTACCTGAAATCCACGCAAAGTCTATTTCGCTCTCCCACGGAAAACATTGCCATGTTCGTTTGTTTTTAATTTTAGACACGATTCAAAAGCAAGGGGTAGTAGGATGGGGATGTAATATTTTCAAGCTCCAGATAACCAAACGAATCCCCACATCATCTCATTGCCTGTTACAGCTCATCTTCTGGAACCCGCACTGCATATCAGACATTAATACAATTGAGCGAGTCCAGAAATATTTCACGAGAAGAGTCCTCCACTCCTCTGCTCGCAACAAAATCCCTTATGCCACCAGGCTTGAAATTTTGGGCTTAGACAATTTAGAACTACGCCATCTTAGGTCTGACCTAAGTGTAGTACATAAAATTATCTGCTACAACGTCCTACCTGTCAATGACTACTTCAGCTTCAGCCGCAACAATACACGAGCACACAATAGATACAAACTTAAGGTAAACCGCTCCAAACTCAATTGCAGGAAATATGACTTCAGCAACAGAGTGGTCAATGCCTGGAATGCACTTCCCCAAACTCCCATAACTTTCACCTTAGACTTTCTACTCTTGACCTAACCCCATTCCTAAGAGGTCTGAAAGGGGCGTGCATAAGCACACCAGCGCACCAGCGTGCCTATCGTCCCTGTCCTAATGTCCCCATTTTATTTGTATCCATTTCGTGCATTCATAATCATGTTTATACTGATATCTGTTATCTTATACACCCTTGACAAAAATAAATAAATAAAATAACATTTTAAAAAATCCAGGGCTTTTGCAGAGAAAGTGACTTACACTTTTAGTTGAGATGGCTTATTTGCCTCTCAAAAAAAAAAAAAAAAAAAAAAATTAGAGCAGAAGACTTCCAGATCATGATTTCAAGAAAAAACAGGTCATCTTCTACTTTTTCTACAGGCTTGTTACCCAGGACAGTAAAACTAATATCTGCTCTCCTTAAAAAGTACAAATACCTTGTCTTCATCACTGGGATTCCTGCTTACTAAAATAGCCTACAATAAGCCTTGCACACAATCGTCACCACCAGAGCATTCATGGTTTATCTCTTAAACATCTCTACGGGCTACCTGCATGATTTTTAAAAAAAGGGGGTAGGGGGAGAGAAGGAAACCAGCCTTACCTGAATTTTCTTAGCTGTGTGAATCTACCTGTCAATTATTTTCCACGCCTGCCCAGATACTTGCGACCTCACTGTTTTGTTTTGGTTTTTTTCCCCTTATGTTTTTTTTTTCCACGGTTGCCTTGTTTGCAGCAGTAGGTTTGCACAGGGAATTATCAGCTGGGGAGAAAGCCACAGCCGAGGGATTCACAACACCACACAAAGCGCGGCCATCCAAAGACACTATTCAGTTCCAGTCACAGGCAACCGGAGGTTTGCCACAGCAAAACGATAGGCTCACGCCGGTAGCATCTGGTCGTCAGCGTGAAGATACAGGAAAGCCAAGGTGGGAAAGTTAACTTGGTAGCAGTGAAAAAGCAACGGATCAAAGGTGATCTCGGAGATTAAAATCAGCAGGGTTGGCCATAAACAAGAACTGGCTTTCTTTCTGCCTCCAAGAAGGAAATTTCTGCCAAATTGAATGAACCTCAGTTGACATTCTAGCTATGCAAGATATACTGGCTCCCCTCCGAATTAAAAGCAAGATCCAGAAATTTCCTCAACAAGACCTGATTGTTTTCCCACCCCTAAATAGGATTTATGGCTTATGCAACTGTTAGTATGGTAATACAATTCCTCTTCCTTTTTAGTCCATTATTGCTGAAAATATTGTGGTTATCATTAAGACTTGTCCCACCCGGACAAGGAAGTTTACTCGCCTCTGTTCTAATTCATACACAAATACTGAGTATTGTCTGACCTTTTCAAGATTTACATCGTAGAATTTGAAAAAAGAAAACAAGCTCCTTTTCTTTTTACAGCGAAGCTTATGTTCTTTACAATATTTGGGTGTTTGTGTTCTCCAATTTGATTATTTTAAAAGGGGGGGGGCACATTTTAACTCCAACATTATATAACCTGTAAAGATTTTGTACAGCTAGCCCTCAATTTACGTCCATTTGCTTAGCAGCTGTTCAAAGTTTAGGACAGCACTAAAAAATAGAACACTTATGACTGATCCTCACACTTATGACTGTAGCAATGGTCACATCATCATGATCCAGGCACTTGGCAATTGGCTCGTATTTATGTTAGCCAGAGTTTCTCGGGACCATGTGATTTCTCAGCTGCTTCCAACAATTAGTGGGGAAGGGGAAATTGCAAAGCATGATCACGTGATGCCTCGCTTAATGACTGCACCATTTAACAGAGAATTTTTTGGTACAATGGTGGTCATAAGGGGTCCTTGGTGCTCACCTCTGAGCATGCTTGTTTTCTTCGAGACGTTTCATTACCCAAACTAGATAACATCATCAGTGCTAGAAGGGAGTGAAGATTGTGGAGTGGAGAAGGAGGGGGAGGGGGGAGGAGGAGGAAGCCAAGTGTGAGGTTCTTGGTGCTCTCTGAGCTTATTTTCTTGCAGATATTTCATTACCCAAACTGGGTAACATCATCAGTGCTAGTACAAGCAAGCACAGCGAGCACCAAGGACTCCTCATGTCAACCTGAGCTACAAATATTCTCCTTTATTAACTGGGGTGACAATTTGAGGACTGATTGTAATCTGATCCACTACTGTATCATCTTTCGGTTGGTAGTCTAGAGAAAAGAAGGACTAGGGGCGACATAACAGCAGTATTCCAGCATTTGAGAGGCTGCCACAAAGAAGAGGGGGTCAATATATTTTCCAAAGCACCAAAAGGCAAGACAATAAACAATGGATGGAAACTAATCAAGGAGAGAAGCAACCTGGATTCAAGGAGAAACTTCCTAACAGTGAGAACAATTAACCAGTGGAACAGCTGACCTCCAGAAATTGTGGGTGCTCCACAGAGGTGGGTTCTATTTTTTTTTACTACCGGTTCTGTGGGCGTGGCTTATTTTGTGGGTGTGGTTTAATGGTCATGTGACAAACAATTCTTTAGGATTTAGCAGAGGTACTGGTCTACCAGGCTAACTGCTTGCAGAGCAGTACCGGTCTACCCATTTGTTTTTGGAGCGTTCCGGTCTACCTATTTGTTTTTGGAGTGCACTTGTCTACCACCACACGGCCTTTTACCGCTGATCAGCTGTAGGGCGGCCCTTTGAAGCACCGTGGCAAGAGTTTAAACAGTTTTTTGCCGCTCTGCCACCACCGAGAGCATCGGAAACCGCTTTCGGGCAGCTTGGCCTCAATTGCCAATCTACCACCACCGAGCGGTTTACAAGGAGCAGATCGGTTCTAGCCGATCAGTTGGGAGGCTTCTTGGCTTCTCCATTTAAAGCTAAGGTGTCTTGTTTCCCCCCCCCTCTTCTTTTTCAAGTGAGCCCTGATTTTTTCCTTCTAGCCAATCAGCTGGGACTTGGGAGGCAGCGAATAGATTGGGGGTGGGGCCAGGCAGAGGTGGTATTTACTGGTTCTCCGAACTACTCAAAATTTCCACTACCGGTTTGAAAGAACCGGGAGAACAGGTAGCAACCCACCACTGGTACTCCATCACAGGAGGTTAAGAAAGTACTGGACAGCCACTTGTCTAAAGTGGTATGTGATTTGCTTGAGCAGATGAGAAGACCTCCAAAGTCCTTTCCAGCTCTATTCTGATTGATTGATTGATTGATTGACTTCTGAATGTTTCTGGTTGGCTACTGGGCTCTTACATTCTGATATATTAAAGCTTATCTTATTTCATTTTTGTCCCCAATGGCTATTTGGGTTTTTCACCTGACATTCATGTCTTTGGTGAACTTTTGTTTCATTCCCACATTATTTAACTTAAATTAAACATTATTTAACCTAACAGGCAATATTTTCTATGCAATATCACATAAACTGAAAATGGACATGCAAATATTTGTAGCAGGCTATGGACGAAAGCCAAGGCTCCTGTCAAGGACAAATTTGAGAACATTCCTGAACAGGGCTTAGTACATTACAAATAATGCTCTTGACAGATAACTATGGAAGGTATCCAAAGCCATGCAGGCATTCAGAGTTTTTCTAGACTTTGAGTAAATCTCTTCTAGAAACAAGAGTTACGTTTAGACTTATTCAGCTGCCACAGTGACCTGAATGACGCATTGGGCTATTTTCCTCCAAGCATTTGATAACCCCACCCAATGTAATTTTCCCTACAATTAAAGAAACCCAAGAACTGCTTTCTTTGAATGGAGTCCAAGTCTGGAACATGATATCATCTCAGAAGGAAATACAGACTTTATTTTTATTTTTATTTTTTCAAAAGGCCTCTGCAACCCAAGTGCAGGTAAGGTAAAGGTAAAGGTTTCCCTGCACACGCGTGCTAGTCGTTTTTGGCTCTAGGGGGCAGAGCTCATCTCCGTTTCAAAGCCAAAGAACCAGTGCTGTCCGAAGACGTCTCTGTGGTCATGTGGCTGGCATGACTAAATGCCAAAGGCGCACGGAACCCTGTTACCTTCCCACCAAAGGTGGCCCCTATTTTTCTACTTGCATTTTTTACACACTTTCGAACTGCTAGGTTGGCAGAAGTTGGGACAAGTAACGGGAGCTCACCCCGTTACGCGGCCTAGGGATTCGAACACTGAACTGCCGACCTTTTGATTGACAAGCTCAACATCTTAGCCACTGAGCCACCGCATCCATATATATATATATATATACACACACACATACACACACACACATACATACATTCATATATGTATATTATATATTATATATTATATATTATATATTATATATTATATATTATATATTATATATTATATATTATATATTATATATTATATATTATATATTATATATTATATATTATATATTATATATTATATATTATATATTATATTACTGTGTTTCCCCGAAAATAAGACCCTGTCTTATATTTTTTTGAACCCTGAAATAAGCGCTTGGCCTTATTGCCATGCACTCAAAAGCCTGATTGGGCTTATTATCAGGGGATGTCTTATTTTGGTGGAAACAGGGTACAAGTGCACGTAGACACTCTTAAAAGGTGGACAACTTAAGGCCACCACTTTTGAGGCCTTTGCAATACAGATAGTCCTCGACTTACGACAGAAAAATTTACATTTCTAAGTGAGACCCTTGTTGAGTGTTGCCCCATTTTACGACCTTTCTTGCCACAGTTGTTAAGTGAATCACTGCAGCTGTTGAGTTAGTCACACGGTTGTGAAGTGAATCAGGCTTCCCCATTTAATTTGCTCATCAGAAGGTTGCAAGAGGGGATCACGTGACCCCAGGACTCTGTAGCCGTCATAAATATGAGCCAGTTGCCAAGTGTCCAAATTTTTGGGGATCCTGCAATGGTCCTAAGTGTGAAAAATGGTGGTAAGTCACCTTTTTTTTCAATGCCGCTGTAACTTTGAACGGTCACTAAACGCACTGTTGTAAGTCAATGACTACCTACACACTCCCCCCCTTCCCATAGGAAGCTCCAATGTCCTCATGGCTTCTTGAGGGAGGGGAGAGAAGATTGTATCAAGCAAAATGAGAAAAGGCAGAATATCATGGGAAGAATTCATCCTAGTAGCAATAGAAAACTGTGGACCCAGCCATCAATTTCACTCTTCAGTGTTGTAGATGAAGGCAATCCATGATGTTCTTCAGATCTAACAACTTAAAATGCTGACAGCGTGGAGTGGCAATCACTAGTCTTAGCCTGAAATCAGCTCAGCATCCCGATAGACTCAGAAAATCTGGGACTTCCGGGTTGCTGTTTGCCGCTGCCAGACGTTCCTTTGGGATCATCAGCTTCCATCGCCTGTTAGAGCCGCCTTCACAACGGAATGACGGTTCGAAAAAACTCCGTTTCCATGAGGAAACGGAGATAGAGCCGGCAGGGGTGGGTAGAACTCTCTGCGGAGTCCCAAAAGTTTTTTTTTACTTTTGGGACGGAGCGGATGAGATGCCCCGTATCCCCAGCCGCCGCTCCGGGCTTTGGGAGACCTCTGCTGATGCAGAGCCAGGCGTCAAAAGCAAGCCTGCAAATTTAACAGACTACTCAAAGAAAATGTGAGCTGGACCTGTAATATTGAACCGCAAGTATTTTACTGATTTTTTTAAAAAAAAATTACTTAAGAGAGAGGAGGAAAAGAAAGAGGGAAAAAAAAAAGCCTTTTAAAATGGCGTTGGCTGGAGGAGAGGCTGAAAGGGAAAGTCTTTCCGTTTTCTATTATTACAATGTAGCGGAATAAATACCACTGGCTACATTTGTAGACAAAACTTTGCTCCTGTGTCTTTTTCTCTTTTTTTTTCCCTTGGAGACCTGATATTGTTGTTGATTGGAAAGAAGTCCCTTTTTTTTTTCTTTCTTGCTTTTTTTTTAACAAAGCCTGCCTGGGCGGAAACATGGCACTGAGACTCATAAAGTCAGATAAACAAGAAGGGGGGGGATCCCCCCACTAACAACTTAAAGGAACAAGTCTTAATTCTTCAGTCTCAGAAACCTGATTTTAATATAATAGAATTTTTTATAGAGGAGATTGAAAGAAGGGAGGAGATTGTGAATCAGCAATTTGAAAAATTTAAGCAGGAAATTAAAGAATTGGTGAAATCTAAGTTTGATTTTTTGGAGAAAAAACTCTCAAAAGTGGTTAATGGTTTTACAGGATTTATGATACAGTTGGACACAAATACTAATGTACTAGAGTCTAAAATGGAAGAAATTCAAGATAAATTGGACAATAGAATTCAAAAAATTGAAAATGATTTGACAAACACTCAGGATAATAGCTTAGAAGAAAAACCTAAAATGGATGCTGATCAAAAGTATGGTAATGCAGAAAATCTGCAACAGAAGATTGAAAAAGAGATTTTAATGGTACAATATAATTTCACAGAATATGCGATAAGATTAAGAGGTTTGCAGGAAAATAATAGAGATGATTTAAGGAAAATATCTTCTGAATTTCTAGCTGGGATTCTAAAGGTTCAACCTGACGAAGTGTTTTGTAGGATCGACAGAGTTTATCGAATCAACTCCTGGATTGCTAAGCAAAGGCAATTGCCTAGAGATGTGGTGATTTATTTTACAGATAAGGAAATTAGGAATAATATCGTTCAAAATTCCTTCAATTCTAATTTGCAATTGTATGGAAGAAAGATTTGGATTTACAAGGAACTCCCACCTAAGATATTGATGGAAAGGAAGAAATTTGGTTTTCTGGTGAATGAGTTAAAAAAGAGAAATATCTCCTACAGGTGGGACGCCCCAGTTGGTATTATATTTAGATACCAAGGAGAAAGATATCAGCTAAATACTGTTGAAAGAGCGGAAGAATTTTATCAAAATAGGTTGAAAATGAACTTAACATCTCCAGGTATAATACAGGATAAGCAGAAGGAGCCGGAAATAAAGGTAAAATATTGAATTACAGAGACTGTACCAGATGAATTGCCTTTGGATTTATTGGATACCCCAGCTGGACTATCTACAAATTTGAGAGAAGAGGCATTTAATCTTAATGTGATGACTTATCAAGGCAAGGATAAACATGGAAACCAATTAGGGGATATACAAGGGATAAAAAAGAAATATGAGATACAAAAGCAAAACCAACAAGACCAATCTACAAAGCAGAATAAAAACCGACCAGATGATACACATTTTGTAGAAAGGGAACCAGGATGGAAACCAAACCCACAAAAAGAAAAGAAAAAAAGAAATAGGTGGCATAAAAACAGAAATTTCTAAATCAGGCAACAGTGAAGCCAGTGATTTTAAAATATGAACGATTATGTGAAAACACAGAAGAGGCGACGTATTGGTTAATATCATCCTGAGGTTTGTGGCAGATCTCTGCATGGCCGTAACCTGGGGACGTGAAACGAGCCTTAAACTGATGGATTTGAATTATCCATTTTGGAATTTCTTTTTGTGTTGATAAACATATTATATTATCTTGAATCACAAGGCAAGAGAATTATGCTGGGGCATGCAGAAGATCGGGTTGTTACCCACTACGATGATGGGAATTAATAATCCTGATGAAACCCACAATTATTACTATATGGAATATAATTATAATGTCACTCGGGTGGTTGTTTTTACTTTTATACATATAAGAAGATATTTACTACTGATGGGGGCAGATATGATTGAAGATCCTGAATAAACTGTTGCACCAGTAAGCTATGTTACCCGATTATGGATGTTGGTTCTACCAATCCAGTGGAAAGACCTCAAAGAAGATACTATATGGATTATAAATTTAAAGTCATTGTCTTTTCTTTTTTTTTATTTAGATATAATGGAAAATATAGACATATATTTTTAAGTAGTGTGGGCAGTGAATCAAAGATGTTAAGAAATGTTGTGTATGGCAATTTTGCATGATAGTGGGTGAATAAGCTAGTTAGTAGATTGATTAGTCTAAGAAAAGGGATTTTTAAGTGTTATATTTAGGGGAGTGGAGGAAATGGATAGAGTGGAATAAATGTTAAACTAGATTTTATGGGGAAGGCCGCTTTGGAATGTTATAGTAATATATATAGAAGATTAAATGTTAAAGTAGGACTTATCGTATAGTTTTAAAGTGGATGTCTATAATGTCATAGTATAATGTCTTTTTTTTTTCCTTTCTTTTCTCTTTTTTGATATGTATGGATAAAGGGGGATGTTATAATATTAATAATATTTTTAGTAAGTAAAGGTCAATATCTAGAGGAGGGAGTAAGTAATCTGTTATGAATTAGGCTTTTTTTTGTTATGAAGAAGTCACAGGGGGGGATGGGTGGGGAGGGGGGGTTAGGGAGGGGGAGGGAGAGGGGGAAAAAAGGGGGGAAAAAATTTGTATTTGAAAACTTTTTCAATAAAAAAAAAAAAAGAAAATCTATCGAGATTCTTAGTCATCCTGGTCATAATTGCCCCAAAGATCCTTTTTTCAAGAGGCAACTGGACTTTCTTGTTACTCTTTGAAGACATTTTGCTTCTCATCCAAGAAGCTTCTTCACTTCTGACCCAACTATGAAAGATGATCAGCTCACAGCCCAGAATGAATCAAGAGGTAGAGTGCAGATTACTACGTTTTTACAAGGTTGAACAGAAAGAACCAACAACTACTAACCCCGCCTGTTCTTCATATAGAGTAAGGAAATCTAACGCCATTTATCTTCAGAGAACGCATTAAACTGTTCAATTCCTGCACTAAACTGTTTAGCTAAAAGCTCTTAAGAAGAAACTGAATTGACCTGAATCGTATGCTGAACCAAGTGGCATCCAAAAGCATGCGATAAGAAAGTATAATTAAACCAACACAACACTGAAAATATGTAGACAAGAATTAAATACATCATATCTACACTTAGTTCAGTCATAAAGCCAACAATTTATAATGATGTGCTGGAAAATTCTAATTAAGCACCCCAGATATTAGCCTGGTTCATTTCATGCAACAGTCATCTCCAAAATAAGCAATGAGCTTGAGAATATGGTCCAAACTCAAATAATCTCTTTATTCCTTGCTTGTATGCATTCCATTCTCCATACCAAACTATAGTACAACATTATCTAAACTGATTTTAGCAGTGTAGCTCTTATTAATGCTCCCAGACAATTTCAAACTTTGATGTCCACTCCTGAATTATAAACTCAATCATTATCATTACTGGAGTATTTTCCTTGTCATGCTTAACTTGGGGACAGAATACACAGCTCACTCTTATTCCATAACTTTTGGACATTTCTATTTAATATTGTATAAACACCTTGCTGAACTCAGCTTGAGCATACCTGGATTCCTTGAAAGGTAGGAAGCTTAAAAATGCATGTTTAATTTCCTCATTGAATTCTTTTTTTTTTTTTAAAGTAGTCTAAGTGGCATTTTATTCAGAAGCACTGAAAAGCAAGTGACATTGGTGCTGAATTTTAGACACACTGTATGTGTAAACACTAGGATCTATAGTGAAAAGTCTTTACAAAAAATGGAATTAGTAAAAAAAATAAGAGGGCTGGATGGTCAGGAATTCCTGGTTCAAAGTTAGGAGGCAGGTCTGTCTGACAAGAGGCCATTAGAGAACAGCAAAAGGTTAGCTAGTCTGAATTTAAAAATAATAAAAAATAAATGAACAAAGCTTCTCAGCAGCTGCAAGAAAACCACATGGTTAGACTCGACTAGCAGAATTTTAGGTAGCCTTAAATTATAGACTAAGCATCCATTTTTACTCTGAAGGCTATGTTGGGTGCCAGATCCAGCCGTACACAGGTTCACATATATTCATCTCCATGTAAACTTTCCCCTTTCTAGTCATGCCCGTCTCTAAGAGGCGGAACTCATTTCCATTTCCTGGCTGAGGGAACCAGGGTTGTCCAAAGACACTTCTGTGGTCATGTGGCCAGCATGACTATTTGCCGAGGTACACAGAACGCTGTTACCTTCCCACCAAAGTGGTACCCATTGATCTACTCGCATTTGCATGCTTTCGAACAGCTAGGTGGGCAAGAGCTGGGGCAAGGATGGGAGCTCACCTTGTCACGTGGCACTCGGGTCTCAAACCCAGGCTGTCTGGTTTCCAGCTGACAAGCACAATGTCTTTTAACCGCAGAACCATTGCGCCTCTCCATCTCCGTATAGATATCTCCTACATATATTCTAGCATACTCACATCTCCCTCTTTCTCTCTCTCTTTCTCTCTCGTGTCCTGTTCTCTTTCACTAAGCTGTTGAAAACCAGTTCTCAGTACCATCCGCTGCAGAAATCCGTCATTTAATTTCCTCCAACCATCTGTTCAAAGTGACTATTTATCTGGTGGAGATCCACTGGCATGGTTTCACATCATAACTGACAGTAGAAGGCAACGATCTATCCCATGCTTGATCACTGCCAGCTAGAAAAAAGCGAGGAGGGCACTTGTAGGTGGAAAGTTTGCCAAGCAAAATGTTATCTCTCCTCCAGCCTCAATCTGTGATATGATATAATATGAGAGACTCTGCAACAGTTCGCCTATGTCATCAGAGCTATTATTACAAACAGCTGCTTATGCCAGGAAGGAAAAAAATAAAAAAAATCCAGGCCAGGAATTTTTCCAGTGCTGGAAGGCAAGATAGGTTGATCTTGCCATTCACTGAATGAAATCTGCCACCGGATCTCATCAGTGGCGGGATTCAGTCAGTTCGCACCACTTCAGGAGAACGGGTTGTTAACTTTCTGAGCAATTTGGCAAACTGATTGTTGGAAGAAATCATTAGGGCAGAGAACCGGTTGTTAAATTACTTGAATCCCACCACTCGATCTCATATATGGGTCATGTGGACACCATAAATGTACGCGCGTCAGGGGTGGGTTCTACAATTTTTTACTACCGGTTCTGTGGGCGTGGTTTATTTCGTAGGTGTGGCTTGGGGGTAATGTGACTGAGGGGACATGGCCAACTTTTTTTTTTTTTACTTTTTCTTTTTTTTAAAATTTGATTTATATGCCGCCCTTCTCCGGAGACTCAGGGCGGCTTACAATGTGCTCAGCAATAGCCTTCATCTTTTTGTATATTTATACAAAGTCAGTTTATTGCCCCCACAATCTGGGTCCTCAATTTACCTACCTTAGAAAGGATGGAAGGCTGAGTCAACCTTGAGCCTTGGCGAGATTCGAACCTGCAGTAATTGCAGGCAGCTGGTCTTAATAACCAGCTTAATAACAGGGTGCCTTAGACCACTGTACTACCAAGGCTCTTTTAAAAGCATTATTTCTACAACCTTAAGAGGTTGCAGAAAAAAAATGCTTTTAGAAGCCTCTGACGATCAGGCAAGTCAGCTGGGATCACCACAGGCTTTTAAAGGGATTTTTTTTCCTACAACCTCTTCGGCTGAAGAGATTGCAGAAAAAATGTTTTCAGAAGCCTCTGACGATCCCAGCTGAGCTGCGCGATCATCAGAGGATTTTTTTTTAACTTTTAAAAGCATTTTTTCAGCCGAAGAGGTTGTAGAAAAAATGCTTTTAAAAGTTTTTTTTTTTAAAAAAAAGCCTCTGATGTGGTGGGCGGGGTAAGTGAGGGGTGACCGGGCCGGGGACCAATTCGGGGGCGTGGCCAGCCAATGTTATTACTGATTCTCCAAACTACTAAAAAATTTTTACTACCGGTTCAACCCACCACTATTGCGCGCACAAACTACTGTTTTAAACGGCAAGCGTGCCTGGCCTGAAACATGGGCAGTGCTGACATCACATCGAAGGAAGAATATTCGTTATGTACTTTCTCTCCCCGGCAAGATCGATGAAGAGCTTTCTCAAGAAAGAGCCCAAGATTTTAGAAAAGTATAATAGGCTTTCGACATATAAAGCAGGAGTGGGAAACTATGTCCCTTTTTATGACCTGTGGACTTCAGACACCACCCCACCCCAAAATATTGGGAATTGAAGTCCGCAAGTTATAAAAGGGCCAAAGTTATCCACCTCTGTTCTAAAGTAATCTCCCTTGGAAGCTAATGAGAATCTCTTCTATTTATTTACTTTTTTTTAAATTCAAAAACACAAATGGATCAGAGCAGGGGTCTCCAATCTTGGCAACTTTAAGACTTGTGGACTTCAACTCCCAGAGTTCTTCAGCCAGCAAAGCAAAGCTGGTTGAGGAACTCTGGGAGTTGAGGTCCACAAGTCTTAAAGTTGCCAAGGTTGGGGACCCCTGGATCAGAGTAAATTTTTGACTAATGCAAACTTCTACATGAAACCTGGAAGACGATCCTGACGCAGAAAGGAAGTAGCAAATTATCACCCCACGCCTTCTGAATCTAATACTGGTAGTTCTCAACTTATGACCAGAATTGGGGCCAGAATTTTCATGATCTAAGCAAGTGGTTGTTAAGTGAGCTGTGTCTAATTTTGCGATCTTTTTTGTTGTTGTTGTTGCCACGGTTGTTAAGTGAATCGTTGCAGCCATTGAATCCTGCAGTCCTTATGCAAATCTGGCTTCCCCCCCGCCCCCCGCTCCCCCAATGACTTGGCTTGTCGGAAGCTCGCCAATGGTGATGATCGCATGACCCTGGGATGCTGCATTTGTCATAAGTACATGCCTGTTGCCAAGTGCCCAAATCTCAATCATGTGATCAAGGAGGGGTGGGCTGCTGGGGGTTCACAGGGGTTCCTCTAGCTAAGAGTCTGTGCAGTTTGAAGAACCCCCAAATCCCACTCCTGGCTGGCCCCGCCCACCCTGCCCCGCCACTCCCAGGAGTCCCCACATGGCCTGTTTTGGATGCAGGTAAGTGCAGGACGCACATGGAGGCTCAGGGAGGGCAAAGAAAGGGCATACCGGAAGTTCAGGAAGGCCCATTTCTGGCCTCCAGAGGGCCTCTGGAGCCTGGGGAGGCCATTTTTGCCCTCCTGGAAGCTCATGGAAAGCCTCTGAAGCCTGGGGAGGGCAAAAACACCCCCCCACCACCACCACTGTGGTGCAGGAGGCCAACTAGGCCACGCCCACCATGGCCATCCCCACCCGGCAACTATTTCACTGGCAGGAACCTACTGCAGAAGGTAAAAAGACCTTTACAAGCAAAAATGTCCTCCCCACCATCGCGCCTCCTCCGCCTTATCTCCATCCTTGCCATATTGCATTATACAACTCAAAAGGTTAGTTACTTACAGTCGTCTCCTTTCTGTCCTGCAACCAAGATAGCAACGCATCCAGAAGATCGAGATCTACAATCCCATTTGCTTTCTACAAACAAAGAAATGAATGACAAAACACATTAACCAGATTAACCATTAAGATAAATGAAAAGGGCACTTGCGCTGTTCCCATAGTATAACTCATCGAAGCTGAAAACTCACAAGCTTTTCATGCTGGTGGGCCCCTTCTTCAAAGTTGCACCAAAAAGAGGTGTGTTTTTTGGTGTGTGTTTTTTAAAGAATTTTTAAAAAAGAATCCTAAAGCAAACAAGTGAGCGAGAAAAATACTTCATTCTCTGTTTCATTTAGACAACATTCCTAAAAAGAATGCTCCAAATGTTAGGACTGTGGATACAGTACAACACACAATTGGTGCAGTGGCCTAGAGCTGGAGCTGTCGCCTCACAATCAGGAGGCTGTGAGTTTGATCCTAGGCAGAGGCAGACATTTCTCTCTCTGGACACGTTGAGAATATATCTGCTGAATATAACTCCACATTGGCGACAGGAAGGGCATCTGGCCAGTAAACACTCAGCTCCATTCAGTTGCCCAGACTCCACCCCGTAAGGGATTCTGGGAGCATTAAAAGAAAATGATACAGCACAATACACATCTCTTCATAAGCAAAAGGAGAATGTGGATCTGTTTGTCGTGGACTGTGCTGGGACATACAGAAAATTAAGAGCACATTACAGGTGGTCCTCGACATACGACCAGCGAGATATTTGTTAAGTGAATTCTGCCCTATTTTACATTCTTCTTTGCCTCAGGTTGTTAAGTGAATGACTGCAGTCGATAAGTTAGTAACACGGTTGATAAGTGAATCTGGTTTCCCCATTGAAGGTCGCCAAAAGGGATCCCTTGATCCTGGGACATTGCAACTGTCATAAATATGAGTCAGTTGCCAAGCGTCTGAATTTTGATCAGGTGACCATGAGGGTGCTTGCAACGGTTGTAAGTGTGAAAAATGATCATAAGTCACTTTTTTCAGTGTCTTTTTTCTAAAAAAAAAAAATTGATTTATATGCCGCCCTTCTCCGGAGACTCAGGGCAGCTTACAATGTGCTAAGCAATAGTCTTCATCCTTTTGCATATTTATACAAAGTCAGCTTATTGCCCCCACAAACTGGGTCCTCAATTTACCTACCTTAGAAAGGATGGAAGGCTGAGTCAACTTTGAGCCTGGCGAGATTCGAACCTGCAGTAATTGCAGGCAGCTGGTCTTAATAACAGGGTGCTTTAGACCACTGTACTACCAAGGCTCTTTTGGTTCTTCAAACCGGCTTTTCAAGATGGTTTGAAGACGGCTCTTCAAACCGTCACTAAATAAACTGTCGCAATTCGAGGACTCTCTGTAGCGCACGGAGCCATTTCTGTGGGCATGCGAACCGTCACCTTAGGTCAGCTCCACCGTGCATGCGCGCACACCTCCCACTGGCCAGCAGACTTTCGGGTCTCTGTTGCACATGCAGGAGACATGCGCGCATGGCTATGCCACCCCTCCCCTCCCAGGAGTCTCCACGCAGCCCGTTTTGGATGCCACGTTAAGTATAGGGCTGGTGCGGAGGCTCTGGCAGGGGGAAAAATGGGCCTCCCGGAAGTCTGAAAATGGACTATTTCCGGCCTCTGGAGACTTCAGGGAGGCCTGCTAGCCCAAAACAGGGCATGGGGGGGGTCACATGTGCCTGCGCGGGGGGGCAGTGCAGTGCAGGGGGCTTGCATGCGCATGCATAGGGGGCAGGGCATGTGGGGGGGCATTGCATTATGGCTGTGGGCACACGCATGCACATGCTATTACACGCACATGCGCTCTTGGCACCCAAGGAAAAAGAGGTTAGCCATCACTAGTATAGGATAAGCTCCTTAGAGAAGAATCACAAATGATGTCATTTCTCAGAAAGTTTCAAACTGAGTAAAGCGGGATGCTGTGTTCTTTTCCCACCTTGTTTGCCACCTTCCAAAGCACAGCATCAAAAACAGGACGTGATGACGTCCAGGCAGGTGGGTGGAGCCTCCCACAGCCGGCGCTATCGATTTGCCCGAACCAGATAGAACCGGATGAATACCACCAGTGGTGCGCATGCTGGAGCGCTGGAAACCCGAAGACCAGCTGTCCAGTGCGCTGGTCTTTGGGTTTCCGGTGCCCTGGCGTGTGCAAAGACCAGCTGGAAACCCGAAGAGCAGCTGGCGTCAGTGCATGTGCCCACAGAGAGGGCTCTGATTGCCACGCGTGCCATAGGTTCGCCATCACAGCCCTATATCATTTCAGACAAATGATTGTCCAATCACTTCTTAAAAACTTTCAATGTTGGAGCACCCACAACTTCTGGAGGCAAGTCGTTCTACTGATGAACTGTTCTCATTGTCAGGAAATTTCTCTTTAGTTCTAGGTTGCTTCTCTCCTTGATTAGTTTCCATCCATTGTCTTGCCTTCTGGAGTTTTGGAGCATGGTTCAACCCCCTCTTCTTTGTGGCAGCTGCTTAGATATTGTTGTAGCCCACCAGCGGCCTGCGCGGATTGTGGCTGATCCCATCGACGAGGAGGCTGGTGTGGGATAGTGCCAGCAGTCAGCGCAGCCGGCGCTCACGTCAGACAGCGAGGAGGCTGAAGAGGATGTGGTGCCAGAGGCAGAGACTCAGCCTGGGCCTTCAGAACTTCCAGGAGCTCTTTCAAGTGGAAAGAGTGAAGTGGAGGAGCCTCTCCTCAATGCTCGAGCACGCAGGGCTGCCAAAAGGCAGGAGTGGCTACTCAGGAGGAGGAGGTCTCCTCGAGAGTAAGGTTTGAGGATAATTGGCCACTCCCTTAGCCTATTTAAGTCGCATGCAGTTAGTAATTTCTTGCTGGAAACAATGTGTAATTATTACAGAGCATTTTTGAAGAGTGAGTGTCTTATCGTAGCTTGTTTTCTGGGCTGGTTGCCAACCTTTGCTGGACTTTGTTTATTCTTGGTATGTTATAATTTTGATAAGGTCCGTTGGTGTGTGCCACAATCCTTGGGAATCCGGAGCTGGGGCAGAACAGATATTAGGAGACGGCTATCCTGTCTCCTCTAGTCCTTCTTTTCACTAGACTAGACATCCCCAACTGCTGCCAACGGTTCTTCATATCTTTTAGCCTCCAGTCCCCTAATCATAGGCAATCTGACAACTGGACCCATAACATATTGTGTTGAATCATGTGGGGTGGGCCGTTGAAATCAAGACTTAAATTCAGATAACCTAGGGAGAAATACTGTTCCATTTTGATAACCGCTCTCTGCTTACCAGTTATGCAGCAGAACAATGAAGAGGTGCTAGAGGGCTCCCAGGTTCTCTTTCCAATTGGACCAGTGAGATGCTTTGGATGGTAGCATTATTCTCTCTATACCTCAGGACTGCCATCTCTAAAACAGAAACAATACAATGCACTTCAGAGCGAGGCTGAAATTAACCTCCATGTTCATTCAAAGTAGGCTGTTTCCCCACCCCACCCCCCAAGATTCAGATGGCAACAGGTAATCCTTGACTTATAACCACAACTGGGACTCAAGACTTCCATCACTAAGCCATGTGGTCGTTAAATGAGCCAGGCTCAATTTTACAACTTTTGCAATGGTCATTAAGCAAATCGCACCGTTGTTAAGCGGATCCAACTTCTCCACTTCCCCACGGACTTTGCTTGTCAGAAACATACGAGGAATTGGCGAGTACATGACCCCGGGATGCTGCGTGGGTGCTGCGGTGGTCGTAAATGTGAAGACAGGTCAAAAGTCCCTTTTTTTAGCACTGCCATAACTTCAATTTGGTCATTAAAAGAATGGTCGCAAGTCGAGAACTACCTGCATTCTAATCAGTGAAGATTTTGGTAATTCTTCTCAAGGAATTGCACTGCTCACCAGGACGTCTACATGTCCCCTATGAAATGTATGACAAGCTCCTGCCCCATCGTATTTAATTTCATTTGTTTTCAATTAAAAGGAATGTGGACTCTGCACTTAGACCGATTCTGATGTGCTCTTTAGGAACAGTGAGGCTTTAAAACACAGAGGGAAATTCGGATTTACTAATAGGCCTTTGATGATTTGGAGTAGATAACAGCTCCTGTCTCCCAACTATCAGACAACTGAAAAAAAAAAAAACCATTACATATGATTTTGTGGTTATGTGTTGCATAGTTTGTTTTGGTTCTCTTGCACGGCTTGGTGATATTTTGACAGGCAGTGTTTTTAAAACTGACTAAATGAAGACAACAAATACTAGCAAATATATAAATTACGCTTCCCTTGCTTGCACAGCTGAAATTTAAAACCACAAGTTCTATGCCTTTAGGTCCCTGGTTTGTTTCCTTAACAAAAGCTGAGAGCTTCAGTTCAATTATTGATTTAAAAATTTCTTAGGCTCGCCATGTGTGCAGTCGCTTGTTCTTACAGGTTAAATAGATGCATTTTGCGTCTGGCTGGAATTCACCAAAGAAACAACATATTGATCACTCAGAAGGTGCCTATGTCTGATCAGATGAATTCCACACTATAGCTAAGGGACAAGCCATAACCTCGGTAAGATAAAAGACAAAGCTATTTATCTCCAGCCGTAGCATTCAACCCTTGCCTTGAATCTTTTCATGCTCTGCATAAATATCATCCCTTTCCTTTTAGCCTTTTCTCAGCCATCTTTCTCTGCTAACCTTGCTTTGACCACTGTGGGGCTCTGGACAGCTTCTTGTCTCTCATTTTCTCTTTCTCTAATGAGCCAGGATGCCATATCACCTATCATCTGCTAATGGAAAGAAAGTTAAGCAGCAGAAAACAAAAACAAAAACAAAAAGAACTTTACGGCTCCCCTACTGAAAGTCAACTTCTGATTTGTCCTTCTCCAGTAGAGGTCACTAATGCATAGAAGACTCACAAACCATTTGTTTGTCTAAAGCACATCCTGGAATTAAGCCTTGCTAAACTCTCCTTCATGCTGCCAACTCCTCTAACTGATAAAAAGTTTAATTTTCATAATTGAAATCACTTGCTTTTCTGGCGAGCAGTCTGGCATAGGAAGGAAGCAACGGTGTGGGAAGCAAAATGCCTCAACACTCTCGATCTTCTTCCTGCTCCCTGCAGTCCAGTCCCCCACAAATTCTGCCTAGTAGCACATTGGAGAAGACATCAATGGCGAGGTGTAAGTAAGGGTGAATGCAGCCTGAATGTATTGGCGAGAACTTACTGGTGTGTTACGTGACAGACGAATGCCAATCCGTCTTAAATCTAAGATTTACAAGACAACCATCTGTCCCGCTGCACTGAATGGCACTGAATGCTGAGCAGCAACAACAGGGACCGAAAGCTATCTCTGTGCCATGGAAATGCAAATGCTCCATTAGATAGCGGGCATCTCCCTTTTTGACCACATCACAAATGATATCATTCGACAACATTTTGGTGTGGCACCAATTATAGAGAAGATGAGGGAAGGCCGGCTCCGCTGGTAGGGACGTGTCCTGAGACCAGCACTTTCCACCATTGCCAAGACTGCCTACCAAGTAGAAGTCAATGACCGATGACCTCGTGGGTGCCCAGAACAGAGATGGCAAGACACCATCAACGAATATATGCAAGCTGCGGTCATGCAGCTGACCATGCAATGTGGCACTCAATGATCCAAAAAGCAGACCCTACACTTGTGGGAATATGCTAGGAAGGAGGAGGAGGAGGAGGAGGAGGAGGAGGAGGAGGAGGAGGAGGAGGAGGAGGAGGAGGAGGAGGAGGAGGAGAAGAAGAAGAAGAAGAAGAAGAAGAAGAAGAAGAAGAAGAAGAAGAAGAAGATGGTGATGATGTTTGAAAAAGACAACCAAGTGGTGCAAAGCTTTTCACCATGGAAGTTCTACAAGAGAGGAAACTTTGCAAATGAACACAGGCAAAACAAGAAACTAGTTTCAGCAACCCTTCCCACCCTTCTCCCCGTTAAGGAAGACATCATGGTATGGAATTGGAATACAGGAAGTCCTCGACTTACGACTACAATTGAGCCCAAAATGTCCATTGCTCAGCTAGTCAGTGGTTGAGTTGTGTCCCATTTTATGACCTTTGTGCCGCAGGCAATAAGCAAAGCCCTGCAGTTGTTAAATGAATCATGCAGTCATTGGGCAGATCTGGCTTCCCCAATCCCCCCATTGATTTTGCTTGCTGGAAGCCAGCTGGAAAGATCACAAAGGATAATCACATAACCCCCCATCCTTTAGGACAGGGGTCTCCAACCTTGGCAACTGTAAGCCTGGAGGACTTCAACTCCCAGAATTCTGGGAGTTGAAGTCCTCCAGGCTTACAGTTGCCAAAGTTGAAGACCCCTACTCTAGGACAGCGAACTCTCATAAATACATATCAATTGCCAAGTGTCCAAATTTTAATCATGTGATCAGGAGGAGGATGCAATGGTTGTGTGAGAACTCATCATAAGTAACTTTTTAAAGTGCCATTGTGACTATCTGTATGTATTCCACTAAGTATGCAGCTGTTGAAAAACGACAATATCACTGAATGCTAAGCCTGAACAACTGTTTAGACAAGAATCCAAATTAGGCTGTTTCAAACCAAAGCATTTAAAAAAAAAAAAAAAAGCAAATGTTTAGATACTCTTCAATGTTGGCAACAACTCTTAATAAACAGAAAAGCAAGCCTAAAGGAGATTAAAGTGTTGTATTTCCCAGAATAGATAACGCCGGTCAAATATTCTTAAATCCCTCTTTCAACCTTTGAAGCCACGACATAAACCAGAAAATCTAATCTGATACTTGAAATTACCACAGGTTGGGTTTAGAAATATCATTGCTGGGACACCGAGTCCATCAACACTGTCCTCCTAACACTGAAGATGTTCCCTAGTCTGGTAATAAAATGTCTACAAACAAACAACCACTCTCAGAGAGCACCAAAGACTCCAAGGTTCAGCCCTGAGCTGAATATACTGTATATTCGTGTCCATTGTTTTACTTAAGACTCAACATTTACTATAATCAATGAATACAATAACGGTAATTGCTGCATATTAAAAAAGTGAGGCTTTTAACCAGGGGTGGGCTGCTGGGGGTTTGCAAGGGTTCAGGAGAACCTCTAGCTAAGATTCTGTGCAGTTCGGAGAACCACCAAATCCCACTCCTGGCTGGCCCCGCCCACCCCACCTTGCCCCTCCCAGGAATCCCCACACAGCCCGTTGTGTATGTAGGTAAGTGCAGGGCACACGCAGAGGCTCAGGGGCAGAGGTGGGTGGGTTTAAGCATGTTCTGACCAGTTCTGGAGAACTGGTAGCGGCAATTTTGAGTAGTTCGCAGAACCGGTAGTAAAAGTTCTGACTGGCCCTGCCCCCATCTACAGTATTCTCTGCCTCCCAAGTCCTAGCTGATCAGGAGGGAATGGAGATTTTACAGTATCCTTCCCCTGGAGTAGGGTCGGAATGGAGATTTTACAGTATCCTTCCCCTGCCACGCCCACCAAGCCATGCCCACAGAACCGGTAGTAAAAAAAAATTGAAACCAACTATTGTCGGGGAGGGTGAAAAATGGGCCTACCAGAAGTTTGGGAAGGCCAGAACCAGGCCCATTTCCAGCCTCCAGAGGGCCTCCGGAGCCTGGGTAGGCCGCTTTCACCTTCCCAGAGGCGCAAGAAGAGCCTCTGGAGCCGGGGGAGGGCAAAAACGTGCTCCCTCACCGACTAGGAGGCCGACTAGGCCACGCCCACCATGGCCAAACCCATCCAGCAACCAGGCAGAGAACCCCTTGGTAAAATTTTTGAAGCCCACCCCTGCTTTTAATGTCTGTCACCATGGTACCAAGGTTCTTGGACAGCATAATTGGTAGATTGTAAATTATAGAAGGATGGCACCACAGCAACTGAACCACACAGAACAGTTTGTAATACATCATGATGAATGGGTGCACATATCTGTTGTGCCATCAAATGGTTTACAATGGAAAGATCTATTTTCCTGGCGAAAGAGAAGGGTTGGTTTCGACCTGGCTGACTTTTGCATACCAGACACAAGTCTGAGTGAGCCACAATCCAATTACTTTTCAATCAAACATGTCGTATAAACCCAGCCCTCGTTTTAGTTCATGAATCAGTGTGTCACAGGAACCTAAAAATATCTGGGTTGAGTAAGCAATGGTTGACTTAACAAGGGGTATGTGTGACATGCAAAGTATTCTTCTACAGAATGCATTTTGTCAACTGAACCAAACTTTTGCTGGAGTTCAGCATTCATTTTCAAAGATTCCATCCACCTTCCAGATTTTTACATCTCTAGTTTGCTGTATTTCAAAACAGAATCTTGCAGCCCTGGGGAAAATGCAAACAAACAAACAAATAAATAAATAAAAATAAAATGGTTAATAATACCGAGAACTAAAGGAATTGCTAACAACATAATTGTCCCTCCTCCCTCAAGGAAAATATTAGGAACATAACCAAGCTGTGAGAGATTATCTGCAGGGAAGGCTGGGAGGATTTCCAAACAAACAGAACAGAACAGAAAAATCCAGATGGGTGGGAGAGAAAATGAAAAGAACAGCAGTGAGAGAGAAGAATTCCATGCAGAAGGAATACTGGAAAAGTGATTTTTCAGCCATGCACTCAATTCAAATGCACCCAATGCATTGTTCCAATAGAAATGCTATACAGACAGTCCTTAACCTATGACAGTAGTGACTGTTCAAAGTTACAACGGCACTGAAAAAAGTGACTTATGACCGTTTTCGCACTTGAGACCATTGCAACGTCCCCCTGGTCACGTGATCAAAATTCAGATGCTTGGCAACTGACTCATATTTATGACGGTTGCAGTGTCCCGGGGGTCATGTGATTTCCTTTTACGACCTCCTGACGAGCAAAGTCAATGGGGAAGCCAGATTCACTTCATAACCCTGTTGCTAACTTAACAGCTGCAGCGATTCACTTAATAACAGTAGCAAAAAAGGTCGCAAAATGGGGCACTTCACAAATGTCTCGCTTAGCAACAGAAATGTTGGGCTCAATGGTGGTCGTAAGCCGAGAACTACCCATCATGCTAAAATTCTGACTGTTAAGACTCGTAATGAGCAACATAAAAATAGCCGATCAATCATTGTTGACTCCTCACCACTGCCTGGACTAGTTCCTGCAGTTTTCTTGGAAAGATATCGGAAGTGGTTTGCCATTGCCTTCTCCCTAGGGCTGAAAAAGTGTGACTGGCCTAAGAAGGGACTAGAACAGGGGTGAAATCCAGAAGGTTCTGATAGGTTCTGGAGAACCGGTAGCGGAAATTTTGAGTAGTTCAGAGAACCGGCAAATGCCACCTCTGGCTGGCCCCAGAGTGGGGAGGGAATGGGGATTTTGCAGTATCCTTCCTCTGCCACACCCACCAAACCATACCACGCCCACCAAGCCACGCCCACAGAACCGGTAGTAAAAAAATTTGGATTTCACCACTGGACTAGAACCCACAATCTGCTGGTTTCTAGCCCATCGTTTTCCCGTCACTGCTCCCTTTTGAAAGGCTATAACCTCTGATGCAATGAACAGTGCTGTAAAACGTCACTGAAACATCTTCGCAGATGGTTTTCTAATAGTTCTTGCTGACCTCCAAGCTGTGAAATGCTCTCCTTCCCTCTTCCCTTCCTCGGTTCAAAAGTCACTGCCGTTCTAATTTGTTTGCGCGACAGCCGATGCCGCGTTCTTTTGATATCTAATCCCCGTGTGCTTGCAATTCAAGATAGAGAATTTTAGGGAGATTACGGATTAACATTTTACAGTAGCAGCCTGAATTCTTCTCGTTAATGCAACCCAACCACATTGTCACGGGTTGAAAAGCGCAGCTTGCTTTTCGCAGTTATGCATGATGTTCTCCAAGGTATATTCAGAATTTTTGCCTGCTGCAAAAATTTTTTTTTGCCTGTGGACAAAGAAGAAAAGCGGGTTTCCAGAGAAGCACAAAACCGACCCTTACTAAAAGCCTCACAAAATGAAAGAAAAAATGCTCTCCAGGCCACCGTGGAAAGTTTCACTTAACAATAGTTTGACTAATTTAACAACAATGTTGATTTACTGAATGACTGTGGCAAGTAAGGTCATAAAATGGTGCAAGCTCATTTAACAAACAAACTGATTTAACAAATGTTTCACTTAGCAACAGAATTTTGGGGCTCAATTATGGTCGTAATTTGAGGACTGCCTGTACAAGGGGACATGTATTGTCAACATAGCATATGGTTGTGTCATGGGATGCAAGCTCACACGTATCATTCTTGGTGGATATATTAATTTACCACATTTAGCTATCTGGGAAAATAACCTCACCAGCTCAGATCCTCAGTCAGCCGAAGAACCCCAATGCTGTGTAAATTACATTATCCCATGATTGATTGTTTCAAATTGCTTTTGATTTTCTGGGCAGCTGCACAAGTAAAGATGCCCTCCAGAAGCAAAACCTGTCCCCTTGAAGGAACAGCGTGCATTTTAAAAATGGAGGAAGGAAGCAAAAAAAAAAAAACCCGAACAAATGAGCTAAGTGATTCCAATTAAAGAGAGAAATAAAAAATACAACTTACAACCACAATGGAGCCCAAAATTTATGTTGCTGAGTGAAATATTTGTTAAGAGAGTTTTGCCCCATTTTTAACTACCTTTCTTGCCACGGTTGTTAAGGGAATCAGTACAGTTGTTAAGTTGTTAAGTGAATCTGGCATCTTGGCCATTGACGTTGCTTGTCAGAAGGTCTCAAAAAGTGATCACGTGACTCCAAGACAATGAGGCCGTCATAAATGTGAACCAGTTGTGAGCCAGGCATCCGAATTTTGATCGCGTGACCACGGGGATACTACAACGGTCGTAAGTGTGAAAAATCATCATAAATCACTTTTTTCAGTGCCATTGTACCTTTGAATGGTCACTAGACATTGTAAGTGGAGGATTACCCATATTAAGAAGTCCTAAACCTGATGCCACTGTAATTTTTCCTGCATTATACTCTGAATTTTGATTGGTAGATTGGAGCTTCAAGTATCTAGACCAGTGTTGGCAAACCTTTTCAGTACCAATGCCGAAATAGCGTGCATGTGTGGGGGGAAGAGCACTGGAAACCGGAAGAGCAGCTCCCCGGCACACACACATGGGAGCGCCGGAAACCAGAAGAGCAGTTTCTGGGTTCCAGTGAATGCATGTACAACAGTCACCTGGTTTCCAGAAATACCAGCTGATCGGAGCACATGTGCTCATCAGAAACTGGAAGCTCATCTTCCCGGCAAGTGCATGTGCAACTCTTCCAGTTTCCAGTGCTCCTGTAGCGCGCGAGGACCAGCTAGCCAGCATGTATGCACACTGGAACCTGGAAGAGCAACAGGTGACAGCAGGCCTGCCCGGAGAAATGGCTCTACATGCCACGTGTGCCATAGGTTCGCCATCATAGATCTAGATGTTTTGATTTGTATTTTTCTTGCACTTTTAACAGATTTAATAGATTAACAGAGTTGGAAGGGACCTTGTAGGTCTTCTAGTCCAACCCCCCGCTCAAGCAGGAGAACCTACATCATTTCTGACAAATAGCAGTGCAGTCTCTTCTTGAAAGCCTCCAGTAATGAAGCTCCCACAACTTCTGAAGGCAACTTCTGTTCCATTGGTTGATGTTTTCAATGTCAGAAAATGTCTCGTTTCAGGTTGAATCTCTCCTTGTTCAGTTTCCATCCATTATTCCTTGTCTGGCCAAACAGCTTGACACCCCCTCCTCTCTGTGGCAGCCACTCAAATATTGGAAGACTGCTCTCATGTCTCCCCTGGTCCTTCTCTTCACTAGACTAGCCAAGCCCAGTTTCTGCAACTGTTCATTGTATGTTTTAGCCGCCAGTCCCCTAATCCTCTTGGTTGCTCTTCTCTGCACTTTACCTAGAGTCTTGTTTTGCTGATTTGTTTAGAATATGAACTTGGAAATAGATAATGGCTGCCAAAGCTCAAGGATTTTGTGCCAGGATTCACATACCATTGTAAACCGCACTGTGGCTTATTTGGTTTGGGGTGTACGTGTTGTTCGAACTGAGCCTTGTGGTTTATTTACTGTCCTAAAGCATATTTGAATAGCAATAGCACTTACATACCAGTTCACAGTGCTTTACAGCTCTCTCTAAGTGGTTTACAGAATCAACACATTGCCTCCAACAATCTGGGTCATTTTATCAACCTTGGAAAGATGGAAGGCTGAGACAACCTCGAGCCGGTCAGAATTGAACTGCTGGCAGTGGGCAGAGTTAGCCTGCAGTACTGCATTCTAGGTTAACAAACAAGGATTAGTATCAATAGAATAGAATAGAATAGAATAGAATAGAATAGAATAGAAGAGAAGAGAAGAGAAGAGAAGAGAAGAGAAGAGAAGAGAAGAGAAGAGAAGAGAAGAGAATTTTTAATTGGCCAAGTGTGATTGGACACACAAGGAATTTGTCTTGGTGCATATGCACCAAGAAAAGATACGTTCATCAAGAATCATAAGGTACAACACTTAATGATAGTCATAGGGTACAAATAAGCAATCAAATCATACTAGGAAACAATCAATAGAAATCGTAAGGATACAAGCAACAAAGATACAGTCATACAGTCATAAGCAGAATGAGATGGGTGATGGAAATAATGAGAAGATTAATAGTAATGCAGCCTTAGTAACTAGTTTGACAGTGTTGAGGGAATTATTTGTTTAGCAGAGTGATGGCGTTCGGGAAAAAACTGTTATTGTGTCTAGTTGTTCTGATATGCAGTGCTCTATAGCGTCGTTGTGACCCAACCTATATACAGGTAGTTCTCCACTTACACCTCTTTGTTTAGTGACCATTTGAAGTTACAACAGCAGTGAAAAAAGTGATTTATGACTGTGGCAGCATCCCCAAAGGTCCTATAATCAAAATTCGGACACTTGTATTTATGACGGTTGCAGAGTCCTACGATTCAGTGATCAGCTTTTGCGACTCTGTGACAAGCAAAGTCAATGGAGAAGCCAGATTCACCCAACACTCCTGTGACTAACTTAACCATGGCAATGATCCACGTAACAACTGTGGCAAGCAAGGTCGTAAAATGGAGCAAAACTCCCATAAAAACATTCTTGCTTAGCAATATGGAACAGTTGGGCTCAATTGTGGTCATAAGTCAAGGACTATCTGTACACCGTTCCCATGCTCTGTAATGTGCCCAACTGTGGACCTCTATCACCCCACTGGGGAAAATACGGCTGTCTACTGCTATTTTTCAGCAGCTCTGTTTTAATTAACTTTTAATTGCAGGCTTTCTGCCCTGCAATCTGTCCTGAGACTTAAAGGAACAGAACGGAGTTTTTGATTAAGCAAACAGTATGCATTGCAGCATGTATCCCCCCAAAACTAAATCACCCCAAGGGAGTTACAGTCATTACAGTAATTGAAGATAAATTAACTCATTAAAAAACACCATGCAAATGTATCTCCACTTCACTTCGAGACAAGCCTTTAGCATTAAAGCATATAAACAGCGGGGCGAGGAGGGGGCAGCTGATCCATTCGGTGCTTAAAGCATCAGCTGATCCAAGGAAACAAAAAGGCCCCTTCCCTCAAGCAACAACCAACCAGGATGTGGTCAAGTTAATCCTGCCCCCAATGCAAGGTCAACCTCGATCAAAGTCAGAGGCAACAAAGAAGTCCTTTTGATTATTATATTTAAAACCCAGGAATTACAGGATTTCTTAAGAAGATTAATGCTCTCCCTGGAGTTCGTAATGGGATGTTGACATATTCAGCAAAATAAAGGCCACTTTTATAACAAAAAAATGTGCACAGTGAAACTCATGACCCAGCTTGAAAGGAAGCAAATCAGCAAAAGGAACGGAGCATTAATGGTTGAGGGAAGGATATGCACCTCTACAAATGTCCCAGATTTCAGTTACATTTTCTCGTATTAATTACAGGCAGGCTTTGACTTGCAACAGTTCATTTAGTGACTGTTCGAAGTTACAACGGCACTGGAAAAAGTGACTGAGGAGCAGTTGTCACACTTACAAGCGTTGTAGCATCCCCGTGGTCACCTGATCAAAATTCAGATGCTCTGGCAATTGATTCATATTTATGACGGTTGTGGTGTTCCAGGGTCATGTGATCGCCTTTTGCAACCTTCTGACAAGCAAAGTCAATGGGGAACCAAGATTCGCTTAATTAACAACAGTTTGAGTAATTTAACAACTACAGTGATTCTCTTAACAACTGTGGCAAGAAAGGTCATAAAATGTATATTCACTTAACAATGTTGTGGCCTGTCAGCTGCCAGCCCCTCCAGCAGCCAAATCAGAGGAAGAGGAAGAGGAGGAGGTGTGGGAGTCAGGGTCAGCATCAAGGCAAACTGAGAGCTCTGAGGGGGAAGAGGGAATGGAGCTGGCAGAGAGAGAAACAGAGGCGGAGACTGGACCGTCTGTCAGCCCTCAGATGGAGAGTCAACAGCCACCAGGTCTGGAGGTGCCTGATGAGGAAGAGGAGGAACAGCCGGGTCCAGTGCCTGACAAGCGAATGCGCAGAAGGCAGAGGAGAGGAGAGCAGTGGAAATCTATGGGCCGATCCTTGGGACAGAAGAGCCACCGCTGCTAGTGAAGCCCCACCCTAGCTCTGGGGATAAAAGGCAGGGGGCAGAGATGAATAGGTGTGACAGACAACTATTCATCTTCCGGCGGGATAAACTTGTTAGCCTGCGAGGTAAACTTTTTGTCAGGGCTGCTGCCGTTTCCAATAAAGGAATCTTTTGAGTTCACGTCAGAGGGTTTGTCGTGTTTGGGGAGCTGGGTCAGAACAAACAAATGTTTCATTTGGCAACATAAAATTTTGGGCTCAATTGCGGTCGTAAGTTGAGGACTACCTATATATTTACATTTGCTCTTGGGATATCCATCCCCCCCTCCAGGAAGTAGAAAAAGCATGCTTTCTCTTAATTTTCCCGTAACAACTACTTTGTCTGTTGGGTTGAGGGAGAAACTACTTAATGTGCTTCCATAGCCAATGTGGCTCTCAGGCTCCCCAGTTCTCAGCCAGTAACTAAGCCATTACATTGTTTATTTCTTTATCAAACAAAAATTACAAATTTGAACCAGTGGTGGGTTTCAAATTTTTTTTACTACCGGTTCTGTGGGTGTGGCTTAGTGAGCGTGGCAGGGGAAGGATACTGTAAAATCTCCATTCCCACCCCACTCCAGGGGAAGGTTACTGCAAAATCCCCATTTCCTCCCAATCAGCTGAGACTCGGGAGGCAGGGAATAGATGGGGGCGGGGCCAGTCGGAATTTTTACTACCGGTTCTCCTAACTACTCAAAATTTCCGCTACCGATTCTCCAGAACTGGTCAGAACCTGCTGAAACCCACCTCTGATTTGAACGAACAAAATGGAAAAAAGGCATGTTAAATAGGCATGTTAGTGCACTCACCCATGCCCCCCTTAGGAACCTGTTAAATATAAGATGAGGTTCACAGAAGTTAAGTTGGAATTAAAACTGTGGAAGTTAGTAGCTGAGACAGCTGAATCAGGTAAGAATTCCAACCTTGGATAACTTTGGTTACAAAACTGAGTTTTTTTACAATCAAGTTTAAAGCGGTTTACATTAAGTTTGAAGCGGTTGTTACATTATGATTAAAACTAAAGAATCATTTACAGTTAAGACTGATTTGTACTGGTTAAATGATAAAATAAGCCACAACGGCTGGAGTCCCAATGTGCTACACTCCGTAATTTATAAAGTCCATATGGATTCACTCAACATGCTAAGCTACACCAAGCTATGCTGGAGCTGTTCTTCCCTTACACAATCAAGCAAGGAATCAGCAGTCAAGAAAACAGAAAGTGAAGCAAAAAGTTAGGCATCGAGAAGATAAGAGAACAAAACCAGAGACATAAGAACTATGTAAGAATGTAGTTTTATCACTAATGTCTGGCTAACTCAGCTAACAAAACAAATGAGCTAAGAAACCTTTAAACAGCTGGAATCTAAAGAACATCCCCACCTGGTTCAAAGACAGAAAATTTCCCATAAATGTGAGATGCACAGGAAAAACTATCATCTGCACATTTTCCGAGAATTAAATTTGGCCTGGGCTGCATTAACATCATCTCATAAAAACTGCCTTTAGAAACAAGTATCTTGGCCCAAAGCTGTCAGGTTCTAAGTCTCAACTGCTACAATATCAAAAAAGATATTGTGCTATCCACTTCCGTTATCAAACAGCAGCTATTCAAGGTGTTTGGTTGTAAGCAATGTTCTGAGAATGTCTCCAGCGCTGTCTTTAAAAGGATTGGATAATAATAATAATAGCTAGTAACCAGTGGTGAAATCCCAATTTTTTTACTACTGGTTCTTTGGGCATGGCTTGGTGGGCATGGCAGGAGAAGGATACTGCAAAATCTCCATTCTCTCCCCACTCCAGGGGGAAGGATACTGCAAAATCCCCATTCCCTCCCCACTCCAGGGGGAAGGATACGGCAAAATCTCCATTTCCACCCCACTCCAGGGGGAAGGATACTGCAAAATCCCCATTCCCTCCCCACTCCAGGGGGAAGGATACTGCAAAATCCCCATTCCCTCCCCACTCTGGGGCCAGCCAGAGGTGGTATCTGCCAATTCTCCGAACTTCTCAAAATTTCCGCTACCGATTCTCCAGAGCCTGTCAGAACCTGCTGGATTTCACCCCTGCTAGTAACATAATGAGGCTGTTAAAATTAGAGTCCTGAAAGAATAAAAATGTGGGCTACCAACTCAAAAGTGCTTTTTCAACAGGCATTTGGAGTGGGTTTTTTTCCTTGAGGAAGTCCAACTGCTTTTTGAGACCATCATGACCTGGATGACCAATGTCTCCATAGACATTGAGCTACCAGATGCATTCTCAAAATAAAGGCTGATAATGAATCCAAAACTTGCAGTGATCACATAACATATGGGGCATTTTCTGCAATTTTGGGGACTTCCACAATCAAGGGAAAAGGTGCTGTTTTGGTTACTGAGAAAGCAACCATACGTGCAACCAAACAATAATAAGGATATAATAAATAATGCTAGGATATGATATACTGGTATACTAGATTCTGTAACCATTAGATTCCTGTAATACACATATGCCTTTGTATTTGTATCACATATATTATGCCTTTATATTTGTATCTCCTGTAACAAACATATTCTGTTATTAGGCCTGTAATGTATCTGGTATTTGTCAAACATATGTCCCTGCCATTTGATCTGAACCCATATCAATCTTCTCCCTGTTTTTTTCTTGTGCCATCTAAGAGCATGGTACCTATCTCAGTCTTAATTTATGTTGATCTGGATAGACTCCTACTTTCCAGGGCCAGGGGGCCTAAGTGGCCAATGGAGTAAACAAAGAAATGCTCAAGATGACTAATTGGGAAGTTTCTATTCCCCCTTGCAGGGCAACAAGGAATGCACGGGCCTGGATTGGGAGGCCAGAGTTGGGTACTAAGCTGACGTCTCTGAGGGTATAAAAGGACGCCATACCTTCCCCAAGGTGTGGCTATCTCCTCCCATGCATTGTATCTGTATGTTCCGGATATAGTTCCACCCAGTATTTTGTTTTTGGCCATAAATAAAATCTGTTTTTTTTGCAAGCCTCGTCTTGAGTCTCTCTCTCTGGCATTCTGGTGACTCAAGTGTATTTTGGGACCTTACAGTGTAAATATACAGCTACAAGGAGAACAGGTGATGAGATACATCGTGATCAAGAGTAAGGCGACTTCTGCTTCGGTGTGACATTATCAATCATTTCAAGAGAATTCTTGATCATGTCAAGGAGTTTTTATCTGTTTCAATCTTGTCTATTTACTCAAGAACAAGCTGGCATTAGCAATAGTACAAAGCTTCAATTTCTGTCTCAGCTGGATAGTTCTTTCATGCTGATGATTGACATAAGTAAGGCCAAAAGGAGAAGGGATTGCAAATCAATAATGCTGCAAGAGAAGGCAACGGCTAAATGACTAGGTTAAATGCAGCAGTGGGAAAGCTGAATGCTATAAGATGATAATATTAAGTAAGTTTGGATTTGTGAGTACTACTACTATATCTGTAACTGACCTGATCACCACTGAGCCCTGGTGGGGCTCCTGGAGGAGGAGGAGGAGGAGGAGGAGGAGGAGGAGGAGGAGGAGGAGGAGGAGGAGGGAGGAGAAGGAGGAGGAGGAGGAGGAGGAGGAAGAGGAGGAGGAGGAGAAGAAGAAGAAGAAGAGGAGGAGGAGGAGGAGGAAGAGAAGAGGAAGAGAAGAGGAGGAGGAGGAGGAGGAGGAGGAGGAGGAGGAGGAGGAGGAGGAGGAGTTTCTTGGATGAGAAGTGAAATGCTTTCAAAGAAAAAAAAACTAAGGAAGGAAGAAAACTAAGGAAGTCCAGTTACTTTTTGGAAAAGCACCTTTGGGACAGGCAATTATTGTATTACTACAAAGTTATTCGCTGCCACCAAATTTGGAAGACAATGCAAAGGAAACTGCCATTGTTGGTTAAATAATTGAAGCTGCGAACTATGAATGAAGTGTAAGGGAAGCACCATGCTACTAGCTTTCCTACAAGACAATCCATATAATTATCCAACCTCATACAAATCTGAGTGGATTGAGGTTGGACTGCATGGGGAGGCCGTTTTGCTTACCATGGTGAACTCTTGCTTTCCTTCCTGTCTGACTGGGGTAGAGTCCAAGGTCTGCTCTCTAAAGCAACTATTTTCAAACACATACAGATAGTCCACAACTTACAACCACAATTGCTAAGTGAGTTTTGGCGCCCATTTTACGACTTCTCTTGCCACAGTTGTTAAGTGAATCACACTGCAGTTGAAAAGTTAGTAACCCAGTTGTGAAGTGAATCTGGCTTCCCCATTGACTTTGCTCGTGAGAAGGTTGCAAAAGGGGATCATGTGACCTTGGGACACAGCAACGGTCATAAATATGAACCGATGCCAAGCATCTGAATTTTGATCACACGATCATGGGGATGCTGCAAAGGTCGTAACTGTGAAAAATGGTTGTAAGTCACATTTTTCAATGCCGCTGTAACTATGAACGGTCATTAAACGAACTGTTCTAAGTCGAGGATTACCGTACCTGTACTGTACATACTACTGGCCCTATTGAAACTGATACTACTTTTAATGCCAAAAATTAATGTCAATATCTGGCGTGTAAAAGGAGACGAGCAAATCTTACAAACACACACACACACACACACACATCTCAGATTAGTGGTGTAATATGTTTCTGTTCATTGTTTGTAAAAGCAGCTACCATGTTTCCCCAAAAATAAGACCCTGTCTTATATTTTTTTTTAACCCTGAGATAAGCGCTTGGCCTTATTACCCTGCGCTCAAAAGCCCGATTGGGCTTATTATCAGGGGAAGTCTTATTTTTGGAGAAACAGGGTAGTCCTTGACTTACGACCACAAATGGGTCTAGAACAGGGGTATTAAACTCGATTTCATTGAGGGCTGCATCAGGTTTGTGTTTGACATCGGGGGGCGGAGTTGGCGTGGCCAGGGTGGGCGTGGCCAGCTCGATGTCACTCATGTCGGGGTCACCTGTGGTGGCCTGAGTGCTCTGTCAGCAAAAATGGGCTCCTGAGCTCCATTTTCAGCTGCGATGGCATCTTGGAACCCTCTGCCAGTGAAAATGGAGCTAGGGAGGTCCACACGTGGCCCTCGCGAGTTCCGTTTTCACTGGCAGAGGCACCGCAGGCCAGTCCTTTGCTGTTTCCAGGACGGCCCCATGCGCCCAATCTAAACATCTTTCGGGCTGGATCTGGCCCTAGGGCCTTATGTTTGACACCCCTGGTCTAGAATTTCCATTGCTAAGTAAATACATACTTGTTGCTAAACACCCAAATTTTGATCACGTGACCATGGGGATGCTACAATGGTTGTAAATGCAAGGAGTGGTTGTACGTCACTCTTTTCAGCACGAATGGTCACTAAACAAATAGTTGTAAATCAAGAACCACCTGTATCAATCAGCTTTTTGCAATCTGGGGTTGTAAATCAAGAACTACCTGTATCAATCAGCTTTTCGCAATCTGGGGTTCTCAAGATGTCCTCATGCAGCAAGCCAGGTTGGGAAGAGACGGACTGAACGGTGAAGTTTTAATGTGGAGGAAACCAGAGTAATTCTATTATGCATTATATACCCTCTAGAACAGGGGTGCCAAACTGGATTTCTTCAAGGGCCGGATCAGCATTGTAGTTCTACTCCGCTAGCCAACTGGGGGAGGGGGGGCGGCAGGCAGGTGGAACAGATGCCTCCTGCAGCACCCTGCCAGCCAAAACAGGGTGCAGGGGGGTGTCTGTGTGCGGCCCCCCCGTGGCCTCATTTTCACCCTCTGATAGTTTAAGACTATGTGCTGGCCGTTTTCGGGCCTGTTTTTCGGCCCGTTTTCAGCCGGCAGAGTGCTGCGGGAGGGTGAAAATGAGGTGCGGGGTGGCTGTATGCAGCCCGTTTTAGCTACCAGAGGCACCCTAAGCCAGTCCCTTGATATTTCCAGGCCAGCCCTGTGGGCCGGAATTAAGTACCCTGCGGGCCAGATCCGGCCTGCAAGCCTTGAGTTTGACATCCCTGTTCTAGAAGCAGGACATTTTACAAATTACCAAAAAGCAGAAAGAACCAAAGTTCCTTGCTTGAAGATATTTGCCCTCTAAGCTTCATCAGCCATACATAGAAGAAAGCAATTTAAGAAGGCAAGTGAGAAGAATAAATCTTAGATAGATAGATAGATAGATAGATAGATAGATAGATAGATAGATAGAGACAGACAGACAGACAGACAGACACACACACACATACACACACACACTTCGGAGAAGTGTATTATGCAATCTCTTCATAAGAAGAAATATTTTGAACAGAGTGAAAATAGCACATTCTAAATATAAGATTTTAACTGATTATTTAGGAAGACTGCACTTTGGTAGAACTGAGGATACGGTTCTGCACAGTGTGTCACATACATTTAAAATTACATTTATTACAAAGGGAGAAAAAAAAAAGACTTGATCTGTAATAAATAAAATGGAAGAAATGAGGCACTTCGAGTTCCAAGGATGGATGAGAAGGCCATTTCCCCAAGCAGCTCTACCAATTGCATCCTTCTATAACTGAATTATAAATGAGGAAGAATTAAAATTAACAGTCAAAGCTTGGGAATAAGAATGGAATGTACACAATTATTTCCCGTGAGTGATTTCAGACTGAGACATTATCCCCACCCACCCCAAACAATTAGATAGCTAATAAGAGAATCTGTATCAAACCCTATTCCAAACATCTGAATGCTCAGAGAACTCATTAATGGGAAATGTATGTCTGTAGAGTTAAGATCACAAAAATCCTGTTCCTTCTGCCACATGTTCAACAGATGCCCCAGGAGTTTAAATTCTTGGACTGGCCACATGAATAGTCTTAAACTATCAGGAACAGATTTCTCTGCAACATGTGGTGCGTCAAACAGATATGACTGATGAATAAAGGCAAATATATGTGTCCCAGGATAATGTTGCAGGATCCAATCTGGATCGGTTACCGGGACCAGAGGTTTAGGCTTCCAACCTTTTGGATGCATGCTGGATCCCATCTTCAAGGAACTTCCCTCACACATTCTGGTGAAAGAGAGATGCTCCCTGAGGATGGGAGTCCAAAAGCTTGAAAGATTAAACATCTGGTCCTGGTGACCAATCCAGATTGAATCCTGCAGATGCAACTGAGATTGAAAAGGGGTACAGTTCCAATAACAATAGCACTTAAGACTTATATACAGCTCCATAGTGCTTTACAGCACTCTCTGAGCAGTTTAAAAATGTCAGCATTTTGCCCCCAACAATCTAGGTCCTCATTTTACTGACCTCAGAAGGATGGAAGACTGAGACAACCTTGAGCTGGTCAGGATCGAACTCCAGACTGTGGGCGGAGTCAACCTGCAATACTGCATTCTAACCACTGCATCACCATGGCTCCTCAGAATCACCAAATTCTCCAAATTTCTCTGCCGACTGAATGGGAGGCAGTTTTCCATTGGAATTTTCCTAAGAAATCTCTCCCTTCCACGTTGCAGTTGAAAAGCATTTCCTGGATTGTGCATCCAGGGTTTTTTTTGTTTGTTTTTTTGGCAACCAGAGGCCATTATATCTTCTCCTGACATGTTTTGTTATTTCCTAGCCCTGGGATTCCCTGGGAATGTCCCACCCAAGTATTCCTCAGCCCTGGGCTTGCTTTGTTTCCCAGCACAGACAGGATTCATTTTTTCTTTAGGTACCCTGAGAGCATATACACCAAAGGTAAATTCCCTGTGTGTCCAATCACACTTGGCCAATAAAAGAATTCTAATTCTAATTCCAAAAGGAGAGCCTCTTTCATTCATGGGAAAAACACTTGCAAAATGTTCCTTCTCAAAGTACTTTGGCTCAGCCTTATGCAGGTCAAATCCTGATGTAATACTGTTATACAAGTGTTTGAGAAGTGTGCAGCTCCTTTCCACACGCAGCCACCTTTTTTAAAAAAATCACTGCTTGTTCATACAATTGAAAACAAGCAAACAAAAACTAGAGGAAAAGCAAAGAGTGAATATCTGTGTTCTCTTTTCTAAACTATCAAACATATTTACATAAACTGGCTTAAGGGCCTTGAGCCCTTGATGAGGATGAAGGGAGAAAGGGATAATCTTACTAATATGTTCTATTATATAAAGATGCATTCTTCCATTCCAAGCCACGTAAACAACTAGCAAATAATTGTTATTTCTTCTGCTCCTACAGCAAACATCAGAAACAGCTCAGACTTTTGAAAATAAATCTGTGCACAGAAATAGTCCAAGGGTTAATTTCTCAAGTTTTTTTTTTAAAAAATGACAATGAGCAGATTATTCAAGATCAAGAGAAGAATCAATCGTCATCTTGACTGATTCAATATACTTCTGATGTATGTTGAACAGGTTATACGCTACCCATTGCTTTCCACTGCTTATAATGCAGATATCCACTTACAAGATAACAGTGAGAAACCCAGAGAGACAAAGTAATGTATCCACCACCAGGTAAGGTTTTAGTAGACTTACTCAGAAGTTATTTCTAAGTTGTCTAAGCATCCGTGCGATATAAGAACCACTTCAACAATCCTTCTCATCCCAGGAGATCTGTGGCTTTTTAAAATTATAATCAACCCAGATTGATCACCTATCCAAGCAACTTTTGAGGTACTAAATCAATACCACCATGGAATGGATCGAATGGTTTATGCTGCCACAACATCATCTTTTTCCAGAGCTAGAAAAAGGAGTGGAAAAGTAAGATATTTAAAGTATTTTTTCCCTTCCCTGCTGTATCTCCTTACCTCACACCTTGCGGGCAAAGTTCTGAAGTTTAGAAAAAGATTTACTTCTAATGAGATTATGCAGTAGTTTCCCCACTGTGGAGCAGACAGCGTTTTACTATCTTTCAGAGAAGCTACTAAAAATGAATCGCATCAAAATAGGCAAAAACGCCAGAAATTACCTTTCTCATCCAAGGTGTTTCAGTGCCATGGAAAGGTTTCAAAGCTTACACACAAGGAAAGAAGACAGCTCAACCAAGGTCAGTCATGTATAGAATCGCGAAGATACAACCCCATTTTGCACGAGGCTCTTGTTTTGTCATGACCCACTTGATCACTTCCCCCAAAGAGATGACTGAACAGAATTGCAAAAGCTCACCTCGCTGGGCCACTCCAGGGCTGACATTACCAATCGCTTTGTGTGAGAGAGATCTACTTCTGCCCCAGTAACGGTGCATTCTCTCTGGTCATAAATGGCCCACCCTTTCAACGTTAAACCCCTGTCTGACCTGTTAGAAATGTGCAAACACAGAAAAGAGGAGGAGGAGTGGCCTCAATTTTTCCATTCAACTCAACCTCTTTTCAGAGGTTTGATCCAATTTAAGTCCTCAATGCTTTGCCAAACTGGACTTTCTTGACACCTGAAACTACTTTCTTGATGAGACAGCTAGTAACCGATACAAATCACAGCATCTCCTCAAAGTAAATGACCTTACTACACAGCTCAGAGCATAGCAAGGGGTAAGCTGCCCTGAATTGCTGCCTCACTACTAAAATAATCAGTCTACCACAGTACTACCACATGTCCAAGGATATTTACCCATGCAATATGGCTGTATTAGTATTATCCTTCTAATCTTTCCTACTACCTTCTCCTATTGGTACCTTTGTTGTTTGTATGTACACTGAGAGCTTATGCACCAGAGATGACAAATTCCTTGTGTGCCCAATCACTTAGCGAATACTTCTCTTCTCTTCTCTTCTCTTCTCTTCTCTTCTCTTCTCTTCTCTTCTCTTCTCTCTTCTCTTTTCTCTTCTCTCTCCTCTTCTCCTCTCCTCTACCCTACCCTACCCTACCCTACCCTACCCTACTGAAGTGTTTAGTGTCTTACGCCTCAGTTGAAGTGAGTTGCAGCCTACAAAGGTGTTCATGTTAATAAAATTTGTTACCGTAATTGGAAAAGAGGCCGTCAGGTTCCTTCTGATTTTTTGCCAGCATAGATTAAATAGAATAACCTTCAACCTTCAAGATGGCCTTGCCATCTTCCTAGGGACACAATCCCTTGCCAGGGATTAAAAGCAAGACTTTAATTTTTGAAAGTTCAGAGTTTTCCTTATATATACATTAGTGCCCTGCCAGCTGCTGTTTTTACACTTGCTAGGCATTAATTATCCATGTTTCTGTTATCCTAAAACCCATATAATTGTTACCATTAGTATTTATTACATTTATTTTACACTTGGCAAGTGTTCATTATTTGTGTTTCTCTTATGCTAAAGGGCATGTAATTTCTATCGCTCGGATTTATTGTTATTGTGCAATGGAAGGCGTTATATTCCATTCCGCTATAATGCTTTCTTTCCACTCTTTCTCTGGTCTTTTTTTTTTCACCCTTTGCACAACTTGAATAAAGCAAAAAGAGCAAATAACTACTCAAACACTCATGTCCACAGGATATGGTTAAAAAAACAACTTGTTGGAAGAAATGTCCATCTGGGTTCAGTTCCAAGTGGGAAGAAACACCGTGGAAACATGGAGACTGCTTGAAAGGATGGTTTAATGGTGAACAGGACCACATGGTTTTGAGGTCCCGGGCAAAAAGACACATGGGTGAGAGAGAGAGTTGGGCTTTGAATTTGCGCTTGTATTCTGATTGGTTGTCAGACTCCCATGGGGCCATGCAGGGGGTAACTTTGTAGGTTGTTTTTTGAATCCCAGGCTTGGTTGAATCTTGCTGGGTGATGTAAATCTCCCCAGGTGCCATGTGGTGAGTTCTGTTGGTAGATGGGTAGTTATGTTGCAAAGAGAGGGTAATCCTATCTTTATTGGGTCTTGAGTAAGGGCATTTGCTTATGAATAGACCTAGTTATCTCTTTATCCTTTAAGTGCTGACATTTGCTGTGGCTATTGAGAGTGTGAGGGCTATTAAGAGTGAATTCTCCATTTCTCATCCAGGGAGATATAATATTATGCCTTTTTATTATTTCCTAGAATATTTCATTCTTCTAGGAGTGCTAACTTCCTACAAAGTTAAAATGGCAGCCACAACGATGGTACACATAAATAATAGGCAGAAATTTACAATATAGTATCTCAACGCTATTTTGATCTTTTGGACCAGAGTCTGCAGACACCCCTGGATTCCAACTCCTTCCTTTGTAATCCTGAATCTTAAAGGGACTTTTATTTTCATATCTGTTCTACATACAAATTTGGTTTAGGAACTTAGTCATATCTAAAGGCTTTAAATCCTAATGAAACATATGGCAGGCAGAGTGCAAAATCCATTTCAAAATAAAATAAAACCCTAAAAATAATTCCACTGCTTAATATTTTTATAGAGTTTTCCAAATGATGGCTCAGTCATTAAAAATAAAACTCCTGCAGTAGCAAATACAACACTCCACAACAGAGGAACAGAAAAAGGAGATTATACATTTAGAAAGATTTCCTGTTCTCCGTGCGAAAACAGAGTGGGAGAAGCTGAGTAGCTTGTGGGATGAGCAAGAGATAGGATGACAAATACAGAGAGAAGTGTGAATTTATTTATTTATTTATTTATTGGTTTGATTTATATGCCGCCCTTTTCCGGAGACTCAGGGCGGCTTACAATGCGTTAAGCAATAGCCTTCATACTTTTGTATATACCTGCTTAGTAGGGCTTTTGCCCCCTCCCCCAAGCGGTGTTCTTTTTTATACAAAGTCAGTTTATTGCCCCCCACAAACCGGGTCTATAATAAAAGGAATCAATTGTCTAGTGAAAAGCCGGACTAGGGCTGACATGATAGCAGTTTTCCAATGCTTGAGGGGCTATCATAGAGAAGAGGGGGCCAACCTATTCTCCAAAGCACCTGAGGGAAGGACAAGAAGCAATGGATGGAAGCTAATCGGGAAGAGAAGCAACCTAGAACTAAAGAGAAATTTCCTGTCAGCGAGAACCAGTGGAAAGGTTTGCCTTCGGAAGTTGTGACTGATCCATCACTGAAGGTTTTTCAGAAGAGATAGGACAACCATTTGACCAGAATGGTAAGGTCTCCCACTTGTACAAAGAGTTGGACGAGAAGACCTTCAAGGCAGTGGTGAAATCTAAAATTTGTTACTACCGGTTCTGTGGGCGTGGCTTGGTTGGGGGGAGTAATATGACTGGGTGGGCATGGCCATTTTTTTTTTACTTTTAAAACCATTTTTTACATGTAAAACCATGTAAAAAAACGCTTTCAAAAGGCTCTGACGATCCCAGCTGAGTTGCCTGATCGTCAGAGGGTTTTTAAAAAAATCCTCTGCCCATCAGGCAACTCAGCTGGGATTGTCAGAGCTTGGATCGTCAGAGCCATTTAAAAGAAAAAACTTTTTTTCTTTTAAATGGCTCTGACGATCCCAGCTGAGTTGTCTGATCGGCAGGCAACTCAGCTGGGATCGTCAGAGCTTGGCTCGTCAGAGGCATTTAAAAGAAAAAAGCCTCTGATGATCACGCGGCTCAGCTGGGCTTGGGGGGCGGGGGCAGGGATTTTTACTACTGGTTCTCCGAACTGCCCGCTGCCATCGCTACCTACTCACCCAAGCCGGTCCGAACCGGGAGCATTTCACCCCTCTCCAAGATCCCTTCCAACTCTGTTATTCGGTTCAGTGTTCCAAAATCTAAGGGGCTGCCACAAAGAAGAGGGGGGGGTGTCAACCTATTCTCTAAAGCACCTGAAAGCAGGACAAGAAGCGGTGGATGGAAACTAATCAAGTCCAACTGAGTCCAGCTGAGAACTAAGAAGAGGTTTCCTGACAATGAGAACAATTACTCAGCGGAACAGCTTGCCTCTGGAAGTTGTGGGAGCTCCATCACTGGAGATTTTCAAGAAGAGACTGGACAGCCACTTGTCTGGAATGGTATAGAATCTCTTGAGGTGGGCAAGGGATTGGACTAGAAGACCTTCAAGGTCCCTTCCTACCCTGTGATTCTATGTTCTATCTTGCCTCAATGTTTTTCAACTAGTTTGATGTTTTCAACTCTTTATACACATACAATGTATGCTCATTTGAGGGCCTATTTTCTGAGTTTTTCTTCTTTTTCACTTCATTCGGTCTTATTCAAAACATCCGGTCATTTCCCAAGCACTCGGACTTTCAAAATGGGAGGAAAAGCAACTGCAAGCAATATTTATGAAAACCAGACCTCCATGAAAAGACACAATATACCTCATTAGACGAAATAGCATATCTTCTGCATAACAAGCTTAAGTACAAACTTAGCTTTCATAATGGTGCCTCTGAATGGTTTATTAACCCATGGAGCTCCGTCAAACCGTGACTTCCATGGTGGACTCGTAAGTCACATTTCATGATATAGCAGGTTGCCCAAACCAACCAACTGCAGTTACTCAAACAAACAATGATTTACTGAAAGGTGTGAATCAGGCTGGCCTGGAGATGCTGACAGTGTTGGAATTTCTGAAATGCTTGCCTAGAAGTGTGTAAACTTGCAGAAGACATTTTTTTCCTGCGTGGAAATGGAAAATAGTGTAATATCAACTATAATTATCTTTCTATAGAGTCCTTGGTGTTCTCTGAGCTTGGTTGCTTGCTTGCAAACATTTCATTATCCGACTAGGCAACATCGTCAGTTCGCGGGTAGGGAAGGGGAAACCACTGCTCAGCAATACTGGCAGGGGCATTAGTTTGCATTGATGATGTTACTTAGTTGGGTAATGAAATGTCTGCAAGCAAATAACCAAGCTCAGAGAACACCAAGACTCCATAGTTCAATTCTGACCCTCTTCTTTTGGAACTGTCTTTCAACACCTATTTCTGAATGGAACAATTAGGAACTGATAAGGCACAGATGCCTCAGTTCCCCTCCCACTGAAATTATCTAATGAGAAAAAGTAGTCCTACTGTTGGAATGTGGTGGCTCATTGGCTAAAACGCTGAGCTTGTCAATCGAAAGGTCGGCAGTTCAGCGGTTCAAATCCCTAATGCCGCATAACGGGGTGAGCTCCCGTTACTTATCCCAACTTCTGCCAACCTAGCAGTTCAAAAGCACCTAAAAAACGCAAGTAGAAAAATAGGGACCACCTTTGGTGGGAAGGTAACAGCACTCGGCTTTGAAACGGAGATGAGCACTGCCCCCTAGAGTCGGGAACAACTAGCACATATGTGTAAGGAGAACCTTTACCTTTACTGTTGGGAGAGACACAGGAAAACCAAGGTGAGGCAAGGAATGAAGATAAAGGAGTTTTCACGCTGATACAAAATACCTGTTATATGAGATGCTTTGGCTCAATTCCAAAAAGGTTGCCACTCTGGGACAATGTTTGATTGATGCCTGGTATTTCCACCTGATCACATTTGTGATCTTTCCCCGTAATCCAGGGGTTCAACACTGGGGTTCAGAAACGCTGAAGGCAAAAGGAAACCTGACATTTTCAGGTTAAGAAATTGGAGGAAGTTTGAGGAAACAGCTCAGAGGAAGGAGGTGACTCTACAATCTGCAGGGTTTCTAGTGACGTCCATTGAGAAGTTCTTGCCAAAAAAAACCAGTCTTTCCAGAGAAACATCTCAAGAATGTGGCCCTAGAAACCTTTAACCAGAAGTTGAACTGCATTTTTTTGGTTCAAAATCCAAACCACAAAACTTTTTTACAGCAAAAGAACCACAATGTGTGATCTAACCAAATGCCACATGGTAAGCGTGTCAAAGAAGAAAAAGCATGAGCAACACCAGACGGTTCAGGATGCTTCATTCACCAATCAAAGGAACTAGGGGAAGCTCAGCATTCAGCCATACCAGCCATCAACAGACACATTGAAATAAACCATATTTACACACCATTCAAAAGAAACAATAAAATTGGTTGCGCTTTAGTGCGTTTTACTGTAGTGGGAAACCGCAAGCATCCTAGACCAGGATATATCCAAAACTGCCCGTTAAGAAGGAAATGAAAGACCAAAACATTTTCTCTCCAGCAGCAGCTAAAACCCAGATAAGCAGGGATTAACAGCAGACAAACAATCAAGCAGGAAACAATACCTTAATCAAGAACTACCAAGGAGAAAACCACAACCCTTACAGGGAACAAACTACATACTAACAAACACTGATGAGAACAAGTAGTCCTTGACTTACAACCACAATTCAGCCCAGAATTTATGTTGCTAAGTGAGCAATTTATTAAGTGAGTTTTGCCCCATTTTACAACTTTTCTTGCCAAATTTGTTAAATAAATCACTACAGCTGTTAAGTTAGTAACATAGTTATTAAGTGAATCTGGTTTCCTTCTTGACTTTGCTTATTAGAAGGTCGTAAAAGATGATCACATGATCCCGGGACACTGTACCCGTCATAAATATGAACCAATTGTCATTATTAAATGATCATGGGGATGCTGCAATGGTCATAAGTGTGAAAAATGGTCATCAGTCACTTTTTTCAGTGCTATTGTAACTTTGAACGGTCACTAAATGAATTGTCATAAGTTGAGGAATACCTATAGTTGGTAATGAAACATCTTCAAGAAAACAACCAAGCTCTGAGAGCACCATAAGGGTTTGTTTACTTGCAAAATGATTTGATTCTTTGGGTTGCAAGTAGTAACCTTTGGACAGTAATTTGTTTCTAACCCACATCTCTGGATCTCAAGCGGTTTCAACAGCGGGCTTAAAACCTCCGGATTTTTCGTCGGGCCCTGAAAACCCATTTATTTCAACTAGCTGGGCTGGCTTGAGTCGAATTTTAAACTGATTTTAAATTGGAATTGTTTTAATTACGGCCAAAATATTTAATTATTTTAATCAGTTTTTAGATTTTGTATGTTTTGTATGTATGTCTTGTTTTTACTTTGGCTGTTCACCGCCCTGAGTCCTATATTGGAGAAGGGCGGTATAGAAATTTAAACAAATAAATAAATAAATAAATAAAAGTAGAAAAATCTGGTAATCAAAACTAAAAAGGATTAAAGCAATAAAATTAGCTTTTGCAGGCAAGAGTCTCTTTTAATGTGCCCGTTAGAAATTTCTCCTTCGGGTAATGCTTGGTTACCGTTTCATTTCTCACAGTCTAGGCCAGGATTGTAAATAAATATTCATTTATTTATTGTGATTATCGACCGCATTTCTTCTGAGGACTCAAAACGGCTTGTTGGCAGCCTCCTCTTTATCTCCACACCAGTCAGTTTGCCAGAATGGTCTGACATAGTGAGGCTCACCCACTCCAGTCCTTGCTCATGTGAGAACTTAAACCTAGAGTTCTACATGCAACATCTTAATTACGATGTGATCCCATCCTTCATTTAATTAAAGGAGCCATGGTGGTGTAGTGGTTGGAATGCAGTATTGCAGGCTAACTCACTGCACACTGCCAGGAATCTGATTCTGACCGGCTCAAGGTTGACTCAACCTTCCATCCTTCCGAGGTCGATAAAATATGGACCCAGATCGTTGAGAGCAGGAGGCTAACTCTGTAAATCGCTTAGAGAGCGCTGTAAAGCTCTATAAAGCAGTATAGAGAGAGAGCCACCGTGGCGCAGTGGTTAGAGTGCAGTATTGCAGGCTACTTCCGCTGACTGCCTGCAATTTTGCAGTTCAAATCTCACCAGGCTGAAGTTGATTTGGCCTTCCATCCTTTGGAGATGGGTAAAATGAGGACCCAGATTGTTGGGGGCAAAATGTTGACTCTGTAAACTGTTTAGAGAGGGCTGTAAAAGTACTGTGAAGCGGTATATAAGACTAAGTGCTATTGTTATTGCTAAAGGATTTTCAAATGAATCAATAAATTGATTCGATTTGCAAATGAGACAGCAGATCACTCTGCGCCCCAGCAGGTGACTTGGGTTTTTATTTATACAGGCAGGCATTGAAAAGGATAATTTGTCCTTTTTTTCTGACATCACAGTGAATTCTTCATCTATGATCCGGTTTGCCATCAGCAAGCTTTTAGGAATTCATGCATTGAAAACAAAACTTTAAAATAAAGCAGAAACATTTAAACATTTCTAGCCTGTTGAATCACATGCGAAACGCATTAAGTAAGTGAACATATTATTTGACTGAAGAGTGGAGCTGAACCCAAAACAGCTGTAACTGTGCTATCATGCCTGCAGCTATAACAAACATGATGTAAAGGGAAATCGTTTTCTTTCTTTCTTTCCTTCTTTTTTTGGTAAGTGAAACATGAGTCACGCAAAACAGTGCTTGCTTTTCTCAAACCTGAACTTTCTATCCAATTTTCCCCAGGCTAAGTACTCCCCAAATGGTTTAGATTTCAATTCCCAGAGTTCTTTAAGCTTTTAATTAAAGATTCATGTGAATCCACGTTAGGAAACTTGATTAATTGTATTTTGTGAATTCCTTTCTCTAGCTAAACAATGAAAATACCCTCTTGTAAAGGGAGTAACTACAGGTATTCCTTGATTCACAACAGTTTGTTTAGTGACCATCCGAAATTACAACGGTACTGAAAAAAAGTGACTTATGACTGTTTTTCACACTTACGACCATTGTAGAATTCCTAGGGTCACCTGATCAAAATTCAGATGCTTGGCAACTGACTCATATTTATGACAAAATTGCAGTGTCCTAGGGTCATGTGACAAGTAAAGTCAGTGGGGAACCCAGATTCCCTTAAGAACCGTCTTACTAAACAACTTCAGTGATTCACTTAACAACTTTGGCAAAAAAAGGTTGTAAAATGAGGCAAAACTCATTTAACAACTGTCTCACTTAACAACAATTAGTGCAATACTAACGCAATATCGGGTTTTCAATTCAATTGTATAGAATGTGAAGGATGTGTGTTTGTGTTTTATTTTTATAGTTATAATGTACACTGAAGATGGCATTTAATTTCACTGTATGAGGTGCAATGACAATAAAGTAAACTTAACAGAAATTTTGGACTCAATTGTGGTCGTAAGTTGAGGACTACCTATATAGCCTTAACCGATCTGAAAATCACACCTGACTGTCCACAATTCTGGTCCTGAATTAATCTCTTGTAAATTAATTCAATTTATCTTTGAATCTTTGTTCTCACAAATATTTAGGGCGGCACAAAAAAAACATCCTGGTTTAGCTATTTTCTGAAGGATTTAAGCAGCCACAATCAAAATAATTTGGGATCTGGTTTTACAGGAATACAGGTAGTCCTCGAGTTACGACCACAATTGAGCCCAACGTTTCTGTTGCTACATGAAACATTGGTTAAATGACCTTTGCTCCATTTTGCGATCTTCCTTGCCACAGTTGTTAAGTGAATCACTGCAGTTGTTAAACTACTAACACGGTTGTTGAGTGAATCTGGCCTCCCCATTGACTTTGCTTGTCAGAAGGTCGTAAAAGGAGATCATATTACCCCGGGACACTGCGACCGTCATAAATATGAACCATATTACTCTTTCTCTTTCTCAATAAATTTGCTGAAGAACACCAGGCCCGTGGCTGATCTTAACAAAATGGTGGTTCAGTGTTCTTCTCCAAACTACCAGAAAAACGTTCGCCATTGATCTCAGATACATACCAGCTCAAACCAGTGATGGGATTCAACATTTTTTTACTACCGGTTCTGTGGCCGTGGCTTGGAGGGCATGGCATGGCTTGGTGGGCGTGGCTTGGTGGGCATGGCAGGGGAAGGATACTAAAAAATCTCCATTCCCACCCTACTCCAGACTGCAAAATCCTCATTTCCTCCTGATCAGCTGGGACTCGGGAGACAGAGAATAGACGGGGGTGGGGCCAGTCAGAGGTAATATTTGCCGGTTCTCTGAACTACTCAAAATTTCCGCTACGGGTTCTCCAGAACTGGTCAGAACCTGCTGAATCCCACCCAGTGATGGGATTCTGCCGGTTCTAGGAGGTTCGGCCAAACCATTTGTTAAATTGCTGGCTCACCCCGCCCCTTGCCCCACCGCTCCGCACCACTATTTATTGCCAATAAATAGTGGTGGGTGAGGGGCGGGGGAGCCAGCAATTTAACAAACGGTTCGGTGTTTTTTTGTAATTTTATTGGCCCGCGGAGCTTCAGCATAGGCTAATTAGCAGGTTGATTAGATCGGCCTCCCGACACTCAGCTGATTTGCTCTCAGCTGTTTTGCTCATGGCTCTCCTGCTTGCTTGCAAAGAGTGCTGGGAAAGATTTTTTTTCCCTAGCTATGCTGAAAAGCGAAACTGAAAGTAGAGCAGGCTGTTGGCTTTGCTGTTGCTGCAACGTTGGAAAATTAGGCAGGCAGATTTCTTTTCTTTTTCCTCACCAAAAAAGGTAGGTGCAAACAATGGGAAATTTAGGGGAAAAGAGGAGAGTTCAAGATTTTAAAACACAAAAGAAAAAAAGCTCTATTTAACTAGGGAATTGTAATAATTGAGATACTATTAATTGTATATTGTGTTGAAAGCAGAAATGGTTTAAGTTCTGGTTTGGAGGAATATATGGGGGAAATTATTTGGTTTATTATTATTGGTAAATATAACTAATTGATTTGTAAGAAATTGGATTGCATGGAAATAATTGGAATATTCATGTTCATATTGATTAATATACAAAAATGATAGTTATATAACTAATTGATTTATATTAAAATGTTGAATTTATATTAAACAACTGTAATATTACATAATTAACCAATGTGAGGATGGATATAAAAATAGATGACAATGGGAAGGGGTATAATATAGAATAGAAGGGAAAAATTGAATTTGATTAAGATTAGAGATGAGGATGAAGGGTAATATTGGTTTTTTAAAAAAATAGATAAGGAATAAATATGGCAAAAAGGAAATATAGAAATTGTAAATTTAATTGAAATGACTAAACACTGTTTAAATTTGTGAACCAGCCAAATACTCTGTTCAAAGAAAATACATTGTATGTTTGTATGTGTGTTTCTAATTATTGCTATTTATTCATATTTGTTCTCTTTTATTCTTTAAAGTTTAACAATTCATTCTTTATCTTAATATCTTTATATTTGTTTGGGGTTGCTTTTCTTCCATTTCATCTTTTTTACTGTACAGCAATCTTTCTCGTCAAACCTACCACCTCTCTCTTTTCTTTCCTTCTTACTTTCTTCCCCCCACCCTCTTCTTCTCCCTACTTCCTCTTCCTTTCTCCTTCTCCTCCTCTCTTCCTCCCTCTCTTACCCTCACTCCTATTCTAATTTCCCTTCCTTCCTCCCTTCTCTTCCTTCCCTCTCTCTCCTTCTTTCTTCCATCTCTCTTCTCCTTCCTTCATCCCTCTCTATTGCTGTATTCTTTTGTGCATATGGATTACTCAAAGGGCTGAAAAAGTTATTTTTCACTGGTCCTCGCACTTTTGACCAGTCCTCGAACTTACAACTGTCCTCACATTTTACGTTTTTCACCCTATCTTGTCACCATGGTGAAGAGAAGCAGTTGTGAAATGAGTGACATGGTTGTTAAGAATGCTACAATGGGCATAAATGATGACCAGTCATAAGGGTGAGGACCTGTCAAAAGTGCAAAGTCCTGTCAGAAATCACTTTTTTCAGCCCTCTGGGTAGTTCTTTTGTGCATATGGACTACTCAGAGGGCTGAAAAAGTTATTTTTGACTGGTCCTCGGACTTTTGACCAGTCCTCGAACTTACGACTGTCCTCACATTTTACGTTTTGCACCCTATCTTGTCACCGTGGTGAAGACAAGTAGTGGTGAAATGACTGACACAGTTGTTGAGAATGCGGCAACGGGCATAAATGTGAGGATGGTCATAAGTGTGAGGACCAGTCAGAAATTACTTTTTTCAGCCCTCTGAGTAGTCCCTATGCACATAGCCACGCCCCCCGGTCACATGACCACCAAGCCACACCCTCAATTAAGCCACACCCATAGAACCGGTTGTTAAAAAAATTGAATCCCACCACTGATCCCACCTCTGGCTCAACCTCTTTTTCCTGAAAAAAGAACAATCATCCACCGATAGAAAGAAAAAGTACTTCTGCATACAGAACGCTTGTAAAACAGGCTACAAGGATAGCCAGATTCACGATGACTTTTGGATTAACCCTAAAACAGTCGGGGTCACAGCCTTATCGTATTTCCCCAGCATCAGTTACCGTCAGCTCTGTCCTCCAAGACAAAGCTTCCATTGTGAAGTTGCATCTTCCATGTGTAAGCCTCCTGTTTCTCCCTCTTTTGTTTTTCTTTTGATCACAATCAATTCATTGAGGAAGCAAAACAGAATCCTGCACACATTCTTGCTTCATGGGTAGCCCTCGAGAGACACCAAACCAGAAACATCCCAAATAATCTTCCATCTAGTTTGAACATGGCCATTTCTGCTTAGAGGCCCCAGAGAACACAGAGCGTAGAATTAACAGAACGTTTCAGAAAAAGTGGGACTTTTCAGTGAGGATCCCGGAAGGCCCTAAAATGCATGGTTTTATCAGAACCAATCTGCGCTACCCATAATCCTCAATTTAACAAGCACAATTGAGACCAGGACATTACCCAGTAAGCAATATGGTCATGAAATGAGTCATATTTTGCGACCTAAAAAAGTTGTAAAAGCTGCTGTGGTTAAGCAAATCCAGCATCGCTCTTTCGTTGTCAGAAGCTTCCTGGGATGGTCACAACTAGTGAGCATAACACCTCTATGTGTGTGTGATCCACCAGCAGAGCCAAGTTAAGCATTTTCCTAATTTTGACATGTCAAGCCAAAAGGGTGTGCCGTCACTGATCTAGAACTTCCTACCAGTATTCTACTTTACAAAGATGAGGAGGTTAATTCTGTCTCGATGTCGGGCTGTCTGAAGGGTTTGCAATCTTTCGCCAATCAATATATTGTTGTTGACAACAACTGTTGGATGAGAACACCGCTTCTTCAAACCAGTTGGCTTCCAAGGAGCAAAAACTGCTTTTGCATCAGATTATGGGCAATTAACAGATACAAATGCAGTCTCCTGAAGACAGAAAAGGATACGGATGAACCAGAATCTACTGCCTCTTTGCATGAAGCCATCTTGGGGGGGGGGGAAACCATAAGTTTATTAAAATGGCATCCTTCCCAAGGTAGATTTTTTTAAATCTTAATTGATTGTTTTATCTATTGCTGTGCGCTGCCCAGATTCACCTTTGTAGGTAGGTAGGCAGACAGGCATGAAGGCACACAGGCAGGCAGATATAGAGATGATTGAGAGGATGGATGGATGGATGGATGGATGGATGGATGGATGGATGGATGGACAGGCAGGCAGATCCGAGAGGACATTTTCTTCCACAGAGATCTGTCAATTGCTAAAACTGTCCTCAGAATGTCTGCTTTTATAAATATTCTGTCCATGTTTATGTGGCGTCAACCATGAGGACAGACTTTTGCATTATAGTGCCTCCACCGAGGGACATTCTTCCAATTCTATCATTTAGGCTCATTCTAAGATTTCTGTTCTTCCCCTGGGCAGCTGACAGTACACCATGATATACTTCCACAGTTTGTGGCCTCCGGCTCTATTGATTTATTTATGTCTGGTTATTTTATTTTTAACTCTTGCTGTATCTAATATTCTACAGCCGCTTGGAGCGGCTTTGCATGACAAATCACAGCAGACAACCTAAAATATCACACCAGCATCATCACTATCATTTACACATCATTTTATATGCTCTTTGCCCTCTGACATTCCGCATGGTCTCCTTTAATCTTCCAAACAGCAGGAGAAAGGCCATGAAATCCTGTGTCCAAGGCTGGTCAGGCACAATAAAAGCCATGTCTTGAAGCATCTCACTCAGATTTATGTTCTTGGGGATGTTGTAAATTCAGCTTCTCAACAAAGGCCTTGGATGGATTCACGGGCCTTGGCACCCTACCTAGCTTTCATTAAATCCAATAACTAAACAGAAAGCTTGGAATGGATCCATTTGAGAAAAGAAATGGGCGATACAGAACTTCTTCCATGCTTTGTGCATCAGAGTAAGTTTGCAAACGATTCCAAGGAGACACAAAAAAATTCTCAAGTTATACAAGTGAGCAAATTAGCCTAACAGAATGGAAGAGCATGCCAAGGAGTTCAGCAACTTAGCAGGTCTACTGAAGGCCAAAGCAGAACCCAAGTTTGGGGGTGGGGGTGGGGGAAAGCAAAATAAAACAGCTGGATATTCTGTGACTGCATTCCGCAGGTTCAAAACAAAGCAGGAAAAGCAATTTATTTTGTCTGCTGTATAGAGTACAGAATAAGAGAGCTGGAAGGGATCTTGGAACTCTTCTAATCCAACTCCCTGCTGAAGCAGGAGACCCCATATCATTTTAGACAAATGGTTGTCCAGTCCCTTCTTAAAAGCCTCCAGTGATGGAGCACCCACAACTTCTGAAGGCAAGCTGTTCTACTGGTTATTTGTTCTCCCTGCCGGGAAATTTCTCTTTGGTTCTACAGTCAGGTCCAGAAATATTGGGACATCGACACAATTCTAACATCTTTGGCTCTATACACCACCACAATGGAGTTGGAATGAAACAAACACAATGTGCGTTAACTGCAGACTGTCAGCTTTAATTTGAGGGTATGTACATCCAACTCAGGTGAACGGTGTAGGTCTTACAGCAGTTTGTATATGTGCCTCCCACTTGTTAAGGGACCAAAAGTAATGGGACAATTGGCTTCTCAGCTGTTCCATGGCCAGGTGTGTGATATTCCCTCGTTACCCCAATTACAATGTGCAGATAAAAGGCCCAGAGTTCATTTCAAGTGTGCTATTTGCATTTGGAATCTGTTGCTGTCAACTCTCAAGATGAGATCCAAAGAGCTGTCACTATCAGTGAAGCAAGCCATCATTAGGCTGAAGAAACAAAACAAACCCATCAGAGAGATAGCAAGAACATTAGGCATGGCCAAAACAACTGTTTGAAACATTCTCAAAAAGAAGGAATGCACCAGTGAGCTCAGCAACACCAAAAGACCTGGGAGACCATGGAAAACAAGTGTGGTGGATGACCGAAGAATTCTTTCCCTGGTGAAGAAAACACCCTTCACAACAGTTGGCCAGATCAAGAACACTCTCCAGGAGGTAGGTGTATGTGTGTCAAAGTCAACAATCAAGAGAAGACTTCACCAGAATGAATACAGAGGGTTCACCACAAGATGTAAACCATTGGTGAGCTTCAAAAACAGGAAGGCCAGATTAGAGTTTGCCAAACAACATCTAACAAAGCCTTCACAGTTCTGGAACAAGATCCTATGGACAGATGAGACCAAGATCAACTTGTACCAGAGTGATGGGAAGAGAAGAGTATGGAGAAGGAAAGGAATTGCTCATGATCCTAAGCATACCACCTCATCAGTGAAGCATGGTGGTGGTAGTGTCATGGCGTGGGCATGTATGGCTGCCAATGGAACTGGTTCTCTTGTATTTATTGATGATGTGACTGCTGACAAAAGCAGCAGGATGAATTCTGAAGTGTTTCGGGCAATATTATCTGCTCACATTCAGCCAAATGCTGCAGAACTCATTGGACAGCGCTTCACAGTGCAGATGGACAATGACCCAAAGCATACTGTAAAAGCAACCAAAGAGTTTTTGAAGGGACAGAAGTGGAATGTTATGCAATGGCCAAGTCAATCACCTGACCTGAATCCCATTGAGCATGCATTTCACTTTCTGAAGACAAAACTGAAGGGAAAATGCCCCAAGAACAAGCAGGAACTGAAGACAGTTTCAGTAAAGGCCTGGCAGAGCATCACCAGGGATGAAACCCAGAGTCTGGTGATGTCTATGCGTTCCAGACTTCAGGCTGTGATTGACTGCAAAGGATTTGCAACCAAGTATTAAGAAGGGAAAGTTTGATTTATGATTATTATTCTGTCCCATTACTTTTGGTCCCTTAACAAGTGGGAGGCACATATGCAAACTGCTGTAAGTCCTACACCGTTCACCTGAGTTGGATGTACATACCCTCAAATTAAAGCTGACAGTCTGCAGTTAACGCACATTGTATTTGTTTCATTCCAACTCCATTGTGGTGGTGTATAGAGCCAAAGATGTTAGAATTGTGTCGATGTCCCAATATTTCTGGACCTGACTGTAGGTTGCTTCTCTTTTTGTTCCGTTTCCATCCATTGCTTCTTGTCTTGCCTTCTGGTGCTTTGGAAAAGAAACAAAAACCCACTAGCAGCCAAAATTGAGATAGAGAGAGCGCTGCTGTTTGCAGCAGGGGTGAAATCTAAAATTTTTCCTTACCGGTTCTGTGGGCGTGGTTTGGTGGGGGGGTGTCCTGTGACTGAGTGGGCATGGCCAACTCGATGTCACTCACAGCCACGCCCACTCAGTCACAAGACCCCCTCCCACTAAGCCACACCCACAGAACCCAGTAGGGAAACTTTTTAAATTTCTATTCTGCCACCTACTCGCTACCTGCTCTCTCTTCACTTTGGGTTGGGGGCCAGGGCCCAGGGATGTGCCATTCCCTGGGGCCCTGGAGCCGCCGTCTACTTGCCGCTTGCCTCAACCAGGTCGGGGAATGCATCATTACCCGATACCAGCCTTGCCTTGGAATCGCTGCCCGCTCTGTCATCACCAAGTCCTTACCTTTCTCCCGTGGCTGGCTATCAGGGAAAGCAAGCACCCTAAAGTTACTGGAGTCGCTCACTCTCCTTCTTGAATGAGCCGCCACCATCACCGCCCTCGTCCACGCGCCGGATGCACAAGTGCACACCCAACCTGCCGCTGATGAGTGAATTAAATAAACGGTGTGCGCTTGCGTAGCCGGCGCATGGACCAGGGCGGTGATTTTATTATTTATTTATTTAATTTATTTATTTATTTAATTTATATACCGCCCTTCTCCCGAAGGATTCAGGGCGGTGAACAGCCATAATAAAAACAATGTACAAAAATAGAATTTAAAAGCAGATTAAAATAATTAAAATCATAGGCCGAATTTAAAACTCTCATTTTAAAACCAATTTTAAAACCCCCTTAAAACCAAATTAAAATCATTTATCCCATCAGAGCGGCTTGCTGGAATAACAGGGTCTTCACTGCACGACGGAAGGCGCAGAGGTCGGGGATCCTTCGTATATCCGGGGGTAATTCATTCCAGAGGGCAGGGCCCCCACAGAGAAGGCTCTCCCCCTGGGGGTCGCCAGTCTACATTGTTTGGCTGACGGTACCCTGAGGAGGCCCGCTCTGTGTGAGCGTACCGGTTGTGGGAGGCAATCGGTGGCAGAATGAGGTCTTGTAGATAGCCAGGTCCTAAGCCATGGAGCGCTTTAAAGATGGTAACCAACACCTTGAAGCGCACCCGGAAGACCACCAGGAGCCAGTGCCAGTGGTGTCTCATTCAAGAAGGAGAGTGAGCGACTCCAGTAACTTTAGGGTGCTTGCCTTCCCTGACAGCCAGCCGCGAGAGAAAGGTGAGCAGTAGGATAGACCGCGTGGCAAAGGGCAAGCAGGCAGCAGCTCTGCGGCAAGGCCGGAGTCGGGGAATGATGCATTCCCTGACTCCGCGGAATGGGGCGGGTGGGCGGGTGGGCGGAGTCTCCAACTGCCATTGCTACCGGTTCTCTGAACTACCGGCCATCATTGCTACCGGATCGGCTGATCCAGTCTGATCCAGTAGCATTTCACCCCTGGTTTGCAGGCTGTAAAGTCAACCCCCTGCCTCCAAATGCAAGGAAACACCTTGCACCACCACCAACACACACACACCCATTGAGAAAGCCTGCATATCAAAGGGGCCGAACATCACTGCGTTATCTCAAAAACATCCACTCCTGAGCTCAGAAATACTGCCTAGAAGGGCATAAATGAAACAAAATGCATCTGGCACTTCAAACCATTTTCTATCCCCTTCTCCTCCTGGTTCTGGACAGATAACAGCTTGTCTTTATATCTCAGCCAACGTGGTATGGTTCCACCCATCCTCACCTTGGCTCCATCCAAGGAAAAGCGACATTTCAAACTTTTATCAGCCGGCCTCGGCCAGACATGCACTGACGTTACTTTTAATTAAGATGATGCATTGTTTTTGGAGACAAAACAGAGAGGAACCTGCAAGGAGGAGGAGGAAGAGGAGGAGGAGGAGGAGGAGGAGGAGGAGGAGGAGGCAGACTTCCACAGTTTCTGTACTTCAGAGCCAAGGGCAAATCAGGATGAAGAGCTGGTGTAGGAGAGGGAGGCAAACATCAGTAAGGCAGTGGCCATCTGGCTACCAAGCTTATTAATAACAGCCAGGGGCTGTGGTTTATTTAACCCACAATGGTTGCAGACGGTCTGCAGCAAAGGCACCCACTGCAAATGGAAAGAAATAGGGCTATTCCCATTATCTCCCAGTGCTCAAAACCACTAGGAGTCGTGCCTTGCGGTCTCTTTTCGAGAAACAACCGTTTGGAATGTATGTGGGAGATCTTCCACCCTCTCCTTGCCCCAGAGCAGGGGTCAGCAACCTGTGGCTCTGGAGCCTGATGTGGCTCTTTCCCCACTCTGCTGCGGCTCCCTGTCACTCAAAATATGCGTCACAACCACCAATGTGTGGCACCTGCTGGCATGCGATTTATTGAGCTTTTCAATCCCCGGTAGGCCAACCGTGGATAAATCCAAGAAAAGAAAAGTTTCAGAAGAAAACAGAACGTTTAATTCAACTACAAATGCTAGTTTTCTGGCTGCTTAAGAAATAGTCAGGCACAGGAAGAGTTTTGTGGCTCCCGGTATTTTCTTTTCTGTGGGAAACGTGTCCAAATGGCTCTTTGAATGTTTAAGGTTGCAGTCCCCTGCCCCAGAGAATAGGCTAGAATAGAATTTAGAATAGAATAACTTTATTGTCACTTTGAATGTACACTAATCGGCATACATTAAAATGACATTTCATTGCCTACAGCTCTCAAAGGGTCACCACATCCAATATACACTACATAACCATGACAGAATAAATAAATAAGCACACACACACACACAGACATAATTATGCATATACCCCCATATATTATATGACACAGAAACAACACAGTCTAGTTTGGATGTATACATGTACATGGCGAGAAAAACAAATCTTGTGAGTTTACCAGACGGATGGCCTAGGGAACAAAGCTGTTACAGAATCTGGTAGTCCTGCTAGAAATACTTTGAAACCGCCTCTCAGAGGGGAGCAACAGAAACAGACCATAAAAGCGTGTGTGTGAGGTCTCTAACAATGCTTTGAGCTCTAAGCACATAGCGCTTATAAGCAGCATCCTGAATAACGGGAAGTGTAATCTTCCCTGTAATCTTCTCTGCTGTCCTCACTACTCTCTGTATGGACTTTCTATCTGAGGCATTGCTGCCACCAAACCGAACAGTGATGCAGTTTGTTAAAACGCTCTCAATCGTGCTTCTGTAAAAAGTGGCCAGGACAGAAGGAGAAAGATGTCATCCGATGCAGGAAATGCAGACACTGGTTTGCATATTTCACTAAGGATGATGTGTGGAGAGACCAATTCAGATTGTTAGTTATCTGCACCCCCATATACTTAATACTGTTGACTACCTCTACAGCTGCATCCTTAATACTGAGTGGAGTCTGACTATGCCGGCTCTTTGTAAAATCTACAATGATCTCCTTTGTTTTATCAACATTTAGAACCAGGTTACTTTTAGAACCAGTTACATCAGAGATTCCAAAGAGCCGATTATTCACTGTCTCTTTGTTCTTTGCTGTGGTTATTGGCTCCATTTTTTGTGTGAAGCTCTCTGCAGTTTGCCATTTCTTCCTCTGGAAGTTGCTGGAAATATGATTCATGTTGGAGGATGAATTCACATTTATGTATTTATTTCATAATAGCACTCAGAACTTAAGACTTATATACCGCTTCACAGCCCTCTCTAAGCGGTTTACAGAGTCAGCATATTGCACCCAACAATCTGGTTCCTCATTTTACCGACCTCGAAAGGTTGAGTCAAACTTGAGCCGGTGAGAATCGAACTGCTGGTGGTCAGCAGAATTAGCCAGCAATACTGCATACTAACCACTGCGCCATCACGGCTCTTAGTTCTATTTTGGTTCTATCTCAGTATGCATGCATTACTTAGGCAAAGCGTAGCAAAAATCATTGAAATAATGCTTCTTCTGCCATTGCAAACTTGGTCCCACCGATACACAGGTGCCCTGCACCAGCCAGAGGTATGGAAGTCTATTTGAAGACACTTGTAATCATGGATATTAATTATGGAAAGTTGGATCAGATTAGACGATATGAACTTTGGTCGTTTGGAATCTCTCTTGGTCGTGGAAACTCTTTCATGGGAACATGAGCTGACTTTGAGCTGGTGTGAGAGATACTTCTTTTTTGGCAACAATCCCGTATCCATGAACAGTTCCAGATGCAAAAATGATGCTCAGAAGATGTGGCCACCTAGTGCTGTGCCATGCAGAAATACATTCCTCCATTTAACTTAATGCAGACCCAACTTTTAACCACAACAAGAACAGACCTGAGAACCCACACACCTCCTGGTCACAAGTGACCCATTCACTCTCATGTATTACAGGTAAAGGTTTCCCCTGTCCAGTCATGTCCAATTCTAGGGGGGCTTTGCTCATCTCCGCTTCCTGGCTGAGGGAGCCACCATTGTCCAAAGAACTTCCATGGTCATGTGACCAGAATATATGCTGAAGCCCATGGAAGGCTGTTACCTTTCACCTTGGAATAGGTACCTGTTACCTTGGAATAGGTACCGACATGGTACTTATTCCAGAGGTGGTATTCAGCAGGTTCTGACCAGTTCCGGAGAACCGGTAGCAGAAATTTTGAGTAGTTCGGAGAACCGGTAAATACCACCTCTGACTGGCCTCACCCTCATTTATTCTCTGCCTCCCGAGTCCCAGCTGATTGGGAGGAAATGGGGATTTTGCAGTAACCTTCCCCTGAAGTAGGGAGGGAATGGAGATTTTACAGTATCCTCCCCCTGCCACGCCCACCAAGCCATGTGTCAGCACTTCAAGCTGCATTTACTCTAGTGCTGACATAAGGAGGAGCGGAGGCATCTGGAAAGGGACGTTTGACTTTTCACCTACTTATTTTCCCTGTAGATAATATCCCCTAGGAGATGGGATGGGGGGGGGAAATTCCTTTGAGTGGAGCAGTAGATAGGGGTAGAGTGACTTGGAAGATGGCCAATGAGTGCAGGGGAGTGGGGAACGGAAAGGGAGGGTTTTGGGTCTGAAAGTCAGTGTTGGCTACGATGACTCGGGCTTTGAATGTCGTGCTTAATAAATGGGAGTTTTCTTCAAAAACTTTGTTTGAAATGCAATTTATTTGAGACGACCTCGAAACTTGACACCATGCCCACCAAGCCACACCACACCCACCAAGCCATGCCCACAGAACCTGCAGTAAAAAAATTTGAATCCTACCACTGACCTATTCACCTACTTGCATTTGCATGCTTTTGAACTGCTAGGTGGGTAGGAGCTGAGGCAAGAAAAGGGAGCTCACCCATCACGTAGAACTCGGGTCTCAAACTCAGGCTGTCAGCTTTCTAGCCGACAAGCTCAGCGTCTTTAAGCACTGAGCCATCATGCCCCTTTATTTATATATTACCAGTGCTGAACTCCAAAGCAGAAAATGAAGTAATTAGCGCAAAAATCAATCCTTCTGCCTCTTACTTGCTTACAACTTTTAAGGATCAAGAACGCTTAAAGGTCTAATGCCAGACCAGACCAGAAGTGTCCTCTCTGCTTTCTTTCTTGGCACTAATCTTGCCTGCTGATCAGGGTTGAGCATTGGAACTGTTTCATGTCACATAAGCTTCCTTTGACAGCTCTCCACCACAGAAACATCCTCACAGCCAAGTGTTCACGTCATTTGTTTTAGAACGCTTCCCGACAGCAAGACAGTTTCTCCCTTAAAAGAACTCCGACTCATTTACATTTTTGAGAAAGGAGAAAAAAATAATCTGACTTCTACCACCTGGATCCTTCACAGGTTTTTTTATCTCCAGCTATGGGGTGGGGGGGTGGGGTGGGAACAGACTGCTGATTCTCTATTGGCTTTCTAGTAAAAAAATTCCAAAAGAAAACTTTGTTAAGCTGATCGGTTATTGTTTTGCCAGTTGTTCTTTTTTTTATAAGCAACAAATGGTTTCTTAAAAGAAAAACAGTGGACACACTCCTGGTTTCACTTTTTGGACATTGCCAGATGCAGATGGAGGAGCCACATCGCATGTTAAGCCAAAAATTAGTATATGTAAATCAAAGATGGCTCCTTCAGGAAAAAAAACCACACCACCTTTCTCATATTCATTGGCACCATCTGGGCTAGTACGCAAATGGTCTCATTTCCTGAAAGGCAGCGTAGATTAGGATGCAAAGTTTGTGCCACCTGCCCTCATTGTATTTAGAAATCGAGATTTCTAATCTTGAGAGCCTTCTACCAACGTTAAATACAAATACAGTTAGTCCTCGACCTACGACCACAATAGACCTCAAAATTTCCATTGCTAAGCAGTGTTAAGTGAGCTGCGCCACATCTTACGATTTTTTGGCCACCAAGGTTGTTAAGTGAAGCAATACAGTTCAGGGGTGGGTTCTAATTTTTTTTACTACCGGTTCTGTGGGCGTGGCTTATTTTGTGGACATTGTTTGGTGGTCATGTGACAATTCTTTAGGATTTATCAGAGGTACTGGTCTACCAGGCTTTTAACTGCTTGCAGAGCTGTACCGGTCTACCCATTTGTTCTTGGAGCGTTCCAGTCTACCCATTTGTTTTTTGAGCACACTGGTCTACCACTACACTGCCTTTTAACACTGATCAGCTGTAGGGCGGCCCTTTGAAGCACCGTGGCAAGAGTTTAAACAGTTTTTTTCCTTCTAGCCAATCAGCTGGGACTCGGGGGGCAGCAAATAGATTGGGGGTGGGGCCAAATAAAAGGTACGAATAATACGGGGGGCGGGGGGGCCAGCTCCTGAACAAAGAGAACCGGTTCAGCAAGGTAGATTTGATTTAAATCGAGTTGATTTAAATCACAATTTAAATCATGATTTAAATCACTAGTAAAAAGGCTTGATTTAAATCAACTCGATTTAAATCATAATTTTTAAAGAGCAACTGTCATCTCTGCTACTCCTTTGACCCGCTGTTGACTCACCGATAGTCCCAGTGTTGCAGAATATACAGCCTCATGCTACAGAACTAAGCTCCATTTCATGCTGAATAAACTAAATTATTTATGTATCTTAAATAGAAAAATATCTTATGATAGATTTTTACCCCAAAAGTTTATTAAAATAAATTCGATAAAAATCAAAAAAATCCGATTTAAATCAAAAAAATCCGATTTAAATAAAAAAAAAATCTGTTTTTTTTATTTTTTAAAAAAAATCATTGATTTTTATCCACCCTGCAGTTCAGTGACATCATATTGTCACCGATACCGCCTCGGCCGAACCAGGCTGAACCGGGAGGAACCCACCACTGATGCAGTTGTTAAATGGATAGTGCAGTCGTTAAGCGAATCTGGCTTCCCCCACTGACTTTGCTTGTCAGCGATTAACAGTAACAGAGCTGGAAGGGCCTTGGAGGTCATCTAGTCCAACCCCCTGCTCACGCAGGAGACCTATACTAGGGATTCGAACCGCCGAACTGCCGACCTTTCTAATCGACAAGCTCAGTTTCTTAGCCACTGAGCCACCTGGTCAGGCTAATCAGGTGGGAAGGTTACAAATGGTGATTACTTGACCTTGGAATAAAAGGTAGTCCTTGACTTACAACAGTTCATTTAGTGACCAATGGCACTGAAAAATGTGACTTATGACAGTTTTGCACACTTATGACCATTTCAGCATCCCAATGACAGACGATCAAAATTCAGATGCTTGGCAACTGATTCACATTTATGACTGTTGCAGTGTCCCGAAGTCATGTGATCCCTCTTTTACGACCTCCTGACAAGCAAAATCAACGGGGAAGCCAGATTCATTTAACATCTGTGTTACTAACTTATCAACTGCAGTGGGTCACTTAACAACTGTGGCAAGAAAGGTCGTAAAATGGGGCAAAACTCACTTAACAAATGTCTCGCTTAACAACAGAAATGTTGGGTTCAATTTTGGTCTTTAAGTCAAGGACTACCTGAAGTCATAAATACATGCCAATTGCCATGCACCCTAATTCTGATCACATGACCCCGGGGATGCTGCAACGGTCGTAAGGGCAGTGGTGGGTTCTAACCAGCTTTACTATCGGTTCTCTTTGTGCACGCGCTTTGCGTGCGATCGTCTCTTCGGTTGCGCGGTTCGCGCAAGCGCGTTACAAATCTGCCCAGCCCAGGTGCAGCAATCTGCTCTGCCTCACCTTTCAGCTGGGCGAAAAAAGAAGAAATATAAGGTAGGAATAATGTGGGGGCGGGTGGGAGGACCCAGCTCCCAAAGAAAGAGAACCAGTTCGGTGATGTAATAGCGTCACCGCTACCAGCTCGGCCAAATCAGGCCGAACCGGGAGGAACCCACCACTGCATAAGGGTGAAAAATGGTTATAAATCACTTTTTCCAGGGCCATTGTAACTTCAAATGGTCACTAAACGACAGTAGTGGGTTTCACTTACCTTCGTTACTGGTTCGGAATTGTGAGAACTCGTGTGCGGCGCTTCTGAGTATGCGCAGAGCGTCTGTGATGACATCTCGGTGGTGGGCGGAGCCTCCCTCCGCCGCCACCCCACCACTGCTAAACGAATGGTCAAGGACTACCTGGAATATATTCTGCTAGGTGTGCAGCTGATGAAAATTAACAACATAGTTGAAGACCAAGCCTGAATATTATCTGTATATTAAATCAATCATATAAATAACTCCAACTAAGAGCATTTTTTTAAAAAACGAAAAAGAACTGAGATCTTGCTCTCATAATTTGTTTATTTCTCTCCTCACTGGTTCCTCAAGAGAATTCCATCATTTTCACATGTGATAGCTAAAACTAAGAAAACACTTGCCTTGGCTGACAACATCCAAAAACTGAGCAGACTGCTATCAAGATGCCCAAATATTGATGGTGCAGATGCTCAAAGTCAATGTAGGAAGAATGAGTTTTGCTTAGATTTGTGTTATTTCCCTGTTTCTCAATCTTGGCAATTTTAAGATGAATGGACTGCAACTCCCAGAATGCCCCAGCTGGCAGCTGGGGGATTCTGGGAGTTGCAGTCCATGCATCTTAAAGTTGCTGAAGTTTGGCTACAAAAGTTTATGGTTTTAGCAGAGGGCCAAATTGACTGCTTTGATTAAAGAAAAGAACACAACCTTGTTTCTACTTTGGATTTTCTGCTTGAGGAGGAAAAAAAGTGAAAAAAAGAATGAAACCTTTGGATGTTGCCGATTAGATAAGTTTGTTGATATAGAAATGGCTAGTTTGTATTATTTTATATTGAAGTACAAAGTTGAGGTTGGATGCTATTATCTTATTCTACTGCACTAAAAGGAGTTGGAAGTCAATACTTTTTCTTTCTTTCTTCCTTTGGCCTTACACTTTTCCCTTCCCTTTTTCCTCCCTTATTTGCCTATTGAAGAATGTTAGCACCCACCGCTTTTAGAAGAATGAAATATTCTAGGAAATATTTAAAAAGGCAGAATATTATAGCTCCCTGGATGAGAAAACATGCTCTTAGAAAGCAGCCCCCACCTTTGTTAATAGTCCCAGAAAGACTGGGCCACCTTATCTACAAAACCAAAGGCCTCCAGCTCCAGGTTGATGGGATTAAGACATGACCCTCCAGGACATAATAGGATTATTTACCATATGGCACCTGGGGATATTACATCAGCCAGCATAGTTCAACCAAGCTTATATCCGGCAAACTCCTAGGATTTGCACACGACCCCTACAGCAACCAATAGCATAACTTTCTTACACAGGAACAGGAAGCTCTCGGGCTGTGATGACAAACCTACGGCACACATGCCCGAAGTGGCACACAAAGCCATGTCGCCCAGCACGCTTGGCCTTGCCTGTTTGTCATCCGGGTTTCTGGAGCACATGCACATGCGACAATCAGCTGTTCTTCATGTGCGCAGCAGTGCTGAAAACCGGTGTGTGCATGTGCGCCAGTCAGGTGCGCATGCACACCAGAACCCAGAAGTTAGGCTTTTCCGGAGAGTGATCCCTTCTTGCGAGCGGCAGTGCCAAAAACCGGTGTGCACATGCACGCCAGCCACCTGATCGTTGGGCATGCATGTGCGCTAGAATCAAGTTCAGCTTTTCCAGAGCGCGGCCCTGACAAATGTGCAACGTTTCCGCACAATCTTTTCGGCACTCGGTCCCAAAAAGTTTAGCCATCATGCTCTAGGGCAAGGCCCAAGAGAGGGTATAAATATATCTCTCTCTCCACTCCATATGTTCAGCTACCCGGGATTTCAAACCCATGTGATCTTGTTCACCATTAAACCATCCTTCCAAGCAGTCTCCATGTTTCCAGTGTCTTTCTCTCTACTTGGGAACTGAGCCCAGACGGACATTTCTTCCTACACTATTATATTCTTTTGCATTTTAGATTAATCAAATCTCAAATGAGAAAAATTGCAGAGGTTGAGAAACACTGTGTGACTTCATTTGTTCTCTTCCTGCAAAGAAACATTGGAGAAGCTGTGAAACATGCAAGCTCCCCAGGGAGAATCCCCTCAAGAGCAAAGTGAAAATAATCTTCTATTTTCTTTTTGAACAGCCTCTGTTGTAAAGTTGCTGTTAGCAAACAGTTCTGCGCTTTATTCTAATGGGCAAAACAGAGCAAGGGTGGGGAAAAGGAAGATTTTTTCCCCCTGGGGAGAAATTACAAACATTCTATCAACGCAAAGACACATAAACAGCCCCACCAGTTCTGCCTTTGTCACCAAATTCCCATTGTGTTACAACTACTAAAAGGTGCAGAGAAGAGTAACTAGGATGATTAGAGGACTGGAGACTAAAACATATGAAGAACAGTTACAGGAACTGGGCCTGGCTAGTCTAGTGAAGAGAAGGACCAGGGGAGACATGAGAGCCGTCTTCCAATATTTGAGGGGCTGCCACAGAGAGGAGGGGGTCAAGCTATTCTCCAAAGCACCTGAAGGCCAGACAAGGAATAATCGATGGAAACTGACCAAGGAGAGATTCAATCTGGAAATAAGGAGAAATTTTCTGACAGTGAGAACAATCAACCAGTGAAACAGAACTTCAGAAGTTGTGGGAGCTTCATTACTAGAAGCTTTCAAGAAGAGATTGGACTGCCATTTGTCAGAAATGGTGTAGGGTCTCCTGCTTGAGCGGGGGTTGGACTAGATGACCTACAAGGTCCCTTCCAATTCTGTTAATCTAATCTAAATCTAAACCCCCTGCATTCCACAGAAAAGCTTCTCTCCACAGAACCGGTCCCTGGTGCCAAAAAGATTTGGGGCTGCTGTTTTATTGTATACCATTAGAGCTGTTCCATTATCAAAGGCATTTGACAACAATTGCACAGTTACCTGCGCCACCAGGTAAGAGCCTGGTGGCGCAGTGGACTAAGTGCTGTTAAAGTAGTACTTAAGTTGCCAGCTGCCTGCAATTATTGCAAGTTCAAATCTCACCAGGCTCAAGGTTGACTCAGCCTTCCATCCTTCCGAGGTAGGTAAAATGAGGACCCGGATTGTGGGGGCAATAAGCTGACTTTGTATAAAAAAAGAACACCGCCTGGGGGGAGTCGAAAGCCCTACTAAGCATAAAGAGTATGAAGGCTATTGCTTAATGCACTGTAAGCCGCCCTGAATCTCCGGAGAAGGGCGGCATATAAATCTAACTAATAAATAAATAAACTAATAAATACTACAACGAGATACGTTTTCATGGGTGCATCATTTGCTTCTTGGATAGATCCTCATTTAATATGATAAATCCCCAATAGGATAGATCCCCAATCCTAAATTGGGACCAGCAACTTGGTTAAGCGAAGTGGTTGCTAAGTAAAACTGTGACTGTGCTTATGTTCTAACTTCAGTTTTCCTTTGATTTAAAGACCTGCAAAGATCATAATTGTGAGGCCATAAAGTTACTTTTTCATCATCATAAGCGTGAACAGTCGCTAAAGGAGGCAGTCTCTAACTGAGGACTATCTGTATTTCAGCCACAGTGGTGCAGTGGTTAGAGTGCAGTACTGCAGGCTCCTTCTGCTGACTGCTGCTTGCCTGCAATTTGGCAGTTTGAATCTCACCAAGCTCAAGGTTGACTCAGCCTTCCATCCTTCCGAGGTGGGTAAAATGAGGACCCAGATTGTTGGGGGCAATAGGCTGATTCTGTAAGCTGCTTAGAGAGGGCTGTGAAGTGATATATAAATCTAGGAGCTATTGCTATTGTTACATATCTGTCTGTTTGCTATTCAGTTTCACATCCCATGTTTTGTTCAGAAGCTCAAGGCAACCTCCCATTTTTCTCCCATAACCACATTCCTATAAGGCAGGTTAGGTTGAAAGACAACGGGGCCCAAGTGAGTTATTGAGCTTCCATGTCTGAGGATGGCCCTGAACACAACCTGGCTCTCTGCTCTCTTTCTGTCACCATTTTGTCTTTTTCCCTAGGCAGATGGACACCAAGCCAACACTGCTAAGCTGTTGTCACTTGTCATTCTTATTTCCTAAGGAGGCCAGAGGCGACATTATAATCATCATAACCTCCTTGCAGGGAATAATCTGGAGTTGACAAGGGAAGGAAGGGCCTTTAGGAAAGACTCAAATTATAGTAGTCAGCTAAAAGGGTTTAGAAACCTGTTTTTCCACTTTTCCATTTGTGACCTGGCACCCACCCTCTCTGGCAGAAGTTACAAGACTTCTTCTCACAACTATGAAGGGAACAAAAGAGTATCTGCTCCTTGCTGATTACATAACTTAGGAAGCTCACAATAAAACCAATTTCACAATGTGCTTCTTTACATTCTGCCAGAACCACTGCAGTATGATAGACAAATAGGTAGGTCACTTGGGAACACAACATACGAACAGAATAGCAGAGTTAGAAGGGACTTGGGAAGCTGTCTAGTCCAACCCTCTGCTCAGGCAGGAAACCCTATACCATTTCAGTCAAATGGCTGTCCAATCTCTTCTTAAAAACTCCCAGTGTTGGAACATTCACAACATGGAGGCAGGTTGTACAACTGATTGTTCTCACTGTCAGAAAATTTCTCCTTAGTTCAACAACTAATTCCCTCAACACTGTCAAACTATTTACTAAGTCTGCACTATTATTAATCTTGTCATCATTCCCATCAACCATCTCCTCCCACTTATGACTGTATGACTGTGACCTTGTTGCTGGTATCCTTATGATTTATATTGACTGTTTCTTATGATTTGATTGCTTATTTGTTCCCTATGACCATCATTAAGTGTTGTACCTTATGATTCTTGACAAATGTACCTTTTCTTTTATGTACACTGAGAGCGTATGCACCAAGACAAATTCCTTGTGTATCCAATCACACTTGGCCAATAAAGAATTCTATTCTATTCTATTCTAGGTTGGTTTTCTCCTTGATTAGTTTCCATCCACTGCTTCCTGTCTTTTTTCAGGTGCTTTGGAGCAGGGGTCTCCAAACTACAGGCCACGTATCAGTATCAATCCATGGCCTGTTAGGAACCGGGTCGCATAGCTGGAGGTGAGCGGTGGGTGAGCAAAACTGCACATGCATGGGATCTAGGCAGTGGTGGGATTCAACTGATTTAACAACTGGTTCTCTGCCCTAATGATTTCTTCCAACAACCAGTTCACCAGACTGCTTAGAAATTTAACAACCGGTTCTCCCAAAGTGGTGCAACCTGGCAGAATCCCACCACTGGATCTAGGTTGCGTGCTCCGCCTCCACACATACCCAATCCGTGAAAAAATTGTCTTCTACTAAACCAGTCCCAGGTGCCAAAAAAGTTGGGGATTGCTGCTTTGGAGAATAGGTTGACCCCTCCTCTTTTTTGTGGCAGCCCACAGCCTATTAATGATTGGAGGGTTTACATGGAGGACTTAATGATTGGAGGACTTACTTAAGAAAGCCATCAAATGAGCATGGTGCATCCAACTTAGCTAGCAGAAGATCCATATCACAAAACCTGGGAATTGCTTCTGTCTATCAACTGGAAAATTCTTTTCCTGACTCTCAGCTCTCAAGATGCAGCTCACCCATAGATCTGGAAGGCAGCTTTTCAGCCATTGCTTCTCTCATTGCTCTGTTGTTAAATTTTGTCCATAACGGCTATCATGCTATGGTTGCAATCTAGACTTTCCACCCTCCTAACCCCTAACTCAGAAATTGCCTATTTGATAAAAGATTCACAGACGCGATATGGCCAGATACTTATCTATATTGCAGACTACAATAAAGCCTTAGAAAATATACTAGAAGATCTAAATGCCACATTAAACACCAGTCAAAGCCCAGGCTTGTGTTTCAGGGGCTTCGATTTGAGTCTCTGGAACTCCTGAGTCAATAGCTATTTGCTATTTTCTCTTCAGGGCTGTGGGAGACAGCTGGGATTGTTGACTTAATCATCCTCTCAAGCGTGGAAACTGCTGATTCTCATCTCTCCAACTCGGTTCCTAGTCACTGCTAGAGCAAGGAAAAATTAATAATATTATCAGACACTTAATATCATATCAAGCTTGGTGCAAATCATGGTCTTAATTTTTTTTTTTTTATAGTGGATAAAAAGCCTGCAGTCCGGAAACGATCATTTCCAGTAGCCCCAGCTATTATGAGGATGCAACATCTAAAGGTTTATGGAGATTCTCAATCATCCAGAAGTTCCTTGGATGAGAAGCGAAATGTTTTCAAGGGAAAAAAAACAAAAAAGTTAATTGCCTTTTGAAAAGCACCTTTAAAACAACATCTACTGGTTCACCAATTCTCTAGTCATGTAGTCAAACGTTGTCAGTGGCAGAGGAAAAGTTTATTTATTTGATTTTCATCCAGCCTTATTATTGTTTATAAATAACTCTAGGCAGTGAATATACCTAATACGCCTTCTTCCTCCTATTTTCCCAAAAACAATCCTGTGAGGTGGGTTTGTTCTGAGAGGGAGGGATAGGCCCAAAGTCTCCCAGGCAGCTTTCAAACCTAGAACTCAGTCTTCTAGTGACTGACCCGAAACCACCCAGATGGCTTTCATGCCTAAGGCAGGACTAGAACTCACTGTCTCCTGGTTCAGCACTTTAACCACTAAACCAGGGGTCAGCAATCCGCAGCTCTGGAGCCACATGTGGCTCTTTCATCCCTCTGCTATGGCTCCTTGTTGCTGGTCAGTTCCACAATTGATAGGGCTTTCAGTTAAAACAAGTAGATGAAAAAGGATGCCGTGCTAGGAGGAGACTCTATGGTGGGGGAACTGGACTTCCAGTTGGCTCCAGAATTGAACGGGAGGCTTCCAGTTAGGACCTTTGTGGCTCTTTGAGCGTTTAAGGTTGCCGACCCCTGCACTAGACTAAGCTGTCCCTTTAAATATAGTCATACATTTTCATTTTACTTATTAGATTTGTGTGCCACCCATCAAGTCTAGAGGCGACTCTGGGCAGTTTACAAACGTTTTGTGGGATCTGTTTTTGTTTTTCCGCTCTTTGGCTTTTTATTTTTAGTACTGGTACTTGTCCCAGTTTTGCAATTTTTGATCGTTGTCCCTGATCTGCTGTCAACCTTTTGGCTACGCTCTAGGGAAGGCCGATTCAGAGAGTTGGCAATCAATAAATAGGCAATAAATAATTATTTGAGTAACTGCCTATGAAGAAAACGAGTATTACATCTGATCAGCAAAGAGATTAAGGAATTATTTAAAAGGCATCATAGAAGCAATATCCTTTCAGCGTTTAACATAAAAAGCATACTTGTTGCATTTATAGCCCATGTTCCTCTGGGAATTCAAGGCAGCCTATATACTGCAGCCTGCCACAACCACACAGCACACACCCAGAAACTTCGTACAACAACAACATCCCTAAAATAGATTAAGTGGTGAGATAACAGCCGGTCCAAAATCAGCCAAGATGTTTCATGATCAAGTAAAAGCAAGATCTGGAATCTGTCCCCAGTCTTATTCCAACATTACACAAAGACGCCTGTCTTCGCTTGTTCTCTAATGGGGACAATGAGCAGGCACTATTTTGTCTAAGTGTCTCTGAGATTTTTGGCCACAGGTACTCTCGTTGGGAAATACCCTGTTTCCCCCCCCAAAAAATCAGACATCCCCTGATAATAAGCCCAATCAGGCTTTTGAGTGCATGGCAATAAAGCCAAGCGGTTAATTCAGGGTTCAAAAAAATATAAGAGAGGGTCTTATTTTCGGAAATAAGAGGAAACACTAGCAACCAGGACCCCAATTTTCTGATAAGAGGAGGAAGAAACAGGCCATGTGTTCCAATTCTCTCCCAAATAACCAAAGCTCCTTTGCCAGGGAGGTTCAGTGCTAACTCTCTACCATTGTGTGGCTGAGTACAACTCAGGGTAACACTCTTTAGTAGCCATACAAATCCTTTTCTAATTTGGTATCTCTTCCCTTTGAATTGTTTTTTCTTGCTAGCCATGACAGGGTTGACATAAAACACTCAAGCTAAACCAAGTGAACTGCATTATGGCTTAGCAAGAAAGGTGAATGCAACCACAGTGTGCTCAGGTAAAGAGGGAGGGAGGGAGGGAGGGAGGAAGGAAGGAAGGTTCGAGGGAGGGAGAGAAGGAAGGAAGGAAGGAAGGAAGGAAGGAAGGAAGGAAGGAAGGAAGGAAGGAAGGAAGGAAGGAAGGTGCAAGGGAGGGAGGGAAGGAAGGAAGGAAGGAAGGAAGGAAGGAAGGAAGGAAGGAGCAAGGGAGGGAGGGAAGGAAGGAACGAAGGAAGGAAGGTGTGAGGGAGGGAGGGAGGAACGAAGGAACGAAGGTGCGAGGGAGGGAGATAGGTGCGAGGCAGGGAGGGAGGGAGGAAGGTGCAAGGGAGGGAGAGAAGGAAGGAATGAAGGAACGAAGGTGTGAGGGAGGGAGGAAGGAAGGAAGGGAGGAAGGTGTGAGGGAGGGAGGAAGGAAGGCAGGAAGGTACAAGGAAGGGAAGGAGAGAAGGAAGGAAGGAAGGTGCGAGGGAGGGAGGGAGGGAGGAAGGCAGGAAGGTACAAGGAAGGGAAGGAGAGAAGGAAGGAAGGAAGGTGCGAGGGAGGGAGAGAGGGAGGAAGGGAGGAAGGAAGGTAAGAAGGAAGGAAGGAAGGAAGGAAGGAAGGAAGGAAGGAAGGAAGGCAGGAAGGTACAAGGAAGGAAAGGAGAGAAGGAAGGAAGGCAGGTGCGAGGGAGGGAGGGAGGGAGGAAGGGAGGAAGGAAGGTAAGAAGGAAGGAAGGAAGGAAGGAAGGAAGGAAGGAAGGAAGGAAGGAAGGAAGGAAGGCTTATAGAACCTATGCTGAGAAACAAAAGCAAAAAGAATACCCTCCACGTTTTTATGACCCTCATCTTAAATTCAGACAATTCAGGTCCAGGATCATTCCAGGCAAACACAACTGCAACAGCCATTCCAGACTTTGCAACTAATTCAAAAGCCACACTGTGCCAACTGCAAAAAAAGGCATTTTCGGTCACTGCTATCTGTTTAGGGCCTTGAACAAGGCAATCTGGCTTCTGCTATTTGTTGTTTCCTTATCCTTCATCTCCACCAACTTTGAAGCCTGCCAGCCCCTTCCTAAGCAACTGAAAAATTACTATATAGTCACAACAACCTGTAGCTCTCACCATCTGGCTCCCTGAACTTCCGCCGGTAGCTTTGCCTCTAAACTATTTTTTCTCTTCCTCTTCCTCTTCCTCCTTCTCAGCAGATCTAGGTGATGACAAAATGCCAACCCACAAAGGGTCACACAAACTACCCAAAGTGAAGCCTTTGACAGAATTCTGGGATCAAGTTTATTTATTTATTTATTTATTTTTAAAAAAACCTATACCTCAATGGACTTAGTCTGATGACCAATAAGCATTATTACAGAAGCACTGTAAGTAAAAGGTGAGTTGACATGCTAGGCAAAGTTATAAGTATGAGGTCACGAGAGTTTGATGCTTCTTCCTGATGTTTTAAGGTAGCCTTTCTCCAGGCTAATCTTCTGCAGAGGAATTGCGGCCTACATATTTTGGAGATGAAGCTTAACACAGTGGTGAAATCCAATTTTTTTTACTACCGGTTCTGTGGGCATGGCTTGGTGGGCATGGCAGGGAAAGGATACTGCAAAATCCCCCATTCTCTCCCCACTCTGGGGCCAGCCAGAAATGGTATTTGCCAGTTCCCTGAATTACTCAAAATTTCCGCTACTGGTTCTCCAGAACCTGTCAGAACCTGCTGGTTTCCTGCTTGAGCAGGGGGTTGGACTAGAAAACTTCCAACGTCCTTTCCAATTTTACTATTCTGTTATTCTGCTTTTTAATCCTGTTGTTAATCAAGCTTAGAGAATGTTCTGATGCAACATATTAGTGAGCAAGCAGAGATACTAGGCGCCGTCACCACCGCTTTTGATCTCGGGAAGTGGGTGAGAAGGTGATGCAGTCACTGACACAGCAAAATATATTGTTGGGTTCCTATCAGCTACATTACCCTCTGTCCAAACTGAGCTGAGTTGTTAAAGACAGCTTGCTGACTGAGGAATTCTGGGAGTTGAAGTCCACAAGTCTTAAAGTTGCCAAGGTTGGAGACCCCTGTTTTAAGATGTCTGCCCTCTTCCCTACTTGCTCTTCTTCTTCTATCTTGGGTTAGTTTTCCATTAAAAAATATGGCACTTCTTTGGCATCGGTAGCAGTGGTGGGTTGCTCCCGGTTCGGCCTGGTTCGGCTGAACCGGTAATAGTGACAATGTGACGTCACCGAACCGGTTCTCTGTGACTGGGAGTTGGGCCCTCCCACCCGCCCCCACTTTATTCCTACCTTTATTTCTTGGTTTTTAGCCCAGCTGATAGGCACGGCAGAATGGATTGCCGCACCTCAGCTGGGCAGAAACCTAATGCGCTTATGCGGACCGCAATTTTTGCTCACGTGCAAGCGAAGCAAGCAGGTGCACGACGATCGTGCGCAAAGCGCATGCACGAAGAGAACTGGTGGTAACACCGGTTGGAATCCACCACTGATCAATAGGTTCTCCTATTCAATCCCCTGGACTGTCCAAAATCAAATGACCATGAGTGAGATGGTGGAGAGCCCTTGAAAAAAGTAACATCAGGCAAAGAGGAAGCATGCACAGATAGCCCTTACTTACAACTGCCCATTTATCCCAAAGGTGTTTTTTCAAAAGGCAACTGGACTTTTTTTTCCCCCTTGAAGACTTTTTACTTCCATCCAAGAAGTTTCTTCAGTTTTTTGGATGAGAAGCAAAATGTCTGAATTGAAGAAGCTTCTTGGATAAGAAGTGAAACATCTTCAAGGAAAAAACCGAGGAAGTCCAACTGCCTTTGGAAAAAGCACCTTTGGGACAACCATGACCTGGATGACTGAGAACCTGCATAGACAACCGGTCAGTGACTATTTAAAGTTACAATGGACCTCCGATGAGTACTTATGATCCATTTCTGAAGATCCAACAGCCACCATGCCATGGTCACAGAACACGTGTTGGGTGTTTGGCAACCAACTCACATTTATGTCATCTGCAGTGTCCTACAATCATTTGACCATGTTTAATAATGGTTTTGCCAAAAACAGACACTTACATCTGGTTTCCAGCAAAACTAGCCCATAATGCACCACTAATTAACTTAATGACTGTGGTGTTTGCTTAATGATTGCCCCCAAAAAGGTCCTAAAATTGGGTCAATCACATGGGTGATCATGATCAGATGCTCTCACAAATCAAGGATTACCTTTAACAGCTTCCTATATCATCTATATCATTATCCATATATAAGATAAGGTTTTATAATAAACTAGCTGCTAACTTAAAGTGTCTTGAGTGAGTTGGGTTACATGTAAGGATAAAAAGGGGGAACATTGGATGAAGTCATACAAGACTCTAAATTGTGGTTTAATTTAATTTCTTTTTGAATAATCTATATTGGTTGAATGCCATCACATTACTAAACAACTAATTCCCAAAACAATGTCAAATATGCTGTAGAATATCAAACCATGTAGTAGGGCTGTATTACTATTATCCTTCTCATCTTTCCTATTAACTATCCCTTTATCATCTTATGAATATCATTTTGGTGTTTGCATCTTATGATTTATGTCGATTGCCTTTATTTAGCATCTTATGTCTCTCACGGAGTATTGCATCTTATGATTTAGGACAATTGCATTATGATTATAATCATGATTTATCACTTGTTTGTATGTACACTGAGAGCTTATGCACCGGAGACAAATTCCTTGTGTGTTGAATCATACTTGGCGAATAAAGAATTCTATTCTAATGCAGGCACTGAGCTAAACCACAAACCATGATTCCAAACTATAGAGTCTGGGTTTAAGACCAACTGGAAACCAAACCAGCCCCGTTACAAGAAAATGAATGTGGCTTGACATTGTGTGAAGCCGGTTTCTCAGGCCACCCAGTCTGTTGATCTCATTAACCATCCTGCCCTAAGGCTCCTCAAGGTTTCCTACAAAAGCTCCAGCAGACTTCAAGGGCATCCTAAACTGGGGTGGTAAAAGTGCAAGGATGCCTCCAAGCCTGAGAGGTGGATGCAATGAGGAGCCAGAGAAACATGCAAACAAAAGCTGCAGATGTTAATAATTACAGCATAAGAACCTCACCCACCCAGAGAGAGAAGAATTCCATTAGGATGAGATCAAAATCCAGCCGACAGTTTTAGAACAAGAAAGAAAAAGGCAGACTTGTTTACAGAAGGTCTGTCATAAAATAGACTTCCCATACAAAATGAAACTTTCGGAGTAAAGTTTGTGAGATCTGAAGCTGCGTAAGTGCTCAGTAAGTTTCACGTCGTTCTACTGTGAGCAGAGAGGAGATGCTTGCAAGATGGCAGGACCGGAGGGAGCCCAGCCTGCTTTTCCACCCGTCGTCATCTGGCACATGCAGCCAAAGAAGAACCCAGCAGAGTTCTCAGAATGAAGAGAAGCAGCTGTGACTATTTCACTAGGATTGCTCGTTCTCCACACTTGCAGATCAAACAGAAGGACGGAAGGAAAACAGCACGCACAGGTAGTCCTCGACTTATGACCACAATGGAGTCCAAAATTTCTAAGTTAAGTGAGCTTTTGTCCCACTTAGGGGAGGGGGGGTGAAAGCCCTACTAAGCAGGTATATACAAAAGTATGAAGGCTATTGCTTAACGCATTGTAAGCCGCCCTGAGTCTCCGGAGAAGGGCGGCATATAAATCGAACCAATAAATAAATAAATAAATAAATTTTACGACCTTTCTTGTCACAGCTGGTAAGCGAATCACTAAAGTTGATAAATTAGAAACCCAGTTGTAAAGTGAACCTGGCTTCCCCATTGACTTTTTTTTTTTTTTTTAATTTGATTTATATGCCGCCCTTCTCCGGAGACTCAGTGCGGCTTACAATGCGTTAAGCAATAGCCTTCATACTTTTGTATATTTAAACAAAGTCAGCTTATTGCCCCCACAAACTGGGTCCTCATTTAACCTACCTTAGAAAGGATGGAAGGCTGAGTCAACCTTGAGCCTGGTAAGATTCGAACCTGCAGTAATTGCAGGCAGCTGTGTTAATAACAGGGTGCTTTAGATCACTGTACTACCAAGGCCCTTGTCTTTGTCTCACAACTTTGCTCGTGAGATGGTCGCAAAAGGGGATCGTGTGACCTCGGGACACAGCAACAGTCATAAAGATGAACCAGTGGCCAAGCATCTGAATTTTGACCACATGCTCCTGGGGAATGCTGCAAAGGTCGTGACTGTGAAAAATGGTCATAAGTCACGTATGTCAGTGCCATCATAACTCTGAACGGTTAGAAAATGAACTGTTGCAAGCCAGGGCTACCTGTATTATACATATGGTCACCCTGTCTTTAATTCAACAAGAATGGAAAGCAAATATGAGCCAACAGTGTGTGGCGGTAGCCAAAAAAGCCAATGCAATAATAAATTGCATTAACAGAGGAATACCATCAAGATCAAATGAGGTAGTAATACCACTCTCTAAAGCCTTCGTAAGACCACACTGCATCCAGTTTTGGTCACCATACTATAAAAAAGATGTTGAGACTCTCAGAAAAAGTGCAGAGAAGAGCAACCAGGATGATTAGAGGACTAGAGGCTAAAACATACAAAGAACGGTTGCAGGAGCTGGGCATAGCTATTCTAGTGAAGAGAAAGACCAGGGGAGACATGATAGATGTCTTCCAATATTTGAGGGGCTGCCACAGAGAGGAAGGGGTCAAGCTTTTTCCCAAGGCACTGGAAGGCCAGACAAGGAACAATGGATGGAAACTGAACAAGGAGAGATTCAACCTGGAAATAAGGAGAAATTTTCTGACAGCGAGAGCAATCAACCGATGGAACAGAAGTTGCCTTCAGAAGTTGTGGGAGCTTCATCACTGGAAGCTTTCAAGAAGAAACTGGACTGCCATCTGTCAGAAATGGTGTAGGGTCTCCTGCTTGGCCAATGGGTTGGATGACCAGCTCTGTTAAACTGAAAAGAAAAAAAAAACTCTATCCAGAAGTAGTACTACATATATTCCGGAAAGGATTAATCTGAAGCAAACATTGGGATCCTAGCCAACTTTTTTCAACCTGAATATTTTCCAGGTACATCAATGTCAATTCCCAGACATCTCAGCAACTGTCTGTGGAATCCTGGGGTGGGCAAACTACAGGTAGTCCTTGACTTACAACAGTTCATTTAGTGACCATTTAGACCAGGGGTCCTCAAACTTTTTAAACGGGGGCCAATTCACGATCCCTCAGACTGTTGCGGTTGGGGGCAGACCTGCTAGATGGGTGTGGCTAGGTGGTCATGTGACTGGATGGGCGTGGCCAATTTAGCAGTCCATTAAACAATACACACAAATTAAATTTTAATTTGTTATGCTCCTGGGGGTGGAAAGCGGGTTAGTGAAGGGATGTGGCTGCTGGGGGGGGGGGTGAGGGACTTCGGTTTGTGTGTGTGTGTGTCTCTCTCTCCCCGTCTCCCTCTCCCTCTCTGGAGGCTGGAGAGGCCAAAAATGGGCCTGTTTTTGGCCTCCCAGGACCTCCATGTGTCCCGTTTTTGGCCTCCTCGGCCTCCGGAAGGCAGAGGTGGGGACCAACGGATAGGTGGGGTGATGTAGGCGGGGCAGCCTCATGGTCCCACACGGGCCAGATTAATGGCCTCAGTGGTCCGTAACCAGCCCGCGGGACGTAGTTTGAGGAACCCTGATTTAGACTTACAACGGCACTGAAAAAAGTGACTTATGACCATTTTTCACACTTAGGACCATTGCAGCATCTCCATGTTCATATGATCCAAATTCAGTTATGACGGTTGCAGTGTCCCGGATCATGTGATTGATTCCCTTTTGTGACATTCTGACCAGCAAAGTCAATGGGAAAGCCAGATTCACTTAACAACTCTGTTAGTAACAGCTGCAGTGATTCAGTAAACAACTCTGGCAAGAAAGGTGGGAAAATGCTAACAAATGTTTTGGTTAGCGACAGAAATTTTGGGCTTAATTGTGGTAATAAATTGAGGACTACCTCTATGGCCCCTTTATGACCTTCAGGCAGGGTCAAGAATTCTGGGCGTCGAAGTCCACCAGTTCTAAAGGGGTCATAGCTGCCCAAGCGTGGTGTAGAACAAGGCTATCATCAGTGCCTGCTAAGCAATGGTGGAAGATACGGATGCATTAATCCCCTTAATTATCACACACCCCTTGGTTTGTTTAGTTTGTGATTAATGTGATGAGTATCCTTACTCACCATAGGACACCCTGACTATTCAGGGCTGCTGGCAAAACAACTGCCAGAAACCCTCCAGTTCCCAATCAGGTTTGGCAGATACTACTTCTTATCTCTGCAAATCTTCCCACCCATCAGATGCCCCCTGTTATTCTATTTGTCTCCCATCTATGCAGATGGGCACCCTTCCAAACAAAGCCCTGGAATTCATCTATCTAGCATAGGAAGCCTATGTGGGTCAGAGGCATTCTTCTAAAAACAAAATTGGCCCTGGAGGCTGGCCCAGGGCTCGGTATCCTGCCAGCTTCTCTTTCCTCCCCTCCTTGAATTTTTAATGCAAAATGTCAGACCGGTCAGGGTATTTAATAGACGCTACAACATTACAAGCTTTACACTGCCTGTGAACGCAACTACAAAACCCGTCCAGCAATAGATAATTTATTGGCTCAGCTGTAAAAACTCCCCCAACTTACTATGACTGACTTCTCATGTCAGGCTAAGCCAGAGGTCAATGTAATGCCGGCTTATTGATTAAGCAGCAATTGCTGAATTCCCCAAATACACAAAACGTAAATCTTTGTTTACTGCCAATCTGGGTTAGATAGACAGTTGGTTGGAACAGACAGAATCCAGAGAGAGGAAGCTCTACATAGGCCATTATTGTTGGGATGGGATGAGACAGGAAAACAGGAAATGTGCTAAATGAGAAATATTCAACGCCTCTTGTAGTTGTTTTAATTGGGGCAGCAGAACTGGAACAAATTAGACTTCTAATAACAAATGATTTGCCAGGCACTTCTTTAAGCCTGTGTTTCTCTTTGCTCCTCTTAGTGACGCCCGTCCCTTCCGCCTACATGTTCATGATCTTCCACCCATATCTGCAAAAAACATTTTGTCTAATTCCCAACAAGCTCATGTTAGAACTTTATCCAAATCAGAGACCTTTTTGTAATTAAATTTTGCCTGGTTTAACAAGATTAAATCTCATGGTCAGCACTAGGCAGTTGCTAAGTTCATTCAGATGCAAGATAAAAAGGAAAAGAAAAGGCAGGCATCCTTCAACTGGAAATTGTGCAAAAGGAGCTTGGATTTTAGTGCTTTAGTCCCAAAGTTTGCTACTGTAATACTATAAAGCAGTGAAAAACTGTTTTGATTTTTTTTTCCAGAATAGGAAAGTATATTCTGCTTACAAGGGAAGACTTATAATGTGAGAAAGCGGAGAAAAACTTGATATGGCCCAGCAAGAGGGACTCGGTGGTTATGCATTTCAAAATTTCCTCCCAGGCAAAAAACAAATTAAAGAGCAAAAAGTCTGTTTTTCAATGATTCAGCCATCAATAGCACTTTTGGCTGAGGTCACTTTGAAGGAGGAGAAAATGGTAGGAGAATGGGAAATATGCTTCTATTGCCAAACTCTTTCTTCTGGGAATTTGGTCAACACAGTAATTGGCTCTTGAATAGCACTTTCCTCTAAACATCACAAATGCATTACAAGCAATTGTGTATTAAGTCTCAAAAGTCCCAGGTGGCAAATAGATCACGGAGGAGAGGAGATTACAGGCCAAAGCAACGTTGGTGTGAAAAAGCTTTTTGAAAAGACTTCCCTTAGCTTCTGGATGCACTGGGATGACATTCCCTAGAATCCCACAGTCAGCCCAGGAATCTGGATGCCAGAGTCTAATTCACCTGGTTAGCACCAGGATGAGGAAGCCAATTTTAGACAGCTACTGGTTGCAGAAAAAGACTCGGCCGAAGCCAAAAATGTGTCACTCCAATTAAAAAAGCCACAGTTTAAACTATTCAAAATCTTCATGGTGGAGTGGGTAAGCTTTCAGATATTTTGGGGGGAGTAACCAGGCAATGCATAGATACTGTCAGGCATCAAGAATCAAGACCACATGTTAAATTCCAGTTAAGCTGATTAGTCATGCCTATGTCCAAGAATCTGGTCAACTAACAGTCAGCACTAAATTGGCTCTACATAAGAGTTAATTTAGTGCTGACCGTTAGTTGACTAGATTCTTATGTATAGGCATGTTTTCCACTCAAATTCCTGGCAACACTATTCAGAAGCATAAGAAATAGCTGTTAGGGTTAGGAGGCCCAGATAGCTTGGCCTCCAGAAATATTTCCAGGTTGGGGGCCACAGTTCAGGCTTTTGTACTTAGACAATGTCCCAGTGAATAGAATAGAATAGAATAGAATAGAATAGAATAGAATAGAATAGAATAGAATAGAATAGAATAGAATAGAATAGAATAGAATTCTTTATTGGCCAAGTGTGATTGGACACAAAAGGAATTTGTCTTGGTGCATATGCTCTCAGTGTACATAAAAAGACAAGATACATTCGTCAAGAATCATAAGGTACAATACTTAACAATAAGTCATAGGGTACAAATAAGCAATCAAATCATACTAGGAAACAATATCAATATAAATCGTAAGGATACAAGCAACCAACTGTTCTTGTGTCTAGTTGTTCTGGTGTGCAGTGCCCTATAGCGTCTTTTTGAGGGTAGGAGTTGAAACAGTTTATGTCCAGGATGCGAGGGGTCTGTAAATATTTTCACAGCCCTCTTTTTGACTCGTGCAGTATACAGGTCCTCACTGGAAGGCAGATTGGTAGTAATTGTTTTTTTCTGCAGTTCTAATTATCCTCTGAAGTCTGTGTCTGTCTTGTTATCCTCAGCCAGAATTGATCTATTACAGGATGGAAACCTTTTCATTGAAGATTATGAGCTGGCTAGTATAGGTTGATAGAAGTTTTATCACTTCCCAGTCTAGGGTCGAGAAAATGTGAGTGGTCCAGTCACCCAGTTAGCTTTTGTGTCTAAGGAAGGACTAACCTGGGTCTCCTTAGTCACCACTCTGGCATTCATAGGTAAACACACATACATGTATACACACACACACATACAACTCACACATAAACACACATGTATATATGTATGTGTAGGAGACGGAAAGGGAGAGTCAAGAGAGTAATTAGCCTGGAGTCATTACTTTCCCAGAAGTGATCCAAGTTCCAGTTAAGCTGATTTATTAATTTGGTATTCTTCCACTCATGAATTGCCTCTCAGCTTTCCAATGCAACATTGGCTGTGACAACCAATTAAGCATCTTCAATCCACTCTACAATCTACACTAAACTCTCTGTTTTAGTTACACCGTTTAGCTGCCTTATAAAGAAGCTGGAATCAGCGGATAGAGAAAACAAGTCACAGATATATTGGGAAATTGCTGACTTTGCTGTATATTCTGAGTTATTTTCTTAGCAACCACTCGTTACCTGACCTCAGATTTGTCTTCCTATTTCTGTCCTCCTTTGTGATGGCAAGCCATAAGAGAATTATAGAATGAATTAGAGCAGAACCATATTCTGCCATCTTGCCCGGTGAATAATGTGCTATTTTATTTTATTTATTTTTTTTGTTATCGCACAGTGTATTTTTGAGCGAGGATATGGGAATGTGAGTCAGCTATTGTGTAACCTTGATTTAAGAATGATCCACATCTTCTATCAGCAATGGTCCTTTTCTTCTATTGGGCATTGGGAGACAGGAAAGGAAGGAAACTCCTGTTTAGCCAGTTTCATGAAAGGAACTGGCCCTGGTGATCCATTGGGTGACAGATGTTGAGGCAAGACTGCCCGCACATCTGGATTATTGCACAGTACCAGCTGCAAGATTGAATGTGGGGCATAGAAACTGATTTGTGAATTGGTAAGAGAAGGAACAAAACAATATTTAAAAAAGTATTTGGATCTTTGCTGAATAAATCCTACTTTATTCAGTATAAAAGTGTAACTTTGTGCTGAACTGCCAATGGAATAAAGGTGGGAATGAATCTCCACCTTCTTGCTATAAGACTTTAAAAAATATTTGCCTCACTGCAACCATCAGACTCAAAGAAATTTTCTTTTAACAAAAACTAGCTGAATTATACACTTTTTCAATGCCTAAATGTGACAATCACAAAAATTGTATACATACATGCAGATCTATAGGTACATATAGTCTTCTTACAGAACTGACGGGAGTGGCTCTGATGTGGGTTTGATATCTAAAGTCTAACTATTAGTGAGCTGACTGTAAACCAAACAAACTCAAGAATAAGCATTGACACATCAATTCCTGGAAGCACTACCTGTTAGTAGACATTCTACAGAGAATCAACATTCAGATTATGTGCCAATAGAAGAGAATATCTGAAGCTCAGGGCTGAACTGTGGAGTCTGGCACTGTCTGAGCTCAGTTGTTTTCTTAAGGACATTTCATTACCTAACTAGGTAGCATCATCAGTGCATTAGCTAGTTGGGTAATGAAACATCTGTAAGCAAATAATCAAGCTCAGAGAGCATCAAAACCCGACAGATTAAAAACTGAAAGAACTACATAGTGGCCCCTTTCTCACAGTTAGTATTTGCTTAAATTATTTTTCCAGACTAAACTCCTCCAGTGCCAATACAGTAGTCCTCGATTTACAACAGTTCGTTTAGTGACCGTTCAAAATTACAACAGCAGCATTCCCACAGTCACATGATTAAAATTCAGATGTCATATTTATGATAGTTGTAGTGTCCCAGGGTCCTTTGATCACTTTTTGTGACCTTCTGAGAAGCAAAGTCCATGGGGAAGCTAAATTCACTTAACAACCGTGTTACTGATTTAACAACTGTAGTCATTCACTTAACAATTGTAGCAAGATAGATCACAAAATAGGGCAAAACTCACTTAATAAATGCCTCACTTAGGCACAGAAATTTGGGGCTCAATTGTGGTTGTAAGTCAAGGACTATCTGTTGAGGGAAGCCACCCCTAGAAGAATGAAATATTTTGAGGAATAGTAAAAAGGCAGAATATTATATTTCCCTGGATGAGAAATGGAGAAATACGCTCTTGGAAAGCAGCCCCCACCTTTTTAAATAGCCCCCGGCAGATATTTTTTTTCCCCATTAAGAAAGACTGGGCCATCCTATCTGCAAAACAAAAGACCTTCAGTTTCAGGATGATGGGATTAAGACATGACCCTCCAGGAAATAATAGGATTAACCCACTAAGACACAGAGATCACTCCATTGCAGTGATGGGTTGCTATTGGTTCAGTCTGGTTCTTGCGAACTGGTAGTAACGGTGGAGGGAGACTCCGCCCACCCACCCTGACGTCATCACAGACGAACTGCGCATGCGCAGAAGCTTCTGTGCATGTGCACACTCCAGTTACGAACCGGTAGCGAAGTTAAGTGGAACCCACCCGTTACATTGCAGAATCTCCTAAGGACATTGCATCAGAGTCCAAACTTTCAACCAAACCTGGGAGCTCAGACAACCTACAAAGCTAGCTATGACCCCTCACAACAGCCAATAATATACATGTTCTTGCACAGGAACAGGAAGCTCAAGTTCAAAGCCCAAGAGAAGGTACCCCAACTCTCAACTCCATGTGGTCAACTACACCAGAACCATGTGCTTGGTAGTTTTGTTCATAATTAAACCATCTTTCCAATTAGCCTCCATGTTTCTAGTGTCTTTCTTCCGGCTTGGAATGAACCAGATGGATATAACACTGTATATCAAAGAACTATCAAAACCCACTTCCCCAAAGCATTTATAGCAGTGGTGAAATCTGGGCGTTCTGTGGGCGTGGCCTGGTGGTGAGGGGGTAATGTGACTGGGTGGGTGTGGCCAACTTTTTTTTTTTTTAACCATTTGTTCTACAACCTCTTCGGCCAAAGAGGTTGTAAAAAAATGCTTTTAAAAACCTCTGATGGTCCCAGCTGAGTTGCCTGATCAGCAGAGGCTTTTTTTTCTTTTAAAAACATTTTTTTCTACAAACTCTTTGGCCAAAGAGGTTGTTTAAAAAAATGCTTTTAAAAGCTTCTGGCGATCAGGCAACTCAGCTGGAATCATCAGAGGCTTTTAAAAGCATTTTTTCTACAACCTCTTCGGCCAAAGAGGTTGTAGAAAAAATACTTTTAAAAGCCTCTGACGATCCCAGCTGAGCCGCGCAATCATCAGAGGCTTTTTTTAAAAAAAACTTTTAAAAGCATTTTTTCGGCTGAAGAAGTTGTAGAAAAAATGCTTTTAAAAATAAAAAAAAAAGCCTCTGATGATTGTGCGGCTCAGTTGGGGGGGCAGGGATGTTTGCTACCGGTTCTCCGAACCACCCACCGCCATCGCTACCGGATTGGGCAATCCAGTCCGAACCGGGAGCATTTCACCCCTGATTTATAGGAATTAAAAGATTGTGTGAGTAATGGAGTACAGGATGAAAACACAAGATTAAGGAACGAGACTAAATCCTATCATGCTTACTATGTTCTAAGCATGAGTTATCACGATAGTAATCTGAACTCAAGTTGTATATGTTCTGACTTTTACACAAGGCCTTCACAACCATCGAAAACAACATGTATTGCCACATTCTTTTTTGTTTTTTTTAATTAAAAAGTTTTATCAAATATTACAACATTTTCCCCCATCCCTCCTCCCCCCACCCCCATCCCCCATCCCCTCTCTCCACATTCTTCTTTTTAGAAAGACAAACATCCACTCAGTCTCTTAATTATCCTCCTATGACATTTAATGAACACAATTTCTTTATTATATTCTCAATTGCTGAAGAGTCAGACAGGCTTCCAAAACCAGGAAAAATGAATCTGTTGGTTCTAATATTGCTTCTAATATTCTAATATATAAGGGGTCTGTTGATCTGCACTTGAAGGCTACATATGGCAGAAAATGCAACCTCTGAGTTTTCATAGGAAGGAAATAATAGTCAATTAAACTCAGTCAGTTTTTCAAGAATTGGATGGCTCTTGTGTGTATTCATTTAGGCAAGGAATGGGGAAAAAATGCAAGTGGTGATATTTTTAGAGAGAGCGCTGTAGGGAAATGTGTTTTCAAGAGTAGGCCATTTCTTTCTCAGATAATTGCTCGAAATTGCTCGAAAGTGATATTTTGACCCAGAAATACAGACAGAAGGAACAATTGTACATTAAAATCAGCTTTTCCCAGCTTTGAGTCTAACGACAGCACTGAAAATTTTGCTTAATTTTCTTGCATATTCTGGTTGAATATGGGAGAAGCTGCAATGCAATGGATAATGTTGCTTGTATCCTTACGATTTATATTGATATTGTTTCCTGGTTGCTTATTTGTACCCTATGACTATCATTAAGTGTTGTACCTTATGATTCTTGATGAACGTATCTTTTCTTTTTATGTACATTGAGAGTGTATGCACCAAGACAAATTCCTTGTGTGTCCAATCACACTTGGCCAATTAAAAAATTCTATTCTATTCTAATCTAATCTGCTCCATATTGAGTTTCTGAGGTAGGTAATGTTGCAACACAATGACCCAGAAGCGTTCCAGCTTTTCAACAAAAGTCTTGTGACGTAAACAAATCTGTTTGTTGTTTGTTTGTTTTTGCATATAGATGTTTGGCTGCCTTTTTAAAGGCTTGATTGAAACAATACATGGAAAGAGAAAGCATCCACATATTTTAAATAAGCAAATAAACAAATGAACAACTTTAATCAAATGTTACAAAGCAGCTGTATATATATATATTGTATATCCTTCCCAGTTCCAAAAAAACTTACAAATGTTCCCAAACATCCTTTATCCTACTTGGAAAGATTCTTCTTATAGGATAAATACCATTCAAGCTGCCTGAAGGAAGAGTGGGATTCAATGAAATGATTAAAACATTGCTTTAAAAAAAAAATACTGTTGGCTCATTTTAACCAAAGGATGAAAACTAATGGTCATTTGGATGCAAAATGGAAGTCCTGGGGAAACTGTGGCTATTCGCTTTGTTGGCAATGGGGTGGCTTCTGAAAGCCGTCTGCTCAGAGAGGGATAGTTTTCGTTGGGCAGTTGGTTGGCCATTGTGAGAACAAGCTGCTGGCCAGGATCCAATCCATCAAGGTGCTGCTTATGTTCTTGCATTCTTAAGGACAGGGGGGGAAACCATGTAGTTTGAAATGGAACAGCCCACAAAAATGAAGTTACTGAGAAAGACAGTTTCAACTAAGGAAGATGTGTTTTTATATGGCTTTTCAACCAAAAGGAGAAGGCTGAGACTTGTGTGATGAGAGGTCTGCTTTTTCAGAGGCCGTGCTTGCTAATAGCAAACAATTCTGAGGGGATTATTATTTTATATTTATTTATTTATATCCCGCCTTTATTATATTTAAAAATAAACTCAAGGTGGCGAACATATCCAACACAAGTTCCTCCTTCTATTTCCTCCACAACAGCAACCATTTTGTGAGGTGAATTGGGCCGAGAGATGGTGACTGGCCCAAGGTCATCCAGCTGGCTTTTCATGGCTAAGGCAAGATTTGAAATCATGGTCTCTTGCTTTCTAGCTTGGTGACTTCACCATTAGGTCAAACAGTCTCCTTCTAGATCCAAAGTCTTCCTAGATCCAAAACAACATGCTTCTGGGTATGTGGCAGAGGTAGGTTTCAGCAGGTTCTGACCAGTTCTAGAGAACCGGTAGCGGAAATTTTGAGTAGTTCTGAGAACCGGTAGTAAAAATTCTGACTGGCCACGCCCCCATCTATTCTCTGCCTCCCAAGTCCCAGATGATCGGGAGGAAATGGGGATTTTGCAGTAACCTTCCTCGGGAGTGGGGTGGGAATGGAGATTTTATGGTATCCTTCCCCAGCCACGCCCACCAAGCCACGCCCACCAAGCCATGTCACGCCCACCAAGCCACACCCACAGAACCGGTAGTAAAAAAAATTGAAACCCACCACTGGTATGTGGGAATGTATATACACACATACCTTAAATATACAGATGGATAAAATCTTGAGAGAGAACGCCAGAATACTATCCAAAAGAAATTTAAGCAACTGGAGATGGCAAGGAATATTCTGGAAGAGAGAATAGAGGACTCCATACTGCAATGCAGCTCGTCCTCAACTTACAATGATTTGTTTAGCCACCATTCAAAGTTAGAAGGGCACTAAAAAAGTGATTTACAACTAGTTCTCAAACTTATGACTGTTACAGCACTCCCCGTGGTCGGTCACATGATCAAAACTCAGGCACTAGGCAACTGGCATGTATTTAGGATGGTTGCAGCATCCCAAGGTCATGTGATAAACATTTGCAATCATGCCAGTTGGCTTCCAACAAGCAAAGTCAATGGGGCGAAGCTGGATTTATTTAGTGACCATCTGATTCACTGAACAACAGTGTGATTGGACGCATACGCTCCGTTTTGGGCCTGGAAAGCCTCCTGCACCAACCTGGAAGCCAAAACAGGGCACGAGGGCGCCGCGTGAGAGCCCCCCCCCGCACCCAATTTTGGGCCTGGGAAGCCTCCTGCACCAACCTGCACCCCCCCACACGCATGCGCCCCTCCCTCACACATGCACGTGCGCATCCCCTGCATGCGCCCGACCCCTGCGCATCCGCGGCAGAGACCCGAAGACCAGCTATCCATCGGGAGGCATGTGTGCATGCGCGGTGGAGCTGGGCTGGGGCAACGGCTAGCATGCCCATAGGGAGGGCTCTTCGTGCCACCTGTGGCACGGGTGCCATAGGTTGGCCATCACGGCTCTATGGGATGTTCAAAAGTAACAGCTGCAAACAATGCAGGAACAACAGTAGCACACACTAGCAGAAATTCAATACATAATTACGGTAAAAGGTATAATTCATATAATAGTCCTGGCACTGGCTTCTCTGCAGCACTGACGTTCCAAACACTTTCCAGAACAGCCAAGATTTTGCAAGCCAGTAGAGTTTCATATGCAACTTTGTTTTTATGTGGTCGAAATGAAGTTCTTCTAGGAATTACTTGTATTTTTGGTCACTGCCAAGATCTCCATGACCAGTCTAGCAGGCTTTTCAGAGAATAAATAGAAACAAGAGCTAAATTGGGAGAAATCTCTTTCAACCTGTTGTAAACGACAATTGGGTTCATCCCTGGAAAACTGAGATTAAATGCTTTCTTGGCAGCATCTCGCTGAAAACTGGTTGCTTTCTGTTTTACTTAAACAGTTTGCGAAACGCTGGTGGAACCTCAAAAGAAACATTGCACAATTGTTGAGTTATCCAAGCTGGGAGGTGAAAGGCAATGTATTTGTAAATTGCTTAGCACTTGATAAACATGTTTTGTTAGGGTTTTGCAGAGGAATGGATATGAAGGGGAAAATCTATTTTGGAATATGTGTGTGAATATGACTTCTCTGGAAATACCCGAAACCAAATATTTTATTTTCCCCCAGAAATCCAGGTCAGATGTAGAAGGCATTCAAAGAAAAGACACAACAGCTGTTTTAAAAGTCCTTCCTGACCGATGCTAGATGGGCTGTATGTACACTTGGTCTTCATCAGGGGTGAAATGCTCCTGGTTCGGACCAGTTCGAACGAACCTGTAGCGATGGCGGCCGGTGGTTCGGAGAACCGGTAGCGATAGTGGTGCGAGGCTCGGCCCACCCACCCGGTTAAAACTAGGAAGTAACCTGTTTTTACCCTCTGCGCATGCCCAGAAGGGTTTGCGCATGCGCAGAGGGTCCACTCGTGCATGTGTGTGTACTTCCAAACCGGTTGGAAAGGTAAGTAGATTTCACCCCTGGTCTGCATCATGTTTGCCCTTGAATTTGAATCTCTGTACAGACCTAGTTTATACAGCCATCAGAAATAACAGCTGAAATTCAAAATACAGAAATCAGAATTATGTCAAGCTAATGATTCACTATCCCGAAATAAACAGGCTAAGATCAGAGCTGGAGTTAAGTTAAAACTAAAGCAACCATTTCCTCTGTCACCTATATTCCACATCACTGGGGAACCATTTGGCTGCAAATTCATAAATGCCATTAGCCTTTCATGTTCCCCATTTGGCAGCTGTTGCTGTCTTATTAAGAAAGGTTGCATGGTCTCTGACACACTACAATAACCTGAAAGTGTTAGAAAAAATACCGAGGGTAACTAAAGCTAGAAAGTGGGAAACAGTTTGGGTAAGTGAAATTGAAAAGCCCACCTTTGTCTACAGGAACAGACCATAAAATAGAGGAAAGGGTGGCGTGGGGGAAATGAAACAAAGTCCACAGCCATTGTAATTTGTCACCAACTGAAGCCATGCATTGAATATCCCGTAGAGCTGGAGAATGGCAAATAGCAGAAATGGATAGCAACCACGTTATGGATCACTGTGTCAAAAAGGTTTATCACCCCAATCTCTTGTATTGTGATCTGATGTCCAAAGCATTTTATATCTGAAAACTTTTTTAAGTGCATCATGAATGAATCCTATTGCAATGTTTTTGCAATGTAAAATGTTTTGGTTGCTAAAATTACTAATACAGCTTTTATTTCAACTGTTGCAGTCTACTTAATTGGCATGGAAATCTCTACAATTCCAAAGAGCAGGTGAATGACAGTAACACATCAAGCTTATAAATATAATCAATACATGCTAGATAGTATTCAGCAAAAGGAAGTGTCATCTTGGACACTTGACCAAGTGTCATCTTGGACACTGAGCCTTGGTGGCGCAGCAGACTAAAGTGCTGTTAAGTAACACCAGCTGCCTGCAATTACTGCAAGTTCAAATCTCACCAGGCTCAAGGTTGACTCAGCCTTCCATCCTTTCGAGGTAGGTAAAATGAGGACCTGGTTTGTGGGGGCAATAAGCTGACTTTGTATAAAATAAAATAAAAAAGAACACTGCTTGTGGGGGGACGAAAGCCCTACTAAACTGCTATATACAAAAGTATGATGGCTATTGCTTAACGCATTGTAAGCCGCCCTGAGTCTCCAGAGAAGGGCGGCATATAAATCGAACCAATAAACAATAAATAAATAAATTTCCGATTCAGAAATTGTGCATTAACCAAGCATTAGACATGCCTTTATATCCTGGGATTTGAAGAACTCGGCTATTGAAGCCATTTCTTCTGAACCCAATTTTTTGTTTCTTAAAGCACTTTCCTAAGGTCTAAACACTTTAAAATCTAAACTAAATAAACATTTTACCTATGAGTGATCAGCTTTAGGAAAACATATCCGCAAAACAGTCTTAAGAATATGGATGTAGCTGTGCCTTTAATAAGAATCCACTTTCCATCAAAACAATGGATGGAACTAGTCTCCTGAACTAGTCAGGAGAGAACCAACCTAGAGCTAAAGAGAAATTTCCTAATAGTGAGAACAATTAAACAGTGGAATGCCTTGCCTTCAGAAGTTGTGGATGTCCCATTGCTGGAGGCTTTTAAGAAGACCCTGCACAACTACTGGTCTGAAATGGTTTCCTGCCTGAACAGGGGGTTGGACTAGAAGACCTCCAAGGTCCCTTCCAACTGTGTTACTCTATATTCTTTGAATGAAGCGACACAAGCCGGCAGAATAATTTACACAAAGAGGATCCAAATTCAGTCCAAGGTGAATTGCTTCTCCCAAGCCATTTTCTATAATCCAGAAATTAAATTGGCTTACATGTCTCCTCTACAAAATGGGTTCCCTGCCAGAAAAAAAATCTTCATTGGTTTACTATCCGACTGCCCATTTAAAAAGAAAAATATCTGAGTAGTTGTTAACCTAAATTTTCTGAGACTAAATGCCACTCCATTTTGACAAGTTGGTTTCTCCTCAGCTAATTTTCTTTCAAACTTATTATTCGTGAGTGTTTTATGTACCTGTCCCACTTTGGTTTCCACCAAGTCTTTTTTAGTCCTGCTACAGCTTTTAAGCTTCCTAAAAAATGTAGGTGGCATGAACATGAAATAAAAAGCTTTGGCGCTTGTGTGAGGCAGAAAAGGTTTCAAATAGTATTATCAATCTGAGTTCCTTAATACTCTCTGGGGTAGTGGTTTTCTTGCAGACATTTTATTATCACACTAGGTAACATAATCAGTGCTCCACCAAGCCACTAAGCCCAAAAATCCACCAAACTCAGAAAGCACGAAGGAGCTCACAGTTCAACCCTGAGCTACAAATATTCTCTTCTCTCAGTACATTTCCAGACATTGCCTGAGTTCAAGATTTTATACTTTTTTGCCTGCTTGGAAGCCAGCGGAAGTAAACACTGATTGTAATCCAGAACCTTCTGGTGTGGAATGAACTCCGCAAAACTACTTCTGATTATAAACATTTAATCAATTAGAACAATTAATCAGTGGAACAGAAGTTGCCTCCAGAAGTTGTGAGTGCTCCAACACTGGAAGTTTTTAAGAAGATGTTGGACAACCATTTGTCTGAAGTGGTGTAGGGTTTCCTGCCGAAGCAGGGGGTTGGACTAGAAGACCTCCAAGGTCCCTTCCAACTCTCTTATTCTATTCTATTCATGTCTCAAATCATATACAGGCAGTCGTCAACTTCCAACAGTTCATTTAATGACCATTGAAAGTTAAAACAGCACTGAAGAAAGTGACTTATGATCGTTTTTCACACTTATGACTGCTGCAGCATTCCCGTGGTCATGCGATCAAAATTCAGACACTTGGCAACTGACTCGTATTTATGACGGTTGCAGTGATACCTTTTTGCAACCTTCTGACAAGCGAAGTCAATAGGGAAGCCAGATTCACTTAACCACTGTGATTCTAACTTAACAAGGGCAGTGTGGTTCACTTAACAACTATGGGAAGAAAAGTCATAAATTGGGGCAACATTGACTTAACAAATGTCTCACTTAGCAATAGAAATTTTGGGCTCAATTTGGTTGTTAGTCAAGGACTACCTGAATATATTTTATTTGCATTTTCTGCATGAAAAAAATGAGTTTTTCATGCAGAAAATAGGTTTGCTTTAACGTGCAATTTGACTTTTTAAAAAATTATTGTAATTTATTTATTTGGATTTGAACTTGGAGCAAGGGGTGAAATCCAGCAGGCTCTGACAGGTTCTGGAGAACCGGTAGCGGAAATTTTGAGCAGTTCGGAGAACCGGCAAATACCACCTCTGGCTGACCCCAGAGTGAGGCGGGAATGGGGATTTTGCAATATCCTTCCCCCAGGAGTGGGGAGGGAATGGAGATTTTGCTGTATTCTTCCCCTGCCATGCCCACCAAGCCACGCCCACCAAGCCACGCCACGCCCAAGCCACGCCTGCAGAACCGGTAATAAAAAAATTTGGATTTCACCACTGCCAGGAGCCAACGACTCAACTTTGTTTTTCTGTAAAAATTATACCCAAAGATGTTGCTCAGTTGTTTGCAACCTCTTGCACAATCAAAAGTGGGAGGAGAGCTACAGAAACCAACTAATTACAAGGCTGTGTGACCTTTCCATCAATGGCAGATTATTTTGCTGGTCCTTTGCCTTCTGCTCATAATATTACCATGTCCAGATGATTTAAAAACCAAAAATATTGTGCAAACTTAAAGAAAAATCTAGCCGTGGCCCACCCAATGGCAGAAAAAAACGAGAATCACAATTTCTTGCAAGAAATGCCGCAGCTTCAACCTGTTTGGTAGGTCGCCCAACCTCCAAACACAGCTCATTTCATAATAATCTTTGAAGGAGGGGTCGTTTTTAATGTGCCTTCAATTGCCTTCCTTGCAACTGCCCCCGGAAACTGACCACTTCCAGAACCAATACCGGCTCAGGAATTCTAAGAGCCTGGTGGCGCAGTGGACTAAGTGCTGTTAAAGTAGCACTTAGTTGCCAACTGCCTGCAATTACTGCAAGTTCAAATCTCACCAGGCTCAAGGTTGACTCAGCCTTCCATCCTTTCGAGGTAGGTAAAATGAGGACCCGGATTGTGGGGGTAATAAAAGTATGAAGGCTATTGCTTAACGCATTGTAAGCCACCCTAAGTCTCCGGAGAAGGGCGACATATAAATCGAACCAATCAATCAATCAATCAATCAATCAATTCTTGTTGTTGAAGTCCACAGGTTGTAAAGTTACCATAGTTGCCCGCCCTGATCAAGTCCATGCTCAGAAATACAGAATACCCCCAAAGCCATGATTAAGAGCAAACCTCTCAGATGGGGGGGGGGGAAGCATTGCAAATATCTGATGGTAAATCCTTTGGGTAACAAGCTGCCCGCTTTGCAAAGCCATAATAGGCAATAAATCCTGCCGTTACCACCAACGAAACTATGCTTGAAAGAAACCAGTTTCTGCTTTCTACCTTCTGCATTTCATTATGTTTGATTAATGTAAAACTCTCAAAGGCACAGAATCAGTCATCCCATAATTTCTCCGCTTTGCTTTTTCTCTTTCTAACCACTTCCCGTTGAAAATTTATAGCTGGCTTCACATGCCCGCCAACCAAAAGACAAGCCATGTTTTTGTAGCTTAAGGATGACTGCTTGTTTTCCACGCGGAGTCTCGGTGCCTTCAAATAAAATTGGCAATCTCCTGCCTTGAAGACTTGCTGTCAATCATCCCAATGTCCACATCTTTGATGGACAAAAGGATTGAGTTCACATGATATTAGATACATGCAGGCAACTAAAACATATTTTGGGGTCCTTGGTGCTCTCTGAGCTTGGTGGTTTAATTGCAGATGTTTCATTACCAAATTAAGCAACATCATCAGTGCACTGATCAGGAGCACTCATGATACAACTAGTTTGCTAAAGAAATGGCTGTAAGAAAACAATGAGAGCACCAAAGACCCCACAGTTCAACAAACAACAAACTTTGTTGTTTATATGTACGCTGAGACCTTACGCACTGGAGACAAATTCCTTAACTTAATTTAATTTAATTTATCAAATTTCTATGCCGCCCAACTCCCAAGGAACTCTGGACAGCTTACAGCAAAAAAATAATACAACAAAGAACCTAGGAAAATTATTTAAAAATATTATAAAAAAATATTTTAAAAACATTAAAAGCCCATGCACACAAAAGCCCTTGTTTGTCCAATCACACTTGGTCAATAAAGAATATTCTACTCTTAATCTATCCTGAGCTACAAATATTCTCTTCAGTTACCAAACACATTAGGTGCTAAAATCAAAGAAATTACACAAGGACTCAATATGTGAAACCAGCATGGCAGTTTTCAAGGTTCCTAATTTATACCATCCGATGAAAATACTTCTTTAATACAAGTAAGACAATGAATACTGGATTGCCTCACTTTGCCATAAGATTAAGTAATGGGAAGAATATGTATTTTTGACAATTCTGCGTCCGTTCCAAACCATAGCAGAGAAAGGGATGGTTGGACAGAGAAGTAAGGAAATCTGCCATTCTGGTTTTGCATAGTGGACAGGCTGGCTTGAATTCCATGGATCAGCTTCTGTATCTTGTATAACATGTCAGAACTGAGGACTCTGAAAATATATCCAGTGGTTTGGGTCTCCTTTTCCAAAAGAGGTCCATGCAATCGTTGGTGAGGGACCTTAAAATGTCCTTCTTGGCAGGGACATGAGTTCCCCCTACCATTTTGGAAGATCTCTGTCTTCACTGTGAACTCTTGCATGGACTTTCTCTAAGTCTTTGCAAATACAATTGAAATATTTAACAGCATCTTCCTGATCCTAACTAGCCCATTTTGATCCTCCACCTCAGCAGGTGTCCATGGGAGAAGGCTGGACAAGTACTGATATTTTAGGATCCAGGGGTTGGGAACTACTAGGAGGTGTTCCAGTTGTTCTTCAACCACAATTCCCAGCAGCCCCACCCAAAATGACTATCAGGAATGTAGTGATCTGCTGTCTATCAACATCTGGACATACTTCCCTATCCCTGCTCTGCTCCTTCTAGCCCCTCTAATGCAGAATAATCTTAAAAGAAGGACTGACGGGCTCCAACCTTGGCAACTTTAAGCCTGGAGAACTTCAACTGAGGACCCAGATTATGGGGGCAATAAGATGACTTTGTATAAATATACAAAAGTATGAAGGCTATTGCTTAACACATTGTAAGCTGCCCTGAGTCTCCAGAGAAGGGCGGCATATAAATCAAATTTTAAAAAAACAAAACAAAACACTTCCAGAATTCTTCAGCCAGCTATTCTGGGAGTTGAAGTCCGCCAGGCTTAAAGTTGTCAAGGTTGGAGACCCCTGCTCTAAGCTTCCCTCTTTGTGGCCCCAAAACCTCCTCGGATCCAAAATGTTGAAAATTCAGGGTACAACGTCTCACCCTTTTGAAGCAGAAAGCACATTACCATAGGCTTGACAGAATGAGCTGCAAGGCACATCCAAAATTAAATATATTTTTCTACATATCTATGTTAAAGATTTCACCACCAGCTGTTTTTGAAGAATTTTAATCTTCCTCTTTCTGTCCAGCACTTTCCTTTTCTTGGGAAGAATGATGACACAGCCTGTTTATAAAACTTCTCACTTCTCCAGAAAAAGCTACACCCTTTGAGTTTCTATTTCAGCCAGGCCTCTCGGAGTGCACCAAGCAGAACATATCGTATGACTTTTTATCACTGCTCCGTTTTTCTAGCTTTTTAGTTAATTCTGATTTTTATACTGGCTGTGTTGCTCTAACAGTAAGACTGTCCCATGTTGAGAAATTAGTTCATCAATGCACTTTATTAGAAATGTTTCTTGGTTCATAGGTAGCCTTGAAAAGTTAACATTTATCTGTTGCAAGTAGGTTGGAGTAGAGCAAGAAGCAGATAATGAAATACACTGAAAAAAAAACATTTCATTTGAACTCCCTTTCCTTCTATGCAATGAAAGGCTGGCTTTGTTTGCTCTACATAAATGAATTTGTTTAAATTATGTGTACTTTGTCTTCCACATAAAGATTCATTGACCTAGCCAGTTGTTAACTATAATCATCCCTAGAGTTGTGTTGATTATTTCAGATCAAAATCCCTTGGAATATTTCATCCATGTAGAGAGGCATTGCCTAGATAATTATATGAATTCAAAAGCACAGACATTTTAGTTATCATGCCTTGCTGAATCTTCCTGGAATATGAAGATCTCATTCACACAAACGTCATTGTCACACTTATTGTTTATTTTTGAGTGGCAGCTACATTTATATACCTTCTCTGTGGGGGCACCGACGATCTGGAATGAGCTCCCCCCAGAGATACGGAGGATTCCGGATCTGCGCACCTTCCGCCGCGAGTTGAAGACGCTTCTCCCTTTTAAGTGTAAATTCTAAATTTTTAATGGATTTTAAAATATGGGTATTTTAAATTATGGGTATTAATTCAGCCAAATTTATTTAATTCATTTTATTCGATTTTAAATTTTGTATATCTATGTGTTTTATTTCATGGCTGTGCACCGCCCTGAGTCCTTCGGGAGTAGGGCGGTATAGAAATTCAATAATAAATAAATAAATAAAAAATTTATTAGAAAACACTATGCTTGGGATATGAGATGAAGCCAAATAGACCTCATTAGAGCCACTTACTCAGGGATGTCTACTTATATTTTTGTCACGGGGCAAGTATAGACATATCTAAAGAGCTATTTGATTCAAGCTGTCCTCTAAATGTATCATGAGATTCCTTGAATTAAGTCACTCATCTTTTCTTTTTTCATCTTCTTTTAAACATTAGTTCACTGGTACTTTATGGATTTCCACCCAAGAGATGCGAGTATAACTATTTCTGCCTAGTTCTTCAACATTAACCAACTGTGGGTTAACACAAACCATTAAGTCCTCATTGTTTCCTTAACTATGGTTTGAATAAACCACAATTCACACAACAAAGAGAACCAAAACTTAACCAAGCAAGTTTTGTATATTTTAGCCCAAAAATAGCCTGAGATTTCTCCTCCTCTCTGTCTTGCATGCAAATTGTGAGTCCATGGAGGCAGTTTTCTTCAACTTTAAACAAATGTCCTATGTCAGGTGTCAGCAACCTGCGGCTCCGGAGCCGCATGCAGCTCTTTGAGCCCTCTGCAGTGGCTCCCTGTCGAGTGATCCCACTATTGACTGGTCCTGCCCCTCGCCCTCCCCTCCCAGTCACTCCTCGCCTAGCCTGAGAAGATAAGGGTGATGGCAGGTGATGGAGAAGTGGCCGGGGCAGAGACAGAGAGATACAGAGAGAGAGGTGGGGAGAGAGGGAGAGGGGGGGAGGGAGGGAGGGAGAGATGTCAACAGGTTCCCGGTTCCCGGTGTTTTTTAACAACCAGTTCTCTGCCCTAATGACCGGCTGGGTAGGCATGGCTAGGGGGATCATGTGACTGGTAGAAGTGAATGACTTCGAGTTGGCCATGCCCACCCAGATTTTGGGGCTCCCGGTGTTTTCTTTTCTGTGGGAAACAGGTCCAAATGGCTCTTTGAGTGTTTAAAGTTGCAGACCCCTGCCCTATGTGCATGAAAACACAGCAGAAGATGGAGCTCCACCATCCAGAATATCTAGCCATCTGACATAGCCTTGGCATAGATGTAGTCTCCTTGATGTAAATGATTTCTGCAGAGGAGGCCCACAAGCTAATCTACAGTTTTCTTAAGTACAGGTAGTCCTCGACTTACAACAGTTCATTTAGTGACTGCTCAAAGTTACAATGGCACTGAAAAAGGTGAGTTACGGCTGTTTTTCACAATTATGACTATTGCAGCATCCCCATGGTCATGTGATCACAATTCAGACACTTGGCAACTGACTCATATTTATGACGGTTGCAGTGTCCCGGGGTCATGTGATCCCCTTTTACAACTTTCTGACAAGCAAAGGCAATGGGGAAGCCAGATTCACTTCACAACCGTGTCACTAACTTAACAACTGTACTGATTCACTTAACAACAACAAGAAAGGTCGTAAAATGGGGCAAAACTCACTTAACAAATGTCTCACTTAGCAGCATAAATTTTGGGTTCAATTGTGGTCGTAAGTTCCTCATATAAAGAAAACCTATATAAAATGTTTTACAGGTGGCACTTCCCACCCACAAGATTGGCAAAAATGAGCAAAAAATATTCTTCAAGATGTTGGAAATGTGAGGTGGTCCCAGGGTCCTATTACCATATGTGGTGGGAGTGCTCGAAAGCAAAAAGTTTTTGGTATCAAATAAAGAGCCGGCTAGAAGAGATTTTAACGATTAAAATAGAAGTCAAAGCAGATTTTTTCTTATTGGGAATGACAGACGGTAAATATAATAAAAATGTAACCTACCTAATATTAGATATATTAACAGCTGCAAGAATAGCATTTGCTCAGAAATGGAAGAGCAAAGAAAGACCTTCAGAGGAAGAAGTGTTATGTAAAATCTTCAATTGTGCAGAAATGGACAGACTCACTTTGGATCTCAAAAATAAAAGTGAATCAACATATTATGAAATCTGGACTAAATTTTATGAATGGTTAGACAAGAGGAAGAATGCCAAGGTGTAGTGAATGTCTAGAAATATATATGTCAATGTATGCTGAACTTGTGAGTGAGATATAGGTTTATTGGATATGGATATAGTTGTTTAGGAGGAATTATGTAGTATGGTTGACATGTAATAAAGTAAGATATATGTAAATTTGTATATAGATTAAGGAATATATTATTTATTAATTTGAATTAGACGGAAATGTTAGAAATCAGAAGTATCAAACCATGTCCATTGTTTTTTAAATTTGAATTATTAATAAAAAAACTTTTTTTAAAAAAAAAATGTGGTTGTAAATTGAGGACTACCTGTACTTGAGGAAATTGAATTAACTGAATTGGCTGAGTACCCACTGGAAGGATTAGCTCAACAAACTGAGTCAAAAGCCAAGTCTAAAGTGTTTTCTGAATCCAGCCAACAAAGAAATCTTTTACTTATCTCCACCAAAATTCTGTGGCTGTTAAAACCATAGGAGGGGTTCAACGGACTAATCTACATCTATAGCTGAACTTCCTGTGGAGAACCCTAAGCTGTAAAGTCAAGACAACAGAAGAAAAATAATGTGTTCCTTCTTTCTTAGCTGCTTTCTTTTGGTACAACACAAGCCGAGAAGCAAAACAGATAATGCCGTTGTGGTATTGTGGTTGGAATTTGGGCCAAAGTTATTCACTGTATCACTGCAAGGATAAAGTGAAGAACTATCAGCATCACCTCTACCTCTTAGGGAAAAGGTAAGCCATAAAAGCAATAAATACATAAATAAGACAATTTTGTTCTGACAAGAGCTAAAATGTTTCAGCTTTCATGCATGAGCAGAAATTGTGAAGCCGAAATGATGCCATTCTGCATAAAATACAAATGACCCAGATTTCAATTGTCCAGGTTTATTTAGCACATTAAAGAAGCCTAAAATAAACAAAATATATTTCTGATTTATTGGACAGTGAAGTTGGGCTTATAAAACTTAAAAAGGCAGTATCCTGTTAACGGGAAATTAAAATTTGAATTTATCTGTGACCCCTTTCTAACATTCTCATACACTAAAAGCAGGATATGTACTGTATGTGTATTTATGTGTGCATGTGTATATATGTTTCCCATTCATTTATATACTTATGTTCTCAATTACCAGGCCAGCTCCCAGGGGTTAACAACAGAACAATAATGAACATCAAAGCTAAATAAAACCCATCCAGACTAAACTAAACCAATCATAAAGCTTTCAAAACCATAAACGAAGAAAACATTACAGCAAAAAAAAAAAAAAAAAATCAACAGAAAAGCAACAAAGACGTACAACCAGAAATGCAATTAAAAAAGCAGACAAATCTCAAATGCCAGCAATCAAAAACAGAGAGCAAATAGACATGACTACTATGATGGGAAAGCAAATGAATAAAAATAAGTTTTGAGAATTTTCTTAAAGCTTGACAAAGAAACCACCAAAGAAAAGGAATCTTAAAGTGTTGGTGCTGTCACTGAAAAGGCCCTATTCTAAGAAATTGTCCACAATCATTTTTCCAGGAAGGTCTTCAAAGAAAGTTTGCTGCAGATAATAGCAACAGCACTTAGACTTATATACCACTTCACAGTGCTTTACAGCCCTCTCTACGACGTTTACAGATTCAGCATATCGCTTCCAACAATCTGAGTCCTCATTTTACCAAGCTCAGAAGGATGGAAGACTGAGTCAACCTTCAGCTGGAGAGAATTGAACTGCTGATAGTGGGCAGAGTCATCCTGCAATACTGCATTCAAACCTCTGCACCACCATGGCTCTGGATGGTGCTGCAGTGGTTAGATGATGGTTAGATGACCAACCATGATGGTGGTTGCAAGGTGATCACATATGGGGCTAGCCTTTCCTTTGAGTAGGAGGCATATGAGCCACAGAGAAATTTATATGTGCATCTTAAACTTGCCAAAGAAGGCCACTGAAATCTCAAACAGCAATTATATATGCCTATAACTCCAACTCAATACCCTCAACACAAGCCTAGTTGCCACTTTCTAAACCAGTTACAAGTTCCATATGTCCCATCAAGGACAGCCTTATAGACAAGTGCAATATTTTAAGCCAGAGTTAAGTAATCGGCAGGTACCAGCAGCCACTTCAGTTCTCATCCAGAAGGGGTGCAGAGGGTTAACCTCTAGAAATGTTAGTTACACGAGCAGCACACTGTTCACTCTTGAACCCATTCGTCTCGGGAAGAGGAGGGTTCTTAAAACAGTCAGAAACTGAAGTTTTACAAATTATTCCAAAGACTCAGGAAAGTGAGTCTACTGTTCTTTCTCAGACTCCCACATACACCCATGTTTTTTAAAATCCTTCAGGCCTTAGTCCTGAATTAAAATACAACACAACCAACTGTAGAGATTCATGTAAAAAAAATTCAACCTGAACCATTGAATCACTTCCCAACATCATAAAACCTGCTATAATGTGAACTTAACTCCAGACTTTCACAGACCGTAGCATTTTTTTTAAAAAAACATGCAGATTATCCAGTTCCCATCAGAGTATTAAACTTGGTCTGATTCATTTAAATTACTCAACACAAAAATACTTTTAAAACTTAGTAGGATGCATTCTAAGACTAAGCATCATCAGCAAGAAGCCACTGGATAAAAATGAAGGAAGTCATCATGTCCAGATGTTCCTAAATTACAACTCCTTTTCCTAGTAGCCAGGCTGATAGGCATAGTAGCAATATCCAAGGGCCATATAATGTCCATCCAAACATGTTTTCTACAGACCAAGAGAAACATCCTTCTCTGAATTATGTGCAAAGGCCAAAATAGCTTTTAGTAATTTGAACATTGACCTGTTGCTGATGCTGCTCTGATAGGAGACGGCCCTTTTTTGTGCCTTCTCCCCAAGTTGTCACAATGTGACAAGTCAAACTTCACAACAATCTGAAAAAGTTATTGCTTGAGGCAAGGCACTCAGCAGTCGAGCACGTGCTTCTCATACAGAAGGTCTCTGTTTCTTCTCCAGCATTTGAGGCCATGTCACCTGCATTCAGTAAAGCTCCAGAGACTTGTGGTTCTTCTTGGTGGATTGTTTGAAGGTCTGTCAGGGAAGGAGGGAAAATCAAGGGGATGAGGACGAGCTTTGCATCCAGATGGCTCAAGGCCTCCAGATGTGAGAAAAGAGAAGTAGACTTAACTTGATAAATAACTCATCCTAAAACAGGCTTTGGGGTTTCCTAATGGAGTCCAACAAGAAGCAAGAACAGAAGTGATGATGCTCAAGCAAGCTTCTGTTGGGTCAAAGCAATGCCAAGCCAGCTTTGTTTGGTCTGCGCCTGCAGAAAGTCCGGCCAAGCCCTTGCCCACAGTCAAACACCAACTAGCCAGCCATTTGCCCCTCGGGAGGGCATCCCAAGCGCCCATCCCAGCTCCTCTGCCCAGATCTATTCCTCCCGTGGCTTCCCAACAGCCCCACAGACACAAAGAAAGGAACAAAAGGGAGGCAGAGCCCAGCTACAAGTTGGAACACATTTGGAGACGCAACGAACTGCCGCCGCCGGGTGCAGATGCGCCCTGGGAAGCCAGGCTGCGGGAGCCCGGGAAAAAAAGGAGCCCAGCGCTTTGTCGCGGCTGGGAGATCCCAAGCAAGCCGGGATCGTTTCCAGCCCGGATGGAGCGAATCCTCCGAATCCTCCTTCAGCATCAGGCCAAGGCAAGAAACGCAACCCTCGCCTAAGGAGGCATCACCCGCCCCAACTGGGGAAGCCGCCGGGAGCGGCTGAGCCGAAGGCGACCGCCTGAAGGATGGGCGGGACGGGCAAGGGGAAGAGGATGCTCCCACCGCCAGCCTTCCAGGAGGAGCCGGCCGGGAGCCCCTCGCCCCAATGCCGGCGCGTCCCTGGCAGCCCCGCGCAGCGCCAGCGCAGCCAACTTACCCTTCGCCACCGGCCAGCCATCCCCCGCGGCTCGGGAGGAAGCGGAGGGTGGCCGGCGAGCAGCGGCTTGGTTGTAGTCCAAGCGGGGCCGGCGAGGCGAAGGCGGCGGGAGGCGAGCGGAGGGGAGGTGGTGGTCCTCCGTCCGGAGCTTGCAGCTCGGGCGCCCCGGCGAGCTTCGCTCTGCAGCGGCGCCAACTCAGCAGAGGAGCCTGGGAGGAGCGCGGCGCAATCGGCTGCCGCGGCTGCTTGAGGCGAGCGCCGGAGGAAGAGCGAGGAGGAGGAAGGCAGAGCGCGGCTGGGGCGTCGGAAACGGTCCGCCCCTGCCTTGGCCACGCTTGCGCACAGAGGGAGCAGCCCCCGGCTCAGCTGCGGTGGGCAGGCGAGGGGGGCGGCCGCGCTCGGATCACATCGGCTCGCCGGCCGGGAGTTGCTGCTTGCGGGCGAGGGCCGGGACGAAGGAGGCGGCGGCTTAGCGGTTGTCTCGAAGAGGCGCGCGGCTCGCCAAGCCGAAGAAAGCGAGGCTCGCTTAGCGAGGCTTCCCCCCGATGCTGCCCCTGGGCTGGGTTGGCCAAACGGCCTCGTCGGCTCCTTCGGGCTTCTTCAGCGCGGAGCTTGCCTTGCACGCGAAGGTCGCCCTCCCGGGAACGGCGTTGGGGGGGGGGGGGCGGGCATGGCTGCGCCGTGGGGGTGCAACAGTTGCAAGCGGCCCACCCGAGGTTAGAGCCGGGGCGGCTGCTTTGTGGGAGGAAAAAGCCGGTTGAGGTTTTCCTTTTGTTAAGGCAGCCGGGACTTTGCATTCCTTTGCAAGCTTTGGAACTTGAGGGTAGCCTCGAAGGGGTTAAAAATGGACACACCCCATCCCCCAAAAGGCTTAACAGGTGTTTCAGTCATGCCTGTAACCGGCCAATGTTGAGAAGCAAGAATTGGCAGACAGAGAGCCTGGATAGCTCAGCAGACTAATGCATTGTCATTTAACTCCAGCTGTCTGCAATTAGTAAGTTCGAATCCCGCCAGGCTCAAGGTTGACTCAGCCTTCCATCCTTCCTAAGGTAGGTAAATTGAGGACCCGGATTGTGGGGGCAATAAGCTGACTTTGTATAAATATACAAAAGTTTGAAGGCTATTGCTTAACGCATTGTAAGCCGCCCTGAGTCTCCGGAGAAGGGCGGCATATAAATCAAAAAAAAAGAAGAAGAAGATTGGGGTATTATTGGGGCTTAGAAAGGAGGAAGAGCAGGAGAGACAGAGTATCTGTGGGCACCTTTCCTCACCTCACCTGGCCTGTCCTGTCCCACCTGAGGCTTTTTAAACAACTCTCAACCCTTTGAGTTACCTTGGATTTAGAGAGAGACCCTGTATGGATTGCAGGAGAGCTGCATTATTATAGGTTATAATAATCATCTGGAAAAACCCTTCCTAGTTTTTTTGTCCCCCAAAGATGAGTTACTCTGAATTTCCTACACTTGCTTCAACCTCTGGAATACATTAGTGCAGCGGTCACCAACTGGTGGTCCGTGGACCACTGGTGGTCCGCGAGAACATTTTGATGGTCCACAGAAAAATTATTTGCATTTTTTATATGGCACTAAATCAAGGGTCCTCAAACGACAGCACCTGGGCTGGATACATGCAATGAACATTTGTGTTGCTGCAGAGAGTCTCCCCCTTCGGGGTCTTTTTGCGTGGGTCGGAGGAGGGCAGAAATTCCGACTTGGGGTCTGCTTCAGCCTCCTGGTGCAGGGCTTTGGACGAAGGCTGGAGGGAAGTGCCACTGGTGGTGAAGAGCTGGAGGGTCTCGTTCCAGTGGGACTGCATCATGGCCTGGAACTGGCTGACCATCTCAGCCCACTGAGCCTCTAGGTGCCGGTACCTGGCCTTGCACTCCCACAAGTCTTCCCTCTGCTTGGAAAGCCTATGCTCGTAGTCCTCAGTGAGGTGCTTCTACTGAGCCTCCTTCTCGATCAGATCCAATTTGAACTGAGCCAGCTGTTTTGCCAACTCTTTCTCGTGGTGGCCGCTCAGCTCCAGCAACTGCTTCCTGTTGGGGCCCTAAGGAGCCTGGGCAGGGAGGCGAGAGGTGGCTGGGAGGGTAGGGACTAGTAGAGTCTGGCAAGGCGCCCTTGATTTGAGTGACATTGTGTTGGCCACGCCCACTGTCATATGACCACCTAGCCACACCCACCCAGCCGGTCATTAGGCAGATCATATTAGTTGTCCGCGGGATTTAAAATTATGAATTTAGTGGTCCTTGAGGTCCGAAAGGTTGGTGACCCCTGCATTAGTCCTTCTCCACATCCTTCTTTGACGGCTCTTTCATACAGAGGCCATTTAGGTTCCATTATGGCAACTGACAAACTGAGGTTTGCAGTAATGCCCTAGTATTTCTCTTTGTTTAGTTAGAGGTGGCCTTCATCGAAGACCACTTGTTACCAACTAGGTGTCTAATGATGCTGAATGGGTGGTACTTATGACCAGACCTCATGTTCATCTTAGTGTCCCACAATCACGTGATCATCATTGGCAACCTTCCCTACGAGCTTCCCACAAGCAAAATCAAAGGGGAAGCCAATGGGAAATCAGAAGTTGAAATCATAAGAGGTCCTCCTTAACTACCTGCACAGTTCTTGTTTAACGACAGCAACTGGAATTGCTGTCACTAAGCGTCAGTGTCATTTTTTTTTACTTGCAGACATGTTGCTTAACAGCATCATTTCCATTCCCAATTAGCGTCATTAAGCAAGTATCGTACATGCAGTGAATCTCCCATCTTTTCTTAGGACCCAACAGAGCAGCCATAGGGTCCATTTCTCCCTGTAACGGCAGCTGGTTGGGCTAGGACAGGGATGGCTAACCATTTCCGGACCAAGTGCCCAAAGCACACACATGCGCTTGAACCCTCAAAATGCAATGCACGCACAGCCCCCCATGTGCCCACTGCCCCATGTGCATGCATGTGCGGTCCCCTGCACGTGCCCCACCCATCTATGGCCCCCCCCTTGCCCCCTGCCCCATGTGCATGCATGCGCCCCACTCCCACATATGCGTGCCAGAGACCCGATGACCAGCTGGCCTGTAGGAGCCACGTGCACATGTGGGCCGACCTGAACTGGGGTGACGACTTGCGTGCCCACAGAGAGGGCACTGCATGCCACAGGTTCGCCATCACGGGGCTAGGACAAGCCCCAAATCCCCCAGAAAGCTTCTGTGGCCAGGGGTAGATTCAAGTAAGGGTTTCCCTGGTGCCACCCACAGCCCTTCACCATTGCACACCACAGGTTATCCTTAGCATAATGGAAAAGAATGGGTTTTGGGTCTTCTGTAGGCCTTGAAATATGAAACATGATGGGGACCTTGGGCCAAATGCCAAGTCAGGATCAGCTTCAGAGGGAGAAGTCTGAAGGGAGGGCTAAGAGGGGAACAAATTCCTAGCTTTCAGAGAAAGGGATCTAGGTCGCCTCTGTGATAATCATTTTATGACGTGGCAAATCTCCCAAATTCAGGAGGCATTTAGATAGTCAGGCTGTTGCTCAGTGGGATTAATATTGTAAACACTTGCAACATTCAGCTGCCATGTCAGCATGTATTTATTGCCAAACGTAGGGGGGGGAATGCAGCACTCACTAAATTTGCATCATCTTTATAGCCAAAAGTTCTAGCTCGCTACACTGTCTTGAACTCAAGTAAAAAGAAATAGTTTTAAATGTTGAAATAAATATATATCAGCACGTACATCAGTGTTGGTAGTATTTCATGGGACAGGTAATATGGGAACTTTGTAGGGAACAGTTTAGAAATTTGTATGGTACACTAGGGGAGTTCCTGTACAGGTGATACGAGAACTTTGGGGGAGAGTGACAATTTCTTATTGGAATTCTTCATAATTCAGCCACAAGCAAAAGAACAAAGTCGAACTAGTGTCTTGGACTTTAAGAGAACTGATTTCAAAAAACTTAGACCTTGGGAAGGATTCCATGAATGGAAATTTTAAGGCAAAAACAACTCAAGAAGCTTGAAAAACTCTGAAAAATGAGATTATAAAAGCCCAGCCTTGCACAATACCACTGAAAAAGAAAAAGAGACCCAAGATGAAACAAGCATGGTTGCATAAAGAACACTCTGGTAAATTGAAAGACAAAACATCTAAGTATAAAAAGTGAAAAGACTGGCTTCTGACAAGGAAAGTCAATGGGGGAAATGGAATTCACTTAATAACCACATGATTCAGTTAACTTCGGTGATTCATTTAACAACTGTAGCAAAAGAAGTCATAAAATTGGGCTCAACTTATTTAATAAACACCTTCCTAAGCAATGGATCCAATTTTGATCATAAGTCAAGGGTTACCTGTATTTTATTTTACTGAGGCTATTTCAGCCACTCTGCTCCATACCTAATGGCATATGAACAGCTCTATCCCCCATTTTATCAAAAAGAACCCAGTCAGTTTCTCAAAGAAGCAAATCCAGCCTATTCTTGCCTGAATCTAAATCCTCCTGAAATAAATAGGACAATTGTAAGCAACCATGGCTACATGTCAGCTGCACACTTTTCTTTGAGTTCATACCTATGCTAAGTCACAGTGTAATTTGACTGCGATTAGACTTAAAGTTAAATTTTATTCAAAGTATCGCGAGACTTCTCCAAATTTGCAGATTGCTGCATGGAGTAAAACTACAGCAAGTTTTGCCAATAGTTCATGCTTTATTTGTGCCAGCTGATCAAGTCTGTAAAATATTGGCAATCCCTACCACCAGTCGCTGACAACCATTCTGGAGCTCATAGCCCACAATTTGAGACCATGGCTATAAATCATGGTTAAAACAAACCATTGCTTTTTTGTGAAACTCCCCTGCCTGCCTGCTTAATTCTCCCCGTCTACAACCAGCTCTGTCTGCTCCAACTTCAGCTGTGTAAGAAAAAGGGATTCACGCTTGCCAGCTGCAAAACCAAGTGGTTTTCTGCATGACTGCCAAGTCTAGTCACACTCTGGGAATTCCAAGGAAAAGTCAGACGGTTGTTTCAGCTCCCATTCCGCTGAAACAGAGGAGCTTTGATTATTCCAAGCCCCAAACCTTTGTTTCAAAAGCCCATCTTGCGTTTTTTTTTTTAAGCACCTGGACATCCTGAGTTGTACACATCGGTTCAAAGGGTTATTTGGTTTGCACCACAGGATACTCTGAATGATATTTTTCTTTCTGAGACCACCACCAAAAAGTCCCATGTTGCACAGAGTACATATCACAGGAGCCTTTTCAAAGTGTACTGTCTGTATTAATGACCTGTGTTTTTATCATTGCTTACAGCTGAATGAAAACACTTTTGTAGAAAGAGTTCTATCGGATTGTGTTCACAGAAGATGTAAAGTGGAAGGTCTCTTTCCCACAACACACAATCCTTAACCTTTTATTTGCAGAGCATTGACTTAATACTGGGGCAAACAATCCACAAACCCTGGGCCAGGTGCATCTCTTGAGCCTTTTGTTTTGAAGCTCCAGAGAGCGGTCACCACCTGGTGGTCCGTGAGAAAATTTTGGTGGTCCGCAGAAAAATTATTTGCATTTTTTATATTGCACTAAATCAGGAGTCCTCAAACTATGGCTCCTGGGCCGGATACGTGCAATGAACGCTTGAAAGAGTCTCCTGCTTTGGGGTCTTTTTGTGCAGGTTGGAGGGGGGCAGAAATTCTGACTTGGGGTCTGTTTCAGCCTCCTGGTGCATGGCTTTGGGCAAAGGCTGAAGGGAAGTGTTGCTGGTGGCGAAGAGCTAGAGCCTTGTTCCAGTGGGACTATATCATGGCCTGGAACTGGCTGATTATCTCAGCCTGCTGAGCCTCCAGGCACCAGTACCTGGCCTTGAACTCCCACAGGTCTTCCCACTGCTCGGAAAGCCCATGCTCGTAGTCCTCAGTGAGGTGCTTCTGCTGAGCCTCCTTCTTGGTCAGATCCAATTTGAACTGAGCCAGCTGTTTTGCCAACTCTTTCTCGTGGTGGCTGCTCAGCTCCAGCAACTGCTTCCTGGTGGGGCCCTAAGGAGCCGGGAAAGGCAGGTGAGGAGTGGCTAGGAGGGGAAGGGCAAGTAGAGGCCGGCGAGGCGCACCTCGACATGAGTGACCATGGGCCATGCCCACCCAGCCACATGACTACCTAGACACACCAGTGGTGGGTTTCAAAATTTTTTACTACTGGTTCTATGGGTGTGGCTTGGTGGGCGTGGCTTGGTGGGTGTGGTTTGGTGGGTGCAGCAGGAGAAGAATACTGCAAAATCTCCATTCCCTCCCCAATCTGGGGAAGGTTACTGCAAAATCCCCATTTCCTCCCAATCAGCTGGGACTTGGAAGGCAGAGAATAGATGGGGGCGGGGCCAATCAGAATTTTTACTACCGGTTCTCCGAACTACTCAAAATTTCCGCTACTGGTTCTCCAGAACTGGTCCGAACCTGCTGAAACCCACCTCTGAGCCATACCCACCCAACCGGTAATTAAGCAGATCATACTAGTGGTTCACAGGATTTAAAATTATGAATTTAGTGGTTCCTGAGGTCTGAAAGGTTGGGGACCCCTGCTCCGGAGGGCTGCAAAAAGATGCTTTGAAGCATCTAGATCAGTGATGGGGATCTAGATGCTTCCATGCTGGCTCAGGAATTCTGGGAGTTGAAATCCACAGGACATTAAAGGGCCACCTCTGATCTAGAAGCAAGAGCATCACACCTGTCTGCTACTTCTTAAAACTATGATGTCTTTTCCCCAATTAACCAGGTTCAACCGGTTCAAAGAGTTGCCCAAAGCTATGTCTCAGGGAACCTCCAAAGCCGCTTTCTGCTTTCAGATCCAAAGTCTTGCAGAACCCTATTTTAAATCCCTCCAACTCCTCCCAGCCAATTATTTTGGCCCCATCCATTCATATGATATCACTATATCACAAGCCATGTAGTACTGTGGTGATCCTTGGAAAGGGTTTTTCCTCCTCTCCCTTTTTATTTGGGGGTGGGGTGGGGGTGGGAGAGGAGCAGCCTTGGCCATTAAAAGTTACCTACTGTATCCCCAGCCTAGCGTATTTGTGAAACCAATCAGTTGCAGTGTTCAGCCAGGCACAAATATTCTCTGCCTTAACACATGTTTCCTTGCTTCTCTACTTTCACTCGGAAAACCTATCCTTCCCTTTGGGGCTTCCTGTTAAGGATGAATCACAGGGATGTCACGGCAACTGACGTGGATGACACACTTGGAAGAGGAGCTATTTTGCTGTGCATCTTTGCAAAGCCAACTGTCCTCTGAGAAAAGTAGTCGTGCCATCTGCTCCTGAGAAAATAATGGCATTATCTAAGCCACGCCAGTGCCAAATTCCACTGCAGCTGTTATAAAAACCACAGACTATTAAGAACTGGCAACCATTTTTTTGGCTTTTTCCCTCCCCATTCCTCTTTCTTCCTATGGTGTGTCTTTTTATACGGATAAGCCCAAAGACTGCTTTTCACTACTGCAGAAGCCATGATGGCAATGGTTTAGGTGAAAGGGTGGGCTACTGAAGCTTTAACTAAGTATTAAGCATCAAAGTTGGCAGGAATAGCCAACGCTCTAGAAGATAGGCTTAAGATACAGAAGGATCTTGACAGACGTGAACACTGGGTCCTATCTAACAAAATGAAATTCAATGGTGAAAAAAGTAAGGTTCTACAGATAGGTAGGAAAAACCAAATGCACAGGTACAGTATTGGTGGTACTTGGCTCAATAATAGTATCTGTGAGATGGATCTTGGAGTCTTACTGGACAATCACTTAAATATGAGCCAGCAGTGTGCTGCAGCTGCCAAAAAAGCCAATTAATGTTAATACCACTTTAGAATGGCTTTGGTAAGGCCACACTTAGAATACATCCAGTTTTGGTCACTATGATGTAAAAAAGATGTTGAGACTCTAGAAAGTGCAGAGAAGAGCATCAAAGTTGATTAGGGGACTGGAGGCTAAAACATAGTTGCTGAAATTGGGTATGTCTAGTTTAATGAAAAGAAGGACTAGGGGTGACATGATAGCAGTGTTCCAATATCTCAGGGGCTGCCACAGAGAAAAGGGAGTCAAGCTATTCTCCAAAGCACCTGATGGTAGGACAAGTAGCAATGGATGGAAACTAATCAAGGAGAGAAGAACCTAGAAGTAAGGAGAAATTTCCTGACAGTGAGAACGATTAATCAGTAGAACAACTTGCCTCTCGAAGTTGTGAATTCTCCAACACTGGAAGTTTTTAAGAAGAGATTGAACAACCATTTGTCTGAAATGATATAGGGTTTCCTGTCTGAGCAGGGGGTTGGACTAGAAGACCTCCAAGATCCCTTCCAACTCTGTTATTCTGTTATTCTGTTATTCTGCGCTTCAAGGTGTTGGTTACCACCTTTAAAGTGCTCCATGGCTTAGGACCTGGTTATCTAGAGGACCGCATTCTGCCACCGATTGCCTCCCACTGACCAATACGCTCCAACAGAGAGGGCCTCCTCAGTGTGCCGTCAGCCAAACAGTGTAGGCTGGCGACCCCCAGGGGGAGAGCCTTCTCTGTGGGGGCCCCGGCCCTATGGAATGAACTGCCCCCGGACATACGAAGGATCCCTGACCTCCGTGCCTTCCGTCACGCTCTGAAGACCCTATTATTCCAGCAAGCTGGACTGACAGGATAAAGGTTTTTTAAATTGGGTTTTGATAGGGGTTTTAAAATGATCTTAGTTGGATGTTTTAAATTTGGCTGAATGATTGAATTATTTTAATAAGCTTTTAATTTTTGTTGTACATTGTTTTTACCATGGCTGTTCACTGCCCTGAGTCCCTCGGGAGAAGGGCGGTATACAAATATAATAAACTAAACTAAACTAACTAAACTAAATACGGGAAACAGCCAGTCTAACTGTCCCATATTGGATAAGACTTAATTGTGCAAACCCACACAGAATTAGCCTCTGCCAAAATTGTGAGTCATATTGATACACCCCAGGCATTACTTCTCCTGTGTATAGGGATCTTTAATTGTTTAAGTTCTGTCTCATGGCACCGAATTTAGGAACAACTCTCTTTTGATTGACTCAGCATGTCCTCGCTAATATCCAGATGCCAGATGGTTAATGCTGTTCTAACCATCTTCTTCCCCTATTTTCTCTTTGGCCTGTTATGCCCCAGTTCTTTCTCTGGCAAGTGACAGTAAATCAATATAGAAGACATTGGAAAAAATTAGCAAATGAGTATTGCAGACCGTACCTACTCATCCTGGCCCAATTCACAATGAAAACCCAATGAATCTGTTAGCTCTGGGTTATAATTTCATATACTTAAAACACAGATCAACTTTGAAGAGTTTTTTTTTTTTAATGGAAAAAACCATCCCCCAGGTTACAAATTCAAAATTTGGGTGTTTGGCAGCTGGCATATATTTTACGATGGTTGCAACATCCCAGTGATTGCCATCTGCAACCTGCCTAGCCAGCTTCTGCCAAAAAAAGTCAACGGGGGCATCTGGATTTGCTTAAGCATCACCTGATTCATTTAACAACTGCAGAGATTAGTTTAACAATTGTGGCCAAAAAAAAAAAAAATTTGGGCACTGATTTAAAATTGCCTTGCTTGGCAATGGAAATTCTTCTCTCAGTTGTAAGTTGTATTAGCAAAAAACTGCCTTTTTTTTTCTAAGTTCAAGCCATCTAAATCACTAAATATTTGCAGTTTGGGGAAATAAATCGTACCTTGATAGAAATACTAACAGCGATAGAAATGGAACAGAATTCTGCATTCTTCTGTATTTTAATAGTGATTTCATTCTGCAAGAACAGGTCAGTATCACAGCAACAGAAGGGGGAAAAAACGGGGTCTATGGGGATGAAAGTCTGCAGAAGCATAAAAGGTATTATTTTTATAATTCTTTCTTTATATTGTCTTTCTTTTTTCTTAATCCATTCTTTTACACTCCTGATAGCGAAAACTCCCTTTTAGCAGAGCTGCTCAGATGTCATGTAATTTTTATTAAAATTAAAACACATGGATTTTAGGATTTTTTTAAAAAAATGCTGAGGAACAATGCAGTTGCTTTACAGGAAACACATGGTCAGTTTTATTGGAGCAAAAAAGTCACATAAGGACTTAGGGGAATAGGCAATGGGTGGCCTTCCAGATGTTAGCCTGCAGCTGCAATCTTCTTTTACCGGCTAAGACTATGTAAAGTTGGAGTTTAACATCTGGAGAAAACATGCCCCAACCCTAAGCTAGACCAGCCAATACTGTGTCTAGATACTATTGACTGCAAAGCTGGAAAATGAATGAGGAAAAAAAAAAGAGCCAATTTCCATAGACTGAACTGATTTGGGCTTTTTATGATGTTTATACAGCACCTCCATCCATTTTTCATTTTACTGTGGCTTTCTTCCAGGTTGTGTGTAGAGCAGGATTTCTCAACCTAAAATGATGGATGGGGAATTCTGGGAGTTGAAGTCCACATATCTTAAAGTTATGAAACACTGATGTAGAGCTTCGTTCTCCATTCATGGTCCTTGGTAGCCAGTGGTCAGGTGATTAAACTGTAGTCCAAAATAATCTGGAGAACAACCAGCCCAGGGAAGGCACCCAGGTTAATGTCAAGTATTGCTGCTTTAAAAGAAGGACAAATATAATAAGAGTATTGTAAGATTTGGCAGGAGGAAATAGAAACATGAAGCACATATACCGTTGCTTGCATCATTACGTTTTCTGCATCTTTTTTTAATACAATGTCCATAATTTGTCACCATCACAGAAGCTGGTAGGGCTGAAGGCTGTTGAACTCCCAAATCCAATGAAGGGCACCAACCTGCCATCTGTTGAAATATCTGCAGTGTCAAATCCATGGTCCACATAGCACAAGAATGTGATGCCTGTGGCCTTCCAGATGCTGTTGATTTTCAAATTCTATCAACTTTGGCCATTACTTATGCTGGTTTGGGTAAATGGGAACTCACCCAAAAAACAGTGGAGCTAGCTAGGGGAAGGAAGATACATCTGGAACTCCTGAACACAGCTATTTGTTGATTTTATTTTTTTAAAAAATCTTCCAATAGAAAAAAAAATACAAATTAAGTCTTTTTTTTAAAAAAAACACACCCCAAAATATCCAGACCATATAAGGGTATCCTCATTTCTTGTTTATGTATATATATATTTTTCTTCCATTTTTACTTCAACATCCTCAGAGATTCAGGCTTTACCAGCTTCCTGGAATTTCTTCAGCAGAGGTTCACCTTCTCGGACAGCAAAGGTCAAAGGGCACTTCTGATAATACTGGGAGTCCAGCTCCAGATGATACATCACATCGGAAAGCAGGAGGGCCCGCTCCGCAGAGCACCCTGGTGCATCGTAGCTCAGGGCAGTGAAATGCACATGAAAGTGGAAATAGGATGGCTGGTAATGCAAGTAAACCCGCAGCTGGGCCTTTGCAAGGCCAAAGCGCTTTTGTATGGCCTCCTAGAAGAAATGGACAATAAGTTAACGATCATATTGAAAATGGACAGCTACTTAGCAACCACTTTGCTTAATGACCAAGTTGTTGGTCCCAACTGTGACTTGCTAAACAAGGACTACCTATAACGCAAAACATAGGATAAATAACAAAATGTATCAAATGAGGCATGGTAGAAAGAAAGCGGATTTATTTATTTATTTATTTATTTATTTATTTATTTATTTATTTATTTCATTTTCTAAACCAGAGGTCTTCAAACTTGGCAGCTGGCTGTAGAATTCTGGGAGTTGAAGTCCACAAGTTTTAAAGCTGCCAAATTTGAAGACCTCTGCTCTAAACTCTGGTATCTCAGATCATTCCCTGAAGGCCAACATATGGTGGAATTTATTTCTGCTATCCCCACTGACAGTTAACTGGGTTGCTTTAAATGCCTACAATAACCACTAGGTCCGTGATGGCAAACCTATGGCACGCATGCCACCATATCAGTGGGCATGCGACCTCAGCTCAGGTCCCACCGGAAATTGTCGAACAGGGCATTTTCGGCCTCCAGAGGACCTCCGGGGGGGGGGGGGGAAGAGGCCGTTTTCACCCTCCCCAGACTCTTAGAGACGCTCTGGAGGCTGGGGACAGCAAAAAAACGGGCCTTCCGGTCCTACCAGAAGTTGTTAAACGGGCCATTTTCGGCCTCCAGAGGATCTCCGGGTGGGTGGGTGGGGAAGGCCGTTTTCACCTCCCCAGGCTCCTAGAGAGGCCCTGGAGTCAGGCGAGAAAGAAAAATGGGCCTACCGGGCCATTGCATGCCAGGAGCAGGGGCAGGAGGGGAGGGTCACACACGCATGCGCGGGGCATCTAGAATTATGGTTGTGGGCATGCACCCGCATGACCCTCCTGCCCCCCCTCCTGGCACACAATGGCAAAAAGGTTAGCCATCACTGCACTAGGTAGTTATTTCTATTTCTCTCTATTATTTCAGAAGGAACATAAAAGAGAGAATAATTATGTCCTTGTGTGTCCTTTTGGTTGCCCATCCTGGAAACTGCATTTCAAACCGGATAATCTTTGGCCTGATGCAAAAGCTATTGTCATAGTAAGCAGAAGGTTGTTTTTTAAAAAAATAACTCTGCTATCTGAGCACATCACTGTGTCTAACTCATCCTGGACTCTGATAAGAATCAGAATTGCCCTCGTTAAGAAAGATAATTCCTTGCAGTAGATTTTCCCAGCCTGGTGCATTCTGGGTATGCTGGCCCTAAACTCCTCACCAGCACAGGTTGTCAGAGAGAATCTACTCATTGTGAACTGATAGCTCTTGTTTGTTTCTCAGAACTTCAATCTACTCCTAACTACATGCAAGCATTGTACAGAAATGTCATCGGCTCTCCTTCCATTTCTTAGCGTTTGAACCCAATTGTATTAGTTTTTCTCCTCCCATCTGTTCTGGTGTTTGCTTATTTGCCAACTGCCGACCAAATTAAATACAGGCAGTTAAGTGCTTTGGAAACTTTTAGGCATGGTTTCCGAAGCAGTCCAAGGAGAACAACTGGCTCACTCTCACATCTCCTCTTCAAACCACAACATTACGCTTTTGCAACCTATTGTGGTTACTATGGCAGGTGCACTGAGCTCAAGGGTCTACCACAGGTAATTGTGCAATAGGACCATTTTTGCAAAGCAGATCTGTGCACCTCAACAGGGACTGCATTCTGCCTGCAGCAGAGCTGACTCTTAAACAAGCAGGGGGAAAATTGCAGCTGCCCATGGGATTGGAAGCCGCTTCCCCCAGATTTTCCATTTGGGCCCATGCTCGCCGGGCACAATGCCATCCCATTCTGAAAAGACCTCTCTGCAACATCTGGTCCCGAAGAGACGCATTTCGTTTTTCCAGTTCTGCCTGGCATCGGCCAATTCATCGCAAGGGAAAAATAATTCTGCCCAGAAGAAGATGAGGAAGAGGCAGGGGACAGCTGAGGGAAGAGGTGCAGACAATCAACTAACAAAGGAGTTGCTATAAAGTGACGATGTGCCCCATAAGCAACGAGTTGAATAAATTCAACATGAAAACTCCACAATAAATTACATAGACGGCATACATCCTCTGATCTGCCAGCCGCAGCTTCGCCATGCTGATCTAATAAGAGGCAATTCTGTTGCTGTCATGAAACATTTTCTCAGAATTTCTTCGGAAATGACTAAGCAGTTTGAGGGAAGAGATGTAGGATTTCCTCCCCACACCCTGGAATTTCCCTTTCATGGACTGGGTGCCAACGGGGAGCTAACTCATCTCTACCAAAAAGGAGAGGATTGAACTGATGTTGTACTGCTTATGTTAGGGGTAAAACAATTCATAGTTTTTATTTTAAAAAAAACTAACAAGGAAAAAGGAACCTATTTTGAAAGATTTATAACAGGGTAAAGCACCTGAGGGTGAAGAAAATACATTACACTGCTAATATTCATCACTTTCTTTGTGATTAAAAACATTTCCCAAGTTAGACTGACATTTAAAAATAAATCTGAAGCATTCTGTGTCTTGCTTAGTTTCTTACAGATCTACATGAATGCTCTTGCGGATCAGGAAATAAGAGCTAGGAAGTTCTAAATATGTTATTTTTTTTCCTAGAAATGGAAAAAAAACAACAGTGGCAAAAGAAGAAGGCCTCCCCCCCCTCTTCATTTTCTCTCAAAAACACAAGACCATTGCAGAATTGCAATGGAATTATAAATTGTGAATTATGCTCTCATTAATTCGCAACCTTGGATATCTGCAGGGAAAATGCTATTTTGAAAATCATTGTCAGAGTTTCTCTAATTGCGAGCTAATATTGTACGTAAGAGAAGGCTACTCAGTTTCAGCAACACAACAAGAATCTGGGATGATCAGGAAACTTAGAATTAGAAGATCCAAAACCTGGTTGAAGTGAAAGAGATACCGACCCCTCCTTCTTTCAAGATGTTTCTCAGCAAAGGGAGATGCTCAGCCGTAAGATCTCTCACTGACTTGATTCCCCTGCGGTGGCAGATTGCGATCAAGTATAGATCCTCAAGCTGTAAATACAGAACAAGGCTGGTGAAGTCAGAGGTACAATTAAATTCTTTTCACTTTTCGCATTGGTCAATCCTAAAGCAACATTAACTTTTTCCCCCTGTAAAAATGATCTACAAATTACTAGATCAGTGATGACTAACCTGTCAGCGTTCCAGAAAACCCCCATATTAGGCAGGAAGCTTCAATGCTGCCACCTCCTCATGTGTGGGAAAGTAGGAGGGGTTTTTTTCAGATTCGGGATTTCCCAGATGTGCCAGTTTACCTATTTCTAGTAAAGAGAACTTCGGAAAATGCCTGCTTCTGTGTCTTTACTGGGAGTCGGGGGTTTTCTGGAACACTGACATTATCCCGAATCTGAAAAAAAAACCCTCCTACTTTCCCACACATGAGGAGGTGGCAGCATTGAAGCTTCCGGCCTAATATGGCTTCCAAGGCTGACATAACCTTTTTGCCATTGCGTGCCAGGAAGGGGGCGGGGGAGGTTCATGTACATGTGTGCCCACACCCATAATTCTATGCGCCCTGCCCTGCGCACACAATCCCCCTCCCCCCCCGCTCCTGGCACGCGATGGCCCGGTAGGCCCGTTTTTCTTTCTCACCTGGCTCCAGATCCTCTCTATGCATCTGGGGAGGGCGAAAATAGCCTTCCACACCCCCTCGGGGGCCCTCCGGAGGCCCAAAATGGCCCATTTCCCAACTTCTGGTTGGACAAGAAGTGACCTTTTTTGCTGTCCCCAGCCTCCAGAGCCTCTCTAGGAATCTCTCTCTAGGAATGACTGGAGACAGCAACAAACGTCACTTCCTGTCCAACCGGGAGTTGGGAAATGCGCTGTTTCAGGACTCTGGAGGGTCTCCGAGGGGGTGGGGAAGGCTGTTTTCGCCCTCCCCAGATGCATAGAGAGGATCTGGAGCCAGGTGAGAAAGAAAAACGACCCACCCACCCCCTGGGCCCTCCGGAGGCGGGAAACAGCTTGTTTCCTTATTTCTGGTGGGCCCAAAAGGCCCGAAAATCAGCTGGCCGGTGCACACATGCACGCTGGAACTGAGTTGGCGTGCCCACTGATATGGCTACGTGTGTCCCCTGTGGCATGTGTGCCATAGGTTCGCCATCACGGTACTAGATAGAAGTAAATTGTAGCTTGCAAGAAGTGGTATGTGTAAGAGTAAAGAAGCAATAAAAATACAATTAAAAGTGAGGAATGAATAAAGTTAAAATGCTGGAAATAAATTCAGTCATGAATGTAAACAGATTGTACATATTACAAACTTTACACATACTGATTTCTGATATACCGAAGATCACTGAATTGTATCTCAAATGTATCTTATCTACTGTGGAGTCTGAAAGGAAGCTAACCAAGTCAAATAAAACTTCCTGAAATGCACATTAAAAACAGTAACATCATCAAACCCAAAAGACAATGAAAAGTATAATGGTTGATCTAAATCCTTCTTTACATGACTTAGATTTTTAAAGCAGGACGTTGTTTTTCAAGATCATGACACTCCGCTATGTTCCTGGTAAATTTGATACACCAAATTTAAACTGGGTTTTTTTTTCACGGATGTCACTTTTTAACCCCATGACAATACAGGAAATTGTGAGAACAAAGGAGCTGCCTTGTTGGTTCCAGAACAGAAAATATTACTATTTCATGTGGCACATTGTGTGGATCTTGGTGTGTAATTGACAATACAACTCCATTGTATTCAGTTTGCTAGAGTAAGAATTTGGTGTCTTGCAACTTTAAAATTTGAGTTTACTTCTCATTCCCTTTGCAGTGTCCATTATCTTCTGCCAACAGCTATGGACAGGCTATGCTGGTGTGATCCAGCAAGAAAATATTGAAACAAAGAATTAATTGTAAGCTCACAAGCATTATGGTGGAAAAGCACAATTATTTCATACAAGTTTTACATGCCTAAGGCAATTTGGTAGACAGATAAAGCAGTTTCATTGCACCGATTTTGAACTCTGATCTTGTAAATGGGAACTCTGAAAAAGAACATTTATCTATAGATGGCTGAGCTACGTTTCTTGATTTCTGTTCTGTTCAGAACAGGAAGCTCTATAAAAAGGCATGAAGTTGATGCATATTTAAAATGAGGATGAGCTGAAATTTCATGACTTTACAAACCAGAAAACGCCTTCCGAAGAAATCACATATAAAAAAACCTCACAGCCTTACTTATTAAAATTAGTTCATTAAAAATTACAGAGTGGCAACCAAAACCATCTATGTTAAAGTACACCATCACTCTTTCAGTTCAGTAGGTGACACATAAATCATGGTTTGTTTGACCAAGGTTTGAATAAGCCACAGATGAACAGAGTTCACAGCCAGCGTTCACAAATGGGTGAACACAACAAAAGGAGGTTAAAAAAACTCCCTATATTATAACAATAAACCCATGTATGGAATAATCATAGTTCTCGGGAACTGGGCAGTATATAAATTTAATAAATAAATAAGTGTAAGGAAATAGGCCTGATATCCCAAAGGATCTATATTTGGGAAGCAACATAAAAAGATTGATTTTTTCCCCCAACAACAAAAAGCCACATTCTAAAAGCTTATGATGTCCCAGTATATCTTCTGTTAATGGCCTTTACTAACTTCACCATCAAAGAGATGTACAGTAAAGCAAAAAGCTTGGTTACAATGAATTCTTTTTATAAATTGCTTTTTAAACTAGTTGGTGTTTCCGAACATGGCAAAGATTTTTAAGGCATCTGTTCTTTCGTATAAAATCTTATAGCAAGGGACCAGTTGCTAGGGGAACAAGATATATATTTGGTGAATTAAAAAGCGTGGCCTGAAGGTCGAATAAAAAAGTTTTTACAAACCCAATCACCAAGGGGGATTGGTACAAGATAAGTAAAAATGAAACATTGCATTCATTACAGAGTGCGAAGAATTTCAAGCTTCTAATTTTAGTCATTGTCTTGGTTTTCACACAGGGTGCTTAAAGCAAGGCTGGTAACTACTTTGAAGACATCCTAACAGTTCTCCAATTCTATTTCATCTTAGTTACATGTATTAATCTAGAAGTGTCAAAATCCTGTGTGCTGGGCCATGGCTGGAAAAATCCTGTGGCTGGCCATGGCTGGTATGTCAGAAGCAGTGGTGAAATCCAAATTTTTTTACTACTGGTTCTGTCGGTGTGGCTTGGTGGGCGTGGCTTGGTGGGTGAGGCAGGGGAAGGATATTGCAAAATCTCCATTCCCACCCCACTCTGGGGCCAGCCAGAAGTGGTATTTGCCGGTTCTCCGAACTACTCAAAATTTCCGCTACCGGTTCTCCAGCACCTGTCAGAACCTGCTGGATTTCACCCCTGGTCAGAAGCATTTCAGAGACTTCAGGTGCATCAAATGCATCTTGGACCCACAGAGGCTTTTGTAGAGAAAGGACTCGGTTTTGCACGCTGTTCTAAACCAGTTGTGGCTCCTTTGACAAACCATGTTTAAAGAAATTGTGGTGTTGATACAACCTGTAACCCAACCAAGGGGACTTTCGTTTTATCAAGCAGCAAAAGAGGATGTGAGAGGCTTGAAACTTTTCTGAGGTCAGGAAAAGCAACCTATTCTCCAAGAGCCGGTCTTACTTGCAAAATAGCAACTCTTCCTTCAAAGAGTGTTTTTTTTTACCTTACCTGTTTTTGATTCCATTTAAAATCTGGAATGAGAACAAAACCGTTGATGGTATCTGGATTTTCATAGACAATTCGATCAGCTTCAGCTTTCTTCTCCAGGATGTTGTATACCCACTAGAAAAAGATAAAATGCATTTATTTATTTATTAAATGTATATGCTGCCCAAGCGACAAATTAATTGCTTAAAATCAGATTGACCTCATGCAATGCATATCTCCAAGCCGGGCTGTTATTTTAATTTGTTCTTTGCTCACAGAAATTTCATTTTGAGTTCTGAAATACAAAATGTCACTTGAATTCCACAAAGAACAACATTAGTTTCCTAACTAATGCAAGCTACAGTTCATTGACCTGAAAACAATCAAATATCGTGTCAGAGCCGAGGTCAATCTTGGAGAGGAAACAGAATTATTTTCATCTTCATCCCCACTGCATTTCTAGCCAGATGATTGAAGAAATAGGTTTTCTTTTTTTTCTCCAAAGTGAATCATACCCTGTCACTTCTGAAAGCAAAACACTCGATTTAATCAACGCTTAGACACATAAAATGGCAGCACTTCCGAAGAACACTGGCACAACCTCCCACATAAAAAGGATAATGGATTTGCCATGAAACTGACTGCAATGAAGCAAAACTAGATTGGGAAGTAGGACAAGGAAAAGAAATCATGTACAAAATGATACAACTTTCAAATTTCTTTAGGCATCGAACTGTCCCTTATTTTTTAAAATTTTTTTTACTAATATTTGTACAAAATTCAAGGCCATAGCGCCCATTGGGGAAACGTTAGGCCAGGAAGCCCCAAATTAATTCCAGGGTGAATCCAGGAGCACCTTTTAAAACTATAGGGCTCTCTTGAGCCTTATAAAGTCAGCTTCAAATGGAGTGGCTTATGAGCATCGTAAAATAAATAAATCAGAATAAAAGGAAGTTGTCTGCTGAGGCTCAGCATGATTCGGGCCCCCTCAGGGGCAGCTTTTGACACGAAGAGCACTTGGAAGGAAGAATTTAGAAATTTAGTACACCAGAAACTGCTGTACTTGAACATTTGAAACCATCATTAAGTCTTGCTATTTAACTCCAGGGTGCGTGAGATATTTCTGCGTAAGTCTGCCCACATGGAACACACCAAGAAGTTATGCCAGTCGCATGACTTATAATAGGATGGAAGCATTTTAAGGAGGATACGAGATCTGGTGTTTGACAGACTGAGGTGCTTTGCACAACAAATTCCTTTTCACAAAATCAAATGTCAGTTGGACTGTATCACAACTAGGGACTTGGCTTGGCTGGAGGAAGTATTTTGTTTTATTTCATTTTTTATGTATGTATGTATGCATGTATGTATGTATGTATGAATGTATGTGTGTGTGTGTGTATGTGTGTGTGTATATATATGTATATATATATGAAGAAAAAATCAAGGCACGTTTGGAGCACGCAAAGCAAATTGTGCTGCCAGATACAAGAAAGAAAAAGGCCAGACGCTTGCAGCTGTACATAATTACAAACATATCACAATGACACATTTGACGGTGCAAAAATCTCAAATAGGGTTGCACTCTGTGAACCTCTGCTAAAGCCCTGCTGTTCTGTTCCAATTCTCACACTTCAAATGAAAGGAAATTCTATGTCTTTTTCTTTCAAGGAGTGGATTGCCTAAAAAAGAATTCTGTGCAGCTTGGGGGGGGGGGGGGACTCAGATGGTGAGCCAACAGAAAAGGCACTATTCTATTCCTCTCATCTGCCTTATTTCAAGTTATATACAAACCATTAATCATGGTTTCAAACAAAGTTAAAACAGTCCAACCAGAAACACTGGATGCTTAAGCTTTGTAATGTAATAAGCCTAGAGCTACCATCAGAGGTGAGCTGCTGCCGGTTTGTAGAACTGGATGTTAAGGATCTGCGTAATTCGGCGAATCGGCAAATCCCACTTCTGGCTGGCCCTGCCCCACCCCGCCCCTCCCAGCTGTCCCTTGCACCCCGTTTTCACATCCAGGGTGGTGCTGGGACGCCTAGCAGGCCCAAAATGGGGTGGGGGTGTCATGCCCCCCCATGCCCTGTTTTCACTTCCAGGGTGGTGCTGGGAGGCTAGCAGGCCAGGGGTGGGTTCTACTTACCTTTACTACCGGTTCACAACGGGGCCGCGCGTGCACTCCCTTTGCTCTCTCGCGTGCGTGCGCTTCTGCTATAGAACAGGTCTGAACCAGGGGCAACCCACCACTGTAGCAGGCCCAAAACGGGGCGGGGCGTTTTGGCTGCCAGAAAACTGTGGGGTGAGTTTGAAATGGGGATTTTGCATTATGATTGCTCATAAGTAAGTAGGAACCAGTAAAAGAGGAATAGAAAAATCCCTATCTGTAGATCAGCATTTTTCAGTCTTGGCAAGTGTAAAATGGACCAACTTCATGCTGCCTGGGGAATTCTGGGAATTGAAGTCCATGCACCTTAAAGTTGCCAAAGTTGAGAAGCATGGGTCTACATTAGAGTTTAGGATTTTCCTTAACAAATAGTGATTAAAGCGATATGAACCATTACTGGACTTTTTGTGAGAAACTGAAATTAAAAGTTGATCTGGGCTTTGGTAATTAGATATGGGATTCTGGAAATAATGTAGACAAATGTTAATCTTAGAGTAAGAGTTTGATATATTTTGTACTTATATCTGTACCAAAGGAAGTTAGAAATCATTCTTTTTTGGTTTTCCTTCTTTTCCTCTTTCTTTCTTGCACTTTCACTCTTTTTCTTTCCTGAGCCTTTTCTTTTTTCAAATCTGTTTTTTATTTGTTTATCCCTTAGCTTTGTATTTTTTTGATGTATGAAGGATCAAATACTCAGCCATTATAATTCTACATTCCTTATTTACAGAAATCGTATCAAAATTTAGAATGAAATCCACCGGGATCCATCTCATATAAGGCAGCTCTGAGTCCCTCTAACCAAAAATTGTTTATCGATAGAAGAGAATATTTGTAGCTCAGGGTTGAACTGCAGATGTTTCATTACTGTAGAAAGTTAGCACCCACCCCTGTCCTAGAAGAATGAAATATTCTAGGAAATATTAAAAAGGCAGAATATCATAGCTCCCTGGATGAGAAAAGGAGAAACATGCGCTTGGAAAGCAGCCCCCACCTTTGTTGATCACCCCAGCAGATATTTTGGTGCCAACCTATCTGCAAGACAAAAGGTTAAGCCAGTTCATCTACAAAACAAAAGAACCTCACCCTCAGGACATGATAGGATTAGCCCTCTACCCAGCTCACTACATGGCACCAACAAAGCCCATCATTGCATCAGAATCATGACCCATGACCCCACATGGGAGCTTACAACCAATCAGGATACTTGCCCTTGCCCCAGGAACAGGAAGCAAGGTCATAGCCCAAAAGAGGGTATAAATCTATCCTTCTCTCTCACCCATGTGCTCATTTTGCCCAGGACCAAACCATGTGGTCTTGTCCGCTATTAAAACCATCCTTCCAAGCAGTATCCATGTTTCCAGTGTCTTTCTCCCCACTTGAACTGAACCCAGATGGATGTTTCTTCCAACATTACCAAACTAAGTAACATCATCAGTACTAGAACGGAGTGGAGTTTGCTCTTATTTTCCTATACTAGTGGCTTACCCTGTCAGTATTGATCAGTTGATTCACAAACAATGTTTTGATTGGTGCCAGATCTCTACAGCCTCAGGCAGAGAAGGCTATTCTGCACCCCTCCCTCAAATGTTCTTTAAAATACGGAGTTTCCCGGCATTCCTTTAGGAACCTCCAACATGCAAACTGTGGTTACTCATCTTAAAATGAATCCTCTTTACCTGGAGCTTCAACATTTGCTGTTTGCTAGGAAGATGTGTAGCTAAAAGTCAGTCTATATTTAGTGTACATCTGACTTTGGGGATATTTCTTCCTAACCAAGCAAAAGTGTATTTTCTGTGCAGTTCACACCCCTTGCTCACTGGATCTGGATGTCACAAAGCAAAGCCCACATTTTGTAATTAACCCCTGCGCCCCGTTTTGACTGGCAGAGTGCTGCAGGAGGCTGAGTGCTGTCACGTCCCTGGCCACGCCCGCCCACCCAGTTATTAGGGCACAGAACAGGTTGTTAAAAAATTTGTAGCCCACCACTGGCTACCATTATTTAGGCTCCAAAAATCTAAATCATCCCCACCAACACTGAGAGGGCAAGCCACCAGAAGATAAACTGACAGCAAACAGCACTCCTTACTAGCACTGATGATGTTACCTAGTTTGGGTCATGAAGCGCCTGCAAGAAAACAAGCAAGATCAGAGAGCACCAAGGATCCCTCATGTCAGCCGAGTGGGACACCTTGCCAACAGCCAACTCACTGTGGTCAACTCACCACAATCAACTTGTCACAGCCAATTAACTGCAGCCAACTCGCTGCAGGACAACTTGCCACGGCCTACTCACCACAAGACAACTTGCCGTGGGATAATTGAATAATTCAATGTAATTATTTAAAATAAATAAAGAAATATTTTAATTTTTCTCATTCACATTTCATTCTGTCCCTCCTTCTGCATCCCTTCTTTAATGATTCTCTTCCATCATTTCTTTGATATTAGTGTAACTCTAATATCCCACAGCGAGTTGTCCCATGGCAAGTTGGCCATGGCGGGTTGGCCACAGCAATTTGGCTGCGGTGAACCTGAGCTACAAATATTCTCCTTCATCTAAATGTCCGCCGATTTTCATCTGCTGGTTATCTGGATTTTTACATCCCAGAGAAGGGGCACAGAGGCAACTGCAGCTAATTATAATTAGAAACTGATTAAAGGAAACAGAATTATTTACTCTTAACCCTATAACCTAAGGGAGCAGATAAATTAAATCTCACGGCATATACAGGTCTTTGAAAGTAGACTGTTTTACCCAGTAATAAATGAATAAATAAATAAAAGGGACACGGTGGCTCAGTGGCTAAGACATTGAGCTTGTCGATCGAAAGGTCAGCAGTTCAGCGGTTTGAATCCCTAGTGCCGCATAAAGGGGTGAGCTCCCGTTACTTGTCTCAGCTTCTGCCATCCTAGCAGTTCGAAAGCATGTAAAAAATGCAAGTAGAAAAATAGGGACCACCTTTGGTGGGAAGGTAACAGCGTTCCGTGCGCCTTTGGTGTTTAGTCATGCCGGCTACATGACCACGGAGACGTCTTCGGACAGCGCTGGCTCTTCGGCTTTGAAACGGAGATGAGCACAGCCCCTTAGAATCAGGAATGACTAGCACATATGTACGAGGGGAACCTTTACCTTTACTAAATGACTGCATCCTTTTTGAAGGAAAAATACATCTCCCTAGGAGAAGCTCTGAGTGAAGGTGACAGGCCTTAGTTCTCTTGTATCAAGTAACCCATAATTGAATATTGTCTGTATGACTGAAAAAGCAGATGGTGGCAGGGTGCTTCTGAAATAGGCTGAGACAGAAATCTTCAGGGCTGAAGTTAAAGAATGCCAGCAGGAGGTGAGGGAAATACAGCAGCAATTGCCAAGCACAATGTGACGCTAGTTAGAGAATGTTATTTTTGTCTAGCGCTTGCTAAACAGATCGAGCCCCTATCAATTATCCTGTCACCTAAAATGCGAGGTTCTTCATCGAAACCTCTTGTCCTAGTATTATCTAATTAATTAAACATAATGTCAGAGTCCGGTGGTATTTCCAAAACAATCTCTCTCTCGCTTTGAGCTATCGGTCAGGAGAACCATCTCATTCATCCCTGTTTATGTATTTTTAAAATCAAAAGACAGGATACCAAAGCTTGCAAATGCAAGGAGAAGAAAAGGCCAACGGATCATTATAATGCTCCCAGGTGAAGCGTGTGTAATAATGACCTGCCCAGGTTCATACACCATAAACATAATAACTCCCTAGTTGAACGTGTATATTAAAGATTGGTGCAACAAAGCAGATTCCCTACTACACACATCTCTAGTGAAGAAGCCACATTAAATTTGGGGGAGGAGGAAAAGGGTGAGCCTATTAAGGTCCTTAGTCCTCCTCCAAGTTCAAAACATTCTTAAAGATCCATCTCATCCTGGGCACCCTTTTTTTGAACTATTACCATCTGGCAGACGGTACAGGATAATAAAAACAAGGACAAATAGGCTGAAAAGCAGCTTCTATCTCAGAGCAGTAACTATATTGAATTCTACTGTATAGTGCAATATTAATGCAATATCAGGGGTTTTCAATTCAATTGTGTAGAATGTGAAGGACATGTGTTTGTGTTTTATTTTTATAGTTATAATGTACACTGAAGATGGCATTTAATTTCATTGTACGAGGTGCAATGACAATAAAGTAAATTAAATAAACTCCAGAATTACAATTCTATTTTTTTTTTCAATATCTGGGAGTGAATTCAATTAAATCAAACAGTGCTCCTTCTGTAATATTGCACTGTAAGCATGTGTAAGCTGAGATTCAGCTCTTGTTATTCTGCCTTCCCCTTGCACTTTCTACTTCTTCTTTGGTCCCTATAACTTTCTCAACTTTTTGTTGTTGAGTAGCCTGCCAGGAACCACACCTTACAAAATATCTAAGGAGCCAGAACAATTGGCCAAATCGGGACAAAAATTACCGTAACTAACAGGGAATTTAAAAGAATAATCATGTTACTCCCAGTATAATGTTAACATTGTTCTCTTGTATGGCATTAAGCCTTTACAAGTCAGTACATTTTCTAGAATGGCTTTACTGCATGCAGCTTGAGGGCCTCAACTCATACATGACTGTTCCAGGGATGAAAATTAGTTTTTGGGATGGAAAACGAGCCTGGTGTTGTCAAAATAAACAGGCAAACCCATCACCCAACTATTTCTCATTCAATATCTGCCAGTGATGTCATAGCTAGAAGAGAGGCCACAGAGGTGACGTCCTGGGAAAAAAGCCAAGCTCTCCTGCATATTGAATGCTGCAAGAAACAGAATGAAATTACATCCAAGGGCAACAACGCAAGAAAAAAAGCCAAACCATTTGCTAAACCTTGTTTGGTTTGAACAATTACTCCTTTGAATCATAAAGCCATTCTGAAAAGACAAAATCGGGAAAGAAAAAGGCTATCGGTTGCAATCAGCTAAAGTTCCTTTTATGTTTCAAAAAAAAATTATGCCGTTCAAAGATATCTGCCGCCTCACTCCCGAGTTGAAATTCCAGTTTCAGATTCCTGAATAACCGTTACCCAATTATCTTAGTAAAGAATTGTTTTTGAAATTGTCCTGACCTACAGGTGGAGCTAACAAACAGAACTGGGCAGCCAAAATCTGCAAGGTGACTAACTGACAGCAAAGAAAAGCATCTGTCTTGTCTACTCTTTAGCAGTTATCTGGATTTCTGCAGTTCAGAACAAAGAGCTTTAGGTATTGGAAGCAACGTTTAGGAGGGAAGAATCCTTAGCACCCCTCAAGACTTTGAGGTACACCTAGATTACCTCTTTGGATTTAAGCCACATTCTTTTTGACGGCACATTCGTAACAAGGAATGACGTTCGTACCTGAATGCTGATACTCTGTGATTCGATAAAAGGCAGAGTGATGTTCTTATAATCCTCTCCCATCTCCTGGATGAGATACACTGACCGAGACAGGTATTTTTGAAGATGTTTTTCAGTTGCTGGGTACACCACTGTAGTTTTTATCTCTGGAAATGTAAGCAGAATGTCATTATCAGAGAAAATGGGAGTCTAAACCAATCCTTTCTCGGTCTTGATGATTTCCAGGAACGGCTCATGATAGTCATAGATAGAAAGTTCATTGCATATTTTATGTGAGCATTACCTAAACTTACTTCTCATCAGCTTTCATGATCACAAAGGACTCAACAAGTTATTAAGCATATCAAACAATGAGCAGTAAAAAGCCACCGCCCCCCCCAAAACCTAACAATCTTCCCATCTATACAAACAAACAAACAAACAAACAAACAAACAAACAAACAAACAAACAAAACCTTTCGGATGGAATAACTGGATAATACAAATTGTCCCTGACCTACGACCACAATTGAGCGCAAAATTTCCAGTTGCTAAGTCAGATAGTTATTAAGGAAGTTAGGTTCCATTTTACAATCTTTTTTTACCACAGTTGTTAAGTGAATCACTGCAGTTATGTGAATCAAGTGGTTGTTAAGTGAAATCTGGCTTCCCCATTGATTTTGCTTGTTGGAAGCCAGCTGGGAAGATCACATGACTCCAGGACACTGCAAAGTACAGGCCAAGCCCCTGAATTTTGATCACGTGACCAGAGGGATGATGCAACAGTCGTAAGTGTAAGCTACTTTTTTCAATGCAGTTGTAACTTTGAACAATCACTAAACGAATGGCTGTAAGTCAAGAACTAAACTATTGGTTGACTTTGGTCAACAGCACAGCAGAGAAATGATAGAAAGTCCAAGGCATTTGGGGGATGGGGTTGTCCCTCTTTGTGCATATACACAAATACTTACACATGTTAAACAGTAATTAGGAAAGCACAAATACCAGCAGTTAAGTCAGCAGTGGGGACGATTGGGGGGACGGGTGTAATGGGTCTCGTGGGAAAGCAGGTGGGAAGTCAGCAATTGACTGTAAAAATACGATATCCAAAAGAAAGTTTTCTTCCTCCCAGAGGCCAAGGAATACCAGCCATTCAAAACAATTTTTTGCAAATCGCCCTAAGAAAAATATGGGTGGGAAGGGAGCAACCTCATTGTCTTATGTAACCGTTTATTTTTCAGGGGCAATTACCAAAGTGGAACAAGATCTAGAATTATCAATGCCTTCCAAGAACTAAGCTCTCAAGTATGAGCCAGGACTTTAAAAAAAACAATAATCTATCCATAAGATGCCAAACTGAGTCCCTGATGGCCTGGGAGATCGATATATGTAGCAGGTGTCCAGGCTGGATTTACAAAACCTTCATCTTTTGTTTTGTTTCTGCTGGACTCTGTTCCTGCGATGAAGTTTTCTTGGTGGAGGCCCAAAACCAGCACTGCCGAAGCAAACAGCTCGTTGTAATGGAGAGGAGATTAACTATAACAGCAGACTGGCTCGGACCTCTCCTTACTCCAGGAAAGAGGAAATTGTTGCCATATTGCAAAGCGAAGTTAAAATAAGATAATTCGTAGTGACCCCTTGATGCGTTTCACAGATGGATGGGACACACACTAAATCAACTCTGCTGTCAAGAAAAGAAACACAGATTTGCCTGCATTATCCAGGAACTCCCGAATGAATCCACTCTTGCGGTAATTTTATTACTTTATGACTTTTCTAAGAAGCTTCCACTCTTGTTTTTCTAAAGATTTCTTTCTCTCTTTTTTTTTTCTAAGTTAGGGTCAAGCATGGAATGAGATTGAGCACCATTGGCTAATTAAATTTGTCCTTTAGAGGCATTTCCTCCAAAAAAACCAAATATGTGCTATTGTATGTAAACATGTTGATCCCTACTCAAGAAATGCCACGCAAAGGAGTAAGGTTGGGTTTTTCATTAGAAACCCATGATGGGAGAGGAAAGGGGGTTGTCCACTTTAATCACCACGATATAAAAAAAGATGTTGAGACTCTAGAAAGAATGCAGAGAATAGGAACAAAGTTGATTAGGGGGCTGGAGGCTAAAACAAATAAAGAACAGTTGCTGGAATTTGGTAGGCCTAGTTTAATGAAAAGAAGGTCTATGGGAGACATGATAGCAGGGTTCCAATATCTCAGGGGCTGCCACAAAGAAGAGGGAGTCAAGCTATTCTCCAAAGTATCTGAGGGCAGGACAAGAAGCAATGGGTGGAAACTAATCAAGGAGAGAAGCAACCTAGAACTAAGGAGAAATTTCCTGACAGTTAGAACAATTAATCAGTGGAACGACTTGGCTCCAGAAGTTGTGAATGCTCCAACACTGGAAGTTTTTAAGAAGAGATTGGATAATTATTTCTCTGAAATGGTATAGAGTTTCCTGCCTGAGCAGGGGGTTGGACTAGAAGACCTCTAAAGTCCCTTCCAACTCTGCTATTCTCTCTCTCCTTGATTAGTTTTGGCCTTCCAAGATGGCCAAGAAACATTGGACAATTAACTTCTTTCTTCAGCCTTCCATGCCAGAGACCATATTTGAGTTTAAGGCTGCAGCATCAGATTACAAATTTCATTTGAAAATCCTTGCTCTATTGCTCTCCCTTAGCTGCCAAACCTCTCGCTCAGGTTAAGTAAAAAGTCATCCTTGCATATCCTTTCATAATTGCAATAGTAAACATACACTGAGGCCTGTACTTTCTTTTATAGGCACATAAAATACAAGAACACTAGAATAAGAAACACAGTGGCTGAATTCACACATTGCACTAAGCCACACAATGCCATGTTCAGCTCTGGTTTAGCATCAATGGTGAAATTCAAATTTTTTTACTACCTGTTCTGTGGGCATGGCTTGGTTGGCATGGTGTGGTGTGGCTTGGTCAGCGTGGCTTGGTGGGGGTGGCAGGGGAAGGATACTGCAAAATCTCCATTTCCACCCCGCCCTGGGACCAGCCAGAAATGGTTATTTGCCAGTTCTCCAAACTGCTCAAATTTTCCGCTACCGGTTCTCCAGAACCTGTCAGAACCTGCTGGATTTCACCCCTGCTTAGCATGTTGTGTAAACTTAACTGAGCTTCACTCCAGAAGGTGAACCAAACCTCAGTTGTATTTAAATGACTTCTAATCCAATTCAGAAATGCATCTCTTCAGCTGATTTAGCATGCCTGTAATCTCAAATAAGTAAGAAACCCAAGCAAGTAGAGATGAGGGCTTTCATAGGTAGTTCTCCATTTACGACTGGTCATTCAGCAACTATTCAGTGTTATGAGGGGACCTCCTTGGGCATACAGGTAGTCCTCAATTTACAACAGTTCATTTAGTGACCATTCAAAGTTACATCACTGAAAAAAGTGACTTATGACCATTTTCCAGTTACAACCTTTGTAGCATCCCCATGATAACATGGTCAAAATTCAGATGCTTGGCAACCGGTTCGTACCTTTTGACAAGCAAAGCCAGTGGAGAGCCAGATTCACTTAACAATCATGTTGCTAATTTAACAACTGTAGTGATTTACGTAACGACTGTGGCAAGAAAGGTGGTAAAATGGGGCAACACTTAACAAAGGTCTCACTTAACATCAGAAATGTTGGGCTCAATTGTGGTCGTAAGTCGAGGACTACCTGTATTTACAAGCCAGTTTCAAAGTTCCAACAGCAGCTCCCCGTAGTCATGTGACCATACATCAGTTGCTTGGCAACCAGTCTGCAATTACGGCCTTTTGCAATGTCCTGCAGTCATATGACCGCATTTTACAATGGCTTTACTTCCAGTTTTTGGCAAAACCAGCCAACAGTGAACCATTAACAACCACCTAACAATCACTGCCAAAAAGGTCCTAACATTAGGTCAGTCACATGGGTGAGCTGATTTACAACGGTCATGACTTATGACCACGATTAACAGGCTCCCTTATGGTCATAAATTGAGGACTATCTGTAATGCTGTTTTCTCCATTTCACCTCAAAAAACTAAAGACTTGAGTTTTCCAGGCTGTCTTCCGTACTTAGATTCTTCAGTAGTTAAGTCTTCAACTAAGATTGCAATGTTTTCACATTTTAAAATTTTGCCCTTCATCGATGAAGACGAGACTCTCAAGCCTAGGTCAGCAAAACTAGAATATTCAGAATCCTTACTTGCTCTTTTTTTACTCTCAACTTTCCACACAATATATACCTTTTATGATGCTCATTTACTTCTGATGCAATTCAGATTCACCACCTACCTCTCCCTTTGCAGTTCGCTCTGAAGATTCTCCCCCCCCCCCCAATAGCTTGCTTTTTCGTTTAATGGACTTCAGAAGGTTGCCTTGTGCTTAATGAAACACAGCTAATATTCCCAGCTCACAAACTACCAGGCTTACTTGAGTCAATCCCTACATAAATCATTGGATGTCTTAACTTCCACAGCTGTGTGCTATTAGAATCAGATGGAGACTGAAACCACAATTGCACATCTAAGAGAAAGAGTTTTGCTGAGTGTGGGAAAAAAAGGGGATGTAAGGAAGTCAAGCTGTTCCTTGACATACTACAATTGGGCTCATAAGCGTGCAAAGGCATGGTTCACCATGGTTTATACTTCCAAGCAAAGCTGGCTTGCTTCATAAAATACAGTAAATATAAGCCATAGGTTGTTATTCAGCCATTGGCTGAGTTTAGACAATGCCCTAAGCCACAACCACAAAAATCACATTATAGTTTGGCATACCGCGTGAATTCAGCCCAATTTGACTTTCCAACACACAACAAGGAAGGCTACACGAAGCACTAGGATAGATGTAGCAATTACATTATATGTAGTAATTATATCTCTGGACTTCTCTGCAAGAATCTGTTTGCCATCATGGAAACAGAGCATAGGACCTAAAAGGCTGCTTGGATATATCCAGAGATTTCCACGTATGTGATAGTTATTGGAAGATGCCATCTTTCCTTCAAGTTGGGTTAACCCATATTTTGCTGAATAAGCAACAACTGCCAGGCTCAGTACTTTGGTTAAGAACTCAGCCACTATGGTTGATGATTCACATAACTGGGTATAAAGCCAGATATTATGGCTTGTTCAGCAAACCACAGCTATAGCACAAATCTAGATTAGCGTCTATGGAGATTCTCAGTCATCCGGGTCATGGTTGTCCCAAAGGTGCTTTTTCAAGAGGCAACTGGACTTTCTGGTCCAAAAAGTCCAGTTGCCCCCTGAAAATGCGCTTTTGGGACAATCTAGTTTAGCATTATGTGTACTGTGTTCAATCAGAGCAGGGGTCTGCAACCTTAAACACTCAAAGAGCCATTTGGACCCGTTTCCCACAGAAAAGAAAACACCAGGAGCCACAAAACCCTTCTTGTGCCTGACTATTTCTTGAGCGGTCACAAAACTAGCATATGTAGTTGAATTAAACATTCCGTTTTCTTCTGAAACTTTTCTTGTCTTGAATTTACCCATGGCTGGCCTACCGGGGGGTTGAAACGCTCAATAAATCATGTGCCGTTGTGATGCATATTTTGAGTGACAGGAAGCCGCAGCAGAGGGGTGAAAGAGCCACATGCGGCTCCAGAGCCGCAGGTTGCTGATTCCTGAACCAGAGGATTTACTGCCCAAGAGATCTCTCCCAGCTCTTTTCCATATCTCTGTCCTAAAGGTTTATATTGTTATGGTATGCTGAGGACTACGTGTACACGGTATACTGAAGGAAGTTGACAAATTGCCCCATTTCAATAAACAGTATCATTAGATTGGGGACCTTATTTTATTTTAAAACAGGATTAACTCTTGAAGACAAATTGTCTTTACATTAGGGCTTAATGACACCACTTGCAAAAAAGTTTATGACAGTAGTTCAAAATCCAAGCCCCGAAAGTCAAATGAACAGAATAATGTACCTCTTCACTATCAAACTTCCCCTTTCACAATGACTATAATAACGGTGTGTGACATATATATATATATATGTTTTTCTTTCTTTTTCGTAGGTTTTATGTGTATTTCTCTTTAGCCAGGTTCTACCTACGTAAACCAAGATATTATGCAGCCCTAGTTCAGTGAAACCTTATAAGGCCGAAATAGATCTATCTTAGTCTCACAATGGGCAGCAAAAGGTCTGCTGGCTGCCAGAAGAAAAAAGCCCAGAAACTAGTGAATTGTGATTTCACTGAACTAGGGCTGCATAATATCTTGGTTTACGTAGGTAGAACCTGGCTAAAGAGAAATATATATATAAATAATGTAATGCACATACATATATAAGCCAACTGTCTAGCTTCCTCTGCTATCAGTACTTGTATCATATTATTTTCCTGTAGTTCAGGCACAATTTATCATCCCCACCAATGATGATGATGATGATAATAATCAGCTTAGGTTTAGGATCCCATTCACCTCTGCTGGCACCTAAGCCATTAATCCTTTGAAAATCAAGTCCAATGGTAGGGCAATACGTTTTGATTCCTTGACAACCTCGGCTCAGAAATCACCCCTATTTCAGGAAGAAGGGAAGAGGTGACGGTGGAGCCCACAAATCTTCTTGGCAGCGAAGCCTTTTTTTTTTTTTTTTTGAGTTTCCTCAAGTTTTCTCCTTGATCTGGCTATGCAGTTAAATAAGTGTATCTGGCTCACTAAAGAACATAAAGGAATTTATTTTGAAATGCGGTGGAAGAAAACAAGGCAATGTGTGTATGTGGGTGAAGTTTGTATATACAGGTAGTCCTTGAGTTACGACCACAATTGACCTCCAAAATTAGGTTGCTCAGTGAAATATTCGTTAAGTGAGTTTTGTCCCATTTTATGACTTTTCTTGCCGCAGTTGTTAAGTGAACCATTGCATTTGGTAACTTAGTGACACGATTGCTAAGTGAATCCGGCTTCCCCATTGACTTTGCTTGTCAGAAGGTTGCAAGAGGGGATCACGTGACCTGGGGGCACTGCAAAACGTCATAAATATGAATCAGTTGCCAAGCATCTGAATTTTGACCATGTGGCCATGAGGATGCTGCAACGGTCGTAAGTGTGGAAAACGGCCATAAATCACTATTTTCAGTGCCGCTGTACCTTTGAACGATCACAAAATGAACTGTTGTAAGTCGAGGACTACCTGTGCACGCATATACAGCTAGTCCTCAACTTACGACCGCAATTCACCCCAACATGTCTGTTGCTAAGTGTAACAAACTTGTAATGTGAATTGTGCTCCATTTTACGACATTTCTTGCCACAGTGAATCACTGCAGTTGTTAAATTAGTAACGTGGCTGTTAAGGGAATTTGGTTTTCCCATTGACTTTGCTTGTCAGGAGATCGCGAAAGGGGATCATGTGACCCCTGGGATACTGCGTAAGTCAGTTGTTAAGAGTTCGAATTTGGACCAGGTGACCATGGGGAGGCGCTAGTAGTTGGTCGTAAGTGTAAAATGACCGTAAGTCTTTTTTACCCCCAGTGCTGTTGTAACTTCAAACAGTCACTGAATGAACTAAATGAGCCCCAAACTGTTTACAGTGTTTCTCAACCTTGGCCACTGGATGAAGTGTAGACTTCAACTCCCAGAGCTTCCCAGCTCTGCTGGCTGGGGAATTCTGGAAGTTGAAGTCCACACATCGTCTAGCGGCCAAGGTTGAGAAACACTGGTTTAGAATATATTCAATAACTTTACAGTAGAGTCTATTTAACTTAAAATTAACATTCTCGGCTCATGATGTCCAGGGACGGGGGATGGAGGCTTTCACACTTGGAGCCTGCTTGTTCTGACCTCAAGAAGAATAAGCAAACTGAAACATTAATCCAACAATGAAACAGGGGAAGAGTGGAAAGGAGATCATTTTTAAGCTCTTTAAAAACTGATGATCTATTACTGTCCACAAATAATGGGGGACTCCAATAGAGGAAACAGCAACCTGGAGATTACATTTTTTTTTTTTTTAATTTGATTTATATGCCGCCCTTCTCCGGAGACTCAGGGCAGCTTACAATGCGTTAAGCAATAACTTAACGTTAACATTAAGCATTTGTGTTACAAGACCCAGGGGAAAAAATTATAAACTAAAAACAAGCCCTTTGGTTCATTTTTAAAATAGACCTATGTCTATTCATTCTGGAAAAGAAAAAGAAAAGCTGTTGAGTCTTATAAAACTTACATACTGGGATAATTCCAGCTCAAAACTGCATTTAAAAATTTAAAAAAGTTCATGGGTTATAATATTATTAGTACTTTGGATGATTTTATTGTCAATCACATTTTCAAACCATTCAAAGTATGGTCAAAGAAATGTGCATTGTCCAAAACTGAGGAATTCAATTAAAATATTCAATTAAAGTACCAAATGCATTAGCATTATCTAAAATGTCTGAACTATTATTAGAAGGTGCTTTTGATCATTCCAAATCTCCAATACTTTAAAAAGTACTATCCACCGTTAAAAACATTAATCAGGAAAATATTGATATTACTTGCATGACTTTTAAGAATAAAGACTTGGATTATTCTCTATTAGCAAACCAATGGTTAAGGTTTTAAGCAACATTCGTGCAAGTTTCTTATAAAACCTCTAGGAGTCTCTGGAGGCTGGGGACAGCAAAAAAGTCACTTCCTGTCCAACCGGAAGTTGGGAAACAGGCCATTTTGGGCCTTCGAAGAGCCTCTGAGGGGGTGGGGAAGGCTGTTTTCACCCTCCCCAGATGCATAGAGAGGATCTGGAGCCAGGTGAGAAAGAAAAAGGGCCTTCCTCACCCCCCGAGGCAGGAAACAGCCTGTTTCCCTACTTCTGGTGGGCCCAGAAAGCCTGAAAATCAGCTGGCTGGTGTGCGCATGCACGCTGGAGCTGAGCTGGTGTGCCCACTGATATGGCCACCAGTGCCACCTGTGGTACGCGGGCCATAGGTTCACCATTACAGCCCTATAGTCATGTGATCATGATTTACACCATTTTTGCTGGACACCGGTTGTTTACTTCTGGTTTCTGGCCAAACCACCCATAGCAAACAATGGGTTTGCTTAACAATTCACAGCAAAAAAGTTCGGATTAAATCAAATCCGGTCATGTGGTGATCCACTTTACATCTGTCACAACTTACCATCACAATTGCGGGGCTCAATGATGGTTGTAATTCAGGGGCTACCTATAAACAAAAACCTTGGAACAGATCAATGGATTTATCAGGTGGAAAATATTGGCTTTATCAAGCACATGGATAGGACAGGACAGGACAAGACAGGACAGGACAGGACAGGACAAGATAGGATAAGACAAGACAACTTTATTGTCATTTTTTACTGTGGGCACACTGGCCCACATTAAAAATGAAATATATACCCATTTCCCCGAAAATAAAACCCAACCGGAAAATAAGTCCTACCATGAGTTTTCAGGATGCTCGTAATATAAGCCCTACCCACAAAATAAGCCCCAGTTGTCAGCCAGATAGGTGCATTTAGTACCATATTTTCCCCAAAATAAGACCTAACCAGAAAATAAGCCCTAATGCGTCTTTTGGAGCAAAAATTAATATAAGATCCGATCTTATTTTCAGGGAAACACAGTATATATACACATATAACTGTCCATTTTAAATTCATAGTGGAAAGAGGAAACCTGAGAGTTTACAAGGTTGATACGATATGGAACGAAGCTGTGACTGAATCTAGACGCTCTGCTTCGGATCCCTCTATGGTATAGCAAAGAAGATTATCTTATTAGAACAGAACGATGCTAGTCCTCCAGACTCAAAATCCTGGATGATGACACATGTTTATTCTCTATGGACATGTTTATTCTCTACGACTAGCTCTCTGCCCATAACATAATGGAAAGACTGATCAATATTATTCTATGGAGCCACAAAGCAAGACTGTGTTTAAAACTTGAGCTTTTAAACAATATGAAGTATGATTTTGCTTTGCTGTCTGGTAGGGGGTAAACACTAAAGCAATACTGTAAAAATAAAACTCGCAGTGATTCTTTCCAAGGATTCAGCTTGCATGTTAATTCATATGTACTGCTATTTTGCACCTGGGACACAAATGGACAGAATTGCTGCAGGTATTCTCTGTGATGGTGATCAGATTTACAGGAAGAAAGCAAAGAACTAGGAACAGAGCATTTCCTTAAATAGTCTTCTTCTCTCTTCCAAGCTCACTTGTGTCTTTTTTCCAAATGGATCTGCTCGTTATTCATTTATTTCTTGCTAAAATACAACTGACATTAGTAATAAATGTTTCCATTCTGGAAGTAATGGAATATTGGTATATATCTTTCTAAACTCTGTGTGATGGTTGTCAACCACCCTTGTTTCCTTGTACAGTGTAACCAAGACTAGGAAAAAAATTGGAACTATAACATGGAAAAAAAATCTGGGGGGTCTGATGTGATAATAACATGTAGAAGTATATCCATAAAGGCTTGTCAACATAAATAGTAATTTGTCTCAAAACCAGAATTTCATTGTTACCACCCACCCCAACTCTAAGTTAGCTTATAAAGATGATGCTTTTTAATACTGTGCCAAAACCTCTTTTAACACCATTCATAGGAAAACTCTGGTAGCATTTTTAAAAAAAAAAACAACCACAAAGATAATCTGGTCCACTTCCCATCATCCATATGTGCAAAGAAGAGTCTCCAGCCTTTAGTCAAATATCCTTTTAGATGAAGTCAGAGTGAAAGACAAGTGTGAACTCTCGCTAAACGCAAAACGGTTCTTGCTGAAGTCTGCAAAGTCCAAGATGGAAAAAAGGAGAATCATGACAACTATTAGAAAAAATAGGAGGATAGAAATAAGTCTGCCATATACTGGAAAAGATACTGCTTTTGCTTTAAGAAGGGAGGAAGGCGAGCAAAATGGCTTCCCGGCATGTCTTCCCAATCCATTCAACCACTTTTCTCTCACACATCCAGCAAGTTTCACTGGCTGTGTTCAGATGACAAGCTCAGCCGGAAAGTGCAGTTAGCAAACTCAAGACATTTTTTTTTCGTGTTTTTCTTTAAAAAAACAAACAAAAAACTTGAGTTTTCAGACTTTGGCCAGATTCACACAATGTGCATAAATCCGACTGTTGAATTAGCCTACATTCTGGGTTTGAACAAGATGATGGAGTAAATAATGGGACAGGTTCACAGACTACACTAAGATGTGAAAATTCAACCTGGTTTAACAAAACCCAGAGTCAGTACATCATGTATATTTTGGACTGTATTTCGGACATTAATACATTAGAGAGGGTCCAGAGCAGGGGTGAAATGTTCCCGGTTCGGACCGGCTCGGGCGAGTAGGTAGCGATGGCGGCGGGCAGTTCGGAGATCCGGTAGCAAAAATCCCTGCCCCCGCCCCCATGCCCAGCTAAGCCATGCAATCATCAGAGGCTTTTTTTCTTTTAAATGCATCTGACGATCCAAGCTCTGAGGATCCAAACTCTGACGATCCCAGCTGAGTTGCCTGCTGATCAGACAACTCAGCTGGGATCGTCAGAGCCATTTAAAAGAAAAAATGTTTTTTCTTTTAAATGGCTCTGATGATCCCAGCTGAGTTGCCTGATCGGCAGAGGATTTTTTTTTAAAAACCCTCTGACGATCAGGCAACTCAGCTGGGATCGTCAGTGCCTTTTGAAAGCAGTTTTTTTACATGGTTTTACATGTAAAAAATGGTTTTAAACGTTAAAAAAAATTGGCCATGCCCACCCAGTCACATTACCCACTACCACCACCAAGCCACGCCCACCGAACCGGTAGTAACAAATTTTAGATTTCACCACTGGTCCAGAGGTATTTTACAAGAAGAGTACTCAACTCCTCTGCTCACAATAAAATTCCTTATACCACCAGGCTTGAAATTTTAGGCCAGGATAGCCTTGGAACTACGCCATCTACATTCCAACCCAAGCTTAGTACACAAGATTATCTACCATAACGTCCTACCTGTTAATGAGTACTTAAACGTCAACTGCAATAACACGAGGGCTATCAATAGATTCAAACTCAATGTAATTCGCTCTAATCTTGATTGTAGGAAATAAGACTTCTGCAACAGAGAAGTAAATGTCTGGAACACTCTACCTGATCCTGTTGTTAGTTTCTTTAACCCCCATACCTTTTACCTTAAACTGTCTACCGTGGACCTTACACGTTTCTTAGGAGGTCCCTAAGTGGGTGTGCATAAGGGCACCAGCGTGCCTCCTGTCCCTGTCCTACTGTCCTTATTTATATGTACTCATTTTATGTGTTTATGGCTATGTTTTGCCTATTTATAGCCATTTATTTGTGCCAATTTTTTTCATGTGTCCATGTCTATGTCTATAATGACACTTGTTTCCTTGTATTTGTTGACAAACAATTAAATAAATAAATAAATGTATATGCAGCCCTTAGTTTTTTTTATCTAATCCAGTTAAGTGTTTTGTTGAAACCAGTGGTGAAATCCAATTTTTTTTACTGCTGGTTCTGTGGGTGTGGCTTGGTGGGCGTGGTGTGACTTGTGGGCATGGCTTGATAGGCATGGCAGGGGAAGGATACTGCAAAATCTCCATTCCCATCCCACTCCAGGGGAAGGATACTGCAAAATCCCCATTCCCTCCCCACTCCTGGGGGAAGGATATTGCAAAATCTCCATTCCTACCCCACTCTGGGGTCAGCCAGAGGTGGTATTTGCCGGTTCTCAGAACTGCTCAAAATTTCTGCTACCGGTTCTCCAGAACCTGTCAGAACCTGCTGGATTTCACCCCTGGTTGAAACCCAGCTAAATGGCTGGGCTTGGACAATTAACCTGATCCGATATTCCACTTGGCTTATCATGATGAGACGGCTGATCAAAGCTTCCCTTTGGACCTGAAGAATGTCACCTAATGAGGTGTTCAGATGGAGGCAGCCTGCTCAGGTACTTGTCTCACTTTGGCAGCTGAAAAAGAGTGCTGTTCTCTCTCTCTGGGTTGCAGGGAGTCCTTATTTAGCAATCCCAATTGGGATTGGCAACTCGGTCCTTAAGTGAAGTGGTTGTTGTGGTCAGCCAGCAGCCTGCGGAGCTGGCAGCAGGTCAGACAGTGAGGAAGCTGGGGAGGAGCATGGGCCAGTCCTGGAGTCTGGGGAAAGCTTGGATGAGGGCTCTGCGTCGGAGGCAGTGAAGGGGCCATCTGGGAGGTACGTGCTGCCTACGGAGCCTCCAGAGTCGGACCTCAGCGAGGCAGAGGAACAGGGGGAGCCTGTTCCCAGTGCGCGCATGCGCAGAGCTGCCACAAGGCAAGAACAGTTAAAACAAAAAGGACAACTTGGGAGTAAGGCTTGGAGATGATTGGCCCCTCCCATAAGACTTAAAAGAGGAGCAAAGGCACGTGGGCCTTTGCAGGAAGCAATGTTGTTAATTCTGAGCAGTTTAAAGTCTGAAGCTCTGTTTGATTCTGGACTCCATGTGGCTTTGCCAATTAGGTCTTTGGCAGCGTGTCAAGGGAGATAAAGGTGGGTGATTATCAGCCTTATCCCGAAGGACTCTTTACAACTATTTGGGATTCATCTGTGAATGAAGAGAATTCACAGCTGTTAAAATAAAACAGGTTTTTGGGACTACTTGTGTGTTTTACTGACTCAGGAAGCCTAGGTCAGAACACTGGTGCTGCTAAGTAATGGTGTTTACGATCTGACATCAGCTGTAGGAGATGACCAAAGGAGGGGTCAAGGACATCATTGGGTCTCGAGTCCCTTCGCGCCAACAATAGATCTAAGTCCAGCCCACCTTGAATTCCATTGACTCTTATCTACTGCCAATTGGCTTTGACCATTACTAGTTCAGATTCTGGTAGAGAGCTTATGCTTGCAGTAAACCTATGTTCATTTGAACTGCTCTGGCTCCCGATTTCCTGCACTGTTATATCAGCTTTCCTTTGCTTTCCAGACTGCAAAGGTCATCAGTGCGAGGATTATTCATTGCCGTCTGTAACGGTATGTGAAAATGACCTTGCGAGGCAAGGAGAAAGTGAAGGCCAGCGGAATGGCCAGATAAGAGGTAGCTGAGTCCACAGCAAGAATGGCGGTAACAAATTTATTTTATTATTTTATTTATTATTATTATTTAAATTTCTATACCGCCCTTCTCCAGAATAGGACTCAGGGCGGTGAACAGCCAGAGTAAAAAACAATACATACAAAATTTAAAAACAATTTAAAATAATTAAATATTATTGGCCGTAAATTAAAATAACCCAATTTAAAATCAATTTAAAATTAACTCAAGCCAGCCCCGCTAGTTGAAATAAATGGGTTTTCAGGGCCCGACGAAAAATCCGGAGGTCTGTTATTGTACGTATCTCTGGGGGGAGGTTGTTCCAGAGGGTGGGCGCCGCCACAGAGAAGGCTCTGTGAATGTCTCAGAGGGGCTCCTGCCTAGATTCTTGGGCTGTGAAGACGAAGGGAAGAAGTGTATTTTCAGACTTGCAAGATTCTGTTAATGTAACCCATTTCATAGAATTAATTTAACTGGTCATGTTTGCACTAACTCACAAGTCTGACACTATTGTAACTGCAAATGGTCACTAAATAAGGCAGTCGCTAAAGAGGGACTACCTGAATACAGAAAAGGTAGATAGATGAAAGTAGACAGCTAGCCCAACAGCAGCTATTATGATGCATTTGCTTCTGTAACTCCTTGGCTCAACTCTTTATGCCAATGCCAAGGAAAATTGGCATTGTAGAGACCACAACTCTGGGCAGGGAAAGTTATGGCTCCAGGTTGCTTGATGTGTATTTATCTCAGCAAGAAACAAGAATAGCACACAACGTTATGGGAGGTTCTCATGCAGCAAAAGGCAAGGCAGCTTTGTCTGAGTGTGGTTTTTCTAAGAGTTATCATCAGCCACCCCAAGATGCCCCAAGATCACTAGTTTACAAGCATGACTCAGTGAGTAGAAGGCAAGAGAGAAAGGGAAGATGTTTCAACAGAGCTGTGTTCAGACAGGAATGTCTTTAGCAAGCCACAGTCAGCCAAATCAAACCACAGACAGACCAATTACAGCAAAGGGAGACTTTGCAAATCACAGCCAAGGTTTTTTGGCATTCTGGTATTTCCTGGCTAAGATCATGAAAGCTGAAGCCTAATATATCAGATAGGTACCAGGGAAACTGTCCTCATAAGGATGCATAAGGTAAAGATAAAGGTTCCCCTCACACATATGTGCTAGTCGTTCCCGATTCTAGGGGGTGGTGCTCATCTCCTTTTCAAAGCAAAAGAGCCAGCACAGTCCGAAGATGTCTCTGTGGTCATGTGGGTGGCATGACTAAATGGCAAAGGCACATAGAACGCTGTTAACTCCTACCAAAGGTGGTCCCTATTTTTCTACTTGCATTTTTACGTGCTTTCGAACTGTTAGGTTGGCAGAAGCTGGGACTAGTAATGGGAGCTCATATCATTACACGGCGCTAGGGATTCGAACCGCTGAACTGCCGACCTTTCGATCGACAAGCTCAGCATCTTAGCCACTGAGCCACAGTGTCCCTGAAAGGCTGCATAGAGATCCTTTTAAAAAAAATTATTTAAATGAAAAGGACGTTGACTTACCTGAACGTCCGTTCTGAGAGTGGAGAGGCCAGTGGTCACACGTGGGTTGATGACGCGATTCAGCCCAGATCGAGTCTGATAGTTGAAAGACTCCTCCTCCTGTTGCTGTCTCCCAGCTTTCGGACGAGAGATGATCAGACTGACGACGCTCCAGCTGAGCTGAAAGAAAGAGAGAAAAGTACACCGGGCGAAACGGACCGGCGGAAGGGTGGGGGTGACCACTGGCCTCTCCACTCTCAGAACGGACGTTCAGGTAAGTCAACGTCCTTTCTAAGCGAGGGAGAGGCCAGTGGTCACACGTGGGACATGCCAAAGCCCACCACTTAATGGGAGGGACCCGCCTGGGACGTGGAGACCCCCCCCGCACATACTTGCTGGAGAACCCGGCGACCGAACGCCGCCTCCGCCGAAGCAAAGCTATCGATTTTATAATGGCGGATGAAGGGGGTTGGAGACGTCCAGGTGGCGGCCCGACATACTTCCAGAAGAGGGGCCTGGGTGGCCCAGGCCGCCGTGGTGGCTGCACTCCTGGTAGAGTGGGCAGTCAAGCGGCGAGGTGCCTGTAAGGATTGGGCCCCATAGGCGGTAGTAATCGTGGCCCTAATCCAGCGGCCTACTGTCTGAGGTGAGACTTTAAGTCCCAGAGTGGCAGGCTGGAACGATACCAAGAGGCTCTCCGAGCGACGGAAAGAGGAAGTCCGCCGGAGGTAGATTCGCAGAGCCCTGCGGACATCTAGTAAATGCCAAGTGCGTTCCTGGGGCCGGGAGGGATGAGGGCAAAAATCGGGCAGGATTAACTCCTGAGCCCGATGAAAGTGAGTGTTCACTTTAGGAAGGAAGGTGGGATCTAGACGGAGCACGACCCGGTCGGGGTGGAAGATGCAGAGGTCAGCCCGGGCCGAAAGAGCTGCCAGTTCGGATATTCGCCGAGCGGATGTGATGGCGACTAAAAATGATACTTTGTAGGAGAGGAAGCGTAATGGCACCGTCCTAAGGGGCTCGAATGGACCTTGAGTGAGTGCCGAGAGGACTTTGGGCAGATCCCAGGATGGGTAACGGTGAATGGGAGGCGGGCGGAGGTTTGTGGCACCCCGGAGAAAAAGGCGGATGAGGGGACGATCTGCTAGAGAATTCCGGGAACCAAAACACAAGATGGAAGACAGGGCGGCCACCTGCCTCCGTAAGGTGTTGGGGGCCAACCCCGCATCCAACCCTTGCTGGAGGAACATAAGTACCTGTTTCGTCGACGCCAAACCTGGGTCCTGGTTCCGCTTCGAACACCAGAGGGCGAAGGATCGCCATGTGGAGCCGTAGATCCGTCTCGTTGCGGGCCTCCGTGCCGCCAGAATGGTGGTGATGATATGGTCCGGCAAGTGGGATCCTCTCAGGAGGCGCCGCTCAACCTCCAGGCGGTTAGTTGAAGCCAGTGGACGTCCGGGTGTAGAATGGGGCCCTGACGGAGGATGACCTTCGCTGGTGGAAGACGCCACGGAGGAAGAATCGACAGCAGTTGGAGGTCGGCGAACCACGGGCGGCGGGGCCAGTGGGGCGCGATGAGGATCAGCTCCGCTCGTTCCGCTAAGAGTTTCCGGAGCACCTTGGGAAGAAGGGGGAGGGGGGGAAAGGCATAGAGAAGGCCCGGGGGCCAACGGCTGTGGAGGGCGTCCACCGCCTCCGCTCTCGGATCCGGATATCTGGAGAAGAAGTGGGGTGTCTGCCGGTTGTCGTAATTCGCAAATAGGTCCACCGTCGGATTCCCGAAGCGGGCCGTGATTTGTCGGAATAGGGCCGGGTCGAGCTGCCACTCGCCCTGGTCGACGAAGGAGCGGCTGAGCCAATCGGCTTGTATGTTGGCTTGTCCTGATATGTGGGAGGCCCGGAGGGACCTCAGGTGTGTCTCCGCCCAGGCTCCCAGGCTCTTGGCTTCCTCTAAGAGGTCGCGAGAGCGGGTTCCCCCTAGGCGGTTTACATGGGCCTTGGCGGCCACATTGTCCGTCCGGACAATGACATGACGATCCAGGATTTGTATCTGAAAGATGCGGAGAGCCAGATGGATGGCTCGGAGCTCTAGCCAATTGATGTTGTGGCCCTGGTCCTCCTGGGACCAGCGACCCTGGGCCATGGTGGATTGAAGGTGAGCTCCCCAGCCCTGAAGGCTGGCGTCTGTCGTTACGATGAGGGGATTGGTCTCCCGAAATTCCCTCCCCTTGAGAAGTGCTGGGGACAACCACCAGTGAAGAGAATTTCGAACGAGGGGGGGAAGGGATACCATCCGGCTGGTGGCCGATAAGCGGCGCTTCTGATACGGGAGAAGAAACCACTGCAGGTCCCTGCAGTGGAGACGGGCCCACGGAACGATTCCTATACAAGAAACCATCTTTCCCAGCAGTTGGGAGAGGGTCGCCAGAGAGACGGGCTGTCTCCGGGCGACCGACCTGACCAGAGACCGCAAGCTGATCAGGCGCTCCTGGGAAAGGTAGACCCTGCTCTCGACCGTATCGATGACAGCTCCCAGATGTTGAATGCGGGTCGTGGGTACCAGATGGCTCTTGGCATAATTGATGGAGAAGCCGTGAGCCGACAGGACCTGGAGGGTGGAGTCCACGTCCTGTTGCGCCATTACCTCCGAGCTCGACTGGATGAGGAGGTCGTCCAGGTAACATTGGATCCTGACCGGCCGAGCTCGGATGTGGGCCGCAAGGGCGGCCATCAATTTTGTGAACACTCGGGGAGCCGAGGAAAGGCCGAATGGAAGTGCGCGATACTGGTAATGCTGGCCCGCATGACAAAACCGCAGGAACTTGGAGTATGCCGGATGGATGGGAACGTGTAAGTACGCCTCTGTCAGATCTATCGACGAGAGGAGGTCCCCAACCCGGATGCCATCTAGAATGGATTGCAATGACTGCATTTTGAATCGTCGGTAGAGAACCCAACGATTCAAAATCTTGAGGTCTAGGATTGCTCTCCATCCCCCGGAAGACTTCTGCACGATGAACAGGCGAGAATAGAAGCCGTGTCCGCGCTGCTCCTGAGGTACCGGTTCGATGGCCCGAATTTCTAATAAATGCTGAATGGCCGATACCACCAGAAGTTGATGCGCCCGGTCCCGGGAGGGAGGGCATCGGAGAAATCTGTCCGGAGGGGTGGAGAGGAATTCCAGGGAGAGGCCCCACCTGACCGTCTCCCTGACCCAAGAGTCCGATGTTGTCGACTCCCATTGGCTGGCAAAGAGCGCCAGGCGGCCCCCAATGGGAGAGGAGGACCTGCAGTCAGCGGGACCTGCGGAAGGGACGCCCCCGGCTCCCTCTGAAGGAGCGTCTAAACTGGCCCCTCTGGGCCTGGGGACCCTGGCGTTCCGGAGGACGGGAGCGGGGGGGAAAGAATCTCTGGTTTCTCGGGCCCGAGAACCCAGGTTCTGGGCCGCGAAAGGGACGAAAAGGAGCAGCCGGGCGGTGCTCCGAGCGCCGGGAAATGTTAGGTAAGATCCGCCTTTTGTCCCTGGTTTCAATTAAGAGGGGCTCGAGAGGAGCCCCGAAAAGGGAAGGTCCTGCAAAGGGGGATGATGCCAGACGCCATTTAGACTTGGCGTCCGCCTGCCATTGGCGAAGCCAAAGCAGGCGACGGGAGGTAACCGAAGCCCCAATTGATTTAGCAGCAAACCGTGACGTATTTAATGTCGCATCTGCGGAATATTCCAGGGCGGCCAGGATTTTGCTAATGTCCTGCTGGGACCTGGAATCTGTTAGAGGGATCCGTTCCTTTAATTGGCGGAGCCACAGGATTGAGGCCCTATTAAAGAAAGATGAGGCCAAGGAGGATCTAACCGCCCAGGCGGAGGCCATGTGTGCCTTGACCAGAGAATGGTCAAGGCGCTTGTCCTCGGGGCGGAGGCTTTCCTCCGGTGGGGCTCCCGCATTGGAGGGGCTCGAAAGAGCCACCACAGGCGGGTCTACCGTTGGAACCTGCAAGAGGGACGTTAGGTCAGGGACTAAATTATACAGACGTCTGTCAAGTGAATTCGGGTTGGGGCCCGACGCGGGATTGGACCATTGGCGTTGGATTACGTCCTTGAAGAGCTTAGGACCTGGTATCTCTTCTATTTCAGAGATAGGCTCTTCGAATAGAGGAATCGAGGCCTCCGAGGATTGCCCTGGAGGCACAGGGTTACTGGGGAGACCCAAGCCAGTTGTGACCTTAGCCTTGTGGAGAAGCGATCTAAACAGTTGTGGCTTAAACAAGCCCACAAATGAAGGCTGGTCTGGGGCTAGGTCTTCATCTTCAGATAGGTCCTGTTCCCTAATGTCCTGATCTAAGAGGGAGGGATGTTCTGAGGGGACAGAAAGAGCTACCCCCCTTGTAGGATTAACGGACCCCGCATACTGGGATCCCTCAACGTCCACTTGAGAGGAATCAGATTCATCCACCCAGGAAGCGGTACGCTTCTGTAGCTCCAGTTGGACCCCTTTTTGAATGGCCTGGTGCAGAAAAGCCGCTAACTCCGGTGTTAGGACGGAAGCGGAGGGGGAATCCTTGACCGCATCTGAAGGATGGGAAGATGCTTCAGGGGGGTCCGGTGGGCCCGCCCCTTGCGGAGAAGAGACCGATGGAGCTCCAAAAAGGGCCTCCTGAACCTCAGCTCGTAAGGCCGGTACAGCAATGTTAGCATCAGGGGACAATTGGGGAATGGGGGTTCCAGGAGGAACCCTGTCTCCAGATGGGGTGGATGCTGTGGGTAGGGGGTCTGGGATTGGTGCTGGAGAAATCCCTGATTGAGGAGGGGCCTCCCTGAGAGAGGTTTCCCTGAGGGCCTTTTGTATCGAGCGCTCAATCGCCTCATGAAGGCGCTTTTCTTTTTTTGCTTTTTCTGCCTGGGCTTTAGCCTCCTTAGAGGCTTGGGTCCCTTTGGGCTTCTTTGGAGGAACCGCTGAAGAAGGCCCTGGTAAGGGCTCCTCGTGGGATGCCCTCTTCGTGGCCTTGGTGGAGCGGGAAGCCATTAAACCTGTTGAAAAATGCAGCAGAATACGATTAAAAATTTTTAAGGCCCAAGGGTGTTCAGCAAAATGGATGCCGTCTGTCTCGTGGGGCAGAGAGGCTGATACAAAATGGCGGCCGCCTGCCTCGTGGAACAGTGAGGCTGTTACAATGGCGGCCGCCTGCCTCAGTAGGCTAAGGGCGCAAGCAGGCTTTAGCCACGGAGAAGCCAGGAGGGGTGAAAGACCCAACGTCTTATGTTTCTACCCTCCCCAAGGGTTCGCGCCCGCTTTGCCTTGCCTGAGGATATTGTCCCTCGAAGATCTGCGTTGGATCCTGTAGATCTGGCAAGGCAGGGCGCGTGGGGAGGAAAGCCCCAGGGGCGCCAAAAAGGCGTTGCGCTGAGGCGCTAACGCCGTCACTCCGTCAGGAAAGGCAGGAGCTGGCAGGGATACAGCCAGCCGATGTCCGCAACCGCCGTCAGCTGGAAGGCGCCAAGATGTGGATTGCGCCGGCGGAGAGGCGGAGAAGTGACGGGCGGCAAGCTCAGCCAGGAACCTGCTACCAGCAACGCTGGGAGGTTCCGCAGCGGTCTCGGGCGTGAGCCGTTCGCACTGCTGAGGGGAGAGACTCAAAGGGAAGTCTCAATCCCCAATCGCTGAGCTGCTTCTGGGAGCGCCGGGCGCTGGCCGCTGGGCGCGAAGCCCTCGATTTTGCTCCCACTGTAACAGCTCTGGTATTGAAAAACTGTTTGAGAGGCTCAGTGGAGCGTCTGATCTGGTTCAGATCGAGTCTGAAAGCTGGGAGACAGCAACAGGAGGAGGAGTCTTTCAACTATCAGACTCGATCTGGGCTGAATCGCGTCATCAACCCACGTGTGACCACTGGCCTCTCCCTCGCTTAGAATCACGTTTCACTATATTGGAATTAGCGCTTTCTGGAGAGCATGAATATTTAAGAAAAATAGTTAGGCCACCTGGTTCTCCGTGATTGGCTATTTAGGAACCAAGTCTGGAGATACAATAGCAATAGCACTTAGACTTATATACCGCTTTACAGGTAGACCTTGACTTACAACAGTTTGTTGTAAGTCAACTAACTGTTGACTTACAGTCAACAGTTCGCTGTAAGTCAAGGTTACAATGTCATTGAAAAAAGTGATTGATGACCATTTTTCACACTTATCGCCATTGCAGCATCCCCACGGACACGTGAACAAAATGCGGACACTTGGCAACTGGCTCATATTTATAACCGTTGCCTGTGTCCAGGTGTCACATGATCCCCTTTTGCGACTTTCTGACAAGCAAAGTCAATGGGGAAGCCAGATTCACTTAACCACCGTGTTTCTAACTTACCTGCAGCGGTTGTCTTAAAATGGGGCAAGAAAGGTCGTAAAATGGGGCAAAACTCACTTAACAAACGTCTCATTTAGTGACAGAAATTTTGGGCTCAATTGTGGCCAGAGGTCAAGGACTAACTGTATATTTTCAATGGATGCCTGATTTATACTCCAAGTGCTCAATCAAGGATTTTGCTAGGATAATCAGACTGTAGTAAGCGGATGGGGTTTCCATGAGCCTAACAAAACAGACCTGAGTCATTCTGACTCTTTGACAACTTAAGTCCATTAATTATGTCTCAAGTTAAGAACAGATAATTCTTCCTGACAACTGAAAACAAGGCTTTGTCCTGATTGTGCCCATCACAAAGAATACAGAACCCATTTTGATTCTGGGAAGAAAATTAGACAAGGAAATAGGAATAAATTCATCATCCGATGAATTTCATGGTTGAGTATAGCTTTGGACAAAATATCTTCAAACTTTTCACAGGTAGCTCTTGACTTACATTCATTCATTTAGTGACCGTTAGGCGTGACAAAAAAGTGTAAAAAAAAAAGGACTTATGACTGTTTTTCACACTTAACGACCTTTATGGCATTCCCCATGGTCATATAAGCTTGGCAACTGGTTCATATTTATTATGGTGGCAGTGTCTGGGGGAGGGGTGACATGTGATCCCCTTTTGTGACCGTCTGACAAGCAAAGTCAATGGAGAAGCCAGATACACTTTAGAACTGTGTTGGCTAAGATGTTGAGCTTATCGATCGAAAGGTCGGCAGTTCAGTGGTTCAAATCCCTAGTGCCGCATAACGGGGTGAGCCCCCGTTACTTGTCCCAGTTTCTGGTAACCTAGCAGTTTGAAAGCACGCAAAAAATGCAAGTAGAAAAATAGGGACCACCTTTGGTGGGAAGGTAACAGCATTCCATGCACCTTTGGTGTTGAGTCATGCAGGACACATGACCACGGAGACGTCTTCAGACAGCGCTGGTTCTTTGGCTTTGAAACGGAGATGAACAACACCCCCTAGAGTCAGGAACAACTAGCACGCATGTATGGGGGAACTTTTACCTTTACCTGTACTAGCTTAACAGCTGCAGTGATTCACTTAATATCTTTGGCAAGAAAGGACATAAAATGGGGCAAAACCAGGAGTGAAATGCTCCCAGTTCGGACCGGATCGCCTGATCCGGTAGTGATGGTGGTGGGTGGTTCAGAGAACCAGTAGCAAAAATCCCTGCCCCCCCCACATGCCCAGCTGAGCCATGGAATCATCAGAGGCTTTTTTTTTTTTTTTACTTTTAAAAGCATTTTTTCTACAACTTCTTCGGCCAAAAAAATGCTTTTAAAAAAGCCTCTGATGATCGCGTGGCTCAGCTGGAATGTCAGAGGCTTTTAAAAGCATTTTTTCTACAACCACATCGGCTGAAGAGGTTGTAGAAAAAAAAATGCCTTTAAAAGCCTCTGACGATCCCAGATGAGTTGCCTGATCGTCAGAGGCTTTTAAAAGCATTCTTTTCTGCAACCTCTTAAGGTTGTAGAAAAAATGCTTTTAAAAGTAAAAAGAGAAAGTTGGCCACGCCCATCCAGTCACATTACCCCACCACCACCAAACCACACCCACAAAACCGGTAGTAACAAATTTTACATTTCACCACTGGGCAAAACTCACTTAACAACTGTATCCCTTAGCCCCAGAAATTTGAAGCTCAACTGTGGTCGTAAATCAAGGACTACCTGTATACCGCTCAGAATTTCTGATATTACACAACATGGCACCACCGACAGCAGTCTCGGTGAAATCTTTTCTTTTCTTTTTTTCTTTTCTTTTCATTCTTCTGTTCTGTTCCTGTTCCCAACCTTGGCAAGGTTGAGAAACGCCAAGCCAGCTATTCTACTATAACAAAATGCCACCTGGTTGGAGTTACAATAGTCATCCTACCAGCCAGTGACTGTATGAGCTGGGCCTGATGGCAGTTGGAGTCTTATATAATTGGGAAGACTTGTTTGTCTGTTCTGGCTTACGTGTGTTTCCAGCCCTTGGGTGGAGTTGGTGATGGCACCATGATAAGACGCAGGGTTCTATACTCTTAAATTGAGAAAATAGGTTTAATGACAAGCAGCCTACGGTGAGCAACATGTTGTGGTTAGTGTTAATTATATGGTATCTTGCCCTGCTACCCAGAAGGCACATAAATTCATTTTCCTTCTTCAGAACCTTTTGCGACCTTCGTACAGAGAAGGAAATTCACAAAGTGATTTTAGTTTTGCTAAGTGCCGGGTTTTCAGATTTACAGACAATACTCCTGTCTGCATTTTTGGGAAATTACAGAGAGAGACCAGAGGGCTGGCAGGGAAGACGAAATCACTGCAGGTGCTGACCTGATCTTAAACTGAAAGTGCTAATAAAAATGGGCCGTAATGCAACTTTATGTTTCCCAAAGGTGCTTTTTCAAAAGGCAGCTGGACTGTTTTTCCTTGAGGAAGATGTTTCGCTTCTTACCCAAGAAGCTTCATCGGTTCTGGAAGGCGGAATGGGACCACTCGCTGCAGCCAACTCACCATGGGACAACTCGCCGCTGGACAATTAAACAATCCAATGTAACTATTTCAAATACATTTTATAAATATTTTAATTTTTGCAGTTCACATTTCATTCTTTCCCTCCTTTTGCATCCTTTCTTTAATGATTCCACTCCACCACTTCTTTGATATTAGTGTAACTCTTGTCCTGCAGTGAGTTCTCCCATGGCAAGATGGTCATGGCAAGCTGGCTGTGGCGAATTGGCCTTGGTGAATAGTCATAGACCCTCTGGAACACGCGTGTCAAATTCAAGGCCCGGGGGCCGGATCTGGCCTGCGGGGAGCTGAGATCTGGGCCTCAGCGGCTGCCCTGGAAACAGCAAAAGACCGTCCCATGGGGCCTCTGCCAGCGAAAACGGGCTCCCAAGCTCCTTTTTTGGCTGCGATGGCCTCCTGTAACCCTCTGCGGCCCTCCCGAGCTCTGTTTTCACTGGCAGAGGGTTGCAGGAGGCCATCGCAGCCAAAAAAGGAGCTTGGGAGCCCGTTTTCGCTGGCAGAGCACTCGGGCCACCACAGGTACCCCCAACACGAATGACATCGAGCTGGCCACGCCCACCCCAGCCTCCCAAGGTCAAACACAACCCTGATGTGGCCCTCAATGAAATTGAGTTTAATGACACCCCTGCTCTGCAAGGATGGTAGGGACGATGGAAGGATTAGTTCTGACAGGATGATGAGAGTTGTAAGGATCATATTTTTTTGCAGGCACCAGATGACCTCAAAGAAATATGATCCTTCCAACCGGTGGTGGGTTGCTACCGGTTCACTCCGGATCGGGTAAACCAGTAGCAGTGGCAGCGGGAGGCTCTGCTCACCCGCCCGGATGTCTCTGCGCATGTGCAGAAGCATTGCGCATGTGCATACGCACCCACGTGCCCACGAGCGAACTGGTAGCAATGGGATTTGAATCCCACTACTGCTTCCAACCCACACCATCCTGCCAGAACCGACGAAGTTTCTTGGATGAGAAGCGAAACACCTTCTTCCTCAAGAAAAAACAGTCCAGCTGCCTTTTGTAAAAGGAGCTTTGAGACAACTGTGACCTGGATGACCGAGAATCTCCACGGACACTTTGTGTTTCTCTGTGCTTATCAAAATAAAGTCTTCATGTAAGTGTTATTTCTGTGATAATGTATTGTAAATAGAGAACAGTATTTCTCCATTTGCAACAATAGGCTGCAACAATACAGCAGCTGATGGCAAATAGCATGCACGTGTTTAGGGCTAAATTGCAAATAGTAGCTTTTAAGTAGTATAAATACGATACTACAGGCTTGTATGAGTGATTATTCTGTCACTAGAATGTCATATTATTAGAACATTTCCCTACCATTTAGTTAATTTTAAAACATGTGGAACTTACGTGAAGGTTCTTGGCAAAAATTTCAGAAACCAAACTACATTGAGGGAGTGAATATGATCTATGAGGTTCACTAGGTGGCTCAGTGGCTAAGACCCTGAGCTTGCTGATCAGAAAGGTCGGCAATTCGGCGGTTCGAATCCCTAGTATAGGTCTCTTGTGTGAGCAGGGGGTTGGACTAGATGACCTCCAAGGTCCCTTCCAACTCTGTAACTGTTAACTATACGTAGCTCTTGATGTCCATATGTGATTATCAGAAGCAGGATTAATTACGCAAAACCAATAATTAATTAACTATATACAAAATAGGAGGGAAAAAAAACAGGGCACTTCCCTTAATTTGCAAACCATGCATAGATCAAGAAAATCACCAAGTGATGTTGCAGAATCTGATTTGGCCTAAGAACTTCAACAAAACTTCCTAACTGTACTTAGCACACAGAGCCCTGACTATAACAATTTGGTTTAATAGATAAAGAACACGACATCCTGAATGTTGAGTGATCCAAACATCTTCCTCCAAAGTTAAAAATGCAGTCTTTGTGTGTTTCCTGCATGGGTTTGGAGATATGTGAGAGTAAATGCGAGCAGGGGGTTGGACTAGAAGACCTCCAAGGTCCTTCCCAACTCTGTTATTCTATGTTCTATGTAAATACCACATAGTTCCACCTTGCACCCTGCTCTTGCATACCATTGCCACCATAAATCCTCTTGATGCATTGTAAAAAAGGTGGAGTGAATCATAATTTTAGCTGAAGGGCCCTGAATTATACTGAATAATGTAGGTTTCTTTGGCAGGAGTGACAGTAGGGGAGAGTAAAAGAAAAACAGCAACAGTTGGGAAGCAGGGAAATGAGCTGGATAACACCTTAAGGGAAGATTAGGTCCTTGCTGAAAGCATCCGACATAATGACTTTTGTAACTGTTCCTTCCCAGCACCCAGCCAAAAACAACATTTGAATTTCCAAAAAGACTTGTCTTACTGTGCCTGATCTTTCCAGCTTGCCAATGATAGTTGACTCTTAGTATTTCAGAAACTATTGCCAAAAACGTTGCTTTGGCAATCAACCCAAAATGGTTGAATTGTACCAAAATCTTCAATTCTGCCACCTTCCTATTTTCAGTACCCCATACATGGCTTAAAGGAGAACTAGTTATAATTTTATCGGAGGCAGATTTGTTTTCTGAATTAAAACTCAAGGAAACAGTTCCAGGTTAATTTTATGATAGACAAAAGGATGAGAACAATCTATATCTAAGAAGGCCCATTCATATTGCCCTTCGACCCATGCTGAGTTCTGCATGTGTCTTCTACTTGGCAAAACTAGAAGAACAGCTGCCGAGTATTGGAATTTTTTTGTATTTGGGGTTGAAATTGTGTTTAATTTATTTATCATTGGTTGAGATGGTATCATTGGTATCATTCAGTCAGTCATATAAACTGAATAAATGAATGATTGAATGAATTGCAAGCTGACTTGTACGGAGATAGAAGTGGAAAATCGCTCAGAGAGTGAAGTGTTCTACTACATCAGGGAAACTGTCAAACTGGCAGCCCACGGGCCAGATGCATCACATGCAGGCCACACCCACCCCAGCTCTGCGAATGGGAAAAATATCATGAAACATCACATGACAGCAATGTGACATGGCGAGATGGACACCCATGGACTTCATCATTACCTTGGGTAGAACCAATTCTACTACATCATTACCGTGGGTAGGAGATGAATACTAGATGTTCAATCACTACTACTGGAGACCGAGTGGAATCTAGTATGGCCAGATCAGTGAACGTTGCATGATGTAGTGGACCAGCTTCTCTAGGGATAAGGGATTGCAACTAACTTTGTTCAATTTATTTATTTATAGCAAACTCCTAGGAATATTCTCATGGTGCATAGAATAACAGAGATGGAAGGGACCTTGGAGGTCTAGTCCAACCCGCTGCTCAAGCAAGAAACCCTATACCATTTCCAACAAATGATTGTCCAGCCTCTTCTTAAAAGCCTCCAGTGTTGGAGCACCCACGACTTCTGGAGGCAAGTTGTTCCACTGATTATTTGTTCTAACTCTCAGGAAATTTCTCCTTAGTTGTAGGTTGCTTCTCGCCTTGATAACTTTCCATTCATTCCTTCTTGTCCTGCCTTCTGGTGCGCTGGAGAATAGGCTGACCCCCTCTTCGTGGCAACCCTCAAATATTGGAACACCGCTATCATGTCACCCCTAGTCCTTCTTTTCATTAAGCTAGACATATCCAATTCCAGCAACTATTCTTCATATGTTTTAGCCTCCAGTCCTCTTCTCTGCACAGATTTGGAGTTATTATCTCAGAACCTAAATCAGACTGATTAAATCTGCTGGCCATACTATTTTTCATTGTTTGTTGGGGATAGGCATGAAGGAACTGGATCACGCAGTTGGTATGTTTTCTTAATTGCTGCCTCAAAAGACTTTTGGCTTTCTTCCATGCCAGGATCTTTCAAATGCACAAACGCATGTTAAAATTGTATGCGGCTTTGAGCAGCTGTTCACATAATCCTATCGTAATGGGATGCTAACGCACACCTGCGCCTGATCTCTGCAAAGCATTAAAAATACCCCAGAATTTCTGCTAGAGAATGCAGTCCTGTTCTGCAACTAATTTTAATTAGCATTACCTCTTCCTGTAAATTATATTTACTGTTTAAATCAATAGAAAAGAAGGCCAGGCTCTCATAACCTAGAGAGCCAGTTTGATCTATTGGTTAAGGCACTAGGGTAGAAAGCTAAAGACCAGGAATTCATGTCCTGCCTTACCCATGAAAGCCAGATGAGTGACTCACCAGGAGACTGTGAGTTCTAATCCCACCTTAGACATGAAAGCCAGCTGGATGACCTTGGACCAGCCACACTTTCTCAGCCCTAACCCACTTCACAGGATTGTTGTTGTGAGAGAAATAGCAGGAAGAAGGTGTGTTGGATAACTTGCTGTCTCAAGTTACTTGTAAAAAAAAAAAGTGGGATAAATAAATCAATAATAAATAAAATAAAATAACAAGGAAAGATTCCTGAAGGAAACCAGACATTAGCTAAAACAAATGGGCTACCACAATTTAAATATCATGCAGAACCAGTTGGCATGGTGGAATGGACATTTACAAATGAATGAGAAAGCACCAAGGTGTTTGGATGCCCATCAGCCTGCAACTGGCAGGAGATGGTGCTCACCGAATAATCAGGAAAGCTACAGACCTCCAGCTTGGATGCTGGCAAATTCGGAACTTTCTCCCAAATGTGAATGTTATTGGAGGCTATTCAAGTGTAGCATGAAACCCCTTTAGGGAAGGTGCAGCTCCTGGTTGTCAGTTTCCGGGAACTTAATTTATACCAATTTTCCAAATGGATTGAGTGAATAAGGATGTTTGCTTCCACTGATCCATATGTATTGATTGCAACTCACTGACCCTGTGCAAAATCAATATTGGTTTTTAAAGTAAATATTAACACTGCACAAGGTTTTAAACAAATAGTGGTGCTATTTACTGTTTCTCTAGTCAAACAATAATTTATATGTAATGTGGTTGCAGGATGGAAGGGTGCCAGGAGAAAGCAAACCGTTGTTTTTTGTTTTGTTTTTTTATGGGCATCTTTCTCACTCAGACCAGCAAGCAAAACTGCCCTGGAAAGTTTTACGGAACTCAAAAAGGCAACGCTTGGCCTAATCTAGTTTATTGAATTTGTGAGGTGGCTGCAATTATTCTTAATGGGAGCCTCTTGCCATAGGCAGAACTAAGACCCAGAAGCAGAGCTGAAAAGTATATATGTAAGAAGAGTATTGAGTTTTCATAAGAGACAATCAAGGGCTAGTTGGGAGGGCAGATCCAGAGACTATTCCACTCCCCATAAGTTGTTCAAAATTGACCATCCTCTTATGTGCTACCCAGGGCAGCTGCACACATAACTGAAAAAATCCCAATCTGGGCTCCTGTGTCATCACAGTCTTTGAAAATGTGATGCCCTCAGACAAATCATCTGGAAATGTTGGGAGACCAGCTCTATAGACATTTAAAGGTAAAGGTTTCCCTTCTCCAGTTGTGTCCAACTCTAGCGTCATCTCCATTTGCTAGTCAAGGAAGCCAGCATTGTCCAAAGACGCTTCCGTGGTCATGTGGCCATCATGACTGTACACCAAGGTGCACGGAACGCTGCTCCCTTCCCACCGAAGTGGTACCTATTGATCTACTTGCACCTGTATGCTTTTGAACTGCTAAGTGGGCAGGAGCTGGAGCAAGTGATGGGAGCTTACCCCGTCATGCGGTTGCTGGGGTCTCAAACTGCTGTCAAGCTTCTGATTGACAAGCACAGCATCTTAACCACTACCCCTCTGAGTCTCTTTATAGATGTTTACCAGGCTTTAAAATATCTTTTCCCCTTTATTCCCCCATTGTGTATGGGGAAATTAAATGACATGGATATCCACCACTAAGAAAAACCTATAAATCCTTTGGGGAGAACCAAAAGGAGGACTCTGCCAGCATTATATAGAGATGAAAAATTGGAGCCTTTACCAAGAGTCAGATAACTGGCATCACAAAAACACTTCCTTTTCTGGCAAATGAACTCTCTCTTTTGTTTGTTTTTTTTCTGCCTGAAAGAATGTGACCTTTAGAACGAGACCCCTCCTTTTTTTCAAACTGGCTAGAACTTCAGCAGAGACTTATGCCAGGATAGTTCATTATTTACAATGCCTGCAAACTTCCCTTCCTGAAATTTCAGCAAGAGGTTTATAGTATCAAATACCAGAGATTACATGCCATCTTGTAAGTCATCCACCTTTTGAGAAAGAGAGAAAGAAAGAAAGGGAGGGAGGGAGGAGTGAGAAAAAAGAAATAAGGAAATAAACAAACAAACAAACCAATAAACAAAGAGGATGGAAGGAAGGAAGGAGCGAGAGAGAGAGAAAAGAAAGAAGGAAAGAAAGAGAAACTAAGAAAGAAAGAAAGAAAGAAAAAGAAAGAGAGGGAGGAGAGAAAAAAGAAAAGAGAGAGAGATAAAGGGAGGGAGAGAGGAAGGAAGAAAGAAAGAATGAAAGGAAAGGAAAGGAAAGGAAAGAAAGAAAGAAAGAAAGAAAGGAAGGAAGGAAGGAAGAAAGAAAGAAAGAAAGAAAGAAAGAAAGAAAGAAAGAAAGAAAGAGGGAGGGAGGGAGGGAGGGAGGGAGGGAGGAGCGAGAAAAAAGGAAAGAGAAATAAATAAAGAATAAACAAACAAATAAATAAATAAAGCGGGTGGAAGGAAGGAGTGAAAGAGAGAAGGAAAAGAAAGAAGGAAAGAAAGAGTAACTAAGAAAGAAAGAAGGAAAGAAAGAGAAACAAGAAAGAAAGAAAGAAAGAAAGAAAGAAAGAAAGAAAGAAAGAAAGAAAGAAAGAAAGAAAGAAAGAAAGAGAAAGACTTTTTAGATCACACAGCTTTGTGCAGAGCAAAGCTTTGGAATCAGTACCAAGGTCAATGGCAGCCACTCGCCCACAACTAATTCACAAGGTACAGCTTGCAGATGAGACCTGAGCATTTCTGTGGGTGGCTGGCTGTCTGGTCCTTATCTCATTGCTGAGGCCAGGAATACTACAATAACATACTTGCTCAGGACTCTGTTTGGAGAGCAACATCGTCTATTCAAAAGGCCTTTGTACAATCAAGTATTTGGACAAAGTGGAATGTCACAAGGACAGCCACTAAATAAGAATTATGCATATCTCCCTATGTGAAGAGATCACCAGTTCCCCTTTCCTTGACTACCATGGCATAGTAACCTTACATAATTCCGTTGCTAAGAGAGACGGTCATTAAGTGAGTTGCCCTCCTTTTTGTAACCTTTTTGCCAAAGTTGTTCAGTGAATCACTGCAACTGTTAAGTGAATCATGTGGTTAAGGGAATTTGGCTTCCCCCATTGAAATCAGCTGGGAAGCTCATAAATGGGGATCACACTGCAACCGTCATAGGTACATGACAGTTGCCAAGCGCCTGAGTTTTGATCACATGACGATGGGAATGCTGCAACAGTCCTATGTGTGAAAACCGGTCATAGGCCACTTTTTTCAGTGCCATTGTAACTTCAAATAGTCACTAAACGAATTGTTGTTAAGACAAGGACAACCTGTAAAAAGTTGTGTTACTAGGCAAAACAGAACCATTGAAAACATATTAAAAGGGAAAAAAGCCCAAAAAAACCTCAAACTTTTGCAAGATTCTAGAAATAAGGGAGGTTTGGCCTCCCTGGATGGGAACTTTATTACCACGCGGCAGCCGTGACGTGGCTTAAAGACTAGATTCAATTGAACAATAAAAGGGTATTAACATTAAAGGGCCTCCAACTCAGCTGGCACGCATTCCTCTGGGAGGGGAAAAACAAAGCCCATCCATATTTCTAGAGACACTTTAGTGAGAGATGCTTTTATAAGCATCTGAGAAAAAAATTAAGAAAAATCATTATATGAAAATTCCAATTTGGTTATCAACAATGGAGGCAAACTGAGATATACAGAACTATTGGATGAACAAGGAGAATTAAAATCTGATAAGGAACTAAAGAATCAAGGAATAAAGATTGATTGGTGGCCCCATCTCCAAATCAGGACAAGATATAAAAAAGATTTAGAACAGTATAGCATCTATGGAAAACAACTGGAATTGGATAAATTATTGCTAGGGACAGGGGGAAAAATGATTACCAAAGCATATAATCTCTTCCTAAGATTTAAAGTGGAAGAAGAAACTGTGAAGGAGACGATGATAAGCTGGGCTAGAAATTTCGGATATAGTATTGAATTAGACTATTGGAACAAATTATGGGAGAAAAATTATAAGCTAACGATGTCAGCAGCCTATAAGGAAAACCTCTACAAAATGTTTTATTGTTGGCATTTTCCCCCAGCGAGATTGGCCAAAATGTTTCCAAACAGTTCACCTGAATGCTGGAGATATAGTTATAAACAGAGAACTTTCTACCATATGTGGTGGATCTGCCCCAAAGCCAGAAAGTATTGGCATAAAATAAGGGAATGGTTGGAAGAAATTACTGAACAAAAGATGGAACTGAACCAGAACTATTTTTATTGGGCATTTTAGATGGGAAAATGGGTAAAAAATTTCAATATATAATATTACATATATTAACTGCAACCAGAATCGTTTTTGCTCAAAATTGGAAACAGACTAATATTCCTTCAGAGGCAATGATAATAAGAAAGATACTTGAGTGTGCAGAGATGGATAGGTTGACTATGGAATTGAAAGAAAGAGAAGAATCGGAGTACTATCAAGTTTGGAGTAGATGGTATACATGGCTAGAGAATAGGAGTTAAATTATTCTATAAGAATTATATAATATTGATGACAATATGATTATATCGTATTTGTTTGTAAATATTATAATTCAAATGATTGTAAAATATAGGATAGTGAACCATAGAAATAGAACCTATGTAAATATGAATGTTATGGGTGATATTGATACCAATATGGAAATGCTGTAATGAGTGAAAAATTGTGGGGGTTTTTTTAATGCTGAAAATGTTTAATAAAAATTAAAAAAAAACATATTAAAAGGTGAACCAAGTTGCAGTTCCTCCAGTGATATTCCTAGAAGCAAATACTGTAAATAAATGTTCTAACCCAGGCTTCCCCAAAAAGCACGAAGCAGAATCCTGGTCCCGACAAAACCCCTTTTATTAAACAAACAGTGAATTCCTCTCATTCACCTTCAGCAAAGTCTTTCAAGGGAGAATTTACAGTCACAGACCTTATCTGGCTTGGAGAGCTGCCAGGCTGATATTTTCTAAACTTGGCAGAGTCTGGGAGAGTCACAAACCAATTAGGGGAACTAATTGTCTCCTACAAAGTCCACTCCCCTTTCGCTCCTTTTTATTCCCCCTGGGAGGGGCCAATCATCACCTGTGGCCTTACTCCCAAGTCGACCCTTGTTCTTTAGCTGTTCCCTTCGTCTGGCAACTCTGCGCATGCACACACTGGGAACAGCTCCAGCTGCTCATCTGCCTCACTGATGTCTGACTCCGAAGGCAGCTGATAGCTGGCATCTGGCCCTGGCCCCCTCTTTGCCTCTGACACAGAGCCCTCATCAGAACCTTCCTCAGACTCCAGGACTGGCTCATGTTCCTCCCCAACCTCCTCACTGTCCGAATCTGCTGCCAGCTCTGCTGGCCGCTGGCGGCCACAACAATAAATAGTATTTACTATTTAATGACAGTTTCCTTGCACCTGCCATACTGGGATCACATGAACTGGGTGCACAGATTAATAAAACTCACCGAGTGGATCCCCGTTACTCTGCCAAATCGCTTTTTACAAGTTTTCCCACAGAGTTCAATCCACTTGGCTCTAAGATTTAAACCCTGACCAGGATTGTGAATTGCACACTCTGGAACTCACACCGCACCATCTTTTATGTGTGCAAAAGAGGTGTGTAAAAGGGAGGGCACGCATTGGGCCAATTCGTACTTGTCTCCTTGGACCATATGTGGAACTGAAACAAGTGGACAACATAAGAATGAGCAGGATGTTCCTCTTTAAATGCAGATAGCCCTTGTCTTTCAAAAGATCGTTCAGTGACCATTTGAAGTTACACAACCACTGGAAAAAGTGACATATGACTGTTTTTCACACTTATGCCTCGAGCAGCATCCCTGTAGTCATGTGATCAAAATTCGCCCGCTTGGCAATTGACTCATATTTATTGCAGCGTCCCAGGATTCTGTTATTATTTTTGCAATCTTCTGACAGGCAAAGTTAATGGGGAAGCCGTATTCACTTAACAATTGTGTTGCCAACTTAACAAGTGCAGTGATTCACTTAACAACTGTGGCAAAAAGGTCATAAAGTGGGGCAAAACTCACTGAACAAATGTTTTGCTTAGCAACAGACATTTTGGGCTCAATTGTGGTCATACGTCAAGGACTACCTGTACTGCATCCAGTTTTGGTCATCACATTACAAAAAAGATGTTGAGACTTGAAACATATGAAGAACAGTTGTAGGAATTGGGTATGTTTAATGAAAGGAAGAACCATGGGGGACACGATAGCAGTGTTCCAATATTTGAGGGGCTGCCACAAAGAAAAGGCAGCCAAGCTATTCTCCAAAGCTCCTGAAGGCAGCACAAGAAGCAACCGATGGAAAATAATCAAGGAGAAAAGCAACCTAGAACTAAGGAGAAACTTCCTAACAATGAAGACAATTAACCAGTGGAACAGTTTGCCTTCAGAAGTTGTGGATGCTCCAACACTGGAGGTTTTTAAGAAGAGATTGAACAGCTATTTGTCCAGAATGGTATAGGGTCTCCTGCCTGAGAGGGGGTTAGACTAGAAGACCTCCAAGGTCCCTTCCAGCTCTATTCTGATTCATTGCATAAAATGCTAAGTAGGTGTATCTTACTTAGGCCACCACACCAGCATTTGTGCATTTTCCCCATGGTTAGCTATTATTTATGAAGCAGGGGAACGAGGGCTGCGGGAAGGGCTTCCGCAATGATTAGTATGTCATATACTAATACCTGCATGTAATGGATGTGTTGTAAGGGAGAATTCTAAGCTCCTTTCAAGGCCCTGAAAAATAGCGGAAAGACATAAATCCAAGCCCTCCCCAAACAACCCTGGCCCCGCCCTCTAAAAGACCAATTTTGCTTTAATTTGGGAGGGAAAAGGTCGAAGAAAAAAAGACGCATTTCGGTTTTGATACAGAAAGCAATTGATTTGCTTTAGAGCAGAAGCAGAACCCACAAGCCTGCATCACAGGTAAGTGAAATAAAAAGCATCTGAGACACACACACACACACACACACACACACACACACGCACACACGCAGACACACGCAAGCTATTAAAAATTAAAGTAATGCTTAATAGCCTTATAATGGCTTTAGTTATACACGTTAGCTTATATAAGCTCAGAGGAGACAAACCTTGAAAGGAACATTAACTAGACAATAAAGTAAGTAAGTGTTTCAAACATGCCTCTGAGGGATGCTGGCAAAGCAGAGGTAAAATGGAAAAGCACGTGGGGAGGGGTTTGGGGGTGGGTGGGATACCAGAACTTGCAGCTCTTAAATGCTGTCAAAAGGAAATTGGCGTGAAGCTTCAAATATCTCAGGGGTTTGGCAGCCTGAATAGAGTCTTTTATTTTCCTTTTCAACATACTTAAAGCAAGAAGATTAACTGGGTAGTGTTTTTTTTTTAAACGTTGTTCACTGCCGATTCAGAGCTTAGTGTGAGGTGTGAATGCAGTCACCAAAAACCTCCTTGTAGAATGAGGAGGTGAACCTTTCCTGTTTTAAAAGTGTTTTACCTGATTAGTTCCGCTTCTTAGAAGATGATACGGGGAGTCCTCGACTTATAACTGCAATTGGGAACCAGAATTTTTATTCCTAAGCAAGGCAGATGTTAAAGACACCCGACTTTATGATATTTCTTTTGCCACAGTTGCTAAGCGAATCACTGCAGTTGTTAAATGGATCAGGCAGCCGTTAAGCGGCGAGGTTTCCCCTATTGAGTTTCCCTGATGGCTGGGAAGGCTGCAAATGGCAACCACATGACGCAGGGACACTGCAGCTGTTGTAAATAATGCCAGTTGCTAAGTGCCCAGATTTGGATCATATGACCATTGGATCAGGGGTGGGTTCTAAAATTTTTTACTACCGGTTCTGTGGGCATGGCTTATTTTGTGGGCGTGGCTTGATGGTCATGTGACAATTCTTTAGGATTTAGCAGAGGTACTGGTCTACCAGGCTTTTAACTGCTTGCAGAGCTGTACCGATCTACCCATTTGTTCTTGGAGGCACTGGTCTACCACCACACTGCCTTTTAACACTGATCAGCTGTAGGGCCGCCCTTTGAAGCCCTGTGGCAAGAGTTTAAATAGTTTTTTTCCTTCTAGCCAATCAGCTGGGACTCAGGAGGCAGCAATAGATTGGGGGTGGGGCCAAATAAAAGGTAAGAATAACGCAGGGGGTGGGGGGTGGGCAGAACCGGTTCGGTGATGTCATATCATCACCGCTACCGGCTTGGCGGAACCGGGCCGAACTGGGAGGAACCCACCACTGCATTGGATCATATGACCATAGGAACATATGACCATGGGGTGGACCTTGGTGTTCGTAAGTATGAGGGCCGATTTTTCAGTGCCAATGTATGGTTTTGAAAGGTACAAAGGGTTGTAAATTGAGAACTACCTATAGATTACACAACCCGCGTAAATTTGGAAAATCCTGCCCAAGTGTGCTTTTACACTTATTGTTGGAGCCCCGTTTTCTTTTTACCTCCGTTTGAACCAACACGTTTTATCACATATTTAGTTTCATTATCTAAAAATAAACACTGGGAACCAATATTTGATGTTCTTCTTCGAATTGTTCGGCTGAACGGAAGGCATACAGAAAAGCAAACAATTGATTTATTTCTCCTTATTGATTCTGATGAAGCTCATTTCTTGATTAGCTTTAGTGGGATCAAAGACCGTGCAGCCAAAAGGTATGAAAATGTCAAACCTCCTCAGCCTGCTTTCTTTTACTCCTCTATTTTAGAGCATTTCAGAATATGCCCATGTTTCCCCGAAAATAAGACCCTGTCTTATATTTTTTCGGGCTCCAAAACAAGCATTGGGCTTATTTTTGGAGAAATGCAATTTCAGGGTGATCAGCCCGGCTGGGCATTCTACCCCCCAGCATGCGCACAAGAGGCGGCAAGCACATGGGGACCGATGGTATCTGTCGTCAGCTGCTCGGCGCACTCTGGGGCTGTGCAGCCCGTGCAGTGCAGGTGAGTTGATTCCCTGTCCAAGTGCAGGTTACAGGCAAGCTGAGAGACGTGAAGATGAGTCCCCCATGGTTGGCCACCAACTTTGGCCAACTGACTCTTGGCTTTCCCACAGCACGCGCAGTGCGTCTGGATCACCTGCCTCCCCCCCCCGCACCTCTACCTCAGCCCGCTGCTTGGACAGGTAAGCAACTCATCTGCACTGTGCAGGCTGTACCACCTCCTATGCTGGCCACACCACCACCTTTCACTAGGGCTTATTTTGGGGGTAGGGCTTATATTAAGTGCACACATTAAAAATCAGGCTAGGGCTTATTTTCGGGGTGGGTCTTATTTTCAGGGAAACACGGTAATATTTCAAGGAAAATACAATATTAACTCAAGGCATCATTTGACCCTTTTCCAACTGGCAGGAGGACTTCTCTGAGATAATCCCACCCCACTCCACACCTAATAAAGCTTAGCGATGGAAAAAGCCTTTTAACTGAATACAGAAATCAAATCTGCAGCTGTAGATATGCAAAGCACCACCAGCGGCATATGGTTCCTGCGTTAAGAGATGCCATAACTCAAGCCTACTTGAAACGCGAGAACATGTATAAGCAGCTGTTTATTTCTTTACACCATCACCCAATAAACCATTTATCAGTCTGTAAAGTGTAACAAGAAAGAGTCATCAAAGCCCTCTGCTACTCAAAGAATTTTCACTGAATATAAACAGAAGGCCCTTTTATTCTAAGGCCGGTATTAGTCCTACAAAGCATGTTGTCTCCTCTTAATCCAATGGGAAATTCACAAAAGAAAATGTTCAGATGTTATTGTGTCTCATTTTCAAATACTTGGACTTCTGGTTGGGCATGCATTAGTCCACATTATGGAAGTAACTCTGGAATTGTTCAAGGTTTGGGAACATGTGCACATGTGTGTATTTGTGTGTGTGTTTGTATCTGTGTTTAGGACTGAGTATAGGAAATCTACACAAGGTCTGAATCCCATCCCCTTCACACCCATCTGCAGCTTACATACAGGCAGTCCTCAACTTACAACCACAATTGAGCCCAAAATTTCTGTTGCTAAGCAAAACATTTGTTAAGTGAATCTTGTCCCATTTTACGACCTTTCTTGCCACAGATATTAAGTGAATTGCTGCAGTGGTTAAGCTAGTGACACAGCTGTTAAGAGAATCTGGCTTCCCCATTGTCTTTGCTTATAAGAAGTTCGCAAAAGTTGATTTCATGGCCCTGGGACACTGGAACCGTCATTAAATATGAGTCAGTTACCAAGCACCCAAATTTTGATCACGTGACTATGGGGATGCTGAAAAGTGTGAAAAATGGTCATAAGTCATTTTCAGTGCCATTATAACTTTGAATGGTCACTAAATGAATTGCTGTAAGTTGAGGACTACCTGCATATCCACATTCCCCTATTAAAATGCTTATAGCCACCTTCTTCAATTCACACACAACACACCTTCAAGAACGTGCCCTCAGGACCATCCGTTCTCCTCATCCTCTTAATTTAGAAGTGCATGCATTTATACATACACAAATGCACAGACTAAACCCTCGGTGCCATCACTCTCCTCATGTTTTAGCAGCCGAGGAGGGGCGTGTGGGAATGGTTAGAGACTGGAAGGCTAATTATATGCTTTGGGTCCTTCTGATCCCCCTGGACTGATTGCTGGGGTGTTGTGCTGAAAAAGGAAGCCGGCATTGAAGTCATGGGTCAATGGCTCCAAACAAAACTTCTCATTTAGTGTCTGAAAAACACAAACTTTCATCTTCCTGGTTTGTAATGTCTCTACTTCAAAGCAACAAAAGAAACAAAAAAAGAGAGAAAAACATCAGGGGCCTGCTCCAAGTATATTGTTTGCTATTTTTTTCCAGCTTGGCTGTGTTGTGGTAATCCCAGATCTGGGCAAAAAATCTGGTCTCTGCTGGATCAGATTAACAATCTATTAAGTGGAGCCAACAGCATCCTATTTTACTCACCATACAGATGAAATTTAAAACCCTCTGCTCATCGCCCTCTGCAGACAGGTTGATGATTGATATTCTGTGGTTGATTTTAACAGAATAACAGAGTTGGAAGGGACATTGAAGGCCTTCTAGTCCAACCCCCTGCTCAAGCAAGAGACCCTATCCCAACCTTAAACACTCAAAGAGCCATTTGGACCCGTTTCTCACAGAAAAGAAAACACCAGGAGCCACAAAACCCTTCCCGTGCCTGACTATTTCTTGAACGGCGACAAAACTAGCATATGTAGTTGAATTAAATGTTCTGTTTTCTTCTGAAACTTTTCTTTTCTTGGATTTATCCATGGTTGGCCTACCTGGGGTTGAAAAACTCAATAAATCCTGTGCCGGCGGGTATCGCATATTGGCGGTTGTGACACATATTTTGAGTAACAGGGAGCTGCAGCAGAGGGGTGAAAGAGCCAAATGCGGCTCCAGAGCCGCAGGTTGCTGACTCCTGCCCTATACCATTTCAGACAAATGACTGTCCAGTCTCTTTTTAAAAGTCTCCAATGATGGAGCAACCCAAACTTCTGGAGGCAAGCTGTTCCACTGGTTTCTCACTGTCAGGAAATGTCTCCTTAATTCTAGGGTGTGTCTCTCTTCTGCTAGTTTCCCACCATTGCTTCTTGTCTTGCTTGCCTTGTCTGGTGTTTTGGAAAATACCTGGAGCTTCATTTACAACCATCTCTCTATATTATCATCAGAAGCACTTTCATCTAGTGGCTAAGGCATCAGGCTAGAAAATGGGAGACTGTGAGTTCAAGTCCCACCTTAGACATGAAAGCCAGTTGGTGTGACTTTGGGCTAGTCACTCTCAGGCTAACCCACCTTATAGGGTTGTTGTTGTTGTGGGGAAATAATAATAATAACAATACTAATACTAATACTAATACTAATACTAATACTAATACTACTACTACTACTTATTATTATTATTATTATTATTATTATTATTATTATTATTATTATTTTATTTCTATACCGCCCTTCTCCCGAAGGACTCAGGGCAGTGTACAGCCTGATTAAAAGCACAAAGACAAACAAAATTTAAAAATAATTAAAATTATTAAATAATTGGCTCAATTATAAAACCCACAAATTTAAAATCAAATGTGTTGGATGCATTCACTGCCTTGAGTTATTTGTAAAAATCATTTTAAAAAGACAAGATACAAATAAATAAGTAAAAATTCATAATTCCCAATGAAGTCTTAAGGTGCAGGACACAGACATTTAAGGATGCTATCCAAGGAAACTTACTCGGCCTCCTCACACTGCCACAGGCAGGAGGCCGAGATGTACAATCCAACCTTTTAAGGAACCACAAAACAAGATCTGTGGACTTCACTATTACTTGCTGAAGCCATAATATGCATTGTTTAGGATTGCAGCCACAATGAGAAACGGATGGCGAATGTTATAAATAACAAGCCCAACTTATGATGTTTCTTTGGTGTGCTTTATTGCTTAACATACTTTGCAGGCCCAACTGCAATCTATGGGCAGTCCTTGATTTATGACCACTCACTCTGTGACCATTCAAAATTAAGATGGCCTTACTTACGACTTGGATGTGACATACCAACAGTCAGATCCCCTGCAGTCACATGACTGAACTTGGGGCACTTGGCAACCAGGCTGTATTTATGGTTGTATGCAGTGTCCAGTGGTCGTGTGACTGCATTATAGAACAGTTTTGCCAAAAAACCAACAACCCAACAGCAGTTACTTCTGGTTTTCCAACTCTGGTGTTCGCTTAACAACTGGACGGCTGCTTTACGACTACCGCATTCACTTGACAATCACTGCAAAATAGGTCGTAAAACTGGGTCTGTCACATGGTCAACCCCATTTTACAACCATCATAACCCTATGATCAGCTCCATTATGGTCATAACATCAAGGGCTACCTATATTTAGTTCACCCTAGGACATCTGAACCAAGCGACCAACTGAATTTGTACTTTAGATTTTTATCTTCGTCTACTGATTCTGTAGATATTTTTTTTTTACATTAATGATTTAGGTTTTGAACAAATAGAGATTGCCCCTTAGAATCTGAATCGGACTGATACTCAGGATTTAGAGTAAAACACATGGCAAGGGGAATAACATAACACCTGTTTGCCATTTAGATGCAACATAATACAGTTACTTTTCGAAGTTCAAAGTTATCCAAGAGAGCCACCTTGTGGCTCCCTTCAAGAAAAAGCAAGATCACAAGTGCTAGTGCAAATATTCTCCTACATTGTGAGCTCCTGGGGAGAGCAGGTAAGTGCCACCCTTTTCTTCTGATGATTTAAAAACGGCATAGAAAATCTGTATTTTGTTCTTGCCATGATTTAGGATTCACAAGGCCACAAAGACAGGAAACTTAACTCAAGACAACGACCATGACATAGAAAAGCTTCCCCCACTTTTTTAAACATTAAGGCATCTAAAAGACTTAGATAAGACAAAGCAAGGTTGCCTCTTTGAATGATTCCATCCTGGAAGGAAAAACCTTGAAAACCTAGAAGGCCCTCAACCTACGACACAGAATTTTACCTTGCATGCTCTATACAAATTTTAAAAAATTGATAGGGTGAGAAATCCTATTTGGTATCTTGGAGATGAACTCTGTTGCAGACATGGCAAACTCTAGCAGGACAGAGAAATTTGAGATATGCTGGAAGACACCAGAGCAGAATGTGCTGAGATACAAGGGAGATATGATTTGGTAAGGGTATAATTCTCACCACAGTTGAGTGGAAAGCATCCCTTGACTCTGGATTTGAATTTGAATCATGCAACTCTGAAACTACATTTCTCCCCTGTTGCCCTTACAGTACAAGAAACTAGGGAAGTGTTCTGACCTAGGCTTCCTTAGAAAGCATGAAGCAAAAGTCTTAATCCTGGTAAAACCTCTTTTATTAACACGACTGTTCATTCACAGTCAAGAAGGCTTTGGCAAACAGTTTTTCAGTGGAATGTTTATCAACTCCCACCTTATCTCACTTGGAACGCTGCCAGAGAACCAAATTCCATATGCACAGCAAGGCCAAACTTGGCACAGAGTCTATTAGAGTCACGAACAGATCTTTCCAATCTTGAAACGAGATGAACTAATTGCTTCCTGCAAAAGCCCACATCCCGTTCGCTCCTCCTTTGTCCTATGGGAGGGGCCAATCATCTGCAAGGTGTGGCCTTACTCACGAGTCTACCCTGCTTTCTTAATTGTTCTTGTCTTCTGGCAGCTCTGCGCATTTGCACACTGGGAATGGGCTCCAGCTGTTCCTTTGCCTTGCTGCTGTCTATCTCCCTCTCTGCCTCTGAAGCAGAGCCCTCGTCCGAGCTTTCCCCAGCCCCCAGGACTGGCCCAAGTTCCTCCCCAACCTCTTCACTGTCCGACTCTGCTACCAGTTTCGCTGGCCGCTGGCAGGCCACAACATTAAGGGCCTTTTTGAGACACTTGCCATGCTCACATACCTGCTGTGGCTCAGCTATTGCTTACCTGACTGTTTCCCTGACTCTGCCTGTTTCCCCTGACTTCCAAGATACAAACCCTGGGGTACAAATAAAAATCCCAATGAAGTCTTAAGGTGCATGACACAGACACTTAAGAATGCTATCTAAGGAAACTTACTTGACCTCCTCACACTGCAAGCGGCAGGATGTACAATCCAATCCTTTGATGAACCACAAAACAAGAAGCATTGACTTCTCTAAGGGACTATTACTTGCTGAAGCCATAATGTGCATTGAGGACATATAATTTATAATTTAGGTAGATTATAGCCACAATGAGAAATGGATGGCGAATGTAGAAGTAGAAAACACAACTTATGTTGTTTCTTTGGCATGCTTTATTGCTTAACATACTTTGCAGGCCCAACTGCAGTCTACAGGTAGTCCTTGATTTATGACCACTCACTTAGCGACCATTCAAAGTTATGATGGACCATCATTAGAGCATTTCTACAACCATTACAGAAAGGTTCTGAAAGACACCAAAAGGGGCTGGTGGGTCACATATGGGACTGCTTCTCACAGATACAACTAAGCTTCCTTTGATGGCCACTCACCATTTAATTCCGGAGGAAGGAAGAGGCGGTAAGTACTATAGATGTCATTGGACATCTGGAGCTGAAGTCCAGTGTGCTTCTTTAGGAGTTCAGTAATGTTCTCTTCCTGGAAGGGAATCTTCTCAAGGATCACAACAGCATCTGTCTTATCCCCAGAAGTACTATTCACCTAAAGAAATAAGAACATAAATAGTTCTCTGCTACACCGAAGTCATTCCCTGATGCCAGCAACCAACAACAGATGTGCTTGGAAGCACACAAGCAAGATGCAAAAAATCAAAGACCATTTTGATATATATATAGGGTGACCTGCTCCCTGCTCCACCAGGAAGCGCGGGAGGACCCCTTGGAGGGTAGAGCCGAGGACTTTGTACAATATCTGTATGACAAAATCGCTCAGATTCGGGAAAATTTGGACTCTGACTGGGTAGATTCGGGAGGGAGGATGGAGGCAAGTCTTGAGAATATTACCTGGGAAGAGTTTGATTCTGTGACTCCAGAAAACGTGGACAAGATACTGGGCAGACTGAGCGCGGCCACATGTTTATTGGACCCGTGTCCCTCCTGACTGGTGCTGGCCTCTCGGGAGGTTACACGAGGCTGGCTCCAGGGGATTATAAATGCTTCCTTGAGAGAGGGTGCCTTCCCCGCCGCCTTGAAAGAGGCGGTGGTGAAGCCTCTCCTCAAGAAGCCTTCCCTGGAACCAGCAGTGTTGGCTAATTACCGTCCAGTCTCCAACCTTTGCTTCGTTGCGAAAGTTATTGAGAGTGTGGTAGCGCGACAGCTTCCTCAGTACTTGGATGAATCGGCTTATCTAGATCCGTTCCAGTCGGCCTTCAGGCCTGGATACAGCACGGAAACGGCATTGGTCACATTGGTAGATGATCTCTGGAGGGCCCGGGACAGGGGTTGCTCCTCTGTCCTGGTCCTATTAGACCTCTCAGCAGCTTTTGATACCATCAACCATGGTATCATGCTGCACCGGTTGGAAGAGTTAGGGGTGGGGGGCACCGTGTTGCGGTGGTTCTCCTCCTTTCTCTCTGATCGGTCGCAGTCTGTTGACAGGGGGGCAGAGGTCGACCCCGAGGCCCCTTGTATGTGGGGTGCCACAGGGGTCGGTTCTCTCACTCCTTCTGTTCAACATTTATGTGAAGCCGCTGGGTGAGATCATCCGTGGTTTTGGGGTGAAGTATCATCAGTATGCTGATGATACTCAGCTATACATCTCCACCCCGGACCACCCCAATGATGCCCTTAAAGTGATGTCCCGGTGCTTGGAGGCTGTACGGATCTGGATGGGGAGGAACAGACTCAGGCTCAACCCATCCAAGACCGAGTGGCTGTGGTTTCCGACGTCCCGATATAGTCAGTTGGTGCTATCACTGACTATTGGGGATGAGTCATTGCCCCCCACAGAGAGGGTTCGCAATTTAGGCGTCCTCTTGGACTCACGGCTGTCTTTAGAAGAACACTTGACGGCTGTGGCCAGGAGGTCTTTTTATCAGGTTCGCCTGATTCGCCAGTTGCGTCCCTTTCTGGATCGGGACTCGTTAAATACGGTCACTCATGCCCTCGTCACTTCACGCCTGGACTACTGTAATGCTCTCTACTTGGGGCTCCCCTTGAGGAGCACCCGGAGGCTCCAGCTGGTCCAGAATGCGGCTGCGCGGGTAGTTATGGGAGCAGCATGGCGCTCCCATGTGGCTGCCCTCCTGCGCGAGCTGCACTGGCTCTCTGTGGTCTTCTGGGTGCGCTTCAAGATCTTAGTTACCACCTTTAGAGCGCTCCATGGCTTAGGACCGGGGTACTTACGAGACTGCCTTCTGCCACCAATAGCCTCTCACCGCCCAGTACGCTCCCATAGAGGGGCTTCTCAGGGTGCCGTCAGCCAAACAGTGTCGACTGGCGGCCCCCAGGGGGAGAGCCTTTTCTGTGAGGGCACCCACCATCTGGAACAAGCTCCCCCCAGAGATACAGAAGATTCCGGATCTGCGCACTTTCCGCCGTGCCCTCAAAACATTCCTGTTTCAGCAGGCCGCCCTAGCCTAACTTTCCCTTTATATTGCTTTTGATTTTATTTTAAACTGGGATGTCTTGAATTATCTAGGATCAGAGTGTTTAGTATATTTTAATTGGTTTTTTTTTTAACGTTTGTATTACATGTATTTTTATCGTTCGCTGTTCACCGCCCTGAGTCCCTCAGGAATAGGGCGGTATATAAATTTAATAAATAAATAAATAAATAAATATTGCAGCAGCCAGTTCTGATTAGCACATTGAATAGTTGGCTGCAAATATGTATGTATGTATGTGTGTATGTATATGTATGTGTGTATGCATATGCAGATATTTATGTATGTATAGTACATGTATGAAGAAAGTATCACAAGTATAATGAGAGATCTGGTTATAATTTATTCCAGTATCTCTTACTTTTTGAATCATTACCATCCATGATCATGAATAGTTGATCCTTAAGCCACAAGTTTAAAAAATGGGATCAAAACCCAGGAATGATATAAAGCGTTTTTATTTTGATACATTGGCACAGATAATCACATATGGAACGCAGACCTCAAGCATCTGTTGAGATAGTCATCAGTCAAGTTCTAAACCCTAAAACCTTGAATGTGAACACACTGGTCTGTGTAGATGTAAATTGGCAAACCATGTACAAGTAATGAAATATGTAAATTAAACATTTATCAAACATACTAGCTTACAGGTATCAGGGAGCTTTAGATATTAAGAGGAGTGGAGAAGAAACTCAGGGTAATCAGATACAGGAGGAGGATTTGGATCTGCACAAGGCAGTAATAAGAATTTACTATACTTTATCATAGCCAGTTGCCTGGTAAGATGATTAGGGTAGAAAAAATGTATGCCATGATTAACCTTGTGATACACTGAACTGGGATGAGGAATGGTGGAACAATTCATCTGTATCTACTGTACTAAATCTGACCTTGGCTATTCCACCAGGAAGCATATTACCTGCTTTTGGTGGTGCTTTGTAACTCTAGTTTATCGATCCTTCCTCCCTTTAATAGTTTTACTCACCCGCACTTTGAATTTGACCTTGAATCTAATCCACCTTCCTTAAAAAAAAAAAAAGCACTCCTCTAGAATTTAGACTCTTTTTTTAAAATGATAGAGATGCGAGCAATTTCCTGACACTTCACTGCATGCCTTGGTTATCTCCGGGGGGATTTACAGAAGACAATAAAAATATTAATCCAGCTGTATCCCCTGCACTCTGGAGAATCTGCCTTTGAAGCACAATATAGTTGTAAATGGCGAATTAACAGAGTACTTGCAATTTTCCGGTTCTTATAGGCCCTGAGTGACAAGTCCATCCATCTTATTTACAGCATTCAAGTTAACTGCTAGTTTGCAATTCAATTTCGCTTTAAACACTAAAAATGAAAAACTGATCTCCTGGCCAAAAGCAATAGATATGCTAATAAGAAAAATAATCTAAATCTGGAGATACGTAGGTAATGCTTTTGTTAGGTGAAATAATAGCAATCTGGGCACTTGGCTACACAATTTCATTCAGCTGCATGACTGCTCTACTCCCTGTTTATTCCTCACTGTCAAACCTGTAGACTAGGTCTCCTCTAGGACATCTCCATTGCTAAAACCCAGAGTATTTTATTTGTTTTTGGCTCAGCACACAATCCACTGTAGTTTCTTAAGCTTTATTCAACAAACAATGATTGTATAGGTTACTGTGTGATATAAATCCATGTATTCTCCTAGGGAAGCGATGGCTAACCTTTTCCGGACCGAGTGCCTAAAGCAACCGCGTGTGCGCAAATGCGCGTGCCTGAACCCCAAAAATGCAATGTGCCCATGGCCCCCGCGCATGTCCCGCCCCCACGCATATGTGTGAGGGGGCCCCGCACGTTCCCCGCGTGTGCATGGCAGACACCCGATGACCAGCTGGCCTGTGGGGAGCGTGTGGGCATGCGTGGCGGAGCTGAACTGGGGCGATGGCTCACATGCCCACAGAGAGGGCGCTGTGTGACAGCTGTGGCACGAGTGCCATAGGTTCGCCATCTCGGTCCTAGGGATTGAACAATAACTTTAGAAACAGTAGAGAATTTATTCCCAGGTCATTATCAGTGGGTTCTTCCCAATATATAGCCTGGATATTCTGGAATATATTTTGTCAAAAAAAAAATCTGCTTTGTAGTTGGAATCTGAATAGCACAAAAGCTTGGAAGGGGGGGGGCAGCGAAGAAAGAAAACATAGGTAAATAAATGATGCTAACCATTGGTGGGTTACCCCCGATTCGGACCAGTTTGCAAGAACCGATAGTAAAACTGGCGGGAAGCCCCGCCCACCACCCCGGATGTCATCATCAGCGATCTGCGCAGAAGCAAGGCGCGCGCGCGAGCAAAGCAAGCATGCACATGTGATCCCGTTGCGAACCAGTGGTAAAGGTAAGTAGAACCCATCCCTGATGCTAATCCATCAGCTGAGGTTAGAGTACAAAATATTTTCTTTCTTTCCACGTTACAGCAAATGGCAGCCTCTAAGTGACCTTGGCTGATCTTGAAAAAGTTCAACAGTGTCAGATCTGGCCAGTGCTTGCATGGAAGACCACAAAAAATCTCTTCAGAGTATATGCTAGATTGGAACGCTTAGAAAAACACCGGAATAATGTAATGGTAACGCATTTCTATATTGTTGCCAAGAAAATGGAACTACCATGTCCATATCATTACCAGAACATGAGCTTGAAGGAGCTTTTACTATAACTAGCCCAAGTTCTTTCCCATCTTTGCCTGGTACCTCTCGATCTCTTCCATCTTTACTCATTGGCAGTGTTTCCCAAGGAAGCCAGAATGGGGAATTCTGGAAGCTGAAGTTTCTTGAAGTTGCCAAGTTTAAGACCCATGAGTGTAGACTCAGGTTGCCAAAAAAAGCCCCACTGCGGCTGAAACATTGCTCCAATGCTTCCATTGTGCCTCTTTTAATATTTCTGAGTTGTGCATATATATTATATATTATATATTATTACTGTGTTTCCCTGAAAATAAGACCCTGTCTTATTTTTTTGAATCCTGAAATAAGCGCTTGTCTTTATTGCTATGTGCTCAAAAGCCCAATTGGGCTTATTATCAGGGGATGTCTTATTTTGGGGGAAACAGGGTATATATTATATAGCATTGCATATTATATTATATCATATCATATCATATCTTATATATATCATATTATATATTCTTATGAATATGACAAATCAATTAAAATATAAAATATATAAATTATTTGTATATTTTTGATTAAATTAAAACAATATGCAGAAAGCCCAAAGATCAGACATTCATGGGAACTGTTCACCAGGAGTCTATTCTGAAGTCTATGCACATTTTTATTTTGTGCAGTCTTCCCACATCAGCCCAACTTGGGAGAAGAAACACCTCCTGCTGCTTCTTTCACACTCCTCAGCAAACAAATGGGGAATCCCCCAAAATTGGAGAAGTGCAAACCCACCCCACACACTCCTCCTCTGCACTCAATGGAAGAGACTAGTCCCTTCCCTTCCCTTCCCCCTCTTCTCAACTGTCTTCATTCATTATCCTCATTTCTCCAATCCATCTTTCTGCAGCCAGAGCAAGCAATCCAATCCTTCCATCCCTTTCCCCTAAAGCAGTATTTCTCAACCTTGGTAGCTTGAAGATGGGTGGACTTCAACTCCCAGAATCCCCCAGCCAGCAGTGCTGGCTGGGGGATTCTGGGAGTTGAAGTCCACCCATCTTCAAGCTTCCAAGGTTGAGAAACACTGCCCTAAAGAGAGGCTTTGAGATGCTTTGGACCGCAAATCCCATCACCCCCTCCCCGTCTACTACACGGCCTGTTAATGAGGGGGGGTGATGGGAACTGTAGTTCTGGCACACCTTGCAGCAGGAGCGACACGCAGGAAGGACAGGTGTGCGATGACGTCACACGCTCTCCGCCCGTCATGCAAATATGCAAATCGTGACGTTCCCTTCTCAAGGGGCGGGGAGTGAGACACCGCCGGCTAGGCCCCGCCCCTGTTCTCTTATTGGCCGCCACCTAACAATTCCAAAACCCGAGAACCAATAATTCCCCTACCCGCCCGTGGAGGAAGATCGCCTTCTCCCGCGCAGATTCCCTCAGCACTTTCATCACAGAGAGCTCGGCCAAAGGGAAGTTGCCGGGGGCCGGCCCTTCATTTTGGGACGCGGCGGACCCGTTCTCTCCCTCTTTCTCCTCACATTTTCTCTTCAGAGCGGGAGACTCGGCCATCTCCGTAGCATAAAGCTAGCGCGCAGGCGCATCTGGATCAGCGCCAAGCGCGCGCCAGTGCCGTTTCAGCGGCGCCCTCTACCGGCCGGAGGACCCTATTACTTAGGAACTGTTTAGAGAAACTATCCAAGCGCCTGCGTACACTCGCAAATCTTAGACTGAATATAGACTCAGGAAATGTAGAGTAGTCGCGCAATAGTTTTGGACTACGACTTCATGGTTCCTTCAAGTTCCTGCAGCAGGCACCTCTGTACTAGATGACGCCCCAAAGCAGAGAAATAATGAAAAATTAGCATGGCTATGCACTAGCTTCTATATATGGAGATTTTTCAAAACTGTTCCAAATGCTTTACTCAATATATACCTATATGTCTATAAAAAAGGATATTACATTGGTTCATGGACACATAACAGGCATTTAAAAAGGAGGTCTATAAGAAACATGGTGTATTCGAGTCAGAGAGTATCAATGAAACCAAAAACCTATTTATTAGGAATATGTACAATCCAATATGAAAAAGAAATACAATATCTAATTACCCATATTTTAACAGCAGCAAGAATCGTTTTTGCTCAGAGTTGGAAATTGGGAGATACACCACCAGAAGATAAAATAATCTTAAAAGTGATGGAGTGCGCGGAGATGGATAAACTTACAAAAGAAATGCAGGAAAAATATTACCTAGTATGGGAATATTACCTAGTATGGCAAAGATGGTACGACTGGCTGGAGAAAAAGAAAATAAAATAGAACTAGGAACATGAAAAAAGAAAGGAAATAGTTAAGACAGGAATTAAGAATTAAGCCAAATTACTTTCTTACCAAATAAGAAAACAATAAATCAAAAAGGGAATTTAAGATGTCGTTAAATTTAAGATGTAAAGGTGTAAAGATATATAGAGAGGAATATAGTTTACTGATGTGAATATCTAAAATACAAGTCGTAAGACTTGATATATGTATATTTGTTGTGTATATTGTATTGTCATATTTGTGTTTGCTGTTTTTGTTTTGTTTTTTAATCAAAATAAAATTAAAAAAAAAAAAGAAACATGGTGTATTTGTCGAAGAGAGATACCTAAATAAAAAGGTGATAGAAAAAATGAATCTAGCCGCCCTTTGCAGGGAGTTCCAAAATGTATTGAAGCAGCAAAGACCCTTTTCATCTTATAATCATATGCTTTCTACTGGCCATTTGTCCTCTGATACAAAAAACCAAATTTATTCCAAGTTGCATGGGCCATTCATTTTAAGTCATAACCAGTATTCCAAACATTGCAGGTAAACCCAACTACATTCCAAATGCAATTCAGCATTCAGATTTACATCATGGGAAATGCACCCGCAATTTAGAATGAAATCTCAGAATTTCCTTCTATTTCAAATTACACAAACCATTCCCAGAAGGATCATTGGCTAACATTTTATTTTCAGTGACAGTTCAAGGCAATACTAACCCTGGATGACCCAGGATTAAATTAAACACCCACCGTATAAACACAGTCTGGATTTTTAAATCAGAGGTTAGTTCATCTTTGTTGAATAAGCTACAGTTAGCAGGCTTTGCAGAGAACCAGAAAAAGGCCCGATTCATACCTCTAAACCAAAACTAACAAGGATTTCAGTTTAGCACAATATGCAAATTTAGCCACCTACATTTTCCGTAAATCATACAAATGTGGAAACAAAATCTCACAGCAGCTTTGTCACCCTCAGGCAGCTTACTGGGTGGGATCTGAATTCTCTCAAATTAATAATTGTGTACTGCCAAGAAATGTAAAGCCAACCATGGCTACAAACTCAAGGGAGTATTATGCTGTTTGTTTTTTTAAAAAACATGGTTAATACTGCCATTTTATTAAAGCTATAATACAGGAAGTCCTCAATTTACGACCACAGTTGAGCTCAAAATTTATATTGCTAAGCGAGACATTTGTTAACTGAATTTTGCCCCATTTTACAACCTATCTTGCCACAGTTGTTAAGTGAATCACTGCAGCTGTTCAATCAGTAACACAGTTCTTAAGTGAATCTGGTTTCCCCGTTGACTTTGCTTGTCAGAAAGCCAAAAAGGCGATCACATGACCCCAGGATACTGCAACTGTCATAAATACGTACCAGTTGCCAACTGGTACTCTGTACTTTGGTCATGTGACGATGGGGATGCTGCTATGGTCGTGTGAAAAATAGTTGTAACTCCCTTTTTTCAGTGATGATATAACTTTGAATGGTCCCTAAATGAACTGTTATAAATCGAGGATTACCTGTATTTGGATATAATTCGGACACCTATGTATAAAGTCCCAGATGTTGCAGAAACCTTTGTAGCCTTCAACCACTCAATACAATGATGCTCACAGGTCTAGAATTCACTGTGCCTGATGTTCAGGAAGAACTTTATACAACCACAATTTGGATTGCTAAGCTTGGTGGTTATTAAGCAAGTCACGGCCAATTTTATGACCTTTTTTGGGGGGGCCAGGGTTAAGCAAATCACTGCAGTTGTTAACTGAATCATACAGTCATTAAGCGAATGCAGCTTCCCTTCCCCTCCCCCAACTGACTTTGCTTGTTTGGTAGCCTGCTGGGAAGGTCACAAATGGCAATCACATGATCTTAGGATGCTACAATCCTTGTAAATGCATGCCAGTTGCCAAGCATCCGAATTTTGCTTATGTGACCATAAAAGCATGACCATGAAGATGCTACAATGGTCATAAGTGCAAGGACTGGTCATAAGTCCCTTTTTCAGTTGTGCACTTGTAACTTTGAACAGTCGTTAAACAAATAGCTGTAAATTGAGGACTATCAAGAAGCTAGTAGCAGATTTGGAGGAAACCAATACAAAAAAAAGGCGGGGGGGGGGAATAGGGAGACTTTATAGGTGGAAGAAAACTGGAAACCAGCTGAATGTGACTAAAAGAACAAAGCCGCAGCGAACTGACCAACTGTTAGGACTGCAGAGAAACGCCAAACTAGATGGGAAGGAAAGGAAATGGGACATGACTGGCTGATCTATGAACACAACCACTTGCATCTTCTTGTTACAAATTAGTGTTCTACTGTCCACCAAATCTCATCAGAATCATTAAGTATAACGATGGAATTTAGCTCTGTGAAACGGTTCCTCAGTTCTGGGAAAGTAAAAATTACAAAACTCAAAAACAGTCCTGCCTTGACCTTAATCTTGTTGTGACCTTAAAAGGGGGCATTTTGGAAGGATTTTAGCTGTCTTCCATAATAGTTGCATTCCTGAAATCCCTGCCGTGCTTGTTTCTTGACCAGGTCTATTTCCAAGGGCAAACGGGATGATTAAAGCATAAACTCATCTCCAAAATAAAGCTAATCGGTCAAATGTGGAGAGTGAAATCTCAGCATCAAATGGAATCTGCCTTCAAATCAAGTCAACCGCAGTGAGAGAAGATACCTTCACCATAAAGGCTTCTTCTCCAAGTCCCGTATACCGAAAGACTTTCCTTTGACCTTCCTGTAACCAAGAATCTTTTTTTTTTTCATCCAAAAGTGCAGTTAGTCTTTGCTTCTTGCGTTTTGACAAAAGTCCAGGAGATCTAAAGGAACAAAGAAAGCCATCAGGAGAATTTGAATCCAATGAAGAGGCTCACTAATCATAAGCCATGGTTCCTTCGGCTGCTATTTTATTTAATAAATTACTCTGCTAAACAAATAATTCCCTCAACACTGTCAAACTATTTACTAAGTCTGCACTACTATTAATCTTCTCATCATTCCTATCACCCATCTCCTCCCACTTATGACTGTATGACTGTAATTTTGTTGCTTGTATCCTTACGATTGATATTGATATTGATTGTTTCCTGATTGCTTATTTGTTCCCTATGACTATCATTAAGTGTTGTACCTTATGATTCTTGAAGAACGTATCTTTTCTTTTTATGTACATTGAGAGTGTATGCACCAAGACAAATTCCTTGTGTGTGCAGTCACACGTGGCCAATAAAATTCTATTCTATTCTACAACTGAGTTTGCACAATTTGCTCAGCCAAAACCAATCTTGTTTTTATGCAAGATGTGAACCCATCAGTGGTGGTATTCAGCTGGATCGCACCAGTTCGAGTGAACCGGTAGTAATAAAAGCTACTGGCTCGGGCAAATCGGTAATAAAAAAATGCTACCGGTTTGTCTGAACCAATATTTCCGATGATCAACTGTGCCGCGCAATTTATATTTGCTAGAAAGCAGGAAATCCTGCTTTCTAGCAAATCTAATTCGCGTGGCACAGCTGTTCCCCCCCCCTCACTGTTCTACTTACCTTCTTAAGCCTCCTTTTTCCACGCTGTGCGGTAGTACCTGTGGTGCGCATGCACACACAGCGTGCATTTAGTGCGCATTGTGCATGCGCACGCAGCAAACCGGTTGCAAACCTCGGAGGATTTCACCATTGGAACCCATCTTCCCACTCCCTTGGTGACTGGCAGCATCTCTCTAACTTTCAGGTTTCTCCCAAACAGGTCAAACTATCCCAGTACACGCTCCGAGCTTGCTTGCTGATTCAGGCAGAGTTGTAAGCCAAGGAGCACCTGTATCTTGAAGGTGATTGCTACTTTTTTTCAATTTCCACGCATACCTACACACCTTCACAGGTTCTCATGTGGCCTCTTGGAAAAATGAATTGCCCACCCCTGTTCTAAAGACACCCCACAATCTAGTTTATCACTTACAACGCAGTATCGTCTCTTTGATCTGTCGGAAACTGCTCTCTTGGAGCACCACGCTGATGTAGTAAATACATCGGAGTTCCCTGGGGTAGTCGGTGCGGTCTATATCCTTCAGCACAGGGATGGTACGCCCGTTCGCCATGGGCGCCTCGGTCAAGGCGTGGTGCATCTGGTAGCAACACCAAGGATCCTTAAGGAAGTTGGGTGTGATCAACAGCACCCAACAGTGGCTGTTCTGGACAGCGTTGCACAGCTCCGTCACAACAGCCCCACCTGGAACAGAGTCCCGCAGCTGAAGAAAGCAACGGAAACGTTCGGGCTGCTTCTCCAGGTAGGCCACCAGCTCTTCCACAAACTCAAGGTCCCCCTCGCTGTGGCAAATGCAGACGTCGTATAACTTGCTCCATCGGGCACTATCAGAATGGCTTACAATCCGGGCGATGGAGTATCCCAGTTTGGGGCTGCTGGTCAAGCTACGAGGGAGTGAACTAGGACTTTTCTGCACGGGAGGGGAAGGTGAGGAAGGAGAACACCCAGGAGAACCATTTGAGGCGTCTGGCCTCTTCCTGGGTTTCTGCAGCAACGTCTTGAACCAGCCTGCACAAATCAGAAATAGGTGGGTTTTGAGGAAGTCAGCTCCTGAAACCTTAACCCAGGGATGTCAAACTCAAGGCCCAGGGGCTGCATCTGGCCCATGGGGTGTTTAGATCTGGCCCAGGGACTGGCCTGGAAACAGCGAAGGACCGGCCCGTGGTGCTTCTTCCAGCATAAACGGAGCTCGCGAGGGCCACAGGCAGCCCTCCGAAGCTCCGTTTTCGCTGGCAGAGGGTTGCAGGAGGCCGTTGCAGGCGATATGGAGCTCAGGAACCCGTTTTCACTGGCAGAACGTGAGGGCCAGCACAGGCGCCCCTGGCACAAGTGACGTTGAGTTAGCCATACCCACCCTGGCCCTCAGAGGTCAAACACAACCCCTGATGCGGCTCTCAATGAAATCGAGTTTGACACCCTGCTTTAACCAAAGGTACCATCATTTTTTTTACAACTTTTTTTTTGCAACAAAAGGATCTTTCATCTTAAAAAAGAAGCTGATTAAAATTTTAAACTGATAAGCTAAAAAGGCAAACTAAGAAGGAAAAGGGGGGAAAAGCTACTTATATTTTATTCTTATCAATAGTCACTGGTTAAGCAATGAATTGACTACTGTAACACAAACAGTATAAGATATCATTGAAAGTTATGAAAGAATCTCTACCGTACAGGTAGACCTCGACTTACAATCATTCGACAATTGTGATTCTTCGGAACAGGGTCCAATCAGAAACCTATGCCTTTGGTTAATTATCAGGTGTCTATTTGCACCAAGTTCCCTTTGTTGCAATTTAGCGTATTTCCACTTCTCCATGCAAAAGCTAAAATTTCAAAAATACAGCAGACTGACATGGTTGGTCTCTCAATGCAGGTAGTTCTCAACTTACAACAGTTCTCAACTTCATTTAGTGACCACTCAAAGTTACAACGGCACTGAAAAAGGGACTTATGACCATTTTTCACATTTATGACTGTTGCAGCATCCCCATGGTCACATGATCAAAATTCAGGCGCTTGGCAACTGACTCATATTTATGACGGTTGCAGTGTCCTGGGGTCACGTGGTCCCCTTTTTGGCCACCATCTGACAAACAAAGTCAATGGGGAAGCCAGATTCACTTAACAACCATGTCACTAACTTAACAACTATACTGATTAACTTAACAACTGTGGCAAAAAAGATCATAAAATGGGGCAAAACTCATTTACCAAATGACTCACTTTGCAACAGGAATGTTGGGCTGAACTGTGGTTGTAAGTTGAGGACTGCTTGTATTGTTTTCCGGAACCTTCCTTCTGCTCCTTTCATGATCACAGCCATCATTTTTAAGTTTATATATTGCTCAATAATTGCTCAGCTAGTTCACTCTGGTATCTTCTAGACAAATCAAGATGCCAAAACAAATTCCACTCTTCCACAAAAGAGTCAGTGGCCGAACATTGTTAAGTTGCAGCCCAAGACATCTTGAAATTTGGTCAGTAGCAGAACATTGATCAGGTTTCTTTTAGGTAGTCGTTCCCGACTCTAGGGGGCTCATCTCTATTTCAAAGCCGAAGAGCCAGCACTGTCCGAAGACAGTGTGGCCGGCATGACTAAATGCCAAAGGCGCAGGGAACGCTGTTACCTTCCCACCAAAGGTGGTGCCTATTTTTCTACTTGCATTTTTTACGTGCTTTCGAACTTCTAGGTTGGCAGAAGCTGGGACAAGGAACGGGAGCTCACCCCATTACGTGGCACTAGTGATTCGAACCGCTGAACTGCCGACCTTTCGAACGACAAGCTTAGTGTCTTAGCTACTGACCCACCGCGTCCCTTTTAGTTTCTTTTAGTGGAACAAAAACCATGGCTGCTTTCACACATTCCTGCAATGGAGTATGTGAAAGGAGGAGTTAGGGTGAAGAAGTGTGGGAAGAACATTGAACGCACAGGCACACCGACACATCCTTACCTGCCATATCCATCAGCAAGCCTCAGCTGTGAATTATCCACATCTGGAGGAGACTGCCAGGGCTGTGCTGGTCACACATCACAAAGGAACCCAACTCAGCTCAGCTCTACTCTTTGCCCCTGGGTCTTTTCATCTACTTTGAATTTGAACAGGAAAGAGCAAAACAGGATTATCACATTGGCCAGATTCCCAAGAGTTAACAGAAGCCATTCAGAAGCAAATATATATACCAAGGGGCAGCAACCTATGGCTCGAAAGCCGCATGTGGCTCTTTGGGCCTTCTGCTGTGGCTCCCTGTTGGGTGATCCCAGCACTGGCTGGCCCCGCCCCTCGCCCTCCCGTCCCAGTCACTCCTCGCCTGGCCTGAGAAGGTAAGGGCGACGGCAGAGGATGGAGAAGTGGCCAGGGCAGAGACAGATACAGAGAGAGGGGGAAGAGAGGGAGGGGAGAGAAGGAGGGAGGGGGGAGAGAGAGATGTCAAAAGGATTTTGTGTTTTTTAACAACTGGTTCTCTGCCCTAATGACTGGCTGGGTAGGCATGGCTATGGGGGGTCATGTGACCAGTGGAAGTGAGTGCCATCGAGTTGGCCACGCCAAGCCAGGTTTTGTGACTCCCGGTGTTTTCTTTTCGGTGGGAAACGGGTCCAGATGGCTCTTTGAGTATTTAAGGTTGCAGACCCCTGATATATACTGTAAAGCAGGGGTCTCCAACCTTGGCAACTTTACGACTTGTGAACTGCAACTCCCAGAATTCCTCAGCCAGCGCATGTGCGCTGGCTGAGGAATTCTGGGAGTTGAAGTCCACAAGTCGTAAAGTTGCCAAGGTTGGAGACCCCTGCTGTAAAGAGAGGCAGAGACACCCAAAAACATATTTCAAAAGCTGCTTTTCTCGCATTCAAGAGAAAATGGAGGAGGGGGAGGCTGAAAACGGAAGAACTTGCAGAAATGGCTTAAATCCACTTGGTTCGATTTAGGGACCAAACAGTAAGTGGTGTTTGTTTGTTTGTTTTCCCCAATAAAAGATTGAAAACATTTTAGTATTTTTTTTTCCCCCAATAAAAAAATGGAAAACTTTTTAGTACTTTTTTCTCCCCAATAAAAGATTGAAAAGTTTGGACCTTTTGGCTGAAAATGGGACAAACATGAACCCTCTCTCGATCTCTCGGTTCAAAAGGTTCAATATGCGAAGGGAACAATATAGAATATCATTCTAAAAGGGGGAAGGAAAGTTTTAAAAAGTTTGCAACTTCAAAGATCGGAAGCCGCTTCCGTTTCTTTTTTCCCCCCTTCTCCCTCTTTCTGCTTTCCTTTTCTATTCTTCTTAATTGATCTTTTGATTAGATAAAACTTTCAACTCAAAAAAAAAAAAAAAGAGGGGAAAAAAAGCTTCCCGGAACCAGGGAAATCCGAGCCGAGCAAGGCGCGGCGCGTAAAGGAAACCTGGGACCGGCGCGCCCCGAGGCTCCCCGGGCACCTTCACCCACCTGCTCCCCGGCGCCAGGACTAACCGCTGGAGCCCGCTTTCCTTCCTTCCGCGACGCGAAGACCCGAGCGGGAAGGCGGCCTAGCCATCCCTGGCCCTCCGAAGAAACCGAGCCGCTGGCCAACTTCCCCCTCGGCTTCTCCGACGAGGGCGCGACGCCTCCTCTCCACGCCCAACGCGTATCCAGAGCTGCGCGAGGGATTCCGGGGGGCAGGTTCTCGCCCAGCCCTGCCAGCCGGGGACCTCCTCCCACCCCTCCGCCCTTCAGCGGTTCCCGCAGTCGCTGCCCTTTCACCCCCTTCGCTCCTGGGGCGATCCTCTGCAAAGCAACGCCCGCCTTCCTTGAACAGCCCAGAGGTCCCCCCCCCTCCCCGAGCCGCCCGTGGGTCTTAAGAGTCGCGCACTGGGCTTCACCCGGGATTGGGTTCAGTCGGGGCTGCTGGGTGGCTAGATTCGGGATGCCCCCTTTGGATACCCGGGTTTGGCTCTGCAACCCAACAAAGACGGACACAGGCTTCAACGGATAATTAGAACTGCAGAAAAAACCCATGGCTACCAACCTGCCTTCCATTGAGGACACTATACACTGCACGAGTCAAAAAGGGGGCTGTGAAAATATCTACAGACCCCTCGCATCCTGGACATAAGTTGTTTCAACTTCTGCACCCAAAATGACGTTATAGGGCAGTGATGGCTAACCTTTTTTGCTGTCACGTGCCAAACGTGTGGGGACCGTGGGGGGGGGGGTCACGTGCGGGCGTGCCCACACCCATAACTCAGTGCATCCCACACTCCCCTCGCTTTTGGCATGTGATGGCACGGTGGGCCCGGTAGGCCGTTTTTTCACCCTCCCCAGGCTCCAGAGGCTTTCTTGGACCCTGGGGAGGACGAAAACGGCCTTCCCCACCTCCCCAGAGGCCATCCAGAGCTGAGCTAGGGCAATGCTCACGTACCCACCGATATGGCTCCACGTGCCACCTGTAACACACATGCCATAGGTTCGCCATCATGGTTATAGGGCATTGCACACCAGAACAACTAGACACAAGGACAGTTTTTTCCTCCCGAATGCCATCACTCTGCCAAACAACTAATTCCCACAATACTGTCAAATAATTTACTAAGACTGTATTCCTATTCTTCTTCTCTTCCTTACTAGTATCTATCTCTTCCCACTTATGACTATAACCACGTATCTTTCAATTTATATTGTTTTTACTTGTTTCCTAGTTCGATTTGATAGCTTATGAGTAACCTTGACTATCACTAAGTCTTGTATCTTTTTATTCTTGAAGAATGTATTTTATTCTCCTTATGTACCCTGAGAGCATCTACACCAAAGACAAATTCCTTGTGTGTCCAATCACACCTGGCCAATAATTCTATTCTATTCTATTATTGCCGGAATGCAACCTGCTGCACCGCAAGGCAACCTTGGAGTTTCGTTTAGGGTCCCGCAAAGTGGCGGCAGCTGCACCCATGTGGCGGCAGCTGCACCCAGCTGCACCAATATTCCCCCCCTTCCCGGATTTCAGTTTCTTTCTTTTTTCACGTTTAACATTTTTATTATAAAGTATTATAAAATACAAAAGTAAATAGAAAAGCAGTGGGGGGAGGGGGAAAGAAAAGTGAAGAAAGATATGAAAAAGAAAAAGAAGCATTGACTTCCAACTCTCCGTAACAGTAAAATAAGGCATTAACATGATCAAATCACAACTTTTTGCTTTGACTTATATAAACAAGTCATTTCTATAAAGATCTGCCAGTCTAATCCAGAGGTCTTCAAACTTGGCAGCTTTAAGACTTGTGGACTTCAACTCCCAGAATTCTCCAGCCAGCATAGTTTGAAGACCTCTAGTCTAATCGGTAAAACCTAAAGTCGGAGTTTCATTCTTTTCCACATCAAGCAGGAAGTTCAGAAGACATTATGGAAATATCAAATTATTTATTTTGTTCATTCACATCCTGGAGAACATCTATATGTGGTGGCTAAGTTGACAGCAACTTGACACCCAGTTGTGTTGTAATTTAGCTCCTATTTCAGAAGTTAAGTGGGACCGGCCTTGGTTATTATTTGGGATCACATTATCTAGGAATTCCAGGGTTGTTGGCTGCACTGGCCAGCTGGAAAACAGTGGCAACCCATTTCTACAATTTAGCTAAAAAAGCAGTCATCCAGGAGTTAAACTCAAATAAGATGTCTTAGCTTCTTTGCTAATGGAACATGCTTCCAAAATGAACTCTTGGCAAGAAATCTCACAAGAACAGAATGTGGGTTTTTTTATGGGAGGCGGAAGAGCCTCTAAAATTATATGTTGCCAAGTACGGCAAAGGAAACTTAAAGAGTATGTAAGTTGAGGATACATTCGGTGAGAAACCTGTAAGATAGAAAGGAATAATTCAAATTCTCTGTTCCAAAAATTCTACTGTGCCTCAACGTATATGCAGAGATTGCAGAATGAAAGGGAAGAAGTAAGAGTCTTAAATGCAGGAAGGCAAATTAATTTCTTAAACCTTGATCCTTTGGCACTTCTCTGAAAAGAGAAAAATAGCTATGTGAGATCAGTAAGCTTATCTCAGCAGGCAGGAGAGGGAAAAGATTAATTATTTGGGATGAATCTTCGTCAGACCAAAAACTGGCAGTCTTTCTTCAGGGCCCATGGAGGTATTTATCAGTTCAGTACATGGCAAAAAAAAAAAAAAAAAACCAGCTTAAAAAGCTATAAAAGAATTATTGACCCCAATTCACTTTGGTTGTGGATATCCACTGTATCATCTAAGTATGCCAAAATATTTATACAATAAATATTACAAAATAATTGTATGTTCTGCAAGGTATGCATTTGGAAATAATTTGTTTTATTGGCTTACACTGTCAACATTATTAAAAATTATTTGCACTGTGATGCACTAAACTCAATACATCACTATTCCATTCTGTAGTTAAGGTTCCCGAGTCTATGTCTAAAATCAACATGTTTTACCGTACATGATCTACGTATGTTAGAAGAGAATGCTGATGGCATCTTCTCTGCACCTCACACTATATTTATGTCCCAGTTGTGGCCCTCTTCCAAAACTCGATTAAAAAAATCAAATTAGGAACTTTGTAAGGGGGTTAAATTAGATATTTTAGGAGTAACTTTCAGTTGGAAAAACAAATTAAAATTTCCTATAGATTCGGTATACTTTTGCATATCAGGTACTGGAGATGAACTAGAGAAGGGAAAGCTCCTTAGAGTACAGTAGTGGCCAAAATTGTGGAAACCTTTTGGGAAAAGTGTATTTTTGAGGTTTGATGGCTAATAACACCACTTTTTGGGGGGAGTTTCAAGATCAATCATATTCCACTGTTGGAATGGCCTGGGAATAGCCCAGACCCTAACCCAATTGAAAATCTATGGAGCCAACTAAAGAAACTTGTTAGTCAGGAGCTACCTTGCAATAAAACCCAGTTAATAAACCAGTTAAACCCATTCAATCTTGGTTTCACATTATAACAGCTGCAGAACTAAAAGACTTGGTTCACTCCATGGGAAGACGTCGTAAGGCCGTGATTCATGCTAAAGGTTATCCAACAAAGTATTAACTGACATGGTGATCACTTTTGTATATCTCATTCTTTCTATGGTGATAATTTTTGTATATCTCATTTTTTTCTACGTGTTTCACCTTTCTTCTTTATACTGTAACTGTTATTCTAATAGCAAATCCTTCATAAAAGTTATTGCATTACATTCTTGATTAAATTATCTTTCTATTGATATATAATTTTATGGTACTGCTCCCCAAAAAAGTGGTGTAATTAGCTAGTTTTACAAAAGACACGTTTCCACTATTTGTCCACTACTGTAGTGTTTCTCAAACCTGAAATAATAAAATGTGTAGACTTCAACTCTTTTGGCTGGGAAATTCTGGGAATTGGTCCACCCATTTTAATATTTCTAAGTTTGAGAAACACTGTCTAGAATCTAGAGGAACCTAGCTGATGACTGGCTGCAGGTAAAGCTTTATCCTCAGTAACCTTCTATTTCAGTCCAGGACATCCCTATTCTTGATCTAAATTTTGACTTGAAGGAAGGAGAAGGGAGAGGTATTTAAGAAGCGGCCTGGTTCAGTCGTTTCCTTTTGTCTCCCTTCAGCCACAATCCTACAAATGATCTGGAATAAACCATTGCACTTCCTCTTCCTCTTCACGCTGACCTAAGCAGACGCCAGAGTCCTACTAAGCCAAACGGTGGAGGAAGAGGTTAGAAAGGGACAGCAGATCTTTTGTCATCTCCTTCCTCTTTCTCCAAATCCCTCTTGACACTTAAGCTCTAATGCACAGGAGAAATGACAAAGGGGAGCAGAAAAAGTATAGCTGGGGAGGGGAAAACCCTCTTCTCCATGAGTCTCCTCTTCAGTTTCCGGTTCCACGAGCTTTGATCACAGCAGCATCAGACACAACTCTTCAGTTACTCTTTGAGTTATTCTGCACAAAATGGAGCTATTCAAATGAGCCGCAGCTGTGCCGTATCATAGTCAGAGCAATTTCCTTGTGCTGCCGCCTGAGCATGTAATGCAGAGGCCTTCAAACTTGGCCCCTTTAAGACTTGTGGACTTCAACTCCCAGAATTCTCCAGCCAACTATGCTGGTTGGAGAATTCTGGGAGTTGAAGTCCACAAGTCTTAAAGCGGCCAAGTTTGAAGGCCTCTGATGTAATGACTAGGCCTGAGGATGAAAAGTAGAGGGAGAATAAACGACTAAAAACTCACTCTTCAAATGAATCCCAGCTTGGGTGGCTTTAGACTATATTTCTCTCAAGAAGCTTCTCTTCTTTGATAAGCCTGTCGAAGGAGAATCTCTCAAGGTTGATGGACTTATATTTATTGTCCAGAATGAGCTCGGCTACAGCTTGTCCCACCGCTGGGGCGTGCTGTAACCCATGCCCACTGAAGCCTGTCGCAAAGAAGAGGTTTGACACTTGTGGGTGCCTGCCAATCACAGGGTTCTGATCAAACGTATTGTAGTCATAGTAACCGGCCCAGGAACTTTTTATCTGCCAGAAAGAGAGATCAATTTCCTGTTAGTCCTGGGCCTGATGTACTGTACAATGGATTGAGAGACAAGTCTGAAGGGTAAACAATATAAAAGCCATGCTCCCACCCCCACACGTACCCCAAAAACCCACAGAGAGCTGGTTTCTTAAGCAATTGGTTGGCTGAGCTAATCCAAGTCATGTCAACAAAATACCATATTTTTCAGAGTATAAAACGCACCAGAGTATAAGATGCACCTTAGTTTTTGGGGAGGCAAATAAGAAAAAAGCTGATTGGCAGGTGGATCGCTTCCCGGAATACTCCCAATCAGCTGTTCCCAGAGGTGAACTGTAGCAACAAGTTCGTTGGTTGGGTGTTCCGTGTCTTGCTTTTTTTTTCAGCCTCTGAAACTTCTGAAACTCTGTTTCAGAAAAAAAAAAAATTCCTGCCTCTGAAAGCCTCCGAAACAGAGCTTCAGAAAAAAAGCCTCTGAAGCTCTGTTTGGGGGCTTCTTTTCTGAAGCTCTGTTTGGGGGCTTCTTTTCTGAAGATTCATTTCTAATGCTTTTTTCAGCCTCTGAAACCTCCATTTGAGAAGCCGGGCGGGGCTACATTCAGAGTATAAGACGCACCCAGATTTTTACCCTCTTTTTAGGGGGAAAAAGGTGAGTCTTATACTCCGAAAAATACGATACTTAGGTTAGGAGTCCAATCCTAACTTGCTGCTCCCAACTGAAAACATGCTTAAATAGGAGACACAAATGGAAGAGTAAAATAACACAAAGAAGGATCTGTTTCCAAACACTGAAACCCAAGGGATGAGATGTCTGGATGATCCTGTAAGAACCACTGGATTCAGATTCTTGAATCTTGTCTTTAAATTGATATAACCAGCGGATAAGCCTTCAGCTGTGCTGCGTAATCTAGAAGATATATTACCAAGTAATCTTATATGCAGTCCCGACAACAATGGTAAACAATTCTATAGTCAACTATATCAAACCTAAACAAAGTGTTGTAGCTCAAAATGTCAAACAGATTAACAGAGTTGGAAGGGACCTTATAGGTCATCTAGTCCAACCCCCTACTCCAGCAGGAGATCCTACACAATTTCTGACAAATGGCAGCAAAGGACTTTTTATCATGTCTGTTACTGTGTGCTTGGGTTAACTGTTGTAAGAAAATTTAAAATGCAGTTGTTAACTTTTCAGGATTTCTTTTTTCATTACTTAAATCAATATCTTACCTTCAAAGATTCAAAGGGCGGCACTCGGTAGGCAATCTTAGGCCAGACTTTTTCCTGGAAGAACTCAGGGTCTACTTCCAAATTTTCGATATCTGGCTCTTCTTTCTGAAAAGTAAATGCAGACATGACAACTGTATCAACAAGATGGATACCCACAAAGATTAAGTGTATTCAATCTGATTTGTACAGTAGTCCTCGATTTATGACCGCAATTGGGAGTGGAACTTCTGTCACTAAGTGAGGTGGCCGTTAAGTAAGTCTCACCTAATTTTACAACCTTTTTTGCTGCAGTTGTTAAGCGAATCTGGCTCTCCCTATGATTTTGCTTGCTGGAAGCCAGCTGGAAAGGACTCCAAGATGCTGCAACCATCATGTATATATATGCCAGTTGCCAACTGAATTTTCTTCACATGACTACAGGGATGGCCGTAAGTTATTTTTTTCCAGCACTACCGTAATTTTGAACAGTCACTAAACAAGGGGTTATAAGTCGAGGAGTACATGAATCTTGAATTTCTCCTGGAAAAGCAATCCTTTTAAGATAGGTCATCCCAAAAGGATAAAAATGAACTTAAGAACTTAAGGAGCCACGGTGGTGCAGTGGTTAGAATGCAGTACTGCAGGCTATTTCTGCTGACTGCTGGCTGCCTACAATTCGGCAGTTCAATACTGGCCGGCTCAAGGTTGACTCAGCCTTCCATCCTTCTGAGGTTGATAAAATGAGGAGCAAGACTGTTAGGGGCAATAGGCTGACTCTGTAAACCGCTTAGAGAGGGCTGTAAAGCGGTAATAAGTGCTATTGCTATTGCTATTGCTAAGAAACAATAGTGACTCCTGAAACAGCAGCATGAAGTTTCAATGGCTTTTGAGTATACTGAAAATTGAAACTAAAATCCAGGTTGCTCAAGAATGGTATTTACACTTTGAGGTGAAATTCAGAGCTTAGATTTAAATTCCTGCTGAAACACAATAGTTCCTGCATGGTTTTCTGGCATTCGCTTGATAACTACTGTTAGAATTGCTATTATTGTGAAACTATTTATTATAAAATTGGGACACTGGGTAGAAATCTGAGCACTTAAGAAGACGAAGGGCTTTAGAAAAGTCTTGATTCTTACTAGAACCAGACCAAATACACCTGTCACTTTGACCCTAAAGAATCTTTACAAACCTGGTAGAAAACAGTCCCAAAGCCCTGATAAACTCACTTCTGTTGGGCTTAAGCCTCCAAGATAGTTGCCACCTAAACCTTCTCTTCGGAAATACGCTCCAGTGGTGTCAATGAGGAATGGGCACTCCAAACCGGGTCCCTCAGGGCAGTGCCAGACATAGACATACCTAGGAGTGAAGGGATAAAGAGATGCTTTTGCGATATTTCATATCAACATATTTGCTTGTGAGTTGGAAGGAGAGCAAGAATTGAAGCGAACAGATGCAAAAGAAATAACAATACCGCAAGACACAAGACTTCGTACCATGTTAGTTTCACATGCAAAGGGAAACACTTGAGTATCATTTGACTTGTTGCTAATATATGAACTTGTCTTGAACCAACAGTTTTGCGTTTGTCTATTCTGGTACGGTTTATTCTGTCCGCTCTTCTCTCAAAGGCTACTTTCCTGGCATTGCATCCTTAGATCTTTTCAATTTCAAAGGCCAAGGATTAAACTTGGCAAAAGAGAGGCATGAAAAGACCAGTAGATACTCTAAAATGAGTTGTCTGCAAGTCAACTATTTTAGGCACGATCCACAGCATATTTAGGGGAGTGCAGTCCAAAGATGATAAGCTATTTAGCTAAAAGAGGAGGAAATTAAAACGTATCCTGAGCAGCAGCTGAGAAATGTAGTAGAAACTGCAATCCTTAAACTCCAATTGGAAACATACGGATCTCCACACCTTGCCAAATGCATGCCACCTTAATTGGATGTCTGGAGTCCCACAATAAACTATGCCAGAAACCTCAATTTAGAAACCTCAACAGCTCAGTTCAAACAATATAATAAACCCAAGTTTTCTCTTTGGGTCAAAAAAATACATGTTGTACCAGTAATGGAACTTGACCTCACCTTTTCTTGGGTTCTACTGGAAACTTGATCCCTGCTAGGATGTTTTCGGACGGAGCCCCAATGCCAGCCATCTCGGCCACTCTGCCTGACCAGGCTCCTGCCGCATTTACCACCATACAACAGTCTACCTTGGCACGTTCAAAACTTTCGGGCAACTGGACCTAGAAGGTTAAGGACAACAAAAGAGCCTCTGAAGATCTCGCGGCTCAGCTGGGCATGGGGGGGGGGAAGTGCAGGGATTTTTGCCACCGGTTCTCCGAACCACCCGCTGCCATCGCTACCGGATCGGGTGATCCGGTCCGAACTGGGAGCATTTCACCCCTGATCTGGGCCCACTGGAAGTAGGGAAACAGGCTGTTTCCTGCCTCCAAAGGGCCTCGGGGGGGGGGGAGGCCATTTTCGCCCTCCCCAAGCTCCTAGAAAGGCTCTGGAGCCCACTGTGGCATCACGTGCCAGGAGTGGGGGTGGAGTGGGGGAGTGCACGCATGCATGCACGGGGGTAGGCACATAGAATGGGTGTGGGCATGCGTGTGTGCGACCCCCCCCTCCCCTCCCGCTCCTGGCATGCGATGGCAAAAAAGTTAGCCATCACTGTCCTAGGTCCTCCCCCAATCATTGGGCATAATTAAAGAATAGATGCTGTCCCTCCCTTGTGTCACAGGTCATGTTAGCCAACCAAGCAGATGATGAACTTCTCGGCACTCCCTCCTGCCATTGCTAGGGCATGCTGACCCCCTCACAGTCCCACGAACTGCATGATTGAGATCCTTCCAGGGACAAAACTACCCAAGCCCAAGATGTACTCCATGACGCCCAAGGAGACGAAGGAACTGAGGAAGTACATTGACAAGAATCTAGCTAGGGGCTTCATCCAGCCGGCTAAATCCCGAGTAGCGGCCCCAGTCCTGTTTAAGGAGAAGAAGGATGGGACGATGAGATTATGCATAGAGTTTAGGGGAATCAATGGAGTGTGCATGGAGAACATGTACCATTCCCCCACCCATAAGTATGACAACTAAGAAACCAAGCAAGAAAAATATGGCTTCAGCTAGAGTCGTTTCAAGAGTTGAGACTGGGTGTTTGCAATTGTAGCCTCATCTGTGGATAGCTGTAGCTTTAGCCGTCTTATCTACTGTACATACACATATACATACACACAGAAACATATACAGGTAGTCCTTGACTTACAACAGTTCATTTAGTGATGGCTCAAAGTTACAACGGCGCTGGAAAATGTGTCTTATGAACATTTTTCAGTTATGACCTTTGCAGCATCCCCATGATCACGTGATCAAAATTCAGATGCTTGGCAAGTGGTTCACATTTATGACCGTTGCTGTGTCCCAAGGTCATCCCTTTTGCGAACTTCCGATGTGCAAAATCAATGGGGAAGCCAGATTCACTTAACCGGCTTACTAACTTATCAACTGCAGTGATTCACTTAACAACTGTGGCAAGAAAGGTTGTACAATGGGACAAAACTCACTTAACAGATGTTTCACTTAGCAACAGAAATTCTGGGCTCAGTTGCGGTCGTAAGTTGAAGACTGCCTATATGCACTGGTTTAATAATGTAAGTTGCCCAATGCCCAATTCTGAGTGGGGTGGCCTTTCAATTTCCATAGATCGATGATGATACAAATTGAACTAATAATGGTGCTGCATCAGTGGGCCTTAATTATAATTTTATCAGCAGCAATAAACAGACTACAGGTAGTCCTCAATTTGCAAACACAATTGAACCCAAAATTACTGTTGCCAAGCAACAGAGTGAATTTTGCCCCATTTTACAACCTTTCTTGCCACAGTTGCTAAGTGAATCACTGCAGCTATTAAGTTAGTAACCCAGTTGTTCGGTGAATCTGATTTCCCCATTGACTATGTTTGTCAGAAAGTCGCAAAAGGGGGAATCACATGACTCCGGGACATTGCAACCGTCATAAATATGAACCATTTGCCAAGCATCCAAATTTTGATCATGTGACCCTGGGGATGCTGCAATGGTTATAAGTGACCATTATACATCACTTTTATTCAGTGCCATTATAACTTCAAACAGTCACTAAACGAATGGTTATAGATCAAGGACTACCTGCACTGATTTATTACAGTGTTCAGCAGGCATTATTGTCTTGCCTTTTAAAATGCTTTGCGTCTTGTTCCCTTGAGCCATCGATGAAGAAAGCATCCAAGAGGAAAGCAAAAGTACGTTAGGTAGGCAGAAAATATATCATCGTCTTTGAACGACCCCATAATCCCTTGCTGGGTGGAGCCTGGGCAAATGAATGGAGCTGAGTGTTTTACTGGCCAGATGCCCTTCCTGTCGCCAATGCGGAGTTTTATTCAGCAGATATATTCTCAGTGTGCCCAAAGAGAGAAACATCTATCTATACCTGGGATCGAACTCACAGCCTCCTGATTGTGAGGCGAGAGCTCTACCTCTAGGCCACCACACCACTCGTAGGCAGAAAATATATGACTTTATGTCATTCATGAGAGGCATAACCGAGCCCTAAAATAATGACTCACATTTACAGACTGAATACGCGAGACTATACAATCCTGATCGTTACTCTTCATTTCATAAAACGCCAAGTTGAAAGCTGTAGGAGAGGGGAAAGAGATGGAGGAGACAGTAAAGCAACTGCCGTTGATTCATTCCTGAAATATAAGGATTTTTTAAAAACTTCCTTGCTATTTACAATATGATTATTTAAAACATATAACCCATTCTATCAGATTACCGTGTTTTATAGTGAGAACAGAACCCTAATCGTAAAATGTTCCTCTTACAAATGTTATTTAAAATAATATTTTTTCTCCAAATCAATCAATCAATCAAGGCTACTGAAATGCCTACATAAAGTTTTTAGAATGGGGTGGGGGTGGAGGTTAGGGCAAATTATAATAGTGCCAACACTAAATGTGGGTCTTAGGATATTTTGAAGTTTCTCTCCTTCCTAACTAAATGGCTGAAATTTGGCAAAGTGCCTTAGGAAATCTTAATTATCTTTTTTTGCATACTACCGTATTTTTCGGACTATAAGACGCACCTTTTTCCCCAAAAAAAGGGGGTGAAAATCTGGGTAGGTCTTATACTCCGAATGTAGCCCCGCCCAGCCTCTCAAACGGAGGTTTCAGAGGCTGAAAAAAGCCTCAGAAACGAAGCTTCAGAAAAAAAGCCTCCAAACAGAGCTTCAGAAAAAAAGCATCCAAAGCTCTGTTTTGGAAGCTTTCAGAGGCAGAAAAAAAAGTTTTGTCTGAAACAGAGTTTCAGAAGTTTCAGAGGCAGAATACCATTCTAGATTGAACTGAAAAGGGAAACAATAAGAGAGAGGGAGAAGAGAGGAGAGAGAGAGAAGAAAGGGAAAAGGAGAGGAAGAAAAGAGAGGGGAAAGAGGAGTAGGAGAGAAGGTTAGAAGGGGGGAAGAAGAGAGGAGTGTGGGAAGGGAAGGGGAAATAGGAAAGAGAAGGAGAGGAAGAACGAAGAAAGTAGGAAGTGACAGAGGAAGGAAGAGAAGGGGAGGAGAAGAAGAAAGGTTGTGGCAAAATAAAGAAGGGTAAATGGTAAAAGAGCAACCCCAAACAATTAAAAATTATAAATCAAAATTAAAAGATAAGATGAATGAAAAATGGTGGATAAATGACTGTACGTGTAAATATGTTTATGAGAAACAAAAATAAAAACTTTTTTTTAAAAAAGAATATAGAATATAGAATATAGAATAGAATAGAATAGAATAGAATAGAATAGAATAGAATAGAATAGAATAGAATAGAATCTGGAAGGGGCCTTGGAGGTCTTCTAGTCCAGCCCCCTGTTCAAGTAGGAGAATCTATATTATTTCAGATAAGTGACTGTCTAGTCTCCTTTTAAAAACCTCCAGTGATGGAGCACCTATGATTTCTGGAGGCAAGTTGTTCCACTGATTAATTATTCTGTCAGGAAGCTTCTCCTTCATTCCAGGTTGCTTCTCTCTTTGATTAGTTTCCAACTGACTCCAAGTATAGAGAACACTGTTTTGATTCAACCCATTAGACTGTCACCAATTCGGTTCCAGGTATTGTACCTTAGAAAATATTTCCATTGGCAATAAAGCTACATACTGGCTACAGCAGGAAGCACAAAGAAAAATGCTTACATGTCACTTCTCCGTTATACTGGAGCGTGCCCAGAGAGACAGCTTTTCTCTTGAAAGCATTGAGAAGAGTCCAGGGATCAAACCAGCCCTCATTTTCTAAGCCTGAAGGAAAAGCCAGAAGAGGATACAAGAAACATACTAGGAATTAAAAGCTCTGGCATTTAAACATAACAGCAAAGGCCAACTACACAAGAATTCTAAGCTGCAGCAACATAATATAACTGGTTGGGAATTAGACTGACCACAAACCCTGAAATGTGTAATTCATGGCTTAGTCAGTGCATGAATCCATCCCATTGTGCTTTGCTCAATAACCACATTTGAGATAATTCTATGGGTTATTAAAGGTAAAGGTTCCCCTTGCACATATGTGCTAGTCGTTCCTGACTCTAGGGGTGGTGCTCATCTCCGTTTCAAAGCCGAAGAGCCAGCGCTGTCTGAAGACGTCTCCGTGGTCATGTGGCTGGCATGACTAAATGCCAAAGGCGCACGGAACACCATTACCTTCCCACCAAAGGTGGTCCCTATTTTTCTACTTGCATTTTTTACATGCTTTCGAACTGCTAGGTTGGCAGAAGCTGGGACAAGTAACGGGAGCTCACCCTGTTACACGGCGCTAGGGATTCGAACCGCTGAACTGCCAACCTTTCTATCGACAAGCTTAACGTCTTAGCCACTGAGCCGCTGCATCCCTATGGGTTATAAGGAGGTACCAAATATTAATTTGGTCATGCATCATTTTAGAGAAGTAGAAGTTTTGATCTTTTTTTGCTAGATGAGTGACATAAAAAACAAATTCAAAGTCCTTTGATGACTCATTGATAAATTTAGTAAAACTCCTTGCTCCCAAAGTTCTTATCTGCAGGTGCTGAATGCTCGTGCTTGATCACGGATTGAAATATGGGTGAATTAATGAATAATTGGACTATGCAGCCTTGGCTAGGTAGTTTTAAGAGAAATAATTAGCAGACAGGGTGACACCAGAGGCCTGGGCGCAATACGTAATACCAAGACTTTCATCCCACAAAGAACACATCCCAGTTGCAAATTCAACACAGAAAAGTTTGTGTAAAGCAGAATTTGCTCTATTAACTAGTAAGGATTTGGGAAGAGTGAAAGTCACAAAGCCTCAGAATGGTAATTGCTTCAGTTGAACTGGGAACTGAAAAACCAGCTGACTATCTGCAGGCAGACTGCAAGTAGGAAAACAAAACTGGCTTTCCAGTTTTGGATCCCAAGTGATTTTAGCCTACAAAAAAGGAATCTTGTCTTTGGCCTGCAAATGTGTAGTCAAAATAGTGATGCTGCCATTTTGCTTTAGGATTAACAGAATTAGCAGTTGGTACCATGAGAAGCCAGAGCTACGCCATCAGTGTTCAACCATGGAAATTTCTTTTTCAGTTGTGCTGGTGAAAGCAGAGAGACAGCTACACCTTCCTTCCTAATAAAGGATAAAATAAAAATCAGATAACTTTCATTACAACCTTTAGCAACTCATACTATTAAAAATATTAATTTTCAATCAATGAGATCAATTTAAAAAAAGGCCCAAATCGGACCTTCTACTGAAAATCTACAAGGCGGAAAAGATATTTCTCCAAAATGGACAATTTGGCAGATAAAAGCTTCATCAATTCTACTGATGAAGCCAGCCATGCAATCTCATTAAATCATGGTGGACTAACAAGAGCAGCTGCCAACCTTTTGGGCACCTGGGACCGGTTCCGTAGAGAGAGGTTTTCCTGCAGACTGGTTTCTGGCATGCTGCACCCGTGCCAGTCCATGGACTGGGGCAGTGATGAAATGTAAAATTTGTTAGTACCAGTTCTGTGGGCGTGACTTGGGGGGTGCAATGTGACTGGGTGAGCGTGGCCAGTTTTTTTTTTTTTTTTACTTTTAAAAGCATTCTTTCTACAATCTTAAGAGGTTGCAGAAAAAAATGCTTTTAAAAGCCTCTGATGATCAGGCAACTCAGCTGAGATCATCAGAGGCTTTTAAAAGCATTTTTTTCTACAACCTCTTCGGCGAAGAGCATTTTTTCGGCTGAAGAGGTTGTAGAAAAAATGCTTTTAAAAGTTTTTTAAAAAGCCTCTGAAGATCACGCAGCTCAGATGGGCATGGGGGGAGGGGGCAGGGATTTTTGCTACCGATTCAAACAGGGAGCATTTCACCCCTGCTAGGAACTCATTTGGCTCTCCTCATGCCACTTCTTTCCCACAAGATGCTGGTTTCCTGCTTCGTTATTTTATGAGGCCTGATATCCCACTACTGCATTCCTAATAATTTTCTCCCCAGGGAGAAAGATGAGTTTGGTTGAAAAAGATGTTACTTGTGAAGAGTTTAAGACCAAAATTTTCCTTTAGAATTTGTTCAAAATGCATATGAGAAACAATAAATGGTGAGGACAAATTATGGTTTGCCTAACCATCACTTCACTCATTAATCGAAACAAGCTACTTTAGGGCAGGGGTGAAATGTAAAATTTGTTACTACCGGTTCTGTGGGCGTGGCTTGGTGGAGGGTGGTAATGTGACTGGGTGGGAATGGCCAACTATTTTTTTTTTTTTTGAACTTTTCAAAGCATTTTTTCTAATGCTTTGAAAAGCCTCTGCCGATCAGACAACTCAGCTAGGATCGTCAGAGACTTTTCAAAGCATTTTTTTTACCACCTTTTCGGCCAAGAGGTTGCAGAAAAAAATGCTTTGAAAAGCCTCTGACAATCCCAGCTGAGCTGCGCGATCATCAGAGGCTTTTTTTTTTTACTTTTAAAAGCATTTTTTCGTTGGAAAAGGTTGTAAAAAAATGCTTTTAAAAGTAAAAAAAAACCCTCTGATGATCACGTGGCTCAGCTGGCCATGGGGTGGGGGGCAGGGATTTTTGCTACCGGTTCTCGAAGCACCCGTTGCCATCGCTACCGGATCGTGCGATCCAGTCCGAACCGGGAGCATTTCACCCATGCTTTAGGGCCTTTCATACATGAATCAAGTCACTACACAGAATTTGAAACTAAAGTATCATCATCCTTAATCAACGGTTATTTTGGGGGTATATATATATGTGTGTGTGTACAAGGTTCTAGACATAATTTCTTTGTTATATTACTTTTTTTCCCCTTTTTATTATTGTTTCAAATACCACTTTTCTTGGATTACAGCAAATAAATAGAAATTTGTTATTAATATAAAAAAATGTAATCTGAGTAATCTAAAGAGACAACCACTGTGCCTGTAGAGCAAAATGTGGTAAAAAGAAGAAATTATTAATGCCCTGTTTTAGCACCTTTCTCCATTCAATCAGAAACTCAAAAGATCCCAACCTTTGAAGGTTTACATTCTCCTCCAAAATTGCAGCTTCATTCTCCGAAGCAAGAAAGAGATAACCTGAATGATTAAATTGAATATCAATGGGTGGTTCTCCAACAACACCAAGATGATCCTGAAATGAACAAAGGGATAAAATAAAAATTAATAAAAGTGTGCCTTTTCATGCACCTATATATCACACAAGGCAAATAACAGTTTATCTTTAAAAACTAAATTTTGCTTGGAGCTCAAAATGGGGGGAAATCAGAAATTACCTACTTATCTATACTACTTTTCATAGGTTTCTTTACTTTGGTTTTTTTTTTTTAAAGTATTTATAAATATTAGGTTTTTGGAGCACTAAACTCAAAAGATTTATACTTCTTTTTCGTATCAAAAAGACAATGCAACATCCATTGTATGGTTTGCATTTTCTGGTTATTTTAAGCATTAATTATGTAACTTCAGTAATTATTTCCACTTACTGCTTTATGTCTTTTGAAACCTTTGTTTTAAACACTTTTTTAAAAATAAAGAGAAATATAGCTTATAGATCAGTGATGGCGAACCTTTTAGACACCGAGTGCCCAAATTGTGCGTGTGCGCATGCCCAAACTGAAAGGTGTGTGTGCAAATGTGTGTGCGAATGCATGGACATGTGTGCATGTGCAGCAAAGACCATCTGGGTGGCGGGAGGCAAGGCATCCCAACATCGGCAGTGCGGTGTGAGGTAAGATCTTTTTCTTTCATGAGCTTCTGTTTCATTGTTTGCAGGGAAACAGAAGCTCACGGAAGAAACGCCATGGAGATCTGACCTGGGGTGATAGCACATATGCCAGCAGAGAGGGCCCTGTGTGCCACCTTTGGCACGGGTTCACCATCATGGTTATAGATTCTGGAGAAATCGAGATTATTTCACGATGATTGATAAAATCCTACAAATTCATACAAAAGACCCCAGGATGAGCTCCCCATGAGGTAGAGAGAAATCAGGGATTTACTAAGGCTATTTCACAAGTTCACATCATGCATTTGATAACAGTGAATATAACTAATAAACACTTGATGGAAATGCTTGCAGGTATAATGGATTCATATAATATCTAACCAAGCCTTATCTCTTAGCAATATATCTATCAAGAAGCAATATTTATTACTTCTTCCTGAGCGATTCAGCCAAATTGTTCTTTTTTTTAAAAAAAAGTTTTTTATTTTTTATACAAACATTTAATACATCTGTCATTCCTTCCATGTGACATCTCGGTGTTGTTTCCAATTGTTTTTCTTTTTGTTGTTTCTTCTGCTCCGTTCTCATCGAATCAATTACAATTCATCACTAACAAAATATTCTGATTATAGCATTTTTATACATAACTATTAATTTACTTATTTGTATCTCTTTTCTAACCAATAGTAGAATTGATTCCATATCTTAAAGTATTCTGAATCTCCTTTCTTTAATCATCAAAGTCAATCCATCCATTTCTGCACAATCTAAAAAAAATTAATTACTTCTCCTTCCAAAGGTATTTTCTCTGCTTTCCAATGTTGTGCATAAACAATCCTTGCAGCTGTTATTACATGTATAATCAAATTGCTGAGCACATTGTAAGCCGCCCTGAGTCTTCGGAGAAGGGCGGCATATAAATCAAATTAAAAAAAATAATAATAAAAAAATATTTTCTTTGCTAATTTTTTCTGGCAGGATACCCAATAGGAACAATTCTGGTTTTAAATCAATATGTTGTTGTATCATTTCTTCCAACCATATTTTAATTTTATTCCAATAATTTTTAGTTTCTGGACATGTCCACCAATAAGAACCTGGTAACTGCTGACATTTCCAACATTTAGCTGATTTATCTTTAAACATTAAACATTTAAACAGCCAAATTGTTCTTGATATCCAAGGAACTGCCTAATTCCTTCACTCATTTTTCTCTTTTAAGATTACCTGCGTACTCCACCAAAGGATGCAATGGGGAGAGGAGGTGGGAAGGCAGGGAGGAGGAGAAGCAAATGTTAGCCACAGAACCAAAAACTCAGAGTGCATAACATACATTGATTAAACGCAAGAAGTTTGCTGAGAAAGAGCTCATCCAGATATTTTCTTCCACTGAAAACTGCTGCCGTATCCCTCCGGCAGAAAGAACTGTGGATGCTTTGGAATACTGCAGGGAAACCAGAGAAGTAGCAAGGAGTTACTTAGCTATATTTAAACCTTCCCTCCCCTGAAGTTTTTCAGTCAGACAAATAGTAGCAAAAAGACGAGGAATAAAATTGTAGGACAAAATACTGAATTTGCACATATCGCTATTTTGCAATTTAATGTATTATTTATTCCAATTAATCAAGTGGCACTTTACCCCTTATTTACTGTATTTATTTTATTTATTTATTGGTTCAATTTATATACCGCCCTTTTCTGGAGACTCAGGGCGGCTTACAATGCGTTAAGCAATAGCCTTCATACTTTTGTATATACCTGCTTAGTAGGGCTTTCGCCCCCCCGCCCCCATGGTGTTCTTTTTTATACAAATTCAGTTTATTGCCCCCACAATCCGGGTCCTCATTTTACCTACCTCAAAAGGATGGAAGGCTGAGTCAACCTTGAGCCTGGTGAGATTTGAACATGCAGTAATTGCAGGCAGCTGGTGTTACTTAACAGCACTTTAATCTGCTGCGCCACCAAGGCTCTTCAAATATTACATTATTATCCTATCTTTTCCTGATAAAGTCTCTCCCAACTGTATATTCAACAACACTGAGATAACAAGCTGAGAAATAATATCGATCCAAGATGACCGACTAGGTTAAACTAAACCTTGATGCCAGAGTCTCACAAATGCACTCTGGAACTCACAGCCAAAGTGCAAAACCTGCTCTAGATTTAGTTAAACTATAACTCCCAGAATTTCTTCAAGTGGCCAGGCTGGCTGACCCTGGCTACAGGGACTTTTTCAACAGCCATTAAAGTTCTGCTGATCTAATTACTCTCCAACAGTAAACCTTTAGGAATAAACCTGAATATCCAGGGAAGGGAAATGAAGACAGCACTTCATCGTTAGATAACCCTCAATCTGATGCTTCTTTTTGTTTAAAAGGAACTGAGATAAAAACTCACAGTATTGTCTCTCTCAATTACCAACACTCGAATGGCATTTCTGCGTGTTTCTTTGACTTTCAGCCAGTAGGCAATGGACCAGCCTATTATCCCACCGCCAATGATCACCACATCGGAATGCTCAGGAGGGAGATCTCTTGTTGGAAAGAAGGGATCAAAGTTCTGGAAATTGGTCAACTTCTTAAATTCTGAAAAAGAGTGAAAATTAAACCAGGACAGCCATGTTATACAGTGTTTTGTGCATTCTAACAGCCATTCATGTCTTTATGCTCTTATAAATTCTTATATAACCTCAGGTTCACAAATTTGAGGCTCACTAATTGGACAGCACATAATAAATCTGTCACAGCGACATGGTGGCCTAGAGATGAAGACGCTCGCCTGACAATCAGGAGGCTGAGAGTTCAATTCCAGGCAGCGACAAAAAGAAAATATCTGCTGTGAACTCTGTATAGGCATCAGGAAGGGCATCCGGACAGTAAATGTTCGGTTCCATTCAGTTGCCCCACTTCAATAAAAGGGATTACAGGTAGTCCTCAATTTACGACACAATTAAAATTTATGTTAAGTGAGAAATTTGTTAAGTGAGTTTTGCCCTATTTTACGACTTTATTTGCCACATTTAAGTGAATCATTGCAGCTGTTAAATTAGTAACACAGTTTGTTAAGCGAATTTGGTTTCCTGATTGACTTTGTTTCTCAGAAGGTCACAAAAAGTGATCACATGACCCCAGGACACTGCAACCGTCATAAATGTGAGTCAGTTGTCAAGCATCCAAACGTAAACCATGCGATGCTGCAACGGTCGCGTGAAAAACGGTCGTAAGTCCCTTTTTTTTCACTGATGCTGTAACTTCAAATGGTCACTAAATAGCCCAGCTGCTGTGGCCTAAAGGTGGAGCTCTTGCCTCACAATCAGGAGGTTGTGAGTTCGATCCTAAGTAGAGGCAGATGTAGGGTCTCCTTCTTGGGTAGGGGGTTGGACTAGATGACCTGCAAAGGTCCCTTCCAACTCTCTTAATCTGTTAAACTGTTGTAACTCGAGGACTACCTGTACAGGGTTGTTAAAAGAAAAAAAAAATCAATAAATCAGTTTATTTATTATTTATTTATTGGTTCGATTTATATGCCGCCCTTTTCCAGAGACTCAGGGCGGCTTACAATGCGTTAAGCAATAGCCTTCATACTTTTGTATATACCTGCTTAGTAGGGCTTTTGGCCCCCCTAAGCGGTGTTCTTTTTTATACAAAGTCAGCTTATTGCCCCCACAAACCAGGTCCTCATTTTATCTACCTCGAAAGGATGGAAGGCTGAGTCAACCTTGAGCCTGGTGAGATTTGAACTCGCAGTAATTGCAGGCAGCTGGTGCTACTTAACAGCACTTTAGTCTGCTGCGCCACCAAGGCTCAATAAGTCACGTTAGATCTGCTGATTCCAAACACCTGGGGGGGGGGATTTCTAAATAGGAAAACCGAAGATGAGCTTCTTTAAGGGGGGGAACCCGGAGAGCATCCCCGTCCCCAGAGAAGTGCTGGCTGGGCAGCCCTGCAGAGCCCAGTTTGGGGGCTCAGCTGCCCCACCAAGGATCCCCCAGGCTGGGGTGACCCCACCAGGCAAAACGCTATTCAAGGTTTCAATTCCACGGTTTTCTTCTCAGCCTCCCCATCTCCCGCTCTTGTCCTCACAACAACCCGGACAGGTAGGACAGGCTGCAGGCGGAGAGAAGTCTTTTCCTCCGCCGCCTTGCTCACCGCGGAAGAAATCCCCGCCGCCGCGGACGCTGCTGAGCCGAAGCGGCCTCCGGGGCTCCTCCGGGTTGGCGAAGAGCCGCCGTCGCGCCGTCAGCAAGGGTCGCAAACCGGCCAGCGGGCTCCCTCGGCCGAGCATGGCGGTGCCCGTGTCCGCCCACTTCGCCCCCCCCCCCCGAGGCTCGGCTTGACTTGACAGGCGCCTCTCTGACGTCAGAGCAAAAAAAATCACGTTTAAAATCACCGCCCCCCTTCATCCTCCCTGCTCGAGGACCAATCGGCGGCCACCCCGCAACCCCGCCCCCCCCCCCGAGAGATCCATTCCACGCCGCTCCTCGCTGACGTGTCCAGGGAACTCCCCAAGCCCCGCCCCACTCTCTACGTCACGCGCGGCCTTCGGGAGAGTAGGCCAATTCGAACGTCTTTTCCCTCCTCCAACTCACTATTAGCTCCGCCTCTTCCTCTATCGCGGAGGCCACTTTAAGGCTGTCGTGTCCAACCCCTCCCCCTCCCCCCCGTTTACTTTTCCAACCTATCAATCCTTTTCTTCTCTCTCTATTTCTATCTCTATAAATTCAAGAGGGAAGGCCGGCCTATTTTGAGCATGTTTCCTTCCTGGAGTAAGCATGCTGTGTTTCGAATGACAAAACTCAGGATTTTCACTCACCCCTCATGAATCTAGGCCGTTCCAAAGAAAAAAGGAATAAGTGATAAAGGCGACGGACGTGTCCTGACGGCCGAAACAGCTCTTTACTTTCTATCTCTATGAGCTACGCAAGTCACGCCTCTCCCGGGGACGGGATCCAATCAGACTTCAGGGGCCCGAGATGCTTCCGGCGGATGTGAGTAGTACCTAGAGAATATTCTGACGTGGGTAAGGAAGTCGGGCTGGTTTCCCGGCGTCTTCGGTCCCGTCGGCCCCCCGGTTTCCCCCCTCCCCCCCCGGGTCAGGGCCCGGCGCCCCCGATCCCGCCATGCTCGACTTTTTCACCATCTTCAGCAAGGGGGGGCTCGTCCTCTGGTGCTTCCAAGGCGTGCGCGGCCCCGCGGCGGCCTGCACTGCACCCGTGAACGCGCTGATCCGCTCTGTCCTCCTCCAGGTAAGAGCCCCACCCCCACTCCGGCCCCCTTTGCACCTGAGGTCTTCGCGGGGGGTCGCATATTTCGTCCACGCGGGGTGATGACGTGGGTTGGGGGATGGGGGAGCCCCAGACGGTCTGGGCGGAATTCACGAAGGCTTCCCTTGTTAATCCTGCGATGGGAGACCACCAGGAGATCACAGGAAGAATGTAGAAGCGGGCAGCGGCCAAAGAGGGAGAGAAATCAAGGAGTCGATCTGGTCTGAGATCAATTAAAGGGAACTTTCATCTTATTTGATCATGAAGCCCCCCCCCCCTTTTTTTTGGACCTTCTGTCTTCCCCCATTATCTTCACTCCTCCACCTTCCCAGACATCCCGTCAATCAACCTTTCAGTCCGTTTGGCCCTTTTTAGAAGTCTTTAACGGCTTGATGCTACGTCTAGGATGCAGTTGAAATAGCAGGGTTAATTCATGACTTCTGTATAATGATATATAAATACAAGTTATACATAGTTATATAAACCGCTCAAAAAAATAAAGGGAACACAAGCAGAAGACATCCGAGATCTGAATGAATGAAATAGCCTTATTAAATACTTTGTTCGTTACACACAGTAGTTTTGTGTTCCCTTTAGTTGTTTGAGCAGTGTATAAACTACTGTATGTAAAGAACAAAGTATTTAATAAGGCTATTTCATTCATTCAGATCTTGGATGTCTTCTGCTTGTGTTCCCTTTATTTTTTTGAGCAGTATACTTATAAATACAAGTTATACATAGTTATACACTTATTATAGTTATATATTTTCCGTGCGGCTGTTGCAACAATAACACCCTGTATGCTTAATATAATTGTGCCTGAGTAATAGTTAAGAACACAGCTTGAATAAACAGGATCTTCCCTTTAATTTGCATGCCTATCAATCAATATTTTGAGTAGTTCTTGCAGCATCTTGTAATTGGGGCACTTTGTCCTAGGAGTCTATTTGGGACAGGCAAAGTTACCCAGCATACTGCTCTGTCATTGAGCCTACAGCAAATGTTACAAAGGGACTAGATTCTTTCAGTATGGTTTTCTTTGCTGTAGTATGGTTCTTTTCTTTCTTTTCATCTCAGACTAAACTAGCAGGGATTTTGTTTTGGTGGGATGGGTGGGTAAGTGTTCAACTGCATGACTATCATCTGTTTCTTTGTCATTCTTTGTGGCCTTTAATAATTATACTAGTTAACTCCAAGCTTCGCTGTTACCGTATCTGAGAGATTAAATGTGCAAGTGGCATGTTACTTTAAGCTATAGGTAACTAGCAGTTTTCAATTTATTCTTAGCGCCTAAATCAAATTGAAACAACACACAATGTAACATGTTTCATGAACCGTATTGTATAAATTTCACCATACTGTATAAATTTCAGTCAGATTATTTGAGCTAGATCTTTTCGACCATAGGTCTTCCCTCCTTCCAAAATATTCCTGTACTCAAAGCCTGCTTTTTAAGTAAGATAACTCAAAAACCTCTCCCCCCTCCCAATCACAACTTTGAGTACCAGATGGTTCTGAAGTCTTCAGGACTTGTTTGGCATTATTATCCATTTATATCTAAAAGCTTTCCTTTACCTGATGATTTCAAAATCTATGCTGATGAGTCAGATTGTACTGTGTTCCACGGGATTGAAGCTATCTGCTTTCCCAGGTCCCTTGCTAACAGGCCTTAAAAGGGCTACTTAGCAACTTCCAGATGGTCTTTTTCAACTTTGCATTTGCTGGTTCAGAAGGCATGACATTAATGAATTGGTATATGGTACTCAAGCATCTAAAACTAGTCCAAGATAAGTTAAAGATAAGATTGATAAGATTGATTTTCATTGATTTTGGATTTCCAGAATCTGAAACAACCCTTCTTGAATTTGTTTTTTTTATATTTACCATACTCAGGTGCCACTTCCTATGCTATGTCTTCTTAAAGAATTGACAAGAAAAGTAACAATAAAATACATTACCACAATGTGAGATTATATTCACTAAAAGAGGCATTTTCCCAACATTCATATTTGTGAGTTTTTAACGCATTCATACATTAAGCAGATCCCTGATCTCAAGGTGGAGAGCCTGGAGCAGTGCAGCACAGGCCCCACAGCAGAAAAGGATCGTCTGGAAGTAGCTGTGAGATGACTTTCAATGGTTCTCGACACACATGGTGCACTAGAAGCCGTGTAGCAAGAAATGCTCAAATGAGAACATTCTGTACTTTATCCTACTGATCTGACTTTTATTTTATAAAAATATTAATCTTAAGAAATCAGTTACCATGCAAGTTGTAATTGGGCTAATTAATAAGATTTACGGAGAACAACGTAAATTGGTTTCAACTAGATTCCCCAGGTTCCACATAGGATCACAGATAGGATCCCATTGAGCTGAATTCCCTTTTAGTTACTTGCATTGTCTTTGCTCTCCATTTTCTATTTTAAATTTATACATTGTCTAGGTTTTACATAAATTGGGTCTTTTAGTTTATTGTTTGTTTTCCCATCATATGTTGGCCAGAGAGACATTGAGTTGGGGAGCCTTATAAATCCAGTAAATCAATAATCACTGGGACACATGCAGGCTGCTCAACTGGCACTACAAAAGCTTTAAAACCTTCCTATGGGTCTCATATTGTTGAATGGATTGTGGTATACTTTTAGCAGGGACAGGTTGTATCTCTTGAAAACTAAGGTCTTGGGGGTGGGTAGGGGAATCAGTGTGCTTATTCAACCACTTGCCCATTGGAGATTGCCTCTCTCATGTTGGTCTGCACTCTACTCCCCACTGCCAAGAATAATTGCAGAAGCCACGTTTGACATGTAGATCTTGTGTTTCATTATGTTAATTTTCTTCTTTTCAGGAGCGAGGTGGCAGCAACTCTTTCAACCATGAAGCCCTTACCCTTAAATATAAACTGGACAATCAATTTGAGCTTGTATTTGTGGTACGTATGCTGTTTTGTGCTGAAAGAAAGAGGCTTCAAAAGCAAATGAATATTAAACTGAAATTAAAAAGTTTCATCATTATTGTCTAGTTTTGTAGAACAGGTGAAAAATATGTGGCCTTTTACAAGTGACTAAATTATTAACTCCTTGTAGTGCAGTTAGTGATGAAGAACATTATGAGTCACAGTTCAGCAACATATTCTTCCTTCCCAATGTTGTAATCCTATTGTGTTGAGGTTCACAAATCACACCATTGTCATGGAATGTTTAATCCTGCTTTGTCTGATAAACTATGGTTGGCTGGAACCACAAGATGTGACGCCAGAACCAAATGCATCTCATGTTTTATGGAGTCTGTAAGCCTAATGTGTCATGATAGCAGTGACTTATAAATGTTCTTTTCTATTTGAATCATTCATTTGTTTAGAAAGCACATTAAAAAATCTAGTCTTTTTTGTGTGTGTCCTTCTGCTTGTGTGAAAAGAAACATAGAATGGAGGCAACTGATTCATATTGTGGACTATTAAGGCAGAAGAATTTGCACATCCTTAAATATGAGCCCTCTTAACTATGTACCTTTTTTTCTTAACCACACGACTTCTCTTCTGCAGGTTGGATTTCAGAAAATCTTGACTTTAACCTATGTGGATAAGTTGATAGATGATGTCCATAAAGAGTTCAGAGATAAATATCGAAACGAGTTTCAACAGAAGGGAACTCTTGGGATCCTTAATGGCACCTTTGATTTTAAGGAGGACTTTCTACGTCTCCAGCGGTAACAGAATCATCGCTTTTATGGTCACACACGTTCTCCTGGTGTTGACTTATCCCAATTGCTTTATCTTTTGCAGCTGAAAGACCAGTGCAAATCGCTGAGAGCTGAGCAAAATAAAAGGCTGTGGATGGTCCTTATGTTCAGTTTAGTTCAATTCAGTTGTTGTGCACTTTGCTGTAGTGTACTTTAGGAATTTTGAAGCTATTTGCTTTGTCTTGGCTATCAATTTAAATTTGTGTTCAAAAACCCACCCATTCCAGAGCTGCCAAGTTCTTCCCAGCTGTAGGCTAGCATGTTAACTATACCCAGTCTTATGACTGGTGATATTGAGATAGGTAGCTTGGTGTTCATCAGATTCTTAGATTCCTGGCCGCTAAGAGTGCTGGCAAGTAGGACTTGGTCCAGAATAATGGATGTAGTAAGAGCTGTGGTGGCGCAATGGTTAGAATGCAGTATTGCAGGCTAACTGCCCACAGCCAGGAATTCAACCATGACCAGTTCAAGGTAGACTCAGCCTTCTAACCCTTCCAAGGTTGGTAAAATGAGGACTTAAGATTGTTGGGGGCAATAGGCTTACTCTGTAAACTGCTTAGAGAGGACTGTAAAGTAATATGAAGCCTAAGTGCTATCGCTATATATTTCTCATTTAAAGTAGATCATAGCAAGGGTTCCTAAAAGTTTTGTCATCACATCTGTGTAATCTCCACATTAGAGGACCTCCTCTAGTACATACCTCCTCTAAAAATCAAAGCACCAAAATGAACACAAATGACAATGAAAGCAATACAATAAAGCTTTAGGAAAGGTGGTTTATTGTAATCATGTACAACTAATGCCTTTCTCCTTCATGCCCCTGGACTCTTGTCAGAAATTTCCCAAGGGAGGTTGACCTCACATACTGGGAAATCCTGGCTTAAGGGATATAATCTTGCTAGGAGATGTTTTCTTCTGACTAACAGAAATAGAACTGACACAGAACGTTATGCAATTGTCTTGACAAACCTTGAACTCCTCTTACTCTCTCCCTGCATAAAAGAGGAAAGGAATTTGAAATACCTGTTTGTGATAACAAACTTCTCTTATGAAAGTATGGATGTATGCAGTGTGTGCAATCCATATTTAGAAGCCAGGCAGTTACCCCAAAATAAGATCAGTTAATACCCTCCTATGCTAAGAATAATTCAGAAGGGCCCTATTTTTAGGATCAACCAGGAAACTGATTTATAAGACAGTCATTTTTTAGGAAATATTGTGAAGGAGCCTTGGTAGTACAGTGGTCTAAAGCACCCTGTTATTAAGACCAGCTGCCTGCAATTACTGCAGGTTCGAATCTCTCCAGGCTCAAGGTTGACTCAGCCTTCCATCCTTTCTAAGGTAGGTAAATTGAGGACCCAGTTTGTGGGGGCAATAAGCTGACTTTGTATAAATATACAAAAAAAAAGGATGAAGGCTATTGCTTAACTCAGTGTAAGCCGCCCTGAGTCTCCGGAGAAGGGCGGCATATAAATCAAATTAAAAAAAAAAAGGATATATTCACAGACACATTTGGGAGAAGACATAATCACTGCAAATAACATTGAAATATAGCTACAGTACATAGGTCAAAATCATGTCTTGAAGTGCCCAGTAGGAGGAAAGGAGGAATGGAGGGAAGCAGATTCTATGCATTAAACATGTGGGCGTTTTTCATGGCATTCCTAATATTACATGATTTTTCCTCTTTCTGATCAGGGAAGCAGAGGAGAGCAGTAAAATCCGAGCTCCCACTGCCATGAAGAGTTTTGAACAATCAGCAAAGTCCCAAAAAACCGTGAAGTCTATGATAGAAACTCGGGGAGAGAAACCAAAAGAAAAAACTAAGAATAAGAAAAACAAAGGTTCCAAAAAGGAAGGTGAGTTGGTATTGGAATGAGCAATGACTCATAACCCTGAAGAACAATGGGATTTGTGTTTGTGGTACCTTGTAATGTATCTTGTGAGGGTACATTCAGCTTTACAGCTGCTTTCTGCCCGTTCCTGTTTCACAACATTGTATGGGACAATGACATCTTTTTTTAAATTTCAGCTCAAGGAAATGAAATGGCTGCAGCTCCCAAAACCGCTCCTGCCGTTAAGCTGGACCCTCCTCTTCCAACTGGGGAAAAGGAAGAACTGAGCAAGGATGAAATTCTGAGGAAGAACCGGGAAGAATTCTTCAAGAAACGGCTGAAGGGTGGAGAGAAGTCCAAGTAAGCGAGGCCAATAACTGGACAAGTTGGATGGATGTCTCTTGTTTCTTCATCCAACAGAACCTATCTTGGACGGTTGTATGTCTCCAGATATGCCCTCCAAACATCTAACATTACTCTTTACCGCAATCAGCCAGGATAAGTACTATATCTCCACAAAGCTTTCGAGGAATGTTTCATTTCAGAGATGCTTCAAAGAAGGGTCTCTTTGATGTGTTTCATTTTTGCAAAGCAGGCATAAGTGAAACACGAAGCGAAATGGCTGTGGTGCTTTGCTTTGCTTTGTCCAGTTGCCTCACTCTAAAACCCCACTAACTGGAAGCTGCTTCTGTGCAGGCACAACACATGGACAAAAACCTCTTTCGGTTAGGAATTGCCAGACTCTTTGTTACTACAAAGATGCAAACTGCCTCAGCAAGACCAACCATTTTAACTACCGTATTTTTCGGAATATAAGACCCACCGGAGTATAAGACGCACCTTAGTTTTTGGGGAGGAAAATAAGAAAAAAGCTGATCAGCGGGTGGACCGGCCTCCCAGAATACCCCCAATCAGGTGTTCCCAGAGGTGAATTTTAGCAACAGGTTCCTTGGTTGTGAGCTCTGTGCCTTGCTTTTTTTTTCAGCCTCTGAAACTTCTGAAACTCTGTTTCAGAAAAAACTTTTTTTTCTGCCTCTGAAAGCCTCCAAAACAGCTTCAGAAAAAAAGCCTCTTAAGCTTCGTTTCAGAGGCTTTTTTTCTGAAGCTCTGTTTCTGAGGCTTTTTTCAGCCTCTGAAACCTCCGTTTGAGAGTCTGGGCAGGGATACATTCGGAGTATAAGACGCACCCAGATTTTTACCTTTTTTGGGGGGGAAAGGTGCGTTACACTCCGAAAAATATGGTAGATGAGGTATAATATAGAACACAACCTATACCTTGCTCAGTGTAGCAGATTGCAGGTGCCACGTTCTCAAGGAGGATTGCCAAAATCTCTCAAAATTTTGAAATCTCAGTAGTTCTGAGCAGTTTATTATTTTATTAGATGGAGCCGGGGGCAGTTTGTATTTCTAATCCCTTCTCTCTATGGTCCAACCAAATTGCATGTATTGTCATTCGGAACAGGAATTCTGCTTAGCTCGGTACGGAGATCTAAAGGACTTTCCCTTTTGCCTCCCTTAGCAAGTCTCCAAAGCCGGATGCTCAGAAGGACAAGGGGAAGAAGCCCCGTGTGTGGGATACAGGGAACTCTAATGCCAAAGTACTTGATTATAGTAACTCCACTACTAATGGAAACACAGACGCTTGTCCCATTGAGAATTATGATCCAGAAATGGTAAGATCTCCACTTTCCTGTCCTTCTGGTGGCTTTGTCTGGAGCCTTGATTAGGGTTCTCCATAGCTAAAGTGATTTTTCTTGCACTGAAATCTTCAGCAAAGATTATCAGGGCTTCTGTATCACGAGACATTAGTACAGACATTTCCACTAAAGCAAACACGTTGTTCTAATCAATGGTTGAGCCACATTTGCAAAAGTAAAAGATTAACTGAATTCTGATTGAACCACCCTTTATTAATTAAGCCACAGTAAGCGATGTTTGCTCATGGGCCTAAGACAAACTGTTTCTGGTTCAGCTGCTAGTAGATGGAAGTCGTGAGCCTGGCCGTCTTCTTGATCTTGAGTATGATAGTGAGGAGGATCCCGGAGAAGAGGACAAAGTGGTTCCAAACTCTTCAAACACAAGGTAAAATCTCTGGGCCTCTTGATCTGCTTTGCAAAGTAACTTGCAGGTGTGGGCGCCATTGTGAAGTTTCCTTGATTTTTACAGATTGTAACTTTTAATGCGTTTATGGCTTAGAGCAGGGTTTCCCAATCTTGGCAGTTTTCAGGTATATGGATTTCAACTCTCCAAATTCCACAGCCAGCATAATCATTACTGTGAATTCTGGGAGTTGAAGTCCACACACCTTCAGTTTACCAAGATTGGGAAATGCTATCTTAGAGTAATGTGTGAACTCAGTCTCTGCTTCAGACAGAATCCCTCTGGTGTTGGAACAAGAAGTAACTGCCACGAAGAACAGCTGCAGGGCATGCTAAGGCCTTGAAATTATGGTCTATTCTGATATGGAAAAGAGTGAGCTAGAAGTAAAATGGACAGTCAGCATATTCATGATACACCTTAATTCCCAATCTTTGTCTCCCTTACTAATATTTATGTCTATGCCTTTTCCCATCTTATAGCATAATTCCCTTTTCAATAAAACAAAAATCAAACGCTAGTCACGGAATACTTAGTATGTAAATGATTTTGCTTGCCAACACACATGTAAGCACTTTCCCGATTCTGTGCCTTTGTTCTCATGATTTGGGAACGTATTTCAAGAGACCGGTGTCAGTTTGAAAGTAGTTTGCAAAAGGGCAAGCTGATGTTCTTCAGATATTGTGCTTTACAACTGTCATAAACCATTGGTCACGTTGACTGGGGCTTATGTTTAACTGAAGCTCAAAACAATTGGAGGATATCCGCTTAGAGAGGGCTGTAAAGCACTATGAAGCGGTATAGAAGTCTAAACAACAACAACAACAACAACAAAAAACAAGAAGTTGAGGATCCTGATGAAGGAACATGCACTAAGAAACTGCCATTCTATATTTTGTAGCTCATGTGCTCTTCAATATTGGGGTGTTTTGTTCACCCCATGTCAGCTTGCTGAAAAGTAACTTAGAGAAGTTGTGAAAGAATGTTTCAAAACAAGATCATATCACTAAATGTCTATGGAGTCTCTCAGTCATCCAGATCATGGTTGTCTCAAAGGTGCTTTAGTCCAGATGCTTTTTTTCAAAAGCACCTTTGGGACAAGATCATATCACTATTTTACTGAAGAGGGGGAACTTGAGGAAACTCCTTTATTTGATTCGCTTTTTCCACTATGTTAACCTCTCCTTCCTGTTTCCAGCAAGAAGAAAAGTGGTCTTGGAGGCATGTTTGGGATGCTGAAGGGCCTTGTGGGTTCTAAAAGCTTGTCAAGAGAGGATATGGAGCCTGTGCTGGAGAAGATGAAAGATCATTTGATCGGTAAGCTGATTTCCTTTGGCCAGAGGTCAATTTTGGGCTTCATACAGTGATGCTACATCAAGGCATTCTACTTATTCCCCCAGCAGAGTCAGAAAAGCTGGCCATGTTAGTTGGGGCTTGGAAATGATGAGTTTCTGTCTTGAAGGCTAAATGAAAGTAAGGTAGAGCAAGGAAAGAGTTTCAAGATTTGCAACTCCCCAAATTTCTTACAAAATGCATTTTGTATCATTTCATGTATTTCTTCTTGATTCTACCGTATTTTCAGAACAAAGTCTCCTTGGTTTATAACTTAGTCAACGCCCCAAATGCCTTTGACTTTCCTTGCTTTCAGAGTTGATCCTCCAGTTAAGATGCAATTTTCTAATCTAGAACTATTGGAGATTGGACAGAATCTCTGGAAGGGCTGTCAGAACTTGGTTTAGTTCTGTATACTGCAGAATCATCTGTTGGTTTTTTAGAGAGATATAGAGGCCGTGGGGATATGTAGAAGCTATATATCTTGAAACATCAGTCAGATTTAGGAAGATTTGAATTTATAGCAGAACCGAGCAGCCCGCAAATCCCATTTTCACAGCCCTTATAGTTTTGATTGTTAAGATGTCTCTTTGTCTTTCCTGAATAAATGAAAACTGGAGGGATTTTTTTCCATAAAATCATCTGTGACATCTGCACTTCCTTTCCTCCCTCACATTCACAGCTTAATTCCATCTTTGAAGCATTAGATGGTATGCATGGCCAAAGCTTACTATTTCCCAAAGTAACTTCCTGACTACAGAAGAAGCTGAAAGGCTCAACTAAGGGATGCTGGCTTCAAATCTAGAATGAATGTAGGCAGCACTGTCTTACCTCATTTGTTACAAGACTCAAGTGCCTTACAATTCAAACTAGAAACATTAGATTCTTAACTCACCATGTGCCTTTTCTTTTCCCAAAGCGAAGAATGTTGCTGCTGAAATTGCAGTTCAGTTGTGTGAATCTGTTGCAAAGAAACTGGAAGGCAAAGTGATGGGTACCTTCACTAGTAAGTGTTTCTAACTTTCTGGTAGCTTTTCCCCATATTGCAGACTATCTCATCTGTTGTGACCATCCTTGGATACGAACCTAAATACACTCATTCATTGTGGAATCCATCTATCAAAGTAGCTTGGTTTTTCTGGATTAGATTGTTCGCAGTCTTCCATCAGAAAAAACAGCATACATCACAGTAGAGCTATAACACTCCATTTGCCCAATAGAGCAGGGGTCCCCAACCCCCAGGCCATGGCTCAAAACCCGTAGCCCGTTCAGAACCAAGTTCCACTTGTACATGCTGCATGCTCTTCATGCACACCTGCCTCTCACATGGAACCATCCCCGCGACCCCCACCAGGTTGCCAAGACTGCTGCAATAGAGCATACTGCAAGTGTACCAGTCTGTAATGATTTCTGTTGTTCTATTCCATTCCCAACTAGAAAGAGATTGTGTTAAATCCAAAGCATAATCCACCAAAAGAATATCTCATTAAATGTTTTGATGAGGGTGGAGGAGATACCTACACAGAAACATTACACATGTGGCACACTTAAGAGTAACTAGGCTGTAGTTCAGTTTGCAATTTGCTGGTATCCTTGATTAATCTTGCCCTAGGCTGTCTATCTGTTCTCCACATTTGCTATGAGGTATGGGAGTTTTCTATGAAATTACATCATATGGAGGAAATATATTGCTCACTTTCAATTTTCCAGCGGTGACATCAACTGTGAAGCAAGCCCTTCAAGAATCTCTGGTGCAGATCCTCCAGCCTCAGCGCCGGGTGGATGTCTTGCGTGATGTGATGGATGCTAAGGTTCACCGCCGACCTTACGTTATCACTTTTTGTGGCGTCAATGGAGTTGGGAAGTCAACCAACTTGGCCAAGGTATCGTAGAGGCTTACCTCTGTGTTTGTAAGCAAATGGAACTTTGAATCTACTAAAGTCTTTTAATATCCCAAGATTTCAGACTGGCATAGGGAATCATTTTATGGAGATGTAGACATAGGAGGCTCACTTCTTGCTTAAGGTCTTCTGCTATAAAGCATGGTGTAAAATGTTGCTCATTTTCTTGATCCCTACCTTCTTCAGAGGAAAATGCAGGAAAGATGATTCTCTTGTCCTTAAAGATAATATATTAATTTATTAATGTATTGGGTTATGTGCTCAGAAGAGTTAGCAAGCTCATGTTCTTCTGCCCACCTCCAGATTTCTTTCTGGCTGATTGAAAACGGGTATAGTGTCCTCATTGCTGCCTGTGATACCTTCCGTGCCGGAGCTGTGGAGCAACTACGTACTCATACTCGCCGCCTGAATACTCTGCATCCACCAGAAAGCCACAATGGTCGCACCATGGTGCAACTTTATGAGAAGGGATATGGGAAGGATGCAGCCGGCATTGCCATGGAGGCAATTTTATATGGTAAGGCCTATGCGATAAAGTTCACGGATTACTGTATTTCGGAGTTATAAGATGCACTTTTACCCCCCAAAAAGTGGTTGGAAAAGTCTGTGCGTTTTATACAGCGAATATTGCAGTGGGCGGGGGAGGGGAGTTGGTGTGGCGCCGATCAGCTGTTCTAAACTGGGCTGCAGCAGCGGTGGCAAATGGGCCACGCCAAACGAGCCACGGCAGCAAACGGGCAGCGGTGGCAAATGGGCAGCAGCAAACTGGCCATGGCAAATGGGCCAGATGAATACCGAATGGATGCTGGGAGGCAGAGGAAGATTTTTTTTTCTTGTTTTCCTCCCCAAAAGCTAGGTGCATCTTATAGTCCGAAGAATATGGTACATTTCTGGCCCCACCCAATCATGTTGGTGCTCGAAATGTCTTTTTCTTCTCCTGCCTTTGCTCTCCACTTCTGAAGGTGCTACAGAATATATACCATTCTGACCCAGCCTTATTCCTTTAACCAAGGATGCACCATTTCACCCATCTTTCTTCTTTCCAGCACGCAACCAAGGTTTCGATGTAGTTTTGGTGGACACAGCAGGCCGGATGCAAGACAATGCTCCCTTGATGACAGCTCTGGCTAAACTCATTGCAGTTAACACCCCAGATCTTGTTCTGTTTGTGGGTGAAGCTCTGGTGGGTAACGAGGCTGTGGATCAGCTGGTAAGTGTTTCATCATTTGTGGAGGATGGCTTGAGCGATCGTAGTTTGGTTCACATTACAGTATCAAAGCTAACTATAATATCCAAAGGATAAACCAGAGATGACCCACTTGCAAACGTTTAACTTCCAGTTTATCTTAGAAGTCATTGAGGATTGTGCCTCTTCCACCATTTGGCAACCTTCTGGAGAGTGGTTTTTTTTTTAACCAAAAGAACCCTTGATCATTCACATCATTCAATTCACAGTGGATTTGAGCCTCCCATTAATCTGCAAACCCAGTCATCTAATCCATCTCTCATTTGAATGGTTATCATGCAGTGTGTTACATTCAGGAATTAGGCTGTAGATCACTTGTGTGGAACTCTGAAGGTTCTACCACACATAATGTGAACAAAAGACAAAAGTGTATTTATATGCAGATTTTTCCAAACCCATTTCCTTTTTTCCTTCCACCACTCCTTCAGGTCAAATTTAACAAAGCTCTTGCGGATTACTCCATCGCTCAATCCCCACGTCTCATTGATGGAATTGTTCTCACCAAGTTTGACACCATTGATGACAAGGTAAGCGTGGGGTCATTTGAACTCCTTGCTTGTGACAGGCAGAACCTTTGACATGTTTTGGCTGGGGCTGGGGGGTGTCTTAAACCAACCTGGCAGCCTCTAGGCAATTTTTGTGGAAGGCTCAAGAATTAAAGAATTGCAAGAAGCTCCAAGCCTTACTTGCCTGATATGATGGCCACTGAATAGAACAAAAGGGCTGCATTTCTGGCTGCAAAAAACCCAATACTGTTCAGTTTGCTTTGTAGATTAATTATGGCAACCAAAGTATTGATCCTTTTGCAATTATACCCATGGAGATATATAAGGTTGTTTGGCTTAAAACAGCTTTTCAGGTTTATCCTGATTTGCTTGGTCCCCTGAAGGTCTGTAACATACCTGCCCTTTGCTTTCCTTCCCAGGTTGGTGCCGCAATCTCCATGACATACATCACTAGCAAACCAATCGTCTTTGTGGGAACTGGACAGACCTACTGTGACCTACGTAGCCTTAATGCCAAGGCTGTAGTTGCTGCTCTTATGAAGGCCTAAGCATCCATCATTGCACCAAATTCCTGTTTGCCGATGTCTTAGAATGTGCTTTCCAATGTGACTTTTCCTGGAAGCTTCCCCCCCCCCCATCCTTTCATCCTTTGCTTACTTTTTTTTTTTTTTTTTTGGGTATAGTGCAACAGAGAATAGAGGAGCGCTAGGAAAAAAATAAAATAAAGCCACTGTCCTCATTTCTTTATATATTGCACACTTTCCTCCCTGCAGTGCATGGGGTTCAATTTTAGCTGCCTGTCTTCAGTTGTGTTCCACTTATTTAAAATGACTTTGTCCTGCTCTAAAGTTCTTTGAGACAAGTCTTTCTCAAAACACCTACTCTAAAGTATCTCTTTACTCCATGCTCCCTTGTCTAGTAAAGCCTTTTTTTCCCCCTTGCTCCCTTGGTCGCTCTCTCTAGCTCATCCTGGGTTAGTGGTATCACAAGAGTTGAGGAAGAGAATTGTGCTCCAGCCTTTGGGCTGACTGACATACCTCAGATTCTGCCTTGGGCCTGAACAGCCGCTCTGGATTACATTTCTGGGGATTAGAAACCAAAGGGGTGACGCCTGGACAAATGGCTCTTTCCTAGCAGTTAAATTAGCCGCCCCAATTATTGTGTAGTGCAGAGATAGAGGCCACTAATTTTGTAAGCTTCATAAGCTGGCTTTGATCACAATTCCCCAACTGCAGACCAAAAAGAATCCCACAACAGAGTAAGGGCAAATTAGTTCTCTGAGGAGGAAGTATGAATGTGAGGGCTGCCGATTCTTTTACAAAGTCTTCTCATCAACCCCTTATGCATTAAGCTTGTCTGAATTGTCTATGATGACCCCACGTGTATCTTTGTACACTATCTTCAATCCACATCAGAGATGGTTGTGTTCCTGATAATTCTCTACGGACAGTTCCTTTAACTGGCCCCTTCCCCAGTCAACAGGGTCCTTCCCCTAAAGGGAAAAATAAATCTTTGTATGGATTTTAATTTTGGCAGATGAGCTTCTGGCCTAAGGAGTGGGTTTAATGATTTCTCTCTCCTCCATAAAGAAGCAGGCTCTGGAAGTCACTGCCTCGCCTCCCCCATCAAAGGGGAGGGATACACAACCAGCCAGCAGGAGCCACTGCATGCTATCCCATCTGCACTGGCTTTTGATTTCCAAACCAACCTGTCTGCTTTTTTCTATCCTTCCTCCACTAGGAATAATCCTGGTGGCTGCCTGCTGCATTCCTCCCTTTCCTCCTCCTTTCAGAGTGCCTCTTGATCCTGATATAAAGTGCTATGTTGAATAACACCAATGTCTCTACAAAGACGCCTTGGTAGCTCGGCATTGCAAATGTGCTCTAGTGCAATAAGTTGAATGCTGCCTGCTGAAAATTTATATAAAATTTCTAAAACCTTTTCTTTGTCTTCCTGAATTTGAAAAGCCGGCTTCTCTAAGATCAAGTGTGATCGACAGGTTTTCTAGGTATGCAGATTACTCACTTTCTGTTCTATTCTTGCTAGGCCCATCTGTAGGATTTTAGGGCGGCTTTGCAGCAGCAGGACTCATGAGGCTGCTATTGTTGAGAATGGATACATCCCCATGTTACTTTAAGCCTGTAGTTTGATCTGAACAAGCAGGAATAAAGGCTACGTTCCCTGTCGGGCCACCTGCTCACTGGACAAGTTGAAACAAAAATCTGAAAAGTTTTGTTTATCCAGTTGCTTTGCCACTTGTCTATTAAAGACCAAATTAACACACAAGCACCAACCCTTCACTTGATTTATTTTTGGCTTAGTGTCATATACAAACCACCAGATTAGATTGGTCAGTTAAACAATAGCTTTAAAAGATCACAATTTAGTAATATATAAAAGCAGACAAAATAAAGTTAAATAAGTCTAACTAAGCGAGCTTCAGACCAGCATTCATCGAACAGGTAAACCACAAATTAGTCAACTATTATTTTAGTACACTATTGTGCCAACCCAGAATTTGGGTAGCTATGTAAACCATGAGTTAAACCAAAAGTACTGTATGCATATTATGCTGATTACCACCATGATTAGCAACCATAATTTACATAAAGCTCATGTCAATCAGAGACAGATGAACTTCTTTTTAAAATCCTAGGCTCAAATTTATACAAAGTCTAAAAGGTTTAGAAAATTAGACTTTAAAAAAAAATGTTTACGTGGCTCAGTCTAAATTTTTACAGAATATCAAAATAGAGGTAATAAACTCAGTTTTGATAGGATTGGGTGTTTTTTTTAAAAAACACAAAACCTAAATAGAAAATGAGATCAGATTGAATAAACATATCTTCATCTCTGGGAAAATCTCTTGGAAGGAGATATAATGGCTTAAATCTACTGCAATGTTTCCCAACTTCAGCAACATTAAGTTGTGTGGACTTCAATTCCCAGAATTCCTCAGCCAGCATGCAGTCATATAACTACAGAACCTGCATGCCACTTGCTCTGGCAACATGCCAAGCGTTCTCAGTTACTCCCCAAGAATCTTCAGTTGTTGTCTGTCCTCAATGAAGGGAGACATTATAAGAATACGGAGAATCATAAAAAAAGGCTGGCTGGAAACCACACAAAATGGCGGACAGGATTAACTTCTAGCTCCCAGAAGACTGAAAAGGCACAGGTTTGAGTTTACCACCATATGGCAAACCACCAATTATCTCAACCATACATACTTTTTGTAGAACCCCGAATGTACGGAGTGGTAACTTAACGGCAGCTTTGAGAAATTCTCTCTTTTGAGAGGAGCAGTCTGTATATGAAATACAGATCCTCCATGCATCATATTACTTCTCTAAGCAGAAGTGATGCCTCTCACCCCCTAAGGATTCTCGATGCTTGAACAGGCTAGGCATTTTTTCCACAACGGGATCTTGCAAAGAAAAGAACTGGGAAAACGTGCTGTGGAATGTGCTTCCTGTTACTCAGCATCAAGGTCTATTAAACAATCAGGAGTGTTTTTCTGCATTAATTCATCAGGAACAATATCAATGTGTCCTGTAGGTCTCATCCAGTTGGTCCAATCTCTGCAAATGAATGGACAAATATCTGGATATTGCCCTAATTACTCTACACATGGGAAACATGCAATCTGTTTCACCTGACCAAACCAGATTTCAGAGAGTTCTTACTTAGGCTAAGGTGTCCTGTAAAACATGGCAGTTCCCCTTTTACCAAGTATTCCTCCCTAAGAAACAAAATAAGTTTTTAAATTAGTTTGGTGGCAATATCCATTGGATTTATTGCTTTTCTTCACTTTTCTCTGCTAACACAGAACTGTCACAAAAAACACCACCTTAATCTGTTTTATTGGGAGTTTTGAAGCAGGGAAGCATCTACTGCCGTTCTTCCTAGGGCATTTTCCATCCCCTGTAAGGTACTTTCTGCTATGTTTAGTCCTAAGCTTCTACCACACGTAAAAAGACAATTTTGGTGTGAGTGGTAGCTGCTGGTTAGCAAGATTCATCTTCCCAGCTGCAAGGAATTCTGAATATTAAGTAAGTTCTGTACCTTTGTTTTCAATACGCACAGTATCTGTGCCATTCAGTTGTCCCCCCTGTCGTGAACCTGGAAGGAAGAAAAAACAAGAGACCTTAAAACAGAGTTGAAAGTCAAAGAATGTATGAAAGAAATCCAGAAGCATTTTTAGGACCTAAACTAAATCCCTAATTGGAAAACCTCAGTCTAAACTTCTAAAAAACGGGTAGGTCCAATACAATCTGAACCAGATTAAGCTGTGTATGTAATTTATATTGATTGTTGTAAATTGTAACCTACATTTAAATATTGTTTAGAGCACAGTTAATACTGCACTTCATAAATTATCCCCGTCTGTCGCATTAAAAAGAAGTCAAAGGCAAATCTTGGGGGAGAGGGAGGCACACCCAAGAACTCAGGTCATACACCATCCAGTATCACTCTAAAGCAGTGTTTCTCAACCTTGGAAGCTTGAAGATGGGCGCTGCTGGCTGGGGGATTCTGGGAGTTGAAGTCTACCCATCTTCAAACTACCAAGGTTGAGAAACACTGCTCTAAAGTGAAATGGACCGATTCTAAATTTGATAAATCTATGAAATGAGTAAGATCTGTTTGTCTTTGGGATTTCTGGACACACCAGTAAACTCATCTGTTAGAAAACAAATTTATTTTTATTTATCATAAAAAAGTGACTCTCGGCAGCATATAACCATTGAAAAACCCCAATAAATATAGGAAAACATTCATTGTTAAAATGATTGTTTTCTTACCTGCTTGATTCCAGTTGGAGATCTCATTTGTCAGCCTCTCAAAATATTCTGGCAAGTCCGAGTATTCCTCCCCGTAGGAAATGACCTTAATCCCTTTGTCAAGCATGTTCTCTCGTAGCTTCTTAAATTCGTCAACATCTCCACGACGCACAAGCATAAAATGCTCCAGATCTGACTTGTGTTTCACAGCTTCAAGGAAGAGGGCTTGGAAGGTTGTATCATCCACAGTCCAACCACAGCCTAAGAACAGGAAAGATTTGGCTTCGTACAACTTCTGGATCTCCCGCTTTAAAGGACAAAGCACATAAGCAAACAAAAAGATAAAATGTCTCTATCTTCATAAGAAAGGGAAAAATTAGGATTATGAGAGAGTAAAAAGCCAACTCCCTCAGAGAATTACAGTGAAAGCATCTGCTTGAAGGCTATTGCAAATACTCATACAAACAGTATTATGATTCAATATTAACGAGACAGCACAATGAAAAAAACCTTCTACAAGGTATTGAGAGAAGATTCTAAGGATTAGTTCCCACCTAAAGATGGATCCATTTCTAAATCTCAACCTGTACTTGTTCTGGAGATCAGACCAGAGACAAATAGGAACTGAAGGTCTACAGAGACAGTTGATTACATGATTATTTTAACCATTCATATCTTAAGCAAGCCAGGAACAAGTCAGATAAACAGAAACTATGACTTGGTTTGGCCAATTCTGTTTTGTTTGTTTTTCCCCCCACTTTTTCCAGCCTGTCTGATTAATTCAATGGGCAGAAGTTTTTAAAAAAACCCAAAAAACCCAGGATTCAAAGTGTTGATTCTCTGTAGGATGATATGGGATAGGAACTCTTATGTCTTTAGGAGACATTTCCAGCCTAGTATGGCAGGCTGAAGATGGGCAGAATGTAGATGAGATGGAGTCTGTAGGAATCTATATATATATTGTCTCCTTCTCCCCTTCCAATTTCAAATGTGCCGCTCCAACACTATGGCTATTTCTAAATGCTTATAAACTCACACATCAAGAACTGCAAACAATCTTCATTCCAAAGTCAACAACAGTTAAAAAGAACCTGCCAGTCTCACCATAACTTCTACGTTGCGTAGGACGTTCTGGTAACCAGCAGGATGAAGCACTATTCCACTGGGATTCGTGTAGACTCCATGGATATGAAGAACACTCAGCTTCCTCTTCTCCTGTGCCCACTCAAGGACCTAACCAATATAAGCATCTAGGCTGAAAATTGCAGTGAAAAAACAGCTGGAAGGCTACATCCCCATTCTAGAATCCATAGCAACTTCATGATCACTATTTGTTACTTTGATACTTTAATTCCCTTTCATGTCTCTGTTGCCGTCTCATTGTTGCTCCCAAACTTTGTTCCCAAGATTTCAAAAGTAGAAAGACTATAAAATGTGTAATTTCAGGGACATTATATTTTGATTGCTTTTTGTGTGGTACGGAACTTCTATTGATACAAATGTATAACATTTTGGCATTCAGCTATCAACTGTAGTTTATACATTCTCTAGAGCAAAGTTTTCATTTGGAATTTCACTATTCGAGAGAACCAAAGCAATCAATGTGCATTTTGACAGTATTCGGATATCAAGCTAAGCCACAACACGGTTTATTTGCTTTTGGCTTAGCAGAATTTCCAAATCCTGCCACTTTTGGCTTATTAAACTTTTTCTTGGGAGACCCCGGCCCCGGAGGCTGATTTATCTTTGCATGCTGATTCGGAGGATGATATGGAGGAAGAGGAAGCTGTCACAAGCTATGTGCCGGAGGGGCCGTCTTCACTGGTAAGTCAGCAAGAACTGACAGTTGCTGATGTGCCTATGGACCCCAGTCAAATTGAGGAGGAAACAGAGGCTGGTAATGACGAGGGGGAGCCCCTATTGGATGCAAGAGACGTAGGAGACGTCGTAGAGAACAGCTATTGCCACGTCCTAAGAGGTGTGGTCAGGAGACGTAGGGCCACACCCTACAAAGTATAAAAGGGGTGTGATTGGGCTGGAAAGGCGTGGTGAACAATTTGTTGGAATTTTGGATGCAGTGGAGTTACAACTGTTAGTTTGGAGTTTTTTGACAAAGAGTCTGCATTCCTGCATTAGCCTATTGGCTGTCTGCCAAGACCTTTGGAACATTGCCCGGTAACTATTGGACTGATATACGCTTTGGAAGAGAACTATTTATTAAAGGGCCAGCTTCAGTCTCTCTAGCCTGCATTTGTTACTGCTGGGCTATTTGAGCCTCTGCAAGGCCACTCGTGGGAGGGGACAGAACAGCTCCACAAGATGTGACTCCTTTTAGGACAAGAAAAGGGACACCGTTACCTTTTTCTCATCAGTGAGGTCAAGAGATTCAAGCTGTTTCCCTTGATCAGCTGCAAAAATTTCCAGCAAGTTATCAAAGTTGGTGGTCAGAACAAGGGCGCCGTCTTCCATCAGGTGAAGCACTGACCTCAGGAGCTGCTTCCCCGTGTCTTCCATCTTGGACTCCAGGTCATCAAAGACCTCATACAAGCAATCTTTGAAGAATGAAGAACGGACATTGCTTGTACGCTGCAAAGGAAACAAGACACACCAAGATCAGACTCTCGTGCCACTTGCCTGCCCCAAGCAGTGTAGCGTCCCAGATGTGCTGAACTCCAATTCTTATCATCCTAAATAATGTGGTTACTGGAATTGAGGGGACACACAAGAAGAGCATCAGGTAGAAAAAAAATGACATGCATCACCAGACTCCATACCTTAATCTGACATAGGTTACCATCATCAAATTAGTTTGGATGCCCAGCTTTTTCTCTCCACCCAATTTTGGCTCTTTTAAAAGTAAGGTGTGGGGATCTTCTATGGAGACATTTTAATGTTACTGGTTAAAGACTATGAGTAGAGGAATGTGTCACAGTGACACTATTAGAGGAGGCACAGCCATAATGCTCAGCCTTCTTTAAGGATGGAACTCAAAACAGGACCATTAGCCTTACTGGAAGTAAGTGAGTCAACTGTGCTTCTGGTTTCAACACGAAGCATTGCTGCCAATGACATTCAACTGGACAGCTGGAATTTTGCAGAGCCATCAATTCTTAGTGGGCTATCTGCAGCTCAGCTATTTTAAGCCTATCTTTTATTTCAAGCCTGCAAAAGATTTTCTTCTGGGTGCCTCAACTCACAGGAGACAGTTTCTGGATCAGATCGTGAGCAACATGGATGAGGTTTTTATTGTCCTCGAGACACTTCTGAAATTTTCTCCTCTCCTCCTCTTCCAGGAGGTCGAAGTCAATCGCAGCATCCAGCAGGGCCTGGATTAAGCCCTTCCAAGACTTCAAGGCTGGCACTTGGGGAGCCACTGCTGCACTGATGCCAGTTCCAATCACCAGGACTAGATCCTGGGGCTTTTTGCATTTTAGACTTGGCAGGAGTTTCCTACAACCAAAGAAGACAGAAGGGAAGATGTGAGCATAATTAACGATTACATTTCTCTCTTGCTTTTTCTCCTAGGATCTTAAGTACTTGGTCCTTCCCCTTCATCTTCCTAAGAGTGCCATGAAGTAGGTTGTATTGTGAATTAATGATTGGAAAAGCAACCAGAATGCTTGCAGTTCTATAGAGGATAGCAGTAACAGAATTGTACAATCTTAAAAACTCTGGTGGTTATATTTGAAAGGTTAGCTACACTGAACCAAAAGCAGAGGAAAAATAGAAGCTGACCTAAAGAAAGTATTCCCGTGTGAAATGAAAATGGAAATGGAAACAGAACAGCAGGCTGAAATGAGGATTTTTAAATGCAAATTTTAGTCTGGAAAACTGTTCTTTGGAAAATATCTCCACACACATCCCAATTCAGCAGCTCTAGAGATCCATTTGAAAGTATCCCACCTACCTAGGTTTCTTTGCAGCTGGCATGCTGTCCTCCAGCAGAATTCCTCTGTGCAGCTTGAGATTCACATTAGAAGCCATCCAGTTTCTAGGATGAAAAAAGTTTTATATCAGGAAGCTATGTTCTCCAAGCAAGAGAAGATACACAAGCTTTTAATATGGACACGGACCAGAATTCCCAAGGTTGTGAACTCAAATATAAGCCTATTATTTCTAATGACTTCACCTATTGTTCAAGGGCCAAAGCAGTGCTACCTTGTTTTTATGTGACACCAAGAAGTATCTAAAGAAAAGGGAGAACCAAATCTGAAGACTAACAAAAAAGGCCAAAGAATTTCTTTAAATTAGATCAGGTTTATCATAGTCTTGGCCTCCATACTAGCCAGCTACTGTCTGCATGACCAAGAACAATGGATTATGGAAATGTGGAGATGAAGACGTCTAGAGGATACTAGTTCTGTACCTGTTTTAAATTTGAGGAAGATTCCATGGCACATCTGAGAGATTAACAATAGGTGCAGATTAGCTACTGTCAAACCCCAGGCCAAAAACAGTCCTTATGTCCTGCCTGAGAATATGTGACTTATTCTTTTACAATTTAAGATGCTGCTGTTAAAGCTTGTTTAAAATAAAGATGCCTTCAGGTTCAATCCAATTCCTGATTACTCAGATACATCCACGTAGTTTTCTTGGCTACAATATAATTGTAGTTTGCCATTTTCTTCTTTTGAGACGTTCTTATGACAGCCCAGTCCAATTAACAGCTAACTAAAATTTTCAGGTAAGACCTCTATTCATATACTTAGTTAGATGTTACTATAGAATAAAATACTCTTTACAAATGTAAAACTGTAATGATACATAACAATAACAGAAGCAACACACCCAGGCCTGCCAGGTACTTAGGGCATTTTTCTCCTGCAGTTTTCCTCCATCCTATCTATAATTCTATTTTACACTGAGGTCTCACTCTTTCATTCTGAGATAGCCCCGGTCAATTCCCCAAACTAATTACTACAGAACACACTGATTCAATCCTTTTATGAGTCTGCTAACAAAGGATAAAAAGACCAGGTTAAAAGGGAGCTTGGCTAACAAAAAATTGGGAAAGATAAATTTATTTATGTAAAGATCCCTGAAGGCAAGTTGTCCTTTAATTCAGCAAACATTCAACAAACAGCCTAAAACCCTGGAATAAAAACTGGATTAGTTTAGGAATGCCGGGAATAAGGGTTTTATACCTATTCTTCAGATATTAAACATCTTGGCAAGAAGTCTTCTCATCAAAAGTTGTGTAAGTCCTCAGGTGTGATGTGAGAAATAGGGTAGTGACCTCTTGTAGATTAAATGTGACTTGCTGTTCAGAGTTTAGGGCTCCATCAGCAACTTTGGCAACATTCTATTCCCCTTCCTTTTTTTGTTTTGAAAACCAAACACAAGTCAAAAGTTGTATTCCGTATATTCCTTCCTCTTGCAAGAAGGAAAACTCTTAAGAATTCCCAGATATCTCATGCTTGCTGGGACATTTGGAGTGGTTGACCAAAATATTTATAGAACACTAATTGGGGAAGGAGATCAGTTTGGTATAAAGGAAAAAGACAATGGCAGATCGCTTCTGAAAAACTTGCCAGGAAATCTGCAGGGACCTCTCTAGGCAATTGCCAGGAGTCAAGAATGGTTTGAAGGCAAACACAGAGACATGAAATGGGAAGGCTACCGTGCATTGTACAGATGGCAGGCTAAATCAAAATGCCTAGTAAACAAGCATGCATAGTTTAATCTCCATTGCATGTTGATCTTGAAACATGATTTGTAGATCATAATGCAGAATTTCCAGAAATCACAACTCATACGCAAAAAGTCAAAATACTGATCAATCCCAAGTCACATAATATGGCAAGCTAAATGTCTCTGGAGAGTCTCAGTCATCTAGCTCATGTTTGTTTGTCCCAAAGGTGCTTTTTTGAGAGGCACCTGGACTTTCTGGTTTTTCTTTGAAGATGTTTTGCTTCTCATCCAAGAAGCTTCTTTAGCTCTGAAGAAGCTTCTTGGATAAGAAGCGAAATCTCTTCAAAGAAAAACCAGAAACTCCAGTTGCCTCTCGAAAACACACCTTTGGGTCAATATGGCAAGCTGCAAAGATTGATAAAAAGCAATGAGCAATGTAAAGAAAAGTATGGTGCACCTGCCACACCTCTTGGCTTTGTGTTGGACAAACTATAACCGCAGTATAAATCAGTTTTACTGTCCTTAAGTTACAGATCACAGACTGACTGTAAGGCTAATAATAGAAAGCCTTAATCACCCACTTTGCACTCTGCACTCTGCACCACATACAGATCATCCCCTAAAGGAGTCACTCTTGAGTCCAGGACAATCTATTCTCACGTGAAGGATTTAAATCCAAGGCATTTATAACCCAGCTGAACTCTTACTTTCTAGTTCATACTTTTAGGACACCGAATCAACAATATATCATACCATCCCCCCCCCCATTTCTGGGAAGTAAGTTAGTTGCCAAACATGATCTGCTGAGATGAAAAGCAGGAACCGAAAGAATTTTCGAGATGCAGGAACTATCTGATTTCAACCCTGATTAATGCTGACAAATAGTCTGCCATTACAAAATTTCCACACTTCCTGAATAAAAAAGAAACCATCTATCAGTTCAGAGAAACTACTTATTTCAAAAAGGCACCCCCCCCCAACACATTCCACCCCAAACACACACAAATTGGTAAGGGTTTTATTTTTTATATATTTTTTAACTTCAATATACAATGTCTTCTGGATTTTCAGGACCAATAATCAAAACATTGTCTTTTGGAAGGTGGCTTAGATCCCTAATCTGCCATTTTCTCCAATGAATCTGTTCTCCCTACTTACATCCCAAGAAAACAGCCAACATGTCTCACTGCGAAGAGAATCAGTCAGATTACACTCCATTCATAGATTGTGCTAAACCAGACAAGGGCCATTTTACTGATCCTAAATCACATCTGGTGGTCCTTTGGCTGTCCTTGACCGGCCTGTGATATTAGAAATCAAATGTAAATAAGACGCAACATGTATTCTTAGCAGGAGCAGCTAATCAAAACAACGTAATATAATATATATATTATAATATGAAATACAAAAGAAAACAGTAGGAAAAATCAGGGTCCCGGGTTCTCATGCGGCCCCTTGGGAGAATTAATTGCTAGTCCTTGGGCTAAACCATAAAGGAATTCCTTTCTGTTTGGGTTTGAAATCATGTGGAAATCTTCATTGGGGGGAGGGAGGGAGCTTGCAAGCCATGATTTATAGCTTAGTCAACTGTACAAGCTTTTGCCAGTCCCGGGCGGGAGCCCCTTTCTAAGTGCTGCAAAGTGAGTAAATGAAGGGGGGGAGGAAATATCAACCTTTGGAGACACACAGATACACACACACAATTGAACTGAGGGGAAATTCGGGAGCACCTCCTCTTTTACACACATACACACAACTGCAGAGGGGAAACTTGGGAACAGCTCCTCTAACACACACACTGCACTGAGAGGAAATGTGGGAGCAGCTCTTTTACACACATACACACCCACACACAACTGCATTGAGGGAAAACTCGGGAAGAGCTCCTCTTTTACACACACACACACACACACATTGTACTGAGGCGAAACTCGGGAGCAGCTCCTCTTACACACACACACAACTGCACTGAGGGGAAATTCGGGAGCAGCTCCTCTTTTACACACACACAACTGCACTGAGGGGAAATTCGAGAGCAGCTCCTCTTACACACACACACACACAGATACACACACAGAGTAGTCGCACACATTGCACTGAGGGGAAACTTGGGAGCACCTCCTCTTTTACACACCACACACACACACACACAACTGCATTGAGGGAAAACTCGGGAGGAGCTCCTCTTTTACACACACACACACACACACATTGTACTGAGGGGAAACTCGGGAACAGCTCCTCTTGCACGCACACACACACACACAGCATTCGCACACATTGCACTAAGGCGAAACTCGGGAGGAGCTCCTCTTTTACACACACACACACACACACACACACACAACTGCACTGAGGGGAAATTCGAGAGCAGCTCCTCTTACACACACACTGCACTCGCACATATTGCACTGAGGGGAAACTCGGGAGCAGCTCCCCTTCCAAACAGGCGGAGGGGCGAGGGCGGCCATTCAGCCACAGCCCAGCAGGCGAAGAGGGTCGCGAAGCAGCTCCAACCCGTCTGCCCTCCCCACCACCTCCACCCCCAGGCCCACTCAAAAGTCCCGGCCTCGCGAGCGGAGCCTCCCGCCCAGTCAACGCCGCCGCGAGCGACGCCAAACCCGCTTACCTCTCGGCGGGAAAGGAGAACAGCCGGCGCCGGAAGGAGCGGCATCTCCTTCCACACAAACACCCCCTCCCTGTAACGAGTCTAGATCCTAGAACGTCTCTCCCTCTCTCTCTCTCTCTCTCTCCACCAACCCCCCCACCGCCATGTAGCCTCTTTCCTCGCTTCCATGGATACCAAACTACACTAGAGAAGAAAGTTGTGGAGTCGGTGGTTCCGGGTTCCCTAACAGGATTTTTTTCCCCTCCCGCTGTCTCCTTGCAATTAAATAGGGAAATCAGAAAGGTTGCTCAGGGATGAGCCTAAACTGGATTCTTTCTTCTGCTGATCTGTAACGTTTAGCATTATAACTATGTTATCTTGTGCAAGTATGTATGGTGTATAGCTATGCTGGCTGGAGAATTCTGGGAATTGAAGTCCACAAGTCTTAAAGCGGCCACGTTTGAAGACCTCTGTTGTAGACCAATGCTGGCTGGGGAATTCTGGGAGTTGAAGTTCACCCATCTTCAAGCAGCTTAAGTTGAAAATCACTGTGGTTACACCACGGTATGCAGCGTAGCGTTACATCTGACGCTAAACATGCCTTATTTAGGTTTTAGAATGGTGTATATTTATAGGTGGGGTTTATGATGTTGATAGGCAGCACAAAGATTGCAGATGTTTTTTCTCTTCCCTAGAATTCTTCAAATGCACTTGACTCTCATGTTTGCGCTGGTTGAAGGTGTCAGAATTTGAATCCATTGCATCTGGCAATGTGCCAGAGCCCCACTATAACAACATTGCCAAAAAGGCATTAAGTATTGTTAACCTAATTTTGCCTAGCTTCTTCTCTGGTAATATTAAGGTGACCAGACGTCCCGCTTTTGGCGGGACAGTCCCGCTTTTGAGCAATTTGTCCCGCGTCCCGCGGCGTTTTAAAAAAGTCCCGATTTTTCATTCTGCCTCCTGAGTCCCCGCTGATGGCTAGAGGGAAGAAAAACTGTTTGAACTCTTGCCGCGGGGCTTCAAAGGGCCGACCTACAGCTGATCAGTGTTAAAAAAAAAAAACCTTGGTATATTTGCGGCGCAAGGCAGCCCTCGTTTCCTGCCGACTCGGAGCGGTAAACAGCGTCTGGTTCGGGGAGCAGCCGGATTTTGCTCTCCATTGCTCTCTCGGTCCCCTGCAAGCTCTCATCTCTCGAGAAGCCCAACCAAAGTTTCCCGCGCCATTTCAGGGAGCGTTCCTCGAGAGACGAGAGCTTGCAGGGGGCCGAGAGAGCAATGGAGAGCAAAATCCGGCTGCTCCCCGAACCAGACGCTGTTTACCGCTCCGAGTCCCAAGCGACAGGAGAGGAGGGCTGCCTTGTGCTGCAAATATACCAAGGTGGAATCCTGATGCCGCCCTTACAGCGGAGAGAAGAAGCCGGATTTTGCTCTCCATTGCAGACACCAGATCGTAATGCACCACCTGCAAAAATGCGAAAATTTCCAAATGTAGCCCTGCCCTCTTACAGCTCTCCTGATGTTCAACTGTTGTCTCTCAAGGAGGATACTTGGCCAGCTTCATGCTTGATGTCTCCCACCTTGGCAGCTTTAAGACTTGTGGACTTCAACTCCCAGAATGCTCCACAATTCCCCAGAATGGGCTCGGCGGGAGTTGAAGTCCAAACGTTGTAAAAGAGCCACAATTGCCCAGCCCTGGGCTAGGGTAGGCTGACGCCGCGCGGATGGGAGGAGGGGCGGGCGACCCAGCAATTAAGTTGTGGTTTGGAAGTATATATGGGGGAAATTATTTGGTTTATTATTATTGATAAATATAATTAATTGATTTGTAAGGAATTGGATTGCATGGAAATAATTGGAATATTCATGTTCATATTGATTAATATACAAAAAAGATAGTTATATAACTAATTGATTTATATTAAAATGTTGAATTTGTATTAAACAACTGTATTACATAATTACATAATTAACCAATGTAAGGATGGATATAAAAATAGATGACAATGGGAAGGGGTATAATATAGAATAGAAGGGAAAAATTGAATTTGATTAAGATTAGAGATGAGGATGAAGGGTAATATTGGTTTTTTAAAAAAATAGATGAGGAATAAATATGGCAAAAAGGAAATATAGAAATTGTAAATTTAATTGAAATGACTAAACGCTGTTTAAATTTGTGAACCAGCCAAATATTCTGTTCAAAGAAAATACATTGTATGTTTGTATGTGTGTTTCTAATTACTGCTATTTATTCATATTTGTTCTCTTTTATTCTTTAAAGTTTAACAATTCATTCTTTATCTTAATATCTTTATATTTGCTTGGGGTTGGCTTTCTTCCCTTTCATCTTTTTTATTGTACAGCAATCTTTCTCCTCAAACCTACCACCTCTCTCTTTTCTTTCCTTCTTACTTTCTCTTCCCCCCACCCTCTTTTTCTCCTCCCTACTTCCTCTTCCTTTCTCCTCCTCCTCCTCTCTTCCTCCCTCTCTTACCCTCACTCCTACTCTAATTTCCCTTCCTTCATCCCTCTCTATTGCTGTATCCTTTAATGCATATGGACTACTCAGAGGGCTGAAAAAGTTATTTTTGACTGGTCCTCACACTTTTGACCAGTCCTCGAACTTACGACTGTCCTCACATTTTACATTTTTGCCCTATCTTGTCATCATGGTGAAGAGAAGCAGTTGTGAAATGAGTGACATGGTTGTTAAGAATGCTGCATGGGCATAAATGTGAGGATGGTCATAAGTGTGAGGACCAGTCAAAAGTGCGAGAACCTGTCAGAAATGACTTTTTTCAGCCCTCTGGTTAGTCCTTTTGTGCATATGGACTACTCGGAGGGCTGAAAAAGTTATTTTTGACTGGTCCTCGCACTTTTGACCAGTCCTCGAACTTACGACTGTCCTCAAATTTTACGTTTTTGCCCTATCTTGTCACCATGGTGAAGAGAAGCAGTTGTGAAATGAGTGACATGGTTGTTAAGAATGCTGCACGGGCATAAATGTGAGGATGGTCATAAGTGTGAGGACCAGTCAAAAGTGCGAGAACCTGTCAGAAATGACTTTTTTCAGCCCTCTGGTTAGTCCTTTTGTGCATATGGACTACTCGGAGGGCTGAAAAAGTTATTTTTGACTGGTCCTCGCACTTTTGACCAGTCCTCGAACTTACGACTGTCCTCAAATTTTACGTTTTTGCCCTATCTTGTCACCATGGTGAAGAGAAGCAGTTGTGAAATGAGTGACATGGTTGTTAAGAATGCTGCACGGGCATAAATGTGAGGATGGTCATAAGTGTGAGGACCTGTCAGAAATGACTTTTCAGCCCTCTGAGTAGTCCCTATACACATAGCCATGGCCACCCGGTCACATGACCAGCTAGCCACGCCCACCCAGTCACATGGCCTCCAAGCCACGCCCACACAATAAGCCACGCCCACAATTGTGTCCTTCTTACCAATGTTAAAATCTGTTCACCTTACCCTATACACATAGCCATGGCCACCCGGTCACATGACCAGCTAGCCACGCCTACCCAGTCACATGACCAGCTAGCCATGCCCACAAAATAAGCCACGCCCACAATGTCCCTCTTTACCAATGTTAAAATCTGGTCACCTTAGGTAATATTGTACTGCTAACTAGAGCATATAAAACATTTGCTAGACCAATTCTCGAATACAGCTCATCTGCCTGGAATCCGCACTGCATATCGGACATTAATACAATTGAGCGAGTCCAGAGATATTTCACGAGAAGAGCCCTCTGCTCACAACAAAATCCCTTATGCCACCAGGCTTGAAATTTTGGGCTTAGACAACTTAGAACTATGCCGCCTTCGGTCTGACCTAAGCGTAGTACATAAAATTATCTGCTACAATCTCCTACCTGTTAATGACTACTTCAGCTTCAACCACAACAATACACGAGAACACAATAGATATAAACTTAAAGTAAACCGCTCCTAACTCAATTGCAGAAAATACGACTTCAGCAACAGAATGGTCAATGCCTGGAATGCACTACCTGATTCTGTGGTTTCTTCCCCAAACTCCCACAACTTTAACCTTAGACTGTCTACTGTTGACCTCACCCCATTCCTAAGAGGTCTGTAAGGCACGTGCATAAGCGCACCAATGTGCCTACCCTCCCTGTCCTACTGTCCCCATTTTATTCGTATCCATTTCATGTATTCATAATCATGTTTATACCTATATTTGTTATCTTATACACGTTTGACAAAATAAATAAAATAAAATGACGTGTGTGCCTTCAGATGCTGGGCTGGAAGTCGCATCGTTCCTACAACTTACTAACCCCAATCCTGAGATTGTCCCATTTGCTCAACCAGGCGATAAAGTAGAGAAAACACTCGTATGGACTTCAAGACTGTCTTTTATTCTCCATCTTTTAGGAATGAAATTCACCAGATTATTGTTAATGTCAGTAGTCTCAAAGATGCTTCTTCAAAAGGCAACTGGACTATTTTTTTTTCCATTGAGGAAATTAATGTCAATGAAGAGGAATCACTGAATGACAAGGATGCACCTGTTCTTCTGGCACTATTGTGTTTGGAAATTAGTATGATACCAAGAATTATGGACTTTTACATATAAGGAATGGCCAAGGTAGAAACACATGGAAGTATGAATGGGTTTAAAGTATCTTGATGCAAATACTGATAATCGAAATTACGCAAAGGGTGATTCGCAATTCCTTCTCTTGTTTCTACAAAAGAAGAAAATAATTATTGGAGCAAAGAAGTACCTTTCTCTAAGATTGTGTGTCTTTCCTCAAGTACGACCTCCTTAGAATTGGGTGAGTCCATAGAAGACAACTCTACAGGAAAGGAAGTACAGTATCAAGTAGAAGACTGCTGATAGACTAGAAGTGAGACCTCAAACTAATGACAACACAGCATTGAAAGAATTAAAAGCGTCTCCACTGGCCCTATCCTTTTACTGTATTTACCAGGTTCAATTCCCAACCCCACCCGCCCTCAAATTAAGTCAACAGTATAAAGGTTGAAAATCAGAGAAATAAAAAAACTGGGTATCTCCTGAGCCTAATATCCCCAGAAGAGATACTGTCCACATCACAGGCTAATAAAAATACAGAAGGAGGGACAGACAAATCCTGACTTGCAAAGTTCCTCATCTGAAGCTTAGTATGCAACTTTTTGTATACAGGTAGTTCTCAACTTACAACAGTTAGTTTAGTGATGATTCAAAGTTACAGTGGCATTGAAAAAAGTGACACGATCTTTTTCACACTTAACAACCGTTGCAACCTCCCCCGGGGGTCAGGAGATCAAAATTCAGATGCTTAGCATCTGGTTCATATTTATGGCGGTTGCAGTGTCCCAGGAGTCAAGCAATCACCTTTTGTGAGCTCCTGACAAGCAAAGCCTATAGGGAAGCCAAATTCAGTTAACAACTGTGCTACGAACTTAACAACTTACAGTGATTCACTTAACAATTGTAGCAAGAAAGGTTGTAAAATGGGGCAAAATTTATTAACAAATGTCTCACTTAGCAACGGAAATTTGGGGCTCATTTGTGGTTGTAAGTCAAGGGCTACCTGTAGGTGTAATTTACTATGATGGCAGGGATGGTGGAAAGGATGAAAGAGGAATCTTTTTCACAGGATTAAAATAGGTTTATCTTCCCCTAGAACAGGGGTGGGCAAATGTGGCCCTTTTACAACCTGTGGACTTCAACTCCCAGAATTCCTGAGACAGGTATTCTTTGCACAGGTGTGCAAAGGTGTGGCATAGAGGATACTCTTTGCACAGGTGTGGCATGGAGGATACTGGTTGCTATGACAACTTTCATTGGGTGAAGGACAACTATGCTATCATCTGGAGCAGGGGTCTCCAACCTCAGTAACTTTAAGACTTGTGGACTTCAACTCCCAGAATTCAGCAAGCTGGCTGAGGAACTCTGGGAGTTGAAGTCCACAAGTCTTAAAGTTGTCAAGGTTGGAGACCCCTGATTTGGAGGGCTCAAAGCTGAGAAATCCTGGTCTAGCTTCACAATGTAGCTGTCTTGTTCCTCCACGCAAATAAGGAAGAGATGATTTTAGATTATAAAGCGTCAAAGTATCGCTCCTCCTTATCCAAAATATGGAGGTCTTATTTCAACAATCTATTATAAACTGTATGCCTTATTTCCAGCAAGTATAGCATTCAAAGGTAAGCAGTGTTTTACCTCAGCCCAGTAGATAGGGATATCACCACAAAGGATATTTATAGTTGTTCCAAGAGTGGTGCGAACAGCTAGCTTTCCCTTCTTGAAGCTGTAGACCAAGCTGTTGTTTTCTGAAACCTTTATGAAAGAAGATGAAATGGCTTATAAACAAATTGGTAGAATGGATTGGAACTTAATTTCTTCAATGGCGAAGAAATTTGCATATTTTTCATGATCCAGTTCCTTGACTTGGAAGATTCTTTTGGTGCAGAAGCCCATGGTTGCTATGATAGCTCATACTGTTATATTTTGTCCTCAAGACATCCTCAACAAGCCAATCTCAACCCAGTGTAAAACAAACCCAAAATTGAACTCTGTTATTGACTATTTAAAGATTTATACTGGATAATAAATGTAGCTCAGGGTTGAATTGTTGAGATCTCTCACTTCATTTCTCTTCCTGCAGTTGTTTTGTTACTCGGCTACGTAATATCAATGGGTAGAGGAGTTAAATTTGTTGGCTACTGTATACATGTCAAGTTGCCCTACTAGCTTTTAAAAGATCTGTTAAAGATCTGTTTGGATACCATGACCTTATGAGCTCAACAGGGGTGGGTTCTACCAGTTAAATATAAGGTAAGGAGTGGAGGAAAGTATCCCTAGAAAATAGCTTATCCAGCGAAAAATAAACTTAGGAGGAGAGGAGGAGACATACTGGGGAGCAGTTAAAGCTAAACTGTGAACCAGCAAAATATAGGTTAGGAATGGAGGGAAGCATCCCTGGAAAACAGCTGAAAAGCTGTTATCCAGCCAAAAATAAACCTAGGAGGAGTAAAGGAGAAAATGTTGTAAAGCAGTTAAAACTAACTGTGATCCAGCCAATAAATAAGGTAAGGAGTGGAGGAAAGCATCCTTGGAAACCAACTAATTAAGCTGCAGTCCAGCTAAAAATAAACCTAGGAGGAATGAAGGAGATACCTTTGAAGAATGGATATCAACTTTAAAATGTCTTTCAGAGAGGAATGAAATATTTTATATTATTAACCAATAATATTAACCAATATTTTATATTGGTTATTAGATGTGTCCTAAAGGAAACATTGACTTGATTTGGGTCTTTGAAGTACAGAAAATACATGAAATACTGATTGATAAATGATAAATGAATACTATAAAATGCTGTTTGGATTTGAAGTTTGAGAGTTAGGGTGACTACATAATAGAAACTTAAATGTTAGAATAAGATGTTAGATTGAATGATAAAAATTGGGTTTAGATTTTGGGTGGTTTTTTTTTTCTCTTGTTATTTTTGCTATTTTTTGTCTGTCTTAAGATGTTAATGGATGAATTTGGGAATTTATATCTATGTTATACCGGGCCAAACTCTTGCTCCAAAAAGATGTTGTTTTATGTTTTAAAAATAAATTTAAAAAAAATAAAAAAAAACCCCAAACGGGTGGGTTCTACTTACCTTTACTACCGGATCACAATGGGATCGCAATGCTTATTTATTGTCCTCAGTAACCAATATCTTTTGGGATTTCACAGGGTGAATTCCTCGTTTTTTCTACCAATCACTAGCATTTCTCACTACTACCCAGATACAATAGTTCTAAACTTGTATTTTGAACATTGACCTATTTCTTCACAAAAAGAAAAATACTAGCATGCCCCACCATCCATCCATCCATCCATCCATCCATCCATCTCTATCTATCTATCTATCTATCTATCTATCTATCTATCTATCTATCTATCTATCTATCATCTATCCATCCATATCTATCTATCTATCTATCTATCTATCTATCTATCTATCTATCTATCTATCTATCTATCATCTATCCATCCATATCTATCTATCTATCTATCTATCTATCTATCTATCTATCTATCTATCTATCTATCTATCTATCTATCTATCTATCTATCTATCATCTATCCATCCATATCTATCTATCTATCTATCTATCTATCTATCTATCTATCTATCTATCTATCTATCATCTCTCTCTCTCCCTCTCTCTCTCTCTCTATGTATCTATCTATCAAATTTCTATGCCACCTGTCTGACTTAAGTGACATTTAAATTGTTACAAATCCTTGCTAGGTTATCCCTTCTACATCGTAGTATTTGACAAAGAAGGCAACAAGCAATTCTTCCCACCCCTTCTTTCTCACCTGTTCATCAAGCTGTTCAATTCTGTGGGTGATTTCATTTAAACTGGGAACGTCAATTGAATCCATTGCCACTACTGAGCATTGTTTTTGATCCTTAATTCGGATGCCAATCAGATGCTAGGAGCAAAAACAGAACCAGCATGCTCAGAATAAATGAAAAGATTTTGAGACTGTAAATGTTAGCAAAATGTTAAGACCATGGAACTGGCTGTCTCAAGAGCTGGTAGACTCCCTTTTGTTGGCTATTTTCAAGCAAAGGCAAGACAGCTGTCTGACAATGAGGTTTTAATTTGGATTTCCGCACTCATTAGGAAGTTGGATTTAATTTCTAGGGATGCCCCTCAACTCTGAAGTAAAAAGGAGTCCCTGTAGATTTTAAGGGGCAGTGCTCATCTCCGTTTCAAGGCCGTTGAGCCAGCACTGTCCAAAGACATTTCCACAGTCATGTGGTCAGCGTGATGTCACAGAGCGCTGTTACCTTCCCACCAAAATGGTGCCTATTTATTTGCATGCTTTCAAACTACTAGGTGGGCAGGAGTTGGGGCAAGGATGGGAGCTCCTTGGCTTGGAATATTTCTTACATGTTTGTAGTCATAGACAACTGTTGCTGAAGTCTTATTGGCCTTGATAAAAAATGCAGCCACTCTTTCCTGGTTGTTCACCATCATGGTCCGCTCTACGGTCTGACCGTCCTTTCCATTGCTGATGGTTTTGATTATCTGCACAGGAGACAAGACACAACTAGGAAGCGTGTTTTGTGTATTCTTCTTTGTTGGCATAATTCATCTCAAGGGGGTCATCTAAGCTGCCACTGCATAGGTCAGTGATGGCAAAACTTTTCGGCACTGAGTACCCAAACCGGAATTGTTGTGGCCCGTCAGCGGCCTGTGCAGTTAGTAGCTGATTCCAACAGCGAGGAGGCTGGTGTGGTGCTGCGCCAGCAGCCTGTGCAGCTGGCATTTGAGTCGGACAATGAGGAGGCTGGAGAAGATGTGGTGCCAGAGGCAGGGATTCAGCCAGGGCCTTCCGAACCTCCAGAAGCTCCCATAAGTGAAGAGGAAGAAGAGGAGGAGCCTCTTCTCGATGCACAGGTGCGCAGAGCTGCCAAAAGGCAGGAGTGGCTCCTCAGGAGGAGGTCTCCTCAAGAGTAAGGCTTGGGCTAATTGGCCACTCCCTTAGCCTATTTAAGGAAGAACGACGACTGAGGCAATTTGCAGGGAACATCATTCACTCTCCTTCGCGTCCTGATCTTAGTTCTCTTATCAGTTTCCTGCAAATTGCTTCTGGGCTTTCAGCCAACCATAGTAAGATTACGATTATTTATTCTTTGGATTCTTGTAGGCTGTTAAGGAAGTTAATTAACAGCCTTTGTTTGAAAAAGACTGATTTAATTTAGTAGACTAAGATTTGTACAGACTTTGTGTGTGCTGCGTTCTTTGATGTCCGTAGCAGGGGCAGAAAAGGAATGCGCATGCGCTGTAGTACCAGAAACCCGAAGACTAGCTGGCCAATATGCATGCGCGCGCCGGCCACCTGGTCTTTGGGTTTCCGGCACACACATGCCACCTGGTCTTCACGTGCGCTGAAGCACAGGAAACCCAGCATGACAAGGTGGCTGGCACGCAGGCACGTGCTGGAAGCCAGAGGAGCAGCTGGCGACGGTGCACGTGCCCTCAGAGAGGGCTCTGCGTACCACCTCTGGAATGCGTGCCATAGGTTTGCCATCATGCATGCATGCACTGGCCACCTGGTCTTTGGGTTTCTGGCATGCACATGCATGCCAGCCTGGTCTTTGCACACGCCGGAGCACTGGAAACCTGAAGAACAGCTGCACGCATGTGTGATGGCAAGCCTATGTCATGCATGTCAGAGGTGGCACACAGAGCCCTCTCTGGGGACATGTGTGCCATCTCCAGTTGTTCCTCTGGTTTCTGGCACGTGCATGTGTGCCAGCCACCTGGTTGCGCTGAAGCCCAGGTGGCCAGTGCGCGCATGCGTAGTGGCCAACTTGTCTTCGGATTTCTGGTGCTCTGGCAAGTGCACAGACCAGCTGGCTGGCGCGCATGCACATACACCAGTGAACCAAAAACCAGAAGGCAAGCTGGCCAATGCGCATGTGCGCACTGGCCACCTGGTCTTCGGGTTTTCAGCATGCACATGTGCACTGGCCAGCTGGTCTTTGCACATGCCGGACCACCAGAAAACAAAAGACCAGCTGGCTGATGCGCATGCGTGCACCGGCCAGCTGGTGTTTGGATTTCCTGCACACGCATGAGCGCCAGTCAGCTGGTCTTTGCGTGCGCCTGAGTGCTGGAAACTTGAAGACTAGCAGGCCACGTGTGCATGTGCATGGCCAACTGGTCTTTGGGTTTCCAGGGCTCCAGTGTGACCAGGTGGCTGGCACGCATGCACATGCCAGAAACCAGAACAGCTGGCGATTACATGCATGCCCACAGAGAGGGCTCTGCTTGCTACCTCTGGCCTGTGTGCCATAGGTTCGGCATCATGGGCATAGGCAATCCTCAACTTATGGCTACAACTGGGACCAGAATTTCTGTTACTAAGCAAGGCAGTTAAACGAGTTGTGCCCCAATTTTATGAACTTTCATTGCTATGGTTGTTAAATTAATCACATGGTTACTAAATGAATCCAGCTTCCCACACTGACTTTGCTTGTTGGTAGCCTGCTCGGAAGATCACGAATGGTAAGTCCATGGCCCCGGGAAGCCTCAGCCATCATGAATACATGCCTGTTCCTAAGTCCCAAATTTTGATCATGCAACTGTAGGGATGCTGCACGGATTGTAGGTGCAAGAACTGGTCATAAGTCACTTTTTCAGTGCTGTTGTAACTTCAACAATCAGTAAATGCTCAAGGACTGAGCCCTTATAGCTCCTACTCACCCTTTCAGTGTATTCCTGAGTAATATACACTCCAATGAGAATGGCTGCAATAATTACTGCTGTCAGAAGCACCAACACTGAGGAGATGAGAATGACTTGCTTCCTGTCTTTTGGGATTCTGGGGATAAACTTGAATCCCTGGGGAAAGAGTCGGCAGCTTAGCTGGTAAACGGAAGTTCAGAAGAATGTTATTCTACCCCAGTAGTGGGTTTCAAAATTTTTTACTACTGGTTCTGTGGATGTGGCTTGGTGGGCATGGCAGGGGAAGGATACTGCAAAATCCCCATTTCCTCCCGATCAGCTGGGACTTGGGAGGCAGAGAATAGATGGGGGCAGGGCAATGGTGGGTTGCTCCCGGTTCACAAGAACTGGTAGTAAAAATTTGTAGTAGTTCGGAGAACCGGTAATAACATTGGCTGGCCATGCCCCCGAACTGGTCCCGGCCTGGTCACCACTCGCTTACCCCGCCCACCTCATCAGAGGCTTTTTTTTTTTTAACTTTTAAAAGCATTTTTTCTACAACCTCTTCAGCCGAAGAGGTTGTAGGGAAAAAAAATGCCTTTAAAAGCCTCTGGCAATCCCAGCTGAGTTGCCTGATTGTCAGAGGCTTTTAAAAGCATTTTTTTCTGCAACCTCTTAAGGTTGTAGAAAAAATGCTTTTAAAAGTTTTTTTTAAAAAAGTTGGCCATGCCCACTCAGTCACATTACTCCCCCACCAAACCACACCCACAAAATAAGCCACACCCACAGAACTGGTAGTAAAAAAATTTCGAACCCACCTCTGGGGCAGGGCTAGTCAGAATTTCTACTACTGGTTCTCCAGAACTGGTCAGAACCTGCTGAAACCCACCTCTGTTCTACCCCCTCCCAAATCTCACCCATCTTTTTCTTCTTACGTGGCCATTTATACAGGAAACAAGAGAGGTCACCAAATTGCAGAAAACTACTTCTGCACACCAAGCCTTTTAAATAAAAGTGGACTCCCTTAATAACCTGAGCAAAGTGGAAAAATCCTTTCTTAGTATGGGTAGTCCTTGACTTGTCACCACACACTTGAGCCCAACACTGATGTTGCTAAGTGAGAAACTTGTTAAGTGAGTTCTTAAACTCACTTGTTAAGTGAGTTCTTAAATGGAATAATCCCTTAAAATAAGGACCAGCTAAGAAAGGCAAGGGTTGAGCAAATTATCTTCCTTTTCAATATAAGTAGCTCAGGGTTGAACTGGGGAATTCTTGGTGCTATTTTCCTTTTCAAGTGTCTATTAAAAAGATAAAGGCTTGAGTGTTATGAATATATTTATTCTAAGGTTCACTTGCTTTGAGTGCTTATTCTCCATCCAACTGCTTTGGATAGCCAATTAGACTAAGAAATGCAATTTTTTTTACTATTTTTACTAAATGTAAAAAATTCCATTTCTTAGTCTAATCGGCTATCCTAACCCGACCCTTCCTCGCTATCACTCCTCTCTCCAAAGATTTATGGATAAATTAATACAAAATAAGCAGTTTGATTAGAACAGAGAATAAATTTGATAATTTGATAAATTAGCATTTGTATGACTTTAAAAATATCCACAGTTCATAGTGGTGGGACAACTGCTCAAAAGCACAAAGAGTGATTTTAGCAATAGCCCTTTAATTTGCACTATTTTATTCTTTATATCTCTCATCTGCCAAATGCACTTTCCCAGTTTGAGCATTATTAGAACCGAAAAATGAAACAACTTACTGGGATTTCGGGTACTGCGTTAGCTTCACAGTTAGTTTTGGAATTCATTCTGGTGGCTTGGGGAGTGAATACTTTTAAAGTTGCCTTTAGTTTACTCATTTTCTTTTATAGAGAGAGAGAAACCTGAAGAGTTATGTGGGGGTCAAAGGGTCTTGACAAAAAAAGCAGAGATAAACGTGATCACACCTCATTCTACCTGGCTTGGAATTTCACCATCTTCGGCTAGAGGCAAAAACGTCCATTTCACCTTCATACAATTGGAAAGCGAAGCAAGAAAACCAGAACGTTCACATTTTTAAAAAATGTAATTTACTAGGAAAAAAGGCAACAACTGTGAAGAAACCCTCTAATTTGGGAGGCTGTTTCTCTATATCCCCCTTCTCTTATGATTTGAGAAAAGGACAACAAAGATAAAAAGAAGATAAAAAGACATCATGTTCAGCCACACTTTTGACATCCGACTATTCTCTTTCTGCACAGAAGTTACAAGCTATAAAAGGATTCATTCTGCAAAGGAAGTGCAATAAAAAAAATAGAGTAAATGTGAAAGAGAAAGGGGAGGACAAAGAAAAAAGGAGATAGAAAAAAAGGAAATAAAAGAACAAAAAACATACAAAGAAATATAAAGAAGTGGTTTCCAAGCTTCCCCTCTGCAGTTAGAGACATAATTCTAATCAAACCTCTTTCTACAAGGTTAAATATTTCCCTTCTTTCTGAACTTATTCTTTCTATTATCAAACTCTAAGCCCCAAAACTGTTTTCTTTGTATGCAAAAAGCCCATAAGGAGCTTTCAGTCACTGATGAATATTTATTTCATTTGGAAAATTCATATTGCTGGCTCAGAGAGACTCAGGGCAGCTTACGAGAAATAAAAACACAATATACCAGAAATAAAAATAATAAAAATAATAAAATAATAATAATAACCCCCATCCCAGAAACAACACCCAGAAGCAAATCAGCAACCAATGCAGCTCCTGTAGGAGAGATAACACCAGAGGTGGGTTTCAGCAGGTTCTGACCAGTTCTGGAGAACCGGTAGTGGAAATTTTGAGTAGTTCGGAGAACCAGTAAATACCACTTCTGACTGGCCCCGCCCCCATCTATCCTCTGCCTCCCGAGTCCCAGCTGATTGGTAGGAAATCGGCATTTTGCAGTAACCTTCCCCTGCCACACCCATCAAGCCACGCCCACCAAGCCACACCACGCCCACCAAGCCACACCACGCCCACCAAGCCACGCCCACAGAACTGGTAGTAAAAAAATTTGAATCCCACCACTGGATAACACATGTTGATAATGACTTTTCCCTAATCAAACAGATCCGTCTGGTCATCCCAACAATTTCTGTCAATTTCACCAATGTCGCCCTGGTTGGTGAAACAACCAACAGACTGTTGAATCTTTCCAGCTTTGTGCATATAATAGTCTGAGGTAGTAGACTATGCAGTAATCACATACTGAAATAATCTTCCATATCTCTTTTCTAACCATGTATCCATCTGTCCTAAAGGAAAAGTTCTGGCTTCAATTGGTTTTTAATTTTTATAATTCTCTGTTGAGTTAGTGCTAGCATTAGCATTAGCAATAACTACTATATACTGTTCCCTAATGCTTTACAGTACTCTCACATATTGTCCCCAACAATCTAGGTCCTCATTTTATCAACCTCAGAAGGATGAAAGGCTGAGTAAACTTTGAGCTGGTCAACATTGAACAGGCTGTAGGAAGAGTTAGCCTGCAATACAGCATTCTAACCACTGTGCCACCACAGTTCCTAGTTTAAACATTAAAAATGCTTAAAATAGAAAACTACCGTATTTTCTGGCGTATAAGACGACTGGGCGTATAAGACGACCCCCGAGTTTTCCTGTTAAAATATAAGGTTTGGGCTATACTCGCCGTATAAGACTACCCCTCTTCCAACGCACACCAAATAAAAATTAAAAAACATCAACTGGCTCACCCACAATGTAAAAGCAACTATGCTAGACCCAAAATGGCCCCTGCAACAAGCAGGAACCTCACACAGCCACAAAAAGCCCAAAAAAACAACTTTCACACTTTACACACACAAAATTCCACATACAACTTTGTGAGATTTTGTGTGTTTGTGTAGTTAGAGTGAAACACTACAGAAACACGCTAAATCTCAGAAAGCTGCACAAATATTATTTTATTTTATTTTATTTTTATTTTTATATGAAAACTAAATTTAAAACTTCCTAAACTTTAAATGGCTAGGTCTAAAAAAGAACAACTAAAAAAAAACCCAATTAACTATTTTTTTTAAAGCTCCTAAAGGGGGAAAAAACTTACCCAACAGAACAGAGGTCTCCAACCTTGGCAACTTTAAGACTTGTAGACTTCAACTCCCAGAATTCCTCAGCCAGCTTTGTTTTGCTGGCTGAGGAATTCTGGGAGTTGAAGTCCACAACTCAGGCAGGGAGTGGCTTGCTGATGGAATGGATTCAGGCAAGCGAAGCAAGGCAAGCGTTGCGACTAGCAGCTAAGGTAAGCAAGCTGGAGGGGGAAAACTTTTTTTCTTTTACATGGCTCTGGCGATCCCAGCTGAGTTGCCTGATTAGCAGGCAAAGCTGGGATCATCAGAGTTTGGATCACCAGAGCCATTTAAGGCTCGTCAGAGCCTTTCGGGCTGGTCTGCCTGGTTACAGGAGAACGACACCCAGTGTATAAGATGACCCCCAAATTTTGAGAAGATTTTCATGTGTTAAAAAGTCGTCTTATACGCTGGAAAATACGGTAGTTGTAGAAGTTAGTTGTGGCCATTGATCTTAGAGTAACTTTAGAGCCCGTGCCATTAATCTTAAAAATAGTTGAAAGAGGTCAAGGTGTAAAGTTACCAAGGACTCTCATGTTTAGAATAAGTCTGCATAAATAAACTCGAGTTCACTGGCTTAGATTTTGATGTGGGAAATTATTTCATTGTACAGTGAGGCAGATGTCTAGGCTGGATTTGGCATTTTTGTCCACCTATCGAGTCCTTCCCAAAGGAGCTTGGAATGGATAGGTATGGATGCTCTATGGCAGCGATGGCTAACCTTTTTGCCGTGGCGTGCCAAAAGCGGGGGGAGCGCAGGGGGTTTGCACGCGTGCATGCCCACACCCATAATTCAATATGCCACGCCCTCCGCGCAAGCACGTGATGCCCCCCACGCTTCTCCCCACTTTTGGAACATGATGGCCCGGTGGGCCCAGTAGGCCCGTTTTTCACCCTACCCAGACTCCAGAGGCTTTCTTGGAGCCTGGGGAGGGCGAAAATGGCCTTCCCCACTCCCGAGAGGCCCTCCAGAGGCCGGAAACGGCCTGTTTCCTGACTCCCAGTGGGCCTCGAAGGGCCGAAAATCAGGTGGCCGGCATGCACATGCGTGCTGGAGCTAACCTATGGCAATGCTCACGTGCCACAGATATGGCTCTGCGTGCCACCTGTGGCATGCGTGCCATAGGTTCGCCATCACAGCTCTATGGTGTTTCAGGTATCATCGCAGGATGTAAGTTGTTCCAGGTAAAGCTGTCTTTTGCAATTGACTAATGGTGAATTTGTCAGTGCTAGGGGTGGTCAAGTGATGCTCCTGTTTTTTGGGGATCTGGGCTAATGTTAGTCAGGGCTGATTCATGATCTGCAGCTCAGAAAAGCTTATGCCTTTTAATAAATTATGTTAGTCAGAGTTAGTGCTGCCAAACCTGTTCTGATTTTATATCCACGTAAAAACACTTTTATTCACTTTCCAGAAATGAGCTGTATGAAAACATCATTCATAAGCAACATCCCTTTCTCATTCCTATTTTTAAGGTTATTTGCATTTTTTTAAGGCGATGCACAGTTTCATGTCCAAGAATATCTATGTATTCCAGAGAGGTCTCATTGGCATTCAAATAAAAGTAAAAACAGGGAGGACAGAAAAACCAATGTCTTGATTTAGTTGGATCTGCAAAAAAAAGATCACACAAAGCTGAGCAAATTATGGCCAGGCCCTTCCATAGCTATCTTGTGATAAAAGGTAAAGGTAAAGGTTCCTTTCGCACATATGTGCTAGTCATTCCTGACTCTAGGGGACGGTGCTCATCTCCGTTTCAAAGCCAAAGAGCCAGCGCTGTCCGAAGACATCTCCATGGTCATGTGGTCAGCATGACTAAACGTCAAAGGCGCATGGAATGCTGTTACCTTCCCACCAAAGGTGGTTCCTATTTTTCTACTTGCATTTTTTACGTGCTTTCGAACTGCTAGGTTGGCAGAAGCTGGGACAAAAATGAGAGCTCACCCCGTTACACAGCACTAGGGATTCAAACCGATGAACTGCCGACCTTTCGATCTACAAGCTCAGTGTCTTAGCCACTGAGCCACTACATCCCCACATCTTGTGATAGTCTCTCTCTATTGTTTTTTACAATTCCCAAAGGATCCCCAAATTCCACTTGCCTCTAACCAAGGAAGTTCCTAATTGTTTTGTAGGATCAGATGGGTGGCATATAAATCAAATCCATCCATGAATAAAATGATATGCTCAAGAGGTGAATGCCTGACCACCCAAGGTTAACTTTATGGTTTCCCCGTGTTCCTGGCTCAAAAGCAGTCATATTTTATTTAAATACAGGAAGAGAACGTCAGTTAAAGCAGAGCAGCCTCAGAAAAAAATCTATCAAAACCTAACTGACTCACTCCAAGGGATTGGTTTCTCCCCCTTAAGCACTGACAAAACTGGGTTTACCTAGAAATAAATATTTTCTAGAAGCAAATTGCCATGCACGCCTGGGGCCCCATCTGCCTTCTGCTGATCCTACAATTTGTCACATCTGGCTGCCAGAAGGAAGGTAAGACTTAACAGGTAACGTTCTTCCTCTTGGGCAGCTTGTCACCCTTGGTGCAACTCCTTCTGTATCTTGGATGTTAGGCAACAGCTGCAAAAAGGAAGGGTTGCATAGGAATGGGAATTGAGCTAACATTGTGCAGTGATTTTATCTTATGTTTTATTTATTATTCATTTTGGAGCACTGAGAACATACTTGGGAAGCCAAGAGAAGACTGGTGGGAACCTGTCTCACATGGGTCTGCAAGGGTCGGTCCTCTCGCCCCTTCTGTTCAACATTTATGTGAAGCCGCTGGGTGAGATCATCCGTGGTTTTGGGGTGAAGTGTCATCTGTACGCTGATGATACTCAGCTGTACATCTCCACCCCAGACCACCCCAACGATGCCCTTGATGTGATGTCTCGCTGCCTGGAGGCCGTGCGGGTCTGGATGGGGAGGAACAGGCTCAGACTCAACCCCTCCAAGACCGAGTGGCTGTGGCTTCCGGCGTCCCGATATAGTCAGCAGGTGCCGTGGCTGACTATTGGGGGTGAATCTTTGCCCCCCACAGAGAGAGCTTGCAATCTGGGTGTCCTCCTGGATGCACGGCTGTCTTTAGAAGAGCATATGACGGCCATAGCCAGGGGGGCCTTTTATCAGGTTCGCCTGATTCGCCAGTTGCAGCCCTTTCTGGATCGGGACGCCTTGCGCACGGTCACTCACGCCCTTGTCACCTCCCGGTTGGACTATTGTAATGCTCTCTACATGGGGCTCCCCTTGAAGAGCACTCGGAGGCTCCAACTGGTCCACGCGACCGCGTGGGTGGTTATGGGCGCAACTCGTTGTGCCCACGTGACACCCCTCCTGCGCGAACTGCACTGGCTCCCAGTGGTCTTCCGGGTGCGATTCAAGGTGTTGGTCACCACCTTTAAAGCGCTCCATGGCATAGGACCCGGGTACCTTCGAGACCGTCTTCTGCCACCAATAGCCTCCCACTGGCCAGTCCGCTACCACAGAGAGGGTCTCCTCAGGGTGCCATCGGCCAAGTTATGTCGGCTGGCGACACCCAGGGGGAGGGCCTTCTCTGTGGGAGCCCCAGCCCTGTGGAATGAACTGCCCCCGGAAGTGCATAAGATCTCCAACCTCTGGGTATTTCGCTGTGCACTTAAGACCCTGTTGTTCCGCCAGGCCGGGCTATCAACATAATAATTTTAAATTGGGTGTTTTAAATTTCTGGGGTTTTAAATTGAGCCGAATTATTTAATAATTTTAAATTATTTTAATTGATGTTTGTCTTGTGCTTTTAATAGGCTGTACACCGCCCTGAGTCCTTCGGGAGAAGGGCGGTATAGAAATAAAATAATAATAATAATAATAATAATAATAATAATAATAATAATAATAATAATATTTAAGCAAGTCAGTGACAAACTAAGCATCTTTAACCAGATCACTTATTCAGTGCTACCTTAGTACTATACAGTAGTTACAGAGTTGTTTTAGTGCATTGTGTAAAACCGGAGGAATAGGTTACAGTTCAAGGAAGTAGACTAAATAAATAAATTCAGGAACTGAATGAAGCCCTTTGCTAACCAGTAACAAGTGTAGTGTAGATCAGCTCTTTTGCCGTAATTTCGCGAACAAGACTTCAAATAATTTTGTTTCTGTTTTCAAAATGAAGTTTAAAGTACATAAAGTACATCTTTCAGTTCATGGACTTGATGTTTTTCAAGTTAAGATTAAAGTCCCTGCAAAATCTTTGTTCTTCTCTTTTTCAAATATTTTCCAGGACAACTACCACATAAATGCAAATTATCACCAAAGAAAGGAAAATGCAAAAAAGCATTGGAAAGGGTTTACTATGATCACAAGAAAAAAATATGTCTGAACTTCGTTTATGGAGGTTGTGGTGGCAATAAAAATAACTTTGCCACTCTACAGGATTGTCTTTACCAGTGTAAAAAATTTGGTAAGGAGCTGCCAAGACTTGCTTACATTTGAACTCTCAATTTGTTAATTTTGAAGGTATCTGAAGATTTATTTTCATGCTTCATGCTGAATCATTTTGGTCCCTCTTGCAAAATTTGTAATTATTGTTACTGGATTTCTGTGGCAGATATGTGTGTGTTTGTGCATTTGTTTTACTATACAGGTAGTCATCAACTTATTACCACTATTGAGCCCAACATTTCTGTTGCTCAGTGAAACATTTGGCAAGTTACTTTTGCTCCATTTTACGACCTTTCTTGCCACAGTTGTTAAGTGAATCATTGTAGTTGTTAAGTTAGTAACACGGTTGTTAAGTGAATCTGGCTCCCCCATTGACTTGTCAGAAGATCGCAAAAGGTGATCACGTGACACCCCCCCGGGACACTGCATCCGTCATAAATATGAACCAGATTCTAAACATTGTTGTGGCCCATTAGCGGCCTGTACAGCTAGTAGCTGATTCTGACAGCGAGGAGGCTGGGGGGATGCTGCACCAGCAGCCTGTGCAGCTGGTACTCGAGTCAGACAATGAGGAGGCTGGAGAAGATGTGGTGCCAGAGGCGGGGATTCAGCCAGAGCCTTCAGAACCTCCAGAAGCTCCCATAAGTGAAGAGGAGGAAAAGGAGGAGCCTCTTCTCGATGCACGGGCACGCAGAGCTGCCAAAAGGCAGGAGTGGCTCCTCAGGAGGAGGTCTCTGTGAGAGTAAGGTTTGGAGCTAATTGGCCACTCCCTTAGCCTATTTAAGGAAGAACGCTGACCGAAGCAATTTGCAGGGAACAACTTCATTCACATACCTTCGTGTCTTGTCTTGCTTATCTTATCAGCTTCCTGCGAATTGCTTCTGGGCATTCTGCCAACCACAGTAAGATTACGATTATCTGAAATACTGTGCCTTAGAATTGAGTTATTATTCTTTGGATTCTTGTTGGCTGTTAATGAAGTTAAATTAATAGCCCTTGTTCAGAAAAGACTGATTTAAACTGCACTTGTGTTTGAACAACTACTAAGAAAGCTCATTAGTAGTCCTTAATTAGTAAACTAAGGTTTGTATGGACTTTGTGTGTGCTGCGTTCTTTGGGGTCCGTAACTGGGGCAGAACAAAAATCTAAATTTTGATCACGTCTCTATGAGGATTCTGCAACGGTCGTAAGCGTGAATAATGGACATAAGTCACTTTTTTCAGTGTAACTTTAAATGGTCACTAAATTTTTATTTATTTTTTTTTAAATTTGATTTATATGCCGCCCTTCTCCGGAGACTCAGGGCGGCTTACAATGCGTTAAGCAATAGCCTTCATACTTTGGTATATTTATACAAAGTCAGCTTATTGCCCCCACAAACTGGGTCCTCATTTCACCTACCTTAGAAAGGATGGAAGGCTGAGTCAACCTTGAGCCTGGTAAGATTCGAACCAGCAGAAATTGCAGGCAGCTGTGTTAATAACAGGGTGCACTAAACCACTGTACTATCAAGGCTCTTTGTAAGCTGAGAACCACCTGTATATCAGGTGATGTTCTAAGCATTATCACCTAGTTTTGTTTTATCTACATTGTTACTACCATTCTGTTTAATTTATGGATGTTTCTGTTTTCCTTTTCTGTCTAATGCTTGAGCTTCCTGATGGCTATATTAAAATTATGCTCTTTCACTTTTTTTTAATGCTCTTTCACTTTTAAGCTCCTCATTAATCCCCATATGATATAAAAAGCAATCTTTTTATTTAACAATGTTATTCTAATAAGGAATTTTTCCTTAATGAAAGTTTAGACAATGTATTTGAGCTGATTAATGTTTTCCCGTATTTGATCTTTATTGAAAATGATATAAAGTACACGTAGTCCTCGAGTTATGACCACAACGGAGCCCAAAAATTACATTGCTAAGTGAAACACTTGTTAAGCGAGTTTACCTCATTTTACGACTCTTCTTGCCACGGTTGTTAAGCGAATCACTGCATTTGTTAAGTTAGTAACCTGGTTGTTAAATGAATCTGGATTCCCGATTGCATTTGCTTGTCAGAAGGCAGCAAAAGGGGATCACGTGACACGGCCCTGGGACACTGAACCAGTTGCCAAGCATCTGACTGTTGATCACCTGACCATGGGGATTCTGCCACGGTCATAAGTGTGAGAAATGGTCATAAGTTATTTTTTTCAGCGCCGTTGGAACTTTGAATGAAGTTAAGTAAACTGCCATAAGCTAAGGACTTCTTGTAATATTATTTCCAAGCAGGATATTTGCATCTAATATTCACTCAGTTGTCTCTTATTCTTAGATCTTGAGTTACCCGCGGAAAACACAGCTGGAAATATTGACTGGAAGAAACGTATGTATGCTGTTGTCTGTACAGTATATTACAGGGACTCACAATGAAAGTGTGTGTATCAGAGGTGGGTTTCCATAGGTTCTGACCAGTTCTGGAGAACCGGTAGCGGAAATTTTGAGTAGTTCTGAGAACCGGTAGTAAAAATTCTGACTGGCTCCACCCCCATCTATTCTCTGCCTCCCGAGTCCCAGCTGAGTGGGAGGAAATGGGGATTTTGCAGTAACCTTCCCTTGGATTGGGGAGGGAACAGAGATTTTACAGTATCCTTCCCCTGCCACGCCCACCAAGCCACGCCCACCAAGCCACGCCCACCAAGCCATGTCACACCCACCAAGCCACACCCACAGAATTGGTAGTAAAAATTCTGACTGGCCCGCCCCATCAATTCTCTGCCTCCCGAGTCCCAGCGGAGCGGGAGGAAATGGGGATTTTGCAGTATCCTTCCCCTGCCATGCCCACCAAGCCAGGCCCACCAAGCCACACCCACGGAACGGGTAGTAAAAAAATTTGAAACCCACCACTGGTGTGTATGTGCCTGCACACAAAAGAGTATCACATCACAAGAGACAGGCCATCAGCAATAAGAATGGCAACTTTTATTTTTCAAGTTGATTGAAACACCCTAAAATTGGGTAGACTGAAATAATGGGTGGATGGACCTCTCGTCCTGTCTACAGGTAGTCCTCCACTTACGACCACAATTGAGGTCCAAATTTCCGTTGTTAAGCGAGACATTTGTTAAGTGAGTTTTGCCCCATTTTACGACCTTTCTTGCCACAGTTGTTAAGCGAATCGTTGCCGTTGATAAGTTAGTAACCACATGACCTTGGGAGGCATAAATATGAGCCAGTTGCCAAGCATCTGGATTTTGACCATGTGATCATGGGGATGCTGCAAAGTTCATAACTGTGAAAAACGGTCATGTTTTTCTAACTAGGTACCCATCACTGGTCCATAGGCCAGAGGTTGAGAACCATTGCTCTAGAGAATTCCTTCATGCTAGATTGGATTTAGAACAGATTGGATGAATACCCTTCAGAGATGGTTTAGTAAGAAACTTATGCCAAAGGGAGATTGGACACGATATGTAAGTTCCCTTCCAATCCATGCCTTCATTGAATCTGGGATCCTGGAGAACTGGTTCATACGTGAAGGTCTCTCTTGCTGGACATTTGATGGGACTGTCTTGGGAGGCAGGAAAGGAAAGGCATAGATGAACAGGTTTTCCTGCCTCTCCTTTCCAGAATCATTCTGTACTTCTAAAAGATGTGATGTAACGGGGACTCAAAGACGCTTTTTTTTTTCCTTGAGAAGGAAGAAGAAAATATTTAGCTTCTCATCCAAGAAAATTCATCAGTTATGATGGCAGGGGACAGCGGGAATAGAAGGATACTGTAGTTTTTGGAGTATAAGACACACCAGAGTATAAGACGCATCTTAGTTTTTGGAGAGGAAAATTTTAAAAAAGCTGATTGGCGGGTGGATCAGCCTCCTGAAATACCCCCAATCAGCTGTTCCCAGAGGTGAATTTTTGCAACAGGTTTGTTGATTGTAAGCTCTGTGTCTTGCTTCTTTTTCAACCTCTGAAACTTCTGAAACTCTGTTTCAGAAAAAAACTGTTTTTTTCTGTCTCTGAAAGTCTCCGAAACAGCTCTATTTCGGAGGCTTTTTTTCTGAAGCTTCCTTTCAGAGGCATTTTTTTCTGAAGCTCTGTTTTGAGGCTTTTTTTCTGAAGCTTTCTTTCAGAGGCTTTTTTCAGCCTCTGAAACCTCCGTTTGAGAGGCTGGGTGGGGCAACATGCGGAGTATAAGATACACCCAAATTTTCACCCTCTTTTTTGGGGGAAAAAGGTGCGTCTTATATTCCGAAAAATACAGTAGGTACTGACAGTTAAGAAGTATCCTTCCATATATCCTTCAGTATCCTTGAAAAAAAAGAATAATATGGCAGAAGCTGAAATAACAAGATATGGTGAAAAATGATTAATTTGTGATAAAGAATTATATAAAAGAGATGAATATGGAAAAAAAATGGGAAGATTGGAACAGATTATAAAGATTAATATATATACCACCACCCCTGCTATCACAACTGATGAAGCTTCTCGGGTGAAGCTTTTCTTCTTCTTCCTGAAAGAAAAAACAAAATAGTCCTGCTGCCTTTTGAAAAAGCACCTTTGAGATAATTATGAGCTGGATGACTGAGAATCTCCACAGACGACGGAGGGGAGAATTATGGGAAGGGGTTGTCCTTCACCCTATTTTCTTATCTTTTAGTTACATCCAGGAGATGCAGATTATATCCCAAAAAAGGATGGTGCAAAAAACATAGTACTCGATATTATTATGATTTTAAACTCCATCGGTGCAGAGCGTTTACTTACCATGGCTGCGGAGGCAATGAAAACAATTTTTCAAACTATATTGATTGTGTAAAGGCGTGTGATGTGTTTGGTACGTTTCAGCCATTTTACATATTTCCCCACCAACATCGCACCTTCACTTCTGTTTTAGTGTAATTCAGGGCTGTCAAACTCGATTTCATTGAGGGACACATCAGGGTTGTCTTTGACCTTGGGGCCCAGGGTGGGCGTGGCCAGGTGGGCGTGGCCAGCTCGACGTCGCTCGATGTGTTGGGGGCACCTGTGGTGGCCCGAGTGCTCTGCCAGCAAAAACGGGCTCCTGAGCTCCATTTTGGCTGCAACGGCCTCCTGCCAGCAAAAATGGAGTTTGGGGTGGCCATGCACGGCCCTCGCAAGCTCTGTTTTCAGCTGGGATGGCCTTCTGCAACCCTCTGCCATTGAAAATGGAGCTTGGGAGGGCTGTGTGCAGCCCTTGCGAGCTCTGTTTTTTCTGGCAGAGGCACCCCGGACCAGTCCTTTGCTATTTCCAGGGCGGCCCCAGAGGCCAGATCTAAGTACCCCATGCGCCGGATCCAGCTCCCGGGCCTTGAGTTTAACACCTCTGGTGTAATTCATGCATGGAAGTAAACCTTCCATCACTGGCTACCCTTCAAATACGTTGGACAACCATTTGAAGCCCAGATGAAAAAAAAATCAAAGCCTCCCTCTGCTCAAAACTGAATGGCTCCAGGAAAAAAGTTGTCCCTCAGCCATGGGGGAAGGATGAGCCCAAAGCAGAAATTTTTCTTTCATCATACATATTTTATGAACGCAACCCCAAAGTGAGAAAGGAGCTTGCAGACCCAAATGCCTGACCACCTTATCAAACACATTGTCACTGAAGTTCCCTCTCTCATGTTGATGGCAAAATGGGTACCAGAACCAGAGAAAAAACTCCATTAAACTGGAACAGCTACAGGTGGCTTTGCCTCTGCTATGGGGCAGGCATAGGACAAAGGCAACACCAACCATTGACAAGTTATCTTTGTGCCGTGGTTAGGGGCCATGAGTGACCTTCCATGTTCTAAAATTGGCTGGAGTGAAGAACATTATATGGAGTTCAAAATGGTTTGGTGGAATTGGAGATTGAAAAAAAAAACATGTTTAGGAAAAGTTAAAGGTGTGATCTACAATACTAGGCAGAAGGTGAGTTATGGCAGTAGATTGCCCAGGTGATCCAGGTAGAGAAGGGAAGAGAGGTTATAGGAAGATAGGGTCATCCCAACTTCTCCAAGCTATCTTGTAGCTTTCAAGGGCAGCCTAGAAAAGATGCTTCCATGCTAGTACTGAACATAGATTGAACCATGGAGTAAGGAGTAATTTTCTGTTATCAGGGGTACCCAGATATTTGAGATTTACAAAGATTAAAAAACGCAAAAGAGAGAGAGAGAGAGAGAGAGAGAGAGAGAGAGAGAAGAAGAAGAAGAAGAAGAAGAAGAAGAAGAAGAAGAAGAAGAAGAAGAAGAAGAAGAAGAAGAAGAAGAAGAAGAAGAAGAAGAAGAAGAAGAAGAAGAAGAAGAATCAAGTGGTCATGGTATTGAGGCCAAAGCAGTTATCTGTTGTGTGCTTTAGAATCTACCACTCCTTGATAAAAGAAAGGAGTAAAAATGTCTGTATATTTGATAGCATCATCACATGGTTTCCCAAAGCCTTTAGAAGCTGGAGCTGTATGATATCTAAACCTGTCCTGTGGTTGTATTTTACTGCATTACTACATTACTTGTATTACTGCATCCAATCTAGCCAATGATGTAGATACAGTGAGTATAGTAATAATGGATATATTACTTTTGGTGGATTTATAACATCTCTCTCTCTCTCTCTCTCTCTCTCTCTCTCTCTCTCTCTCTCTCTCTCTCTCTCTCTCTTTCTTTCTTTCTCTTTCTTTCTCTCTCTCTCTCTGTCTCTCTCTCTCTCCTTCCTGGCTGCCTACCCTTCACTTACCTACTTTCTCTCTCTCTCTCTCTTCCTTTCTTCTTCCTTCCTTCCTTCCTTCCTTCCTTCCTCTCTTTCTCTCTCTCTCTCTCCTTCCTGCCTGCCTGCTCTTCACTTACTTACTTTCTCTCTCTCTCTCTTCCTTCCTTTCTTCTTTCTTTTGCTCTTCCTTTCTCTCTCTCTCTCTCTCTCTCTCTCTCTCTCTCTTTCTCTCTTTCTTTCTCTCCCTTCCCTTCCTTTCCCTTCCCTTCTCTTCTCTCTCTTTTTTCCACAACATTGCCTGTATCATTTTAGGACACTTACCATGATAAGAAAGATGGAATTCCTGAACTCTTCAAAGCACAGACTCTCCAATCTGTTTTGTAGGAGAACTCATAACCTTTTGAATAAAAGCAACTTCATTCCGTGCTATCTATCTCTGTCTGTGCGGCTGGCTGCATTTCCAAATTATTTTGGTAAATTTAAGGATGATTTTCAAATGGACATATTGCTCAGTTTGTTGTTGAAGGGCTGTACACTTGGCAACACCAAGGTTAAACTGATCGATTTTATTGTTTCACTGTGTTCATAACCGAAAGACAGTTGTGTTTTTTTATTTAAGCACAGAAGGTACTTTTTGCTAAAATAGAGCAGCTGCAGAGTCACCCTGTAATTTCAGAAATCTCTTAGAGAAATAATGAGATGCAGGTGTTGATAAAGGAACACGATGCCCCAATGTTCAAAAAGGGAAGGAGGACATAATCTACAGATCATTTAGTTTAATATTTATACTGGGCAAAAAACCTGAAAAGTTTGTCAAGCAGCATGTTTGTGCCTAGTTAGAAGTAATACTACCATTATCAAGAAAGTATGAGCTTCTATCATGAACATTTTGTCATAGGGTAAGTTTTTTGGTTTTTTTAGGGCAGAGTGACACCAATCCCTAGAATCGGAAAAGACTGGACAGGAGAAATCTTTAAGTTTAGCAGCCAGCACGGGTTTGTTAAATACAGATCATGCCAAACCAATCTTATTTCATTCTTCAACATAGTGACTAAATTAGTAGGCCAGCAAAATACTGTGGACATAATACACTTAGACTTCAGCAAGGCATTTGACAAAGAAGACCACAACCCACTTCTTCGTAAGCTAGAAAAAAACCAGACCACCAGATGGATTTGCAACTGGCTGACAAACCGTACTCAACGAGTAGTCCTTAATGGGTCTAAGTCTACATGGGGAGAAGTAAGCAGTGGGGTGCCACAAGGTTCTGTCTTAGGCCCAATACTCTTCAATATCTTCATAAACGACTTAGATGAGGGAATAGAAGGGGAACTTACTAAATTTGCAGATGATACTAAGCTGGCAGGAATAGCTAACACCCTTGAAGATAAGCTCAAGATCCAGCTGGATCTTGACAGACTTGAACACTGGGTGCTATCTAACAAAATAAAATTCAATGTAGAGAAAAGCAAAGTCTTACACTTAGGTAAGAAAAACCAAAACCACACATATAGACTGGGTGAAACCAGGCTTAATAGCAGTAAATGTGAGAGGGATCTTGGAGTCTTAGTGGACAACCAGCTAAATATGAGCCAGCAGTGTGCAGCGGCAGGCAAAAAAGCCAATGCAGTCCTAAATTGCATTAACAGAGGGATGCAATCAAGATCAAGTGAAATACTAATACCACTCTATAAAGCCTTAGTAAGACCATACCTAGAGTACTGCATCCAGTTTAAGTCACCACACTATAAAAAAGATGTTGAGACTCTAGAAAAAGTGCAGAGGAGAGCCACCAGGATGATTAGGGGACTGGAGACTTAAACATATGAAAAATGGTTACAAGAACTGGGCATGGCTAGTCTAGTGAAGAGAAGGATCGGGGAGACATGATAGTCGTGTTCTAATATTTGAGGGGCTGCCACAGAGAGGAAGGGGTCAAGCTATTTTCCAAGGCACCTGAAGGCCAGACAAGGAATAATGGATGGAAACTGATCAAGGAGAGATTCAACCCAGAAATGAGGAGGAACTTTCTGACAGTGAGAACAATCAACCGATGGAACAGCTTGCTTTAAGAAGTTTCATCACTTGAGACTTTCAAGAAAAGATTGGACTGCCATTTGTCAGAAATGGTGTAGGGTCTCCTGCTTGGGTGGGGGGTTGGACTACATGACCTATAAGGTCCCTTCCAACTCTGTTAACCTGTTAAAGTGCTTGACTTATAACCATTCATGTAATGACCATTTGAAGTTACAACGACACTGAAAACAGTGTCTTATGACCTGTCCTTGCTCTTACGACTGTTGCAACATTCCCACAGTCAAGTAATCAACATTTGGACACATGGAACCTGACACCAGATTTGAAAAATAGAAAAGTAAAATAAATATGAAGAACATTTTAAGACAGGAAGAGCAGTTAAGAAGTAGAATAGTCTTAGAAATCACATGGACTTCACCCTACCACTAGCTTTCAGACTGGAGTTAGAGGGCCAGTGAATGTGGATTGATCATGATTTATAAACTTTCCAGCTTGGTGGACTGGCAAGGAGTAGAGAGGGGATGGTTCCATGTGAGCAGCAGGCACATGAACTCTATTTGCACAAGCCGCCACTCACATACACGGAGCATTGTGCACGAAAAAGAGCACCCGCCACTCACACAGTTGCTCACACAAATGCCCACCACTCATGCAAGTGCACACTACTCACACAAATGGAACTTTGCACAAGTGCATGCTCACCCAATGCTTATGCGGTCCTGTTCCAAATGGACCACAGCTCAATAATGGGCCCTGGCTCGGGGGTTGGGGACCCCTGATTTATAAGATCCTGTCCAACAGATTCTAGGAAACCCTGATTGTAACCAACTCTTAATCTTTGCTATTACTGTGGTTATTAAGCTGAGACAAAGCGTTGAAGGTAGTGTTAATGACAATTATTTTACTGTAGGTGAGCTCCCAATCAATGTGTTCAGTTGCCAATAGCAATAGCACTTAGACTTATGTACCGCTTCACAGTGTTTTACAGCCCCCTCTAAGTGGTTTTACAGAGTCAGCCTATTGCCCACAACAATCTGGGTCCTCATTTTACTGACCTTGGAAGGATGGAAGCCTGAGTCAACCTTGAGCCGGTGAGAACTGAACTACCAAACTGCTGGCAGCCGGCAATTAGCAGAAGTAGCCTGCAGTACTGCACTCTAACCACTATGCCACCGCAGCTCTTAGATGAACAACAAGGTGAATTCATACAGGAGCATAACGGATCATGGAGAATGATGAAGCTCTTGACTTTAATTCCCTCAACACTGCCAAACTATTCACAAGGCTGCATTACTATTACAATAAGTCTTCTCACCCATCTCCTCTCACTTATGACTGTGTAACTGTAACTTTGTTGCTTGTATCCTTACGATTTATATTGATATTGTTTCCTGATTGCTTATTTGTACCCTATGACTATCATTAAGTGTTGTATCTTACGATTCTTGACGAATGTATCTTGTCTTTTTATGTGCACTGAGAGCATATGCACCAAAGACAAATTCCTTGTGTGTCCAATCACACAAGGAATTTGTCTTTAATAAAGAATTCTATTCTATTCTATTCTATTCTATTCTATTCTATTCTATTCTATTCTATTCTATTCTATTCTATTCTATTCTATTCTATTAGACAAAGGTACACAGAATTGTTTTTGCATATACAACATAGAGGAAGTTGAGGAACACTGTGGCCTGGATGTGAATGTCATAGGGAGTGTGGGTATGATTTTGCTGAGGATTAGCATCATCTTTGGAAAGAACAGGATGTTCTGTTCATCAGTTGTGGGCTGGAAACCTGGTAGTAAGAAGGCCACTTGATTGACTTAATGGTTCCATGGTGTCCTGAACTAAAAGGCAATCAACCTTAACTGAAGAGCAGTTAAAATACAGGATACCATGAACTAAAATAGAACAGGTTCAAAGCATCCCTGAGTATTGAAAGTTAATCGGCTCCTTTCTCAGACGCAATATTAAGGAGATACTTGGAAGCAAGCACTTGCCATGCAGAATTGGGGCACCATCATCTATTTTATAATTCTCTTGGAACTTAACATACCTGGATCTGTGCAGAAAGGTACAGTTTATAGGCAAAGTGCTTCCTTTCAGACACTGCCTGAAATGCATCCAGGCTGTAACTTTTATAATTTTAGAGACTGTAAATTTTGCAAAGGGCTTCGGGTTCAGCTAAACTTGTGCAACTCTTGCATGATTTCTTTCATTCATTTCTTGCTTTGGGGGATTCCAGAACTGTATTATTTTTTTCACATTGTTCTCACAATTCCGTTATTCTGGATTTGTTGAATATGTCATAACGGGTGGATTGTCACTTCATGTGAAACAAAGGAAAGTTTTATAAATAACTAAGTGGATTGGGAAGTGTCTAAACCTGTGGTTCTCAACATTTTTGCACCATGGACCCCCTTCAAATACCTTTTGTGGCCCTGGACCAACAAGGCTTAACTCAACATTTAAATCATAACATTTCTTCAAGCCTTTACAACATCGAAGCCCAACCAGAGATCTGTGGAGTGGACCACAGATTGAGAACCATAACTAGTCATTGTGCTGAGCAAAGTTGTTGCAGAACACTTTGAGAGAGGCTCTGTCATTTTTCACTTATGCACTTAGCTGCACTCATCCACAATCTGGTTTAACACAATATGGCCTAATGTTCTGAACAAAAACCCAACTTGGGTGGTTAGTTGATGGGACTGTGTGTTGTGTGAATGCAGATAACATCATTCATGAATATGGTCTAGTGAACTGCAGTAAAGTGTATCATAGAAACCTACTTAACCAGATCACAACAAGCAAAACGCACTCAAATGGGTGAGTCACACATCTATAATCTACTGATTAGTTTTTGTGGTTTCATGTGTTGTGTGAATCCAGGCATTTAATGAGTTTATAGCTCAGAACTGCCCCGTTCTTCCCATGGTTTTATTCAGGAATCAGTGAAGCATGTTGTGGTAGGACTCAGCTAGTTATTCATGAAGTCAATGAAGACCTGCCATTTTGCAGGAAATCCGGAAACATTGTTTTAAATTATTATTATTATTTCTTTCTTTCAAAAATAAGCTTAAAGCACTTCAGATGTAACTCAAAATTGATATCTTCATTTTTCATAAGACATATTAATGTGTCTGACACACCTTTTTTTCTTTTTCCCCTTTTCTTTCCTCCCAGTATTTATGCCTCGAAAATGCAAACTACCACCCAAAAAGGGAAAATGTAATGAAGACTTTGAGAATTTTTACTACGATTACAAGAGCAATACGTGTAAGAGCTTCGTCTATGGAGGTTGTGGTGGCAATAAAAATAACTTTGTAAATCTGCTGGACTGTTATTACACATGTAAAAGATTTGGTAAGGCCACTGAACCTCTTCCCTCTTAAACTTTTTAAAACTGATTTTTAAAATGCCTGTTGAATTTATTTATGCTGTGTCATTTTAAATCCTCTTGACTGTGTCATCACTAGCGTAAAAAGTTAGAAGTTGTGATTTAGAATCGTTAAATTTAATTAACCCATAAATAAGGCTTTCAATTTAATATTATTCACATACTGGGTCCAAGCACAGTAATTTAATAATTATTGCATTACTTTAGCGATATCACTTTTGTTCTCTTTAATTGATAAAGATTTAGTGTCTCTTGCTTTTCTCATTTCATCCTTGACCTCTCTGCTGTCTAAATCAGGGGTGTCAAACTCGATCACATTGAGGGTCGCATCAGGGTTGTGTTCAACCTTGTGGGGCTGGGGTGTGTGTGGCCAGGGGACATGGCCAGCTCAATTTCACACATGTTGGGGGAGCACTGTGCCAGCAAAAATGGAGCCCGTGGCAGCCGTGCTGGGCCCTCCTGAGCTCTATTTTTGCTGGCAGCGGCACCATGGGCCGGTCCTTCACTGTTTCTTTCTCTTTTTTTATAAAAAGTTTTTTATTTTTTAAAACAAGCATTAGATCATTTATCATTCAGTGTGTAATCTGGGTACAAATTTTTGTGTCATCATAATATATACATTTATTTATTTATTTATTTATTTATTTATTTATTTATTTATTTATTTTTCATATTTGTATACCGCCCTACTCCCGAAGGACTCAGGGCGGTGAACAGCCATAATAAATACAAATACATATAGAAGTTAAAAACTATTAAGAAATAGATTAAGTAATTTAGGCTCAAAGATTAAAAACATCCAAATTTATCTAAAGAGCTTTAAAACCCAATTTAAAAGCCAGTTTAAAAGCCAATTAAAAAGGGAGAGTTAGGCCAGACCAGCTTGTTGGAATAGAAATGTTTTCAGGGCACGGCGGAATATGCATAAGTCTTGGATGTTTCGTAACTCCGAGGTAAGCCTGTTCCAGATGGTAGGTGCCCCCACAGAAAAGGCTCTCCCCCTGGGGGCCGTCAGTCGACATTGTTTGGCCGACGGCACCCTGAGGAGTCCCTCTCTATGGGAGCGAACTGGTCGGTGAGAGGCTATTGGTGGCAGGAGGCGGTCTCGTAAGTACCCTGGTCCTGAGCCATGGAGCGCTCTAAAGATAGTAACCAAAACCTTGAAGCGCATCCGGAAGACCACTGGGAGCCAGTGCAGCTCGCGCAGGAGGGGGGTTACATGAGAGCGCCACATTGCTCCCATTACCATCCGCGCGGCTGCATTCTGGACCAGTTGGAGCCTTCGGGTGCTTCTCAAGGGGAGCCCCATGTAGAGAGCATTACAATAATCCAGGCGTGAGGTGACAAGGGCGTGAGTGACCGTGCGTAACGAGTCCCGATCCAGAAAGGGATGCAACTGGCGAATCAGGCGAACCTGATAAAAAGACCTCCTGGCTACGGCCGTCATATGCTCTTCAAAAGACAGCCGTGAGTCCAGGAGGATGCCCAAGTTGCGAACCCCATCTGTGGGGGCCAACGACTCGCCCCCAATAATCAGAGATGGCGCCAACTGACTATATCGGGACGACGGAAACCACAGCCACTCGGTCTTGGATGGGTTGAGTCTGAGTTTGTTCCTTCCCATCCAGATCTGTACGGCCTCCAGGCACCGGGACATCACCTCGAGGGCATCATTGGGGTGGTCTGGGGTGGAGATGTACAGCTGGGTGTCATCAGCATAGTGATGGTACTTCACCCCAAAACCACGGATGATCTCACCCAGCGGCTTCACATAAATGTTGAATAGAAGGGGCAAGAGGACCGATCCTTGTGGAGCCTCGGGGTCAACCTCTGCCCCCCTGTCAACACAGACTGCGACCGGTCAGAGAGAAAGGAGGAGAACCACTGTAGAACAGTGCCCCCCACCCCCACCCCTTCCAACCGGTGCAGCATGATATCATGATCGATGGTATCAAAAGCCGCTGAGAGGTCTAGTAGGACCAGGACAGAGGAGCAACCCCTGTCCCAAGCCCTCCAGAGATCATCAACCAATGTGACCAATGCTGTCTCTGTGCTGTACCCGGGCCTGAATCCCGACTGGAACGGATCTAGATAATTCGATTCATCCAGGTACTGAGGCAGTTGTCGTGCAACCACACTCTCAACAACCTTTGCAACAAAGCGAAGGTTGGAGACAGGACGATAATTTGCTAATACAGCTGGATCCAGGGAGGGCTTCTTGAGGAGGGGCCTCACCACCGCCTCTTTCAAGACAGTGGGAAAGACACCCTCACTCAAAGAAGCATTTATAATCTCCTGGAGCCAGCCTCGTGTCACCTCCTGGGAGGCCAGTACCAACCAGGATGGACACGGGTCCAATAAACATGTGGTCGCATTTAGTCTGTTCAGTATCCTGTCCACGCTTTCGGGAGTCACAGGATCAAACTCTTCCCAAATAATATTCTCAGGACCTGCCCCTGTCATCTCCTCTGGATCAATCCAGTCAGAGTCTAGCTGTTCACGAATCTGAGCAATTTTGTCATACAGATATTGTACAAAATCCTCAGCTCTACCCTCCAAGGGGTCTTCCCGTGTCTCTTGATGGAGCAGAGAGCGGGTCACCCTAAACAGGGCGGCTGGACGATTATCTGATGACGCAATAAGAGTAGAAAAGTAGTTACTCTTCTCTACTCTTATCGCCACTAGGTAATTCTTAATATGAGATCTTACCAGTGTTCGGTCGGATTCAGAATGACTAGCCCTCCAACTGCTCTCTAGGCGTCTTTTCCGGTGCTTCATCTCCCTCAGCTCCTCAGTATACCAAGGAGCCAGGTGAGACCGGCGTCGGGTCAGAGGCCGCAAAGGCACGACTCGGTCTAAAGCATCAGCCGCCGCCCTATCCCAGGTGGCCACTAAGTCCTCAGCCGAGTCGTGTGCTAGAACCTCAGGAAATGGCCCAAGCTCCATCTGGAATCTCTCAGGATCCATCAGGCGCCTGGGGCGGAACCACCTGGTCGCTTTCTTTGCTTTTACATTTCAATTTAATATATCTCCTGCTAGAACATTTTTCTTCCGGATTTATTTAATTTTGCACCACTTTTTGTCCATATTCATTTTCTATCCAATAATAAAATTGCCCCATATGTTGTAATATTCTGATTCTTCCTTCCCTTTAATTGCTAATGTTAATCTATTCATTTCTGCACATTCTAATATTTTCTTAATCACCTCTCCCTCTGTATGGATTTTTTCCGCTTTCCAATTTTGTGCAGATACAATTCTCGCTGCAGTTGTTACATGAATAATCAAATATACATTTTCTTTACTAATTTTCTCAGGTAAAATACTGAGCTCCGGTTTTAAGTCAATATGTTGCTGAGTCATTTTCTCTAACTAAATCTGAATTTTTGCCCAATAATTTCTCGCTTCTGCACATGTCCACCATATATGGTAATACGATCCCGGTGTCTGGTGACATTTCCAACACTTAGTTGATTTATCTTTAAATATTTTTGCCAATCTTTTAAACATATGCCATCTATAAAACATTTTACACAAATTCTCTTTGTATGCTATTGCCATTGTTAACTTATAGTTTCTTTCCCATAGTTGTTGCCATTTATCTAACTCTAATGTGTATCCAAAGTTTTTTGCCCATGTTATCATTGTTTCTTTTACTTGTTCTTCTTCTAATTTAATAGAAAGTAAGCAACTATACAATTTTTTCATCATTCTCTCACTTGTTCCTGTGAATATCTCATCCAACTCTGTCATCTCCAAATAAAAACCGTATAACTTTGCATCTTTTTCAAATCTCAATTGTATTTGCAATTGTGCATACCACTCCATATCACTCCCTTGTTCTTCTCATTCTTGTTTCGTTTTCAATTCCCCCTTTTCAGATAAAATATCTTTATATCTAATAATATTTCCCATGTTAATAATATTTGAATGTACTAATGCTTCCGTTGTTGAAAGCCATATTGGTATTTTCAAATAACATTTTTCTCTAACTTTCTCCCATACTGCATTTCTTACATAATGTCTTTGAAAGTAACTATGTATCTTATTCTTCCCATATCATAAAAAAGCCTGCCAACCCAGTTGCAGATCGTGATCCTCCAATGTCAATAACCTTGTGTTTCTTAATTCAATCCATTCTTTCATCCATGATAATGTTGATGCCTGATAATATAATTCCCAATTTGGTAGTCCAAACCCTTCTCTGAGTCTTGCATCTTGTAGCATTTTTATAATAATTCTCACTTTTTCCCCTTGCCATATAATTTTCATTATTATTTTATTAAGATTTTCAAAAAAATAATAATTCTATTTTTATCGGTATGGTTTGAAATAAAAACAACAATCTTGTTAATATATTCATCTTAATTGTTGCTATTCTTCTTGATAATTGTAGATTCTTCCATCTCTCCAAATCTGTATCGGTTTGTCTTTTCGATTTGTAGTAATTATCCTCCTTAATCATAATACACTTTGCATAATACACTGAATTCTGAATAATCTGAATATCCAATTTCTCCATTAACTCCTTTTTCTGTTTCTCTGAGAAATTTTTCACCAATATTTTTGTTTTTTCTTTATTGATTTTCAACCCTCCCACTTCTCCATATTCTTCTATTTGTTCTATTAATTTTGGCCCAACTGCTTGTGGCTTCTCTAAAATAAAGACTAAATCATCTGCAAATGCCTGTAGTTTATATTCTTCTTTTTAAATTCTAATACCTTTTATCTCTTCATTTTGTCTTATATTTCTATTTAATACCTCTAATGTCACAACACAAATAATAATGGCGATAGAGGACAACCCTGTCTTGTGGCCTTTCATAATATTAATCTTCTCTGTCATATCTCCATTTACCATCACTTTTGCTGATTGCTTATAATACATTGTTTTAATCGTATTTATAAATCTCCCCCCAAAATCCATAGTCTGTAGTTGTTTTATCATAAATTGCCAATTTACGTTGTCAAACGCCTTCTGTGCATCAAGAAACATCAATGCTGTTTGTTTTTCTCGATATGCTTCATAATATTCCAAAGTATTCAGAATTATTCTCATATTATCTCTAATCTGTCTCTTGGATAGGAAACCATTTTGGTCCATGTGTATAAATTCTTTGAACAATTTCTTTAATCTATCAGCCATTATTGATGCAAATATTTTATAATCTGCATTTAATAGGGAAATCGGTCTATAGTTCTTTATTTGTTGCAGGTCTGTATCTTCTTTTGGCATAAGAGTAATATATACCTCCATCCATGAGTTTGGTATCTTCGCTTCTATCAGGAGTTCATTAAATACTTCCAGCATTGTGTTGCTTATTACATCTTGTAATATTTTATATAGCTCTGCTGGCAATCTGTCTGGGCCTGGCGTTTTGCCATTCTTTTGTTTTTTAGTCCCCTCTGTTAGTTCTATCATTGTTATTCTTTCCTCTAATGCTTTTTTATAATCTTCTGGTATTTTGGGTAATTCAGATTTTTCTAGGTATTGTTTTATCCTTTATTCTGATATTGTGTCTTGTTTATAGAGTTTCTCATAATAATTCTGTACTATTTTCTTCTTTTCGTCATTTCGATAGCATATAGTTCCCTCCTCATCTATTAGTTGATTGATTAACTTTTTTCCTCTCTCCTTTTTCATTTTGTATGCCAACCATCTTCCTGGCTTGTTTGCATTTTCAAAAAAAAAATTGCTTAGAAGTTTTTATTTCGAGTGCCAAATCCTCTTTTTCAATTAGATTCAATTCATGTTTTTTAAGGTCCATTTGATTTTTAATCCTCTTATTTAATCCTCTTATCTTTCTGTAGTTCCATTTCTAATTTCTTATACTCCTCTTTGAATTTTTTTGAGTTTGTCTTTTCTTTTTATTCTTTTTTCCCAAATAAGTCATTGCCAATTCTCGAATGTATGCTTTCGCTGTATCCCACACATTTTGTAATGAAGTATCTTCCTTTTTATTTTCTCTGAAAAAGGAAGTCTATTCTTTCTCCATAAATTATTGAAACTCTTTTTCATTTAATATTGTTTGATTTAATGTCCATCTTGATCTCTTTTTTTGTCCCTTCCATATAATTGTGATCGGATTATGATCTGCCCATGTGCTTGCTTCAATGTTTATATCTTGTATATTAACTAATAAATCAGTTGATATCCACATCATATCTATTCTAGACCATGACATATGTCTATTTGAATAAAAAGTGTATCATTTTTCTGTCGGATATCTTCTTCTACAAACATCTTGGATATTTAATTCCTCCACCATTGTAAAAAAAGGCTTTTGGAAGAGTTTTTCTGGGCTTCTTATTTATCTTTGTGGTTTTATAGTCCAGTTCAACTTCTGTTATTGCATTAAAATCATCTGTCATGCAAATATTTTCATACTCAACTTCAATTATTTTTCTGTATAATTTTCCATAAAAATCTTCTTGATTGTCATTTGGGGTGTATATTGCCACTAGGAGTATTTGTTTATAGTTCATTGTTACTTCCACCATAATAATCCTCCCTTCTTCATCAGCAAATATTTGTTTAGGTGCTAGTGTCTTTTTAATGCATAGTACTACACCTCTTTTAGTTTGATGTGCCAGTGCAGTAAATACTTCTCCCAATTTTTGGTATTCCAAAAGTTTTTTATGTTGTTTTCTAATATGAGCTTCTTGTAAACATATTATGTCCATTTTTAATTTTTCCAATTTATTTAAAGTTCTTTTCCTTTTTATTGCTGAATTTAATCCATTTATGTTTATCAATATTGCTTTTATTTCTTCCTCCATAGTTTACTTATTAATAGTCTTTACTGATCTTGTTGTTCTTGTCTCTCTTTGTTCTTTAACATCTTTTAGCCTTGCCCCTTCTCTTATTGCTCTTTTTTCTTGTTTGATCATCTTTTTCTTTCACTGTTTCTTCCTGGTATGTAATCTCTCTTTCCTCTCTCAATCTCTCCTTTTCTTGTAGTCCCAAATATTGATCATAAAATAGTTCTGCCTTCTCTAGCGAGTCTAATCTGTGTCTTTGCTCCAATCAATTCACCAATATTCCTTCCGGTATTAACCACCTAAAGCTCACTCCTTTTTTAATTAAACATTTTGTCAAGAACCGGTACTCTTTTCTCAGATCTGTTACTCTTCTAGGTATTTGTTTCAACACCACTATCTCTCTGCCTTTATATTTTATTGGGTTGTTTCTTGCTATCTGTAATATCTCTGTTTTTATTGCTTTCTTGGTGAATCTTACATGCACCTCCCTAGGTAATTTGTTTCTCATTGCTTTGTTTCTCATGGTAATTTGTTTCTCATATGTACTCTAAAAATCTCATTGATCTCACTCAATATCTTTTCTTTAGTTACCTCCATTGCTTCCGCCAACAACTCTGCCATTATTTCAGCTAAATTTTCCCCTTTTCTCCTATGTTTTGAAATCTTAGATAATAATCTGTACGATCCATTTCTAAAGAAATAATAGTCTTTTCCTGGTTTTTATTAGTTATTAATAAGTCTGTCATCCAGCTCTCCCACTCTTTTTTCCATTGATTCTACTTTTTCTTCCACCTTTGTTCATTTTTTTTTCAATTATCCCGTTGACATCTTTTAATTCCCCTTCTACTTTTTCCATTCTCTCATCTAATTTGCCTATTCTTTCTTTGAAGTCTTCATAAAATGCCTGTATCATATTTTTTAATTCCAGTTGCATAGTCATAGTGTCCAATGTTCTCTGAGCTGCAGGGCTAGAAGTTGTTGCCGAGGCTGTTGAAGGCAGATGTTGTTTTCTTCATCTTGTAGTGTCTTGATATTATAATCCATCAGGTTATAATCCAAATAGAATTTATAATCCAAATATTTAATCCACCCTGTTGGGTGAATTAAAAGAAAAAAGTAATAGTACAAAAATAAGCCAACCAACCAAAAAGAAAAAATAAAAATAAAAAGGAGACAAAGAGAGATAACAAAAAATAAAACAATACAAAAATAGAAAATTACAATCCAAATCCAACATTCATGATCTTAATCTTCAGGTTTTTCTAACCTTAGTCCAAGTTTCCTCTGGTGAGGAATTAACTAGACCAAAAAGCCAACAAGCCAGAAAAAAAAGAAGAAAAAAAAGAGGAATGTCTGTGTACAAAAAAGAAGCACAGACAAAAATAACAACAACAAGAAGAAAAGAAAAACACAGTCCAACCAATTGTTAAAAAAGCAACTGAATAAGAAAGAAAAAGGAACTAGAAATTAACAAGTAGAATCTCCACTCTATTATCCACAACTAAAGGAAAAAGAAAAAGAAATCCCAAAAGCCAAACTGAATGGGAGTTGTCAATAATCTTTCCTGTTACTTCTTCTTTTGCAAATTTCAAAAGATACAAGGCTCTCAGTGTACCTCAGTCTATTAGGCCAAACAATTTCTAATCAGTTCAGCAAGCATTAGCAAGGTCATTCTTGTCATGTCTTGTTCATTTAACTTTATTATTCAGTTCATTATCCTTTTAGTGGTGCCTCTAGGTGGCACTGCAGTTTATTTTCACCCAGGAGTAGTAGAAAAAGTTTTTCCTTTTAAAAACAATTCATTCCATCACTTAAATTTAATTCAATTTCATTTCTTAAGATTAAAAAGTTTAAAAATACTCAATCAGGCTTTCTGCTCTTGTTCTCTTATTGTCCAAATCAATTCTGCTAATTCATTTAATTTTGTCTTCTTTCATTTGGGTTTGCCCACTTTTCTCGCTGCTGTATTGTTGGAGGTAGAGAAGCTGACACAAGTCCACTCTCCCCTCCTCTCTTTTTGCCACTTTCTCCTCTTTTAGCTATTTCCAGGAGGATATGAAAAGAAACTTGTATTTTTAAGAAAAGCAAGCATCTCACCCAGATGATCCAAACTTCCCTTTACTTCCACGCTTCTGCTGTGGCCGCCCCAGCTTTGTAGCAGCTGTCGCTGGCTGTTTTCTCAGCCATCTGATTGAGAGGCTTCTTCTGACCAGCATGGGAATTTGCAACTTCCCTGTGCCTGCCAGTCTGTGCCTCTCTTGTTCACTGTCACTACAGGACAGCTTCGGTCAAAAAAGACCCCCAGATGGCTGCGATATAGACGATCCCTCGGGAGCCCCCGAAGAAAGCACTGTTTTGCTGTGGATGCTGGCCACGCGCCCCTGGTCCTTCACTGTTTCCAGGGTGGCCCTGTGGGCGAGATCTAAGCACCCCACAGGCCAGTTGCAGTCCACAGGCCTTGAGTTTGACACCTCTGGTCTAAATGATCAAATAAATAAATGATGTCATTTTAAGCTCACTGTTGTCAGGCACAAGAAACCAGAGCCACTCATGAGTAGCTAAAATCAGTAACTTTATTGTATATTGCCTGTGTTCAAGAATCTCACCACACTGCTTGCCTTCTCCTGGGAATGACCAGATAAAACTTCATGGAGGAGGTCAAGTTTATGCCTCTTGTGGCTGTGCAATAACTCTAAGCTAGGCCCTCTTTTGATCCCTCTTCCCACATTGTTATCTACTAACAATGCTGTCTCTATTTTTATTTGTAGGCTTCTTTTCTACCTGGGAAAATATCGTGGGAGATATACAATGGAGGAAAAGTAAGAGTCCATTGTTGCCTGCACAACAAACTCCGGGGGATTCATAATTTATTGTTGGTGTGGGCGCCTTTAAATAAACAAGATAATCTCATTACTAGAGTCACATTTCCACAAGGACATAAAGGATATATATGGAAAGGATAGGGAACTTGTCTTAGTGTGTTGGGGTGCTGCGATGTTAGAACCGAACCCAAAATGACACTTGACAAACTGGATGGGACAGCTATTCTTTTTCTGCACCACCTTTTCCTTTTCTGATAACCTCCTTTCTCTGTTTATATCTCCTGCTGGCGTGAAGCAGGTTGTATGCTGTTTACATCTGAAGAGTAGCTGAGATCTTCCTTCCATGGCATAGAATATACAGGGCACTTTTCTTTTATAATACTGTGAGCCCTGTTAGCCTGATGATGGGATGGACCCTAGTTTAGGAATAGAGCATCTGTTTCACAGGCACAAGGGTTGAGAGTCAGTCAATCTGATGGTAGAGAAAGAGTAGCATGATTTTAGAACCAATAACAATCATTTTTGGAAAATATTGGAGTATTATTCTGTGAGATGTCAGAGGATTGGACAAGAACTAATACAGTTATGGTCTCAGAGTCAGGGCTCCAAGACATGAGCTGATTAGATCTGGCCAGATGATGTCACCACAGCTGCTGAAACAAACAGTGACACCCTCTTGGGTCCCTCCTCAGCCAGCACTGATCCTGATTTAGCCATCTTGGGTGTCAAGAAGCAGGGAGAACCTCCTCCCCATCCCGAGAATCTCACATCCTATTAAATAAGGACCTCACCAGCAGGATTCTGACTCTGCAAACAAGCCTGGAGCCTCCTTATTGGCAACTATTGAGCAAGGAAAGGTTCAGCTGTACATGCCGGCAGGAAGAAGATTTAAACCATGCCAGGACTACCTTCTGTTGCTTGAAACCAACTTTGCACTTTCTAGCTTTGCACTTTGTTTATTCTTGCTCTTGACTCCTGCTATGTTTTCAACCTCAAAGTGTTCCTGACTAAGTCTTTGACTCTTCCCTTGGTAATTTTGAAGACATTGTGTGTTTTCTGATTATGGACTATCTAGCTTGGATTATGTCTACTCATCCTACAATAAGCTGTAATGAACATATGTGATCTTTCTCTTGCTTCCCATTTCTTCTGCTGTCACCTCTCCTGTCCATCAGCTGCCATTTCTCCAGGAAAGCTTCCTGATGCCTTCACAAATCTTGCTGCAAATACTCCACTCCAACTGCTCCTTCCACAGTGCATGCTCTCCTGCCCAGCATCTCTGCAAGCCTTGTCCCCAAGTATCTGCATCACACTGCATTTTGATGACCAGTTGCATGGGGATTTACTGTAGAAGCCATGGTGGCACAATAGTTAGAATGCAGTATTGCAGGCTAACTCTGCCCAAAGCCTGGAGTTCAATTTTGAGGAGCTTAATGTTGATTCAGTCTTCCATTCTTCTGAAGTCAGTAAAATGAAAACCCAGGTTGTTGGGGGCAATATCCTGACATTGTGACCTGCTGGGATAATGCTGTGTGAAATCCAAATTTTTTTACTACCAGTTCTGTGGGCGTGGCTTGGTGGGCTTGGTGTGGTTTAGTGGGCGTGGCTTGGTGGGCATGGCAGGAGAAGCAAAATCCCCATTCCCTCCCCACTCCTGGGGGAAGGATATTGCAAAATCTCCATTCCCACCCCACTCTGGGACCAGCCAGAGGTGGTATTTGCCAGTTCTCCAAACTACTCAAAATTTCCATTCTCCAAAACCTGTCATAACCTGCTGGATTTCACCCCTGCTGTAAAGCACTATGGAGCGGTATATAAGTCTAAGTGCTAGTGCTACTGTATTCCTTTCAGTGAAACTAGGACATAAAAAAAAAATAGTCTCAGAGCTTTAGTTTCCAACACCTATGTTTTCCTTTTAGAAACACCTTGGAAATGCAAATTATGGGCCAGGAAAGGAAGGTGCAAGGGTAAAATTCCTCGCTATTATTATGATGCACACAACAAGAGATGCCGATCGTTTACTTACAGTGGTTGCGGAGGCAATGCAAATAATTTTCAGACCTTCAACGAATGCAGCAAGGACTGTGATGCATTTGGTATGTTGAAACAATTTTATATCCCCCACCCAGAATTAATTAATTAATTGGTTGTCACGATATAAAAAGATGTTGAGAATCTAGAAAGAGTGCAGAGAAGAGCAACTAAGATGATTAGGAGACTGGAGACTAAAACGTATGAAGAATGGTTGCAGGAACTGGGTATGTCTAGTCTAATGAAAAGAAGGACTAGGGGTGACACAATCGCAGTGTTCCAATATTTGAGGGGCTGCCACAAAGAAGAGGTGGTCAATATATTCTCCAGAGCACCTGAAGGCAGGACAAAAACAAAGGATGGAAACTAATCAAGGAGAGAAGCAACCTAGAATTAAGGAGAAATATCCTGACAGTGAGAATAGTTAATCAGTGGAAAAACTTGTCTCCAGAAGTTGTGAATGCTCCAACACTGGACATTTTAAAGAAGAGATTGGACAACCATTTGTCTGAAATGGTTTATAGTTTCCTGCCTGATCAGGAGGTTGGATAGAAGACCTCTAAGATCTCTTCCAACTCTATTGTTTCATTATACAGAGATAAACTTCGTTTCTCTCTTTTTTTTGAGGTCATTGTTTCTAGGATAGAAACCATTTTGTGACTGTTTCTGGATATGTTTCTGGATAGTTGCATATTTATCAGAGAGAGAGAAAGAGAAGAAAAGAGAAAGAGAGAGAGAGAGAGAGAGAGAGAAAGAGAGAGAGAGAGAGAGAGAGAGAGAGAGATACCCCTCCCCCAAAAAACAGTGTCTTTTAAAATTGTACTAAAATGTGCAGTGTGCTACTGTACATTTTCTACACAGTGTGAAAGTTCAAAGATCTTTCCTCCTGATGTCTTCAGCAAAGCAACTAGGCTCGGTTAGCTGAAAATGTTGAGAGTTGTAGTTCTAAGATATCTGGAGACCTTAGGGTTGGAAAATATCACAATATAGATTGAGTGTATTATCAGGAAGAGTTGCCCATTAAGGAATACCAGTGAGATCCCCTTATTTTTTAGATCTGGAATTTTGAGAATACCCTTTGGAAACTCCCAAACAATGGCTTCATGGGAGTTGTGGGTCATCTCCTCAAAAGCAGAGAGAGAGGCTTACTTTTCTAGCTTCCTACAGTATTTTCTACCATCTTAGTCTTTCCCTCTCTCTCTCTGTCTCTCCTTCCCTCGCCCCCCTCTCTATTACACACCCACACCCACACCCACACAATTCAGCCACTTCCATTTTATTTTGTAAGAACTTCTGTAAAATCCATATGGGCCCCAGAAGCATTACTAGAAATAAATTCCTGTCTTTTTATCATTAGTCAAGGCACGTTTTTAATGAAATCAGATGGGACAGGGAATACTGTGGGTGGTACCAATGGCATGTTGGCCACATGGAACCCATGGGAGTACAGAAAAGAGGGAAAAAAACCTTGGTCTTCCCAGAAATTTGATTTCTAACTATCACTTGCCACTGAAGACATCTGGGTTGCTTCCAGGCAGTGGTGTAGTTCCAATAGCGAGATGAAAGGAATCATTAAACGTTACGTACCACTAATATCCCACAAAACCAGAAAAAATAAACTACCAATAACAATAAGGAAATTACAATCCAGAAAAACATCTTTTTGGCGAAAAAACAAAACTATGTAGCTAACTTCAAAAACTGCTACAAAAATTTATGCCAACAAATAAAGACTGAATGCACCAATTATCACTTCAAGCAAGAAGAAAACCTTCTACACACAAAATCCACCTGTGCCTTCTATAATTTTGTAAACAACAAACTTAAAGACTCGAGATCCATCCCACCCCTAAAAGGACCAAACAATGAAGACTGTATTGATGAAACCATTAAAGCCAATCTCTTTAATATGTTCTTCGGCTCAGTCTTTGTAAACAGCAACAACACATACCCAATATTTCCCAGTCATACTACAGACAATTACAACGATTATGGTGATCTTATACATATTGATTTTACAGAAGACAATGTTGAAAAGGCACTACACAATCGAAAACCATCTCTATCTATTGGACCTGATGGACTATGTGCATACTTCTTAAAAAAGCTTTCCACTGCAATTGCAGAACCTCTAAGCATAATTTTTGAAAAATCTTTCAGTACCAACATCTTGCCCTACCAATGTCACAAGCCAAGCTCATTCCTATCTTCAAAAAGGGAGACCCTAGCCTAGTTGAAAATTACAGACCAATCTCTTTATGTTGCATCACCTGCAAAGTCATGGAATCAATCATTAACCAATCTATTACCCTCCACCTAGAGACAAACAACCTGCTTTCTAACAAACAATTTGGTTTCAGAAAAAAATTATCCTGTAATCTACAACTACTACATTGCAAAAAATATGGGCTACACATCTCGACCAGGGCAAAGCAATAGACATAGTTTACATAGACTTTGTAAAGTTTTTGATTCAGTGGTACACAACAAATTACTTCTAAAACTAAAATCCTATGGCATTTCTGGACTCCTACATAAATGGATAGCTGCCTCCGTGTCAAACAGTCAACAAGTGGTCAAAATAGGAAGCGCTCTATCAAATCCTGTACATGTTAATAGCGGTGTTGCCCAAGGCAGTGTTTTAGGTCCAACACTCTTCATACTTTACATAAATGACTTTTGTGATTATATTAAAAGCAACTGTGTTCTCTTCGCTGATGATGTTAAACTATTCAACACCACCAACAATGCAACTACCCTTCAAAAAGACCTTGACTATGTGTCAGATTGGTCTAACAAGTGGCAACTTCAAATCTCAACCAACAAATGCTTTGTCTTGCACATTGATAAAAAAAATCAAAACATAAAATACAAATTAGATGGACATGACCTTGTAGATGACCCTCACTCTGTCATGTAAAGATCTAAGTGCCAGAGCCCACTGTAACAACATTGCCAAAAAGGCATTAAGAGTTGTTAACCTAATCTTGCATAGCTTCTTCTCTGGTAATGTTGTACTATTAACTAGAGCATACAAAACATTTGCTAGATCAATTATTGAATACAGCTCATCTGTCTGTAACCCGCACTGCATATCGGACATAAATACAATTGAGAGAGTCCAGAGATATTTTACAAGAAGAGTCCTCCATTCCTCTAACCGCAATAAAATACCTTATGCCACCAGACTCCAAATTTTGGCCTTAGACAACTTAGAACTACGCCGACTTCAGTCTGACCTAAGCATAGTACATAAAATTATCTGCCACAATGTCCTTCCTGTCAACGACTACTTCAGCTTCAACCACAACAATACATAAGCAAATAATAGATACAAACTCAAGGTAAATCGCTCCAAACTCGATTGCAGAAAATATGACTTCAGTAACAGAGTGGTCAATGCCTGGAATGCACTACCTGATTCTGAGATTTCTTTCCCAAGCCCCCAAAACTTTCACATTAGACTGTCTACTGTTGAACTCACCCCATTCTTAAGAGGTCTGTAAGGGGCGTGCATAAGTGAGCCAGCGTGCCTACCATCCCTGTCCTAATATTCCTTTTTACTTACTCTTTTCATGTATTCAAATTATGTTTATACTTTTTCCTGTTATTTTATACATGCTTGACAAATAAACTTATGAATATGATTATGAGATGGGGTCTCCCCATTGAGCATATGACTCAATAAGTGTTCACAGGTGCTTCTCACTGTCATCAAGGACCTCACCCACACAGGATGTTACGAAACAGCCGACTAATCTGCAAACATCAACTCCATCAACTAATCAAGATGTAACAACACTGGCAACCAACCCTCTCACAGCAACAAAGCCAGCACCCCACACCTCCCCACTAGTATTTATAGAGAGACAGCAGTTCCGATCATGCTTTGCTTGCACAGGCATGAAGCCAAAGGCACCAGCCTGAAGATGACGAGTGGGACCATCTTTTAATATTTACATTCTCCCCCGTTTCCCTTTATACTATTCCATTTTCTTCTTGTCCCTTTTTCTTTTATTTACATTATACCTCTTAACAATCATATTGATTTTATACATTCTATACATTGTCATATTCATTCTTTCCATTTTCAAATTTCACCCCTATTTTTATTATCCATTATTTCTACTCTCTAACTACTGATACCATTTATGCCAGATTATATAATATTCCGTATCTTCCTTTTCTTTGAGCTCTTTTGTCCATCTCGGCACATTCCAGCACATGATGAGATGGATTGAATGCCAGTTCTGTTCAGCCTCTTTAGATTTGTAAAATGCAAACATCTTCATACTTACTATCATCCCAATGTCTTCAAACAGTCAGAAGAGATGTGGTTAATCTGAACTTTTTTTTAAAAAATGGGAAGAATTGGAAGGTGGCAAGGAAAGACACCTGGAAGTGTCCTTAAATAACATACTTTTTCTTGTCCTTACTGTAGGAAATACTGCGAAACCTCACGCTCCAGGTAAGAGCTCATTTGACCTTTAAGATATATGATGGCTTTGGATCTTCTATCGCTTGTTTGTAATTTTTCTATGTATTTGCTTCACTTCTTGGTACATTTCACATTGGCTCCAAGAAGTTTGGATTTGTCCATATTTGTACGACTTAAATTAGCACACAACCCATGCTTCTATTAAATTCCAAAGGAAGATCTCAGGAGACACAACTGCTTCCTTTGGGATTTTTCTGTCACATATAAATGCCTAACGTACAGTACATGAGGCATGCAGCATGGCAAAGTAAGGGTTAACACAAACCACTCCCACATGATCTCCCCCTTAACTCTTCCTTACCTTGACCCCATCTCTCAGGTATATAAGTTGCTGTTCCGAAATCCAGAGGTTGTTCCAGCTGATCACCTGTAATAGATAGACATGTTGTAAATAAATACTTACTGAAGTTATTGGGTCAGATCCTCAGAAATTAGTAACAATATGGTAGCAGAGGATGGTTACTAGCCCAATTACTCCAAGGTATGTCGGGAATACCTAAACTGCCTGAAGCAAGGGGAAGAGCAAACACCCGAGCCTTTCCGAAGAAAATGGCAGCACGGCTATCGCCTGCGGGAGCTATGCCAAGAGAGACATTGGACATGAACAAGCAGATCTCCAACCCAGGCACCCCAGCCAAAATCGAGAGAGAACAAACCGAAAAAGAAAACGACTCCGAGGCCATCGCAAGTGAGGAAGGCGACTTCAGGAGAAAACTGCTGAACCTGATAGAGTCAGCTCCAACCAAGCAGGATCTCATCGCGAACCTTTGAAGCCTGATAGAGGACTGCAGAGCAGCGACTGGAGAGGACGAAGCTGAACCGAATCACACAAACATCTACATGGTAGGAAATATGCCCCCTTACTATACCCCCACCGAAAGAGCTGAGGCTGAATTTGTGCCTTTTTTGCGGTGGCCATCTTGGACAGTGACATCACCAAAGATGGCTGACCAATCACCAAGAGGCTCCCAAGATTTGAATTACAAGGCGGGAGCCAAGGCCTACTTGCAAGCAACTGGGGAAAACAACCACAAAGAAGAGGGTGAACGAGAATCCAACCAAATAAGCTCGCCTACCGAGCTCGACATTGATAAGGCCATACGGGTGTTAACCGCGGCCTTAGGTACAAAAATAAAGCTACCGGGCCCACACCCAGACACCCAGGAGGGCCCCGAAAAGGCAGCTGACACACAAGAGACCACCACCATAAACTACTCAGGGGACGCGACCGCCAGAACAAGGATGCTGCTACAACCGCAACCCACCGGGGACCTCACCACACCGCCGCCTAGACCTACTCCGGAACCAAGAGGACAAATCGGGCACTCACCAATCCAGCGACCCCAACCGAGACGCCTGGAACATCTGACGGGCGTGGATCTCGGCCCGGTCCCAGCCTGCAGCTACCACGTCGGACCAGGCCTCCCGCACCTTCACCCGACTACTGCGAGCCATCCGAGTCACCAGAATGGTCCAAGGAGCATCCCGGCAATCCAGACGACATCCCAAGTGCCCACTGACCACCTGAGACTGTTCAAGACCGAGCTGGGGACCCATCCAATCGAATGGGGCCTCCACCCAGGAGCTACAGCTTCAAGCTCCTTCTCCGGCGATTCCTGGATGAGAATAAATCCTGAGCATGCGCAGAATCCGCCTACAAAGAGAGAAGAAAAGACCATAGAAGCATGTCAGTACAGACTAACAGCAAGCATACCTGTGCCATATTGCGAGTTCCCTCACGTCCAAAACCATGGACAGAGACAGCCTGTAAGTAGCCTCACACACAGCACAGGGACATTGCCAAATGATTTTCCTAAGTTAAGATTAGACGGGACAAATCTCCTAGAGTGGAACCAACAACTCCAGGTTATCTTCTTAAGGGAGAACTTGCTATTCCTGATCACTGACCCTCCTGAAAAGCCATGGACATTTGAATTAGACTTTCTGCACCACAAAGCATACTATATGTTGATAGCTAGCATTTCACCCAGTATATATCCCAGCATCAATCATCACTTAACCGTTCCGGAACTAATACAAAAAATGTTTAGTCTGTTCTACAGAAAGAGCATGGCCACCACCACCAGAATTTCTAGAGACTTCCACTCAGCCAGACACAAGGCAGGGACCTCCATGAGCGAGCACCTACTAACATGAAACGCCACTAGGGCCGAGCTAATACAGAGGGGGGAAGTCATAACAGAGGGAAGCATGATAAGTATTATTATTAATTCCTTGGACTCCAGTTGGGACAGTTTCATTATACAGCTGGACAGCCTTAGTTTGGAACACTTCACTTTAGAAACACTAACCAATAAATTGATAGTTGAGGACAACCTGAGGAAGGACCGATCCTTATGCCGCAGAGATCATAAACCAGCCAAAAGAGTAGAGTTCCAAGATAGAAACCACAACACGCCCGAATGCTTCATGTGCGGTTCCAGAAACCATTATAAGAGGGATTGTCCCAGAAACACAAGAGATAGGGACCACGCCTATCGCAGGGACAGACTAGACCACAGACCACGGTTCCCAGACAGGCACTCCTCAGACAGCAGACACAGGCGCAGAGACTCCGCCAATCCAAGAGACAGAAGAGGGCATAGAGACAGCTCTAGAGAAAGTCAGTCACTTTACGGCCTTAGGGATCATCCAGCCAAGTAAGGAAAGAAAACATCTGTCTTATAGACTCAGGAGCCATTAACCACACCACATACAACAAGGAATTACTATCATCATTCACGAAAGAGAACTACCTAATTAAGGTAGCAAACCAAAACAAGGTCCTAGTAACCGGAAAGGGAAACATAGACTTACCAGGAGAAGGCAAAATAGAGGGGGTGTTACTTGTGCCCGAGATACCCTATAACATACTTGCCACTTTGAAGTTAAGTAAAGACACGGGAATTGAAATCTCATTCAAGGAAGGAAAGACATACATGACTAGGAATAAAAAAAAACATAGGTAAAGTCATAGTCAGCGGAGGGCTACCGTACCTCAACCCTGAAGGCAATGATCACCCAAGTATATAAAGCCAGATTGGTGGTGCAAGGTTATGCACAAAAATATCCTGACGACTACACGGATACATACTCACCCACCATCAGGGCTGAGAGTGTTAAAAGTGCATTGGTGATAGCATCCATTTTAGGTCTCAAGGTATATCAATTTGATGTACAGACTGCTTACCTACACGCAGAACTTGACAAAGAAATTTATGTCAAGGCCCCACCAGGAAAAAACACACTAAAGGGAGACACATCATTATTGAACAAAAGTCTATACGGACTGAAACAATCAGGGAAAAGGTGGTATGAGTGTCTAGCCAAAATTCTCAGGACAATGGGTTTCACAGCCACATCAGCAGACATCTGTTTTTTCACCAGGAGAGAGGGTACTTCCAGTGAATATGTATATATACGTGGTATACTCACGTCCACGTGAGTATACGTGGACGATATACTATACATTGGCCACCATAAACTCAAATGCGATGAATTTGCTGATGAACTAGGTAAACACTTCACCCTAAAAACGTTAGGAAAGATAAACAAGTATCTGGGAGTCCAAATCAACAAGACCAAAAAAAAGGGTTCCAACTTTCACAGAAAGAAAAAATCCTGGAGCTCTTACATAAATGCAATATGTTGGATGCAAAGCCCAGTGAAACACCAATGCAACCGGACAATGCAAAGAGTACATCCGGGTATATATTCTTCATCAATAATAGTCCAGTGCATTGGTATATGGGCAAGCAGAACTTAGTGGCCACCTCCACCACAGAAGCAGAATACATATGCCTGTCCAAGGCGGCCAACAATTTAACTTGGTTCGATGACTTACTCTCCAGCATCTGGGCCGAACCATCATACCCAATCATCATACACAAGGACAATAAAGCAGCCATCAACATATCCAAGGCAGATGCCATAGGCCAAAGGTCAAGACACATTGACATTAAACACAAACATGTCAGACAACTTTCGAACATTGGATTCATCAAGGACACGCATTGCGAGACTGAAGAACAAATGGCTGATATCCTCACCAAACCTCTACAGCATGAACAACACGCCTACTTAACCTCAAAACTATGTGTTCGCTTGTAGCACACTCCCACCTTGACCAACACCCACACCATCACCCGTTAGGCATTTAGAGGGAGTTTTGTCACATATAAATGCCTAACGTACAGTACAGGAGGCAGACAGCATGGCAAAGTAAGGGCTAACACAAACCACTCTCACATGATCTCCCCCTTAACTCCTCCTTACCTTGACCCCACCTCTCAGGTATATAAATTGCTGTTCCGAAATCCAGAGGTTGTTCCAGCTGATCACCTGTAAAAATAGACATGTTGTAAATAAATACTTACTGATTCAATACCTGCTTTGTGTGCTGGAGTTATTGGGTCAGATCCTTGGAAATTAGTAACATTTTCGGATGGGAAAAAGTGGAAAGTAGGACAACTTCAGAATACTGGAAAGATGTGCAAAGAGGACAAATCCAACATCAGCCTCTACTTTGCAGCAATAGTGTCTGCTCACAAACACCAAACTAAGCACCCTGAGAATGCGATAGAAAACTTGGAAATGTAGAGAACAGATTTATGCATAGTTATTTTTAATTGCTTGGTCAATATAGTTTCCCTTGTTGTACATGGAAGAAAACATTCAAGCTTTTACATAAAAGCACACTTTCACACACACACCTCTCTCTTGTTTTCATCTTCCTGAATCTCCCAGAATCCATGCTAGAGACATGTGACCAGCCCATGGATGTTGGCCCATGCAGCGAAAATTTTCCTCGCTTTTACTATGATCGCACTACCAAGACCTGTAAATCATTCAGGTTTGGTGGCTGCAACGGCAACAGAAATAACTTTTTGAATCAGGAGGATTGTCTTCAGGAGTGTAAACCGGTATAGATCCAGGTAAGTGCAAAGAGCTTTTGAAGAATTCCCTGTGGAGTTTCAGCTAACCTCAGAACTATGCCACTTGGATAAGTAATTGCATTGTGATGCTTCTAATGAGAATCCTTTTTTTCAAGGCCAATTACCCAACAGATTTCCAGTGTTTTCTCAGTCTGCAGAAGAAAAGAAATGGATCTAGTGTCCTTCGACCACCATCTTTGTATAATTATAGGTAGTCCTCGCATTATGTCCACAATTGAGCCCAACATTTGTGTTGCTAAGTGAAACATTTGTGAAGTGAGTTTTGCCCCATTTTACCACCTTGCTTGTCAGAGTTGTTAAATGCACTTGGTAAGTTAGTAACACGGTTATTAAGTGAATCTGGCTTCCCCATTGACTTTGCTTGTCAGAAGGTCGCAAAAGCTGATCACATAATGGCAGGACATTGCAACTGTCATAAATATGAGCTGGCTGCCACCTATTTGAATTTTGATCATGTGACCATGGGGATGGTGCAAGAGTTGTAAGTGTGAAAAACAGCCATCGGCCACTTTTTTTCAGTGCTGTTATAACTTTAAACATTCAGATGAACCTTTGTAAGTCAAGGACTACCTCTACTCTAGTAGAATCCTGTTGCCCAACAAAAGGCACTTAACCTGCCCTTCACACAAATGTAAGAATTTGGATGATAAGACCTTTCTGAGAAAATAATACATGTTTTGTGGCACCCTTTACATGAGGAACATGTCCTCTATTCCTGTGACCACCACAACTTCTAAATTGTGTTCCACTACCATACAATTTCTCTTTTCCATGGGTTCTGGAGAATCTACAGTATCTCTTTGCACACCGTCTCAATTTTCTCTCTTCCTAGCATGCTCTAGCAAAGGGGTGTCAAACTCAAGGCCCACGGGCCAAATTTGGCCCACAATGAAGTCAGATCTGACCCACACAGCCATCCTGGAAATTTTAAGGGGCTGGCCCGCATTGCTTCAGCCCAGCCCACACCCTCCCAGGGCACTTCTCACTCGACCGCTTTCCTTCTTTCTTCTTTCTGCTCCTCCTCCTCCTTCAGACAAAAGCTGCGCTTTTCATCTGTCCATTGCGGCACAGCGCCCGGAATTTACTTTGACAGCGGCGGGGCTTGGGGGATGGTCAATCCCCATTCAGGGTGTGGCAGAGTAGGTGGAAGGCAATCCCCCCCCCCAGCCTGGTGGGGGTGTGGTGGGAAACCGAGCGGCACTGAAAGAAGCTAAAGCACATTGGCTGTAGCTGCCCCGCCCCATGCCTTGCCTCACCACATCCTCTGGGATGAGCCTCCCATCCCCCACCCCACCCACTGGAGAGCCCTGGATTCCCTCCCTAACCCCGCCCAGTCACCATAGATACCACCCACACGAGCTACATCAAGATGGCCGTGCCCCCGGGCCATGCCCATTTGGCCGCAACCATCCCGGCCATGCCCCTTCTCCTCCCTCAGCCCCCAGAGGACAACCGGATGATGATCCGGCCTCTAGCAAAACTAAGAATCAGGACTTATACTTTCTACCACAATTTCTTACTAAACGCTGCTAAGCTTCTAAACCTTCAATTTCTACTGGATTCTTTCAGCAGCTGGTTTGCCTATTAGAATATGTAAGTTACTAAGTCATATTATGTGTATAATCACAAGAACAAATTCTGAACTGGCCTATTTTATTCTTTGCAAAAGAACCCCAAAGTCCAAGAAGCGGCTCCAAATCTTTACAGATCCCATCTTTAGATATAGAGCAGGGGTGTCAAACTCAAGGCCCAGGGGGCCAGATCCGGCCCACAGGGGGCTTAGATCTGGCCCAAGGAGCCACCCTGGAAAGAGCGAAGGATCAGCCTGCGGTGACTCTGCCAGCAAAAATGGAGCTCGGGAGGAGCTGCGTGCAACCCTCCCAAGCTCTGTTTTTGCTGGCAGAGGGTTGCAGGAGGCTGTTGCAGCTGAAAACAGATTTTGGGAGCCCCTTTTCGCTGGCAAAGCACTTTTTTAAAAAAAATTGATTTATATGCTGCCCTTCTCCGAAGACTCAGGGCGGCTTACAATGCGTTAAGCAACAGCCTTCATACTTTTGTATATTTATACAAAGTCAGCTTATTGCCCCCACAAACTAGGTCCACAAACTTGGGCCACCACAGGCACCCAATGACACAAGTGACATTGAGCTGGCCACGCTTACCCTGGCCACACCCACCACAGCTCCCCCAGGTCAAACACAACCCTGATGCGGCCCTCAATGAAATCGAGTTTGACACCTCTGATATAGAGGATTGTGTCAATCCCACAATAACAGACTGAGGAAGCTATTTCACATCAAAATTTTGGAAGGCCCTCTTGCACTTATTGAATATTAACATTAATTTGTCATCCATGCATCATCCAGCATGTAACAGACAAGCTGCAACTTTAACAGCTTTATGTAAGATACGATATTTCTTACAAGCAAGGTAACTAAATGGATCTCTTAATCTTGCTGAATTTTCTTACAAGAATTCTGCAGACTCCTCTGTTAATCTGTCCCTATTGCAGGCAACGTATGGATTCCACCTACACATCTTATCAAAAGCCAGACAAGAAAGGACAGTCCCTCACAACACCAATTCCGTGCAAGAGAGAAAAGCAGCCCAAAGTCTCTGAAAGGAACGGCTCAAACCAGCAAAGGCTACCTACCAGAAAGCAGCACATGCACATAGTCAAAAGACCTAGAATTGCAGAAGGGGATTTGGTGTGGCTGTCTACAAATGTACAACATCCATGAGAACTTCCAAGAAACGGGCCTTAAAAGTTATTGATCGTTTATTAGTAATGAAATGAAACAAACCCAGTAGCTTTTTGTCAGCTTCAATGAAAGTTCACCCAGTATTCCATCAGCATTTCCTTTTGAAAGCAGTTGCTCCTTTGCACTCACCAACCACTCCCCTTCCCCATTCTAACAAACAAGGAGGAAGAATAGGAGCTGGACGTTGTGTTACACTATAAGCAAAAGGCAAATGGGTCAAACATGTGGTACACTGGAAAGCTTATCCAGAATCAGAAAGAAGGCAGCAACCATGTTCCATAGTTGCTACAACGCTATCACAACCAATATCCCTGCAAACCAGAGGTAAAATGCACTTATCTTCCCCTACCGGATCGGAAATGTGAGCGCTCATGCGTGCCTCTTCTATACATGCACAGAGCCTTCCGTGCATGTGCAGAGGGTCAAAAATGGGACATGATGACTTCCCAGTGGGTGGGCAGAGCCTCCCGCTGCCAGCCCTACTAGCTCGTGCGAGCCAGATAGATCTGGCCGGATTTCACCGCTGCTGTAAACCTGGCCTTGGTTACTACTGGTCTTACAGACGTTAGGTGGTAATCAAGACGAGCAGGAAGAGTTCATCTACAGGGTAGGGGGAGCCTCAAGAAGAGCAAGATAAGGGCCTCACCTATAAGGCCCTTCATGGCATGGGCCCGGGGTACTTGCAGGACTACCTCCTACTGGCCTCCCACCGCCCAGTGCGATCACATAGGACTGCCCTCCTCCAGGTCCCATCAGCCGGACAGTGTCAGCTGGCGGCCCCCAGGATGAGGGCATTCTCTGCGGTCGCACCGACCCTCTGGAATGGTTTACCCACTGGGCTCTGGACGGCCCCCGACCTCTGCATCTTCCGCGCCGACCTAAAGACATGGCTCTTTCAGCAAATTCCCCGATCTGCTGTGCATTTTAATTTGGGGGATTGGGGGTTTTTAAATTGGATTTTAACATTTTAATTCTATTTATTGTTGGGTTGTTTTATTCTGTGAGCCGCCCCGAGTCCCTCGGGAGACGGGCGGCATAAAATATGACAATAAATAAATAAATAAAGAGACTGAGTAAGGGGAAGTGCATCTGCTCTATCCACACCAGGCTTAGAAGATGTGAGTGTGAACCACAGATTCCTGAGGGAGAGGCAGCTGTCACATGAACGGGAAGAGAAAATTTAGGGATGCCACCTGTAATCCTGAGCACATACATTTTAGAAGCGTTTGTAGCCCAGAGTCAATTAGTTGAGATGGACTGCTATAGAAATTAAACAATCAAACAAATAAATAAAAGTAATAAAATTTCATTCTCCCAGCCCACAATCAGTTTCCCCTGGGAATTTTGGACAAGGGGGATGAAGGTGAGGTAATGGTATGTGTCAAAATGATCTTGGAAAAGGAGGGGAAGAACTGCTTCCTAGATAAATGGCAGGGGAAGCCCGTAACTGAATAACGGGCAGAAAAAGACACTTAGAAGAGATTCACTCTAAATTATCAGGTGGTTAAAATGAAACAGTGGGTGATTTGTACTTTTATACTTGCAAGATTCTCTTAATGTAGCCTTAAAATAAAGCAGAATAAGCTCACTGTTTTTTTCCTGTCTGGTTTACTTCGGGGTGGGGAGAACTTATGTTAGGCCAAAGCAGAAGTGGGCTGCTGGGAGTTTGCAGGGGTTTGGGAGAACCTCTAGCTAAGATTCTGTGAGGTTCAGAGAACCCCCAAATCCCACTCCTGGCTGGCCCCACCCATCCCTCCCCCCCTCCCAGGAGTCCCCAGGAGGCCTGTTTTGGATGCAAGAAACCCACCAAGGGTGGGTTCTAAAAGTTTTTACTACCGGTTCTGTGGGCATGGCTTATTTTGTGGGCGTGGCTTGATGGTCATGTGACAATTCTTTAGGATTTAGCAGAGGTACTTGTCTACCAGGCTTTTAACTGCTTGCAGAGCTGTACCGGTCTACTCATTCATTTTGGGAGGCACCAATCTACCCATTTGTTTTTGGAGGCTCAGGTCTACTCATTTGTTTTTGGAGGCACCGGTCTACCCGTTTGTTTTTGGAGGCACCGGTCTACCCATTTGTTTTTGGAGGCACTGGTCTACCACCACACTGCCTTTTAACACTGATCAGCTGTAGGGTGGCCCTTTGAAGCCCCGCGGCAAGAGTTTAAACAGTTTTTTTCCTTCTAGTCGATCAGCTGGGACTCAGGAGGCAGCAATAGATTGGGGGTGGGGCCAAATAAAAGATAATAATAATGCAAGGGGGGGGGCTGGATGGCCCAGCTCCCAAACAAAGAGAACCAGTTCAGTGACGTCATATCGTCACCGCTACCCGCTCGGCTGAATCGGGCTGAACCAGGAGGAAGCCACCACTGGCGCGCACAGAGGTTTGGGGAGGGTGAAAAATGGGCCTACTGGAAGTTCGGGAAGGCCGGAAACCGGCCTCCAGAGGGCCTCTGGAGCCTGGGGAGGCCATTTTCGCCCTCCTGGAGGCTCGAACAAAATCCTCTGGAACCCAGGGAGGGCAACCCCAACCCCACCCCCCACCCCCGGCCAGGGTGCAGGAGGCTGACTAGGCCATGCCCACCATAGCCACTCCCACCCAGCAACTGGGCAGAGAACCCCTTGCTAAAATTTTTGAAGCCCACCCCTGGGCCAAAGTCAAATGGTTTCAGAAGGAAAAGCCTGCAGAGTCTGGGTAAACAATCAGTTGTTGCCAATGGAGAATCTTGAGCTCTCTGCTCTTCTTAAATAGAAGCAACTCCAGGATTGCTTACTTGCAAGGAGCCTTGAAGAATGTATTTGCTCTGCTGTCCTAGTGGCGACTCCTTGCTGGGACTCTTCATCTACAGAGAGCAGCAGCAGCAGCTGATTCTCTTGGTTGCTGGACAGCACAACTTCCTCATCCTGCAGCAACTCAGACAAGCAGTTCATCCAGGTACTCTAGAAATGGTGCTTATTATTGATTTCCACAACAGAGGCTGAGCTGGTTATGAAACTTGGTAAAATGTGTTTTAAAGATGAGATAACACATGTTGAAATTTTAACATCTTCAAAGGCTGGTATAAAGAAGGACGGTCATTTGTGCTTGACTGTATGTCAATAAGAGGAAATGATTGTGTAAGAGTATGTTTTGTTATAGCAGGGGTGTCAAACTCGATTTTTCCATAGGCCCGATTAGCATTCTCTTTGTCCTCCCTGGGCCGGTGGTGGGGGAGGGGAGGAGGAGTCAGCAGGCACATGCGCACACAGGAGTCAGCAGGCGCAGATGAGTGCAGGCCCCGACCCCGCCATCTCGGCCTTCTTTGTGCACCCACACCGGCCAGGTTGGCATGGGCTAGCCTGTGCATGCGTGCGGCCGCTAACTCCTGATGGAACAGGCCAGGCCAAAGCTTCCTGGAGGGTCAGCTACAGAATCCCTGCAGCCGGAACCCCCCCCCCCCGTGCACACAAATACCTGAATATACTTTCCTATGAAGAAGACATTATTCCAAGAACTACAACTACTGTTTTTGTACATGGACAAGGAGCAACAGATGTAGAGCAACGTATTTGGGCACTGCAATATAAACAACATATGAATTTTCCCACCCTAAGCGGACACGACAAAGATTTAAATCTGGGTGAAAAAAGGTACATGTGAAGTCTTTGGAAGAGGCCAACCCCACTCCCAAATTCCAGGTGTCCCTCCCTTCAGTGTTGAATGTCCAGCTCCAGAAGGGGTTTCTACTTCAGTCTACTGGAGTACAATCCCTAACCCTCAAGCAAATGGGAGAAAAGCTCTCCTGCACCATTTTCTCAGGCAATCTCAAAAGGCTGGGATCTCAGGAATGTGTGTGTGTGTGTGTGTGTGTGTGTGTGTGTGTGTGTGTGTGTGTCTGGAAGCCTGGACAATGCAGCAACTTGCATTCTCCAGGCTGCACGTCCGTTGCTTGAAGGGCTTTCAATGGCAATAGGTAAAGACTCAAAATGGAGTGTTCTCATCTCATAGATGGGCAGGCAATGTGTTTTCACTTTCTCTGGAGTTTTGGGAGGATTTCTCTTTATTTCTTTTCCAATAGATTCCAAAATATTTGGAGTCATGCAATGATCTTCAGGGTTTCCTTAAGAGTGACAATCTCTTATTTTTTTTTCTTTTCACTTGTAACAGTGTATGTAAATGAAATTGGGAAATGAGGAGGAGAAGAAGTGCTTCCTAGCTAAGGATCAGATTAAAATCAAGTTGTTGTCCATAGCTGAATAACAGACAGAAAAAGAAACTTAAAAGAGATTCACCCTAATTTATCAAGTGGTTAAAATGAGATAGTGGGAGTTTTGTACTTTCAGACTTGCACGATTCTGTTAATGCAGCCTCACAAAAAGACAGAGTAAGCTCACTGTTTTTTTCCTGTCTGGTTTACTTGGAGGGCTTACATCAGGCCAGAGTCAAGGCTTCAAGTCAGGAGGCAAGGCACACGGAGTCTGAGGAAACCATCGGTTGTTGCCAATGGAGAGGCCTTAGCTCATTGCTCTCCTTAAATAGAAGCAGCCCCAGGGTTGTTTATTTGGAAGGACGAGGAACTCCTGGTTGCTGGACAGCACAAATTCCTCATCCTGCAGCAGCTCGATCTCCACATCAGAGGCTTAGCTGGCAATATACTTGGTAAAACGTGGAGTAAAGATTCGATGATGCACGTTGACATGTTAACATTTGAAATGCTGTAGAAAGATGGATGGTGGTTTGGGCTCAACAAAGGAAAGGAAAATTATTATAGTCATTTTCCTACTTGGAAAAGGGGTGTGTAAACTATTTTTGTGGTAGAGCAAGAAGGAAAAGGGTCAAGGGTTTGTGGGGTGTAATGAATACAAAAGTGAATGAAAGTGATTCAGTCAAGAAGAGTAAATAAATGGGAATCAAATTGCAAAAAAAGTAAAAGGAGAAAAACTGAATAGTTAATGAGGAAGCCAAAGATTTAGAGTTGTGGCTGGTTTAGAGGAGAGTCTGGAAAGAGATTAGACACTTTTGTTGTGTAAATACACAGCCGAGTATGGAGATGGTAAAAGCAAAGATGGTTTGCAAGGATAGAAAGATGCAGAGTGACGGGAGGTGGTCATTCTAGTTTTTCCCTTTTTATCTCTTTTCTCATGGCTTCAATTTAATTAAGGTACATTTTGTTATTCATTTGTTATGCTCTATACAGCCCTACTTATGGATGACAGGTGGAACTGTACCCAGGGTCCCTAAGTATGACCTCCTTGTTCCAACTACATGAATGAGCAATTGACTTTTACTGACTTTTAACACTTACTTTTCTTACTATTCCCAGTTGGTCTTTGGAGTAATCATTTGGGTATATCAGCATTATTCAAATTTTAGGGAAGTGAACCTTGGCGTTCTAAGTACTTGAATGCCCAGGTCTATTTCCCTGTTGTATAATGTATAAAATGGCTCAACTCAACATCAGATATTATTTTTATCACCATGATGTATTTCAACTACATGCTCCTCACTTTTGGACTGCTCATTTTCGGCTTTCAGGATGCCTCTTCTCAAGGTAGCTAGATAAGACCTTCTTTTCTCTGCACAACTACACGCAATCTGCTTGCAACTGCCCCTTTCTCTTCCAAGACATGATCACAGTAAGAACAGACTTGGTAGTGGAGGAGCCCCCAGAATATTATATTGGTTTTAGGAAGCTGTTTTCTGGAATGGGTCATCAATGTAAAGATGATGTTGAGACTCTAGAAAGAGTTCAGAGAAGAGCACCAAAGATGATTAGGGGACTGGAGGCTAAAACATATAAAGAACGGTAGCTGGAATTGGATATGTCTGGTTTAATGAAAATAAGGACTAGGGGTGATACGATAGCAGTGTTCCAATATCTAAGCGGCTGCCACAAAGAAGAGGGAGTCAAGCTATTCTCCAAAGCACCTGAGGGCAGGACAAGAAGCAACGGGTGGAAACTAATCAAGGAGAGAAGCAACCTACAACTAAGGAGAAATTTCATGTCAGTTAATTAATTAATTAATTAATCAGTGGAACAATTTGCCTCCAGAAGTTGTGAATGCTCCAACACTGGAAGTTTTTCAGAGGAGTTTGAACAACCAATTTTCTGAAATGGTATTGGTTTCCTATTTTTTATTTTTTATTATTTTTTATGGTATTTTATTGTTAAAACCTGCCATCTATCGGTGAAACGTCTGAGGTGGCTCGAGAGTTCATGGCTTCCATGACGGCCATGGACCTTACTCAGTTAATTCATGACCCCACTCACACAGGAGGACACACTCTGGACTTAGTTTTTGTCTCTGGTCAGTGGTTGAGTGGCCTTGATATAGGGGATATAGCCATCGAACCCTTGTCATGGTCTGACCACTCGCTCCTTCGACTGGACTTTCTAACCGCTGCACCCTGCCGCAGGGAGGCGGGACCGACCAGGTGGTTCCACCCCAGGCGCCTGATGGACCCTGATAGGTTCCAGATGGAGCTTGGGCCATTTCCTGAGATTCTGGCTCATGACTCGGCCGAAGACCTGGTGGCTGCCTGGGATAGTGCGGCTGCCAGGGCCTTGGACCGAGTCGTGCCTTTGCGGCCTCTGACCTGGCACCGAACTCACCTAGCTCCTTGGTTTTCCGAGGAGCTTAGGGAGATGAAGCGCCGGAAAAGACGCCTGGAGAGTAGTTGGAGGACCAGCCGCTCCGAACCTGACCGAACACTGGTGAGGTCTCATATTAAGACCTACCTAGTGGCGATAAAAGCGGCGAAAACTAACTATTTTGCCGCTCTTATCGCGTCATCAGATAATCGCCCGGCCGCCCTGTTTAGGGTGACCCGCTCCCTCTTCCATCTGGAAGTGCGGGATGACCCCTTGCAGGGTCGAGCTGAGGATTTTGTGCAGTATCTGTATGACAAAATCGCTCAGATTCGGGAAGGGCTGGCCTCTGACTGGGTATGTCCAGACGGGATGACTGAGGCAGGTCTTGAGAGTGTTATCTGGGGGGAGTTTGATCCTGTGGCTCCCGAGGACATGGACAGGGTCCTGGGACGGCTGAACGCGACCACATGTTTATTGGACCCGTGTCCCTCCTGGTTGGTACTGGCTTCCCGGGAGGTGACACGAGGCTGGCTCCAGAAGATTGTTAACGCTTCTTTGAGTGAGGGGGTCCTGCCGGCCGCTTTGAAAGAAGCGGTGGTGAGGCCCCTCCTCAAGAAGCCTTCTCTGGATCCGGCTGTTTTGGCTAACTATCGTCCAGTCTCCAACCTTCGCTTCATTGCGAAGGTTGTTGAGAGTGTGGTGGCGCAACAGCTTCCCCGGTACCTGGATGAAGCTGTCTATCTAGACCCGCTCCAGTCCGGCTTCCGGCCTGGGCACAGCACGGAAACGGCATTGGTCGCATTGGTGGATGATCTCTGGAGGGCCCGGGATAGGGGTTGCTCCTCTATCCTGGTCCTGTTAGACCTCTCAGCAGCTTTTGATACCATCGACCATGGTATCATGTTGCACCGGTTGGCGGGGTTGGGGGTGGGAGGCACCGTTTTGCGGTGGTTCTCCTCCTACCTCTCTGACCGGTCGCAATCTGTGTTGACAGGGGGGCAGCGGTCGACCCCGAGGCACCTTGCTTGTGGGGTGCCACAAGGGTCGGTCCTCTCGCCCCTTCTGTTCAACATTTATGTAAAGCCGCTGGGTGAGATCATCCGTGGCTTCGGGGTGGAGTTCCATCAGTATGCTGATGACACCCAGCTGTACATCTCCACCCCAGGCCACCCCAATGATGCCCTTAAAGTGATGTCCCAGTGCCTGGAGGCCGTGCGGGCCTGGATGGGGAGAAACAGGCTCCAACTCAACCCCTCCAAGACCGAGTGGCTGTGGCTTCCGGCGTCCCGATATAGCCAGCTGATGCCATCGCTGGCTATTGGGGGCGAATCACTCGCCCCCACGGAGAGGGCTCGTAACTTGGGCGTCCTCCTGGATGCACGGCTGTCGTTAGAAGATCATTTGGCAGCCGTGGCCAGGGGGGCTTTTTATCAGGTCCGCCTGATACGCCAGTTGCGCCCCTTTCTAGATCGGGACTCCCTACGCACAGTCACTCAGGCACTCGTCACTTCCCGCCTGGACTACTGCAACGCTCTCTACATGGGGCTCCCCCTGGGGTGCACCCGGAGGCTCCAGCTGGTCCAGAACGCGGCCGCATGGGGGATTTTGGGGGCGACGAGGCGCTCCCACGTGACACCTCTCCTGCGCGAGCTGCACTGGCTCCAGGTGGTCTTCCGGGTGCGCTTCAAGGTGTTGGTGACCACCTTTAAAGCGCTCCATGGCTTAGGGCCGGGGTACTTACGAGACCGCCTTCTGCCACCAATAGCCTCCCACCGGCCAGTACGCTCCCACAGAGTGGGCCTCCTCAGGATGCCGTCCGCCAGACAATGTCGGCTGGCGACCCCCAGGGGGAGAGCCTTCTCTGTGGCGGCGCCCACCCTCTGGAACAACCTCCCCCCAGAGCTACGTACAATAACAGACCTCCGGATTTTTCGTCGGGCCCTAAAAACCCATTTATTTCAACTAGCTGGGCTGGCTTGAGTCAAATTTTAAACGGATTTTAAATTGGAATGTTTTAATTACGGCCAAAATTATTTAATAATTTTAAACAGATTTTAGATTTTGTATGTTTTGTATGTATGTCTTGTTTTTACTTTGGCTGTTCACCGCCCTGAGTCCTACATTGGAGAAGGGCGGTATAGAAATTTAAACAAATAAATAAATAAATAAAGAATAACAGAAAAAAAACCAATACAAAAATCAATAGTAAAGAAAGAAAAATTTCCCCCCCCAACGTGCTATACAAATGGAAAGGAAGTTTTAGGAAATTATAGTCTTCAATTCTTCCAAAAATCTCTTTGATAGGGTCTTTGGCGCCGATTCATCCAATTTCCCAAGTGCAAAGTCCACAAATGGTTGCCAAGTGTTCCAAAAAACATTCTCTTTGTATATACCACTTCTAATTTTAATATCACGTCAATTTATCATTTAATGCAAATTTCAATGTTTCATTATACCATTCTTCTAATTTTAAGGCAGCATTTAATTTCCAATATCTAGCAATTATAATTCTCCCCATTATAACCAAAATCCTCACCAATTCTCTTTCTCCAGTTGTTAATGTTGTTTCATTCAATATTAATAATAATATGGTTTCCGATTTCAATTTGACCCTCTTCTTAATCATTTCAAATATTTCATTTTCTATCCTAGACCAAAAAAGTTCAACCCCATTACATTTACACCACATATGAACATATGTCCCAAGTTTCATGTTACATCTCCAACACATTTTATCCACTTTATTATCCATTTGAAAAAGTCTTATTGGGGTCAGATACCACTTCCAAATAACTTTATAATTATGTTCTTTAATCCTTATTGATAATGTCCTCATTATTCTGCTAACCCAGTTCATATTCCAATTTTGATTAGAAATTTCAATACCCAGTTCTTTTACCCAATTCTCTTTCATTACCATTTGTGAATTATTATCAAAGTTAATAATTTTATAAATTTTGCTAACTAATCCCTTTGGCCCAATTTCATCTTTTATTATTCAAGATGTCAAGTTTTCAAATTCCGTTTCCTTCCTATTCTCATCATTCCTTTCTTTACATTTCCTATTCCATTTATTCATTTGAATTCTTTCGAACCAATTAATGTTTAATTTTCCATAAATTTCCTCTTTCCTCATTTCATTTTCTGTAAATTTCAACCATTCACTAATTGTTTCCACTTTCTCTTCTATTATAATCCTCTCTCTGTTACTATTTAATTTCATTGGGCAATTCTCTTTCAGTTTACCTAAATACAATACGTCTGGTATTAATTTTTTTGCTACTCTGTCCCAATTTTTAGTCAAACTATTTAACCAATAATTACAAATTTTAACCTTACCTTTAAAATTTTCCAAAAACCATTTGTAACCAAACTTCTTTATTTCCTTCATTTCCAAACTACCCCAAAGTTCAACATCTCCTTTTAAAATTTTTACTACTGTTCTTATATTAAATGCTCTATAATAGTTTAATAATTTTGGAATTCCTAAACCACCTTGTTTTTGGTTCTGATACCACATTTTCTTAATCAATCTTGATTTTTTATCCCCATTACAAAATTTATCTAATTTTTTTTGATATACTTCAATGTCCTTCTCAGTTAAAAAAATCGGAAGCATCTCGAATAAAAAAATAAATTTAGGAAGTAACATCATTTTACATATAGCTACTCTACCAAACCAAGATAACTTTAGTTTTTTATATTTCCCAATTTTCTCTTCAATTTCTTTTATTACTATGTCATAATTTAGTTTCTTTAAATTTTTAATTTTAAGTGAAAGTATAATACCTAAGTATCTTAAATTATCCTTTATCCTAATTCCAAATTGGTTTTATAATTTTTCTAGTTTGTTTTCCCTATCAATTTCCATTAATAATTCTGATTTTGCCCAATTTACTTTCAAACCAGTCATATTTTCAAATTCTTCCAAATGCATTTGAACTCTTTTTATATCATTTGTAATATTATTTAAAATGACAAGAGTGTCATCTGCATATAAATTAACTTTGATGCCTTTATAACCTATTAATTCTGAATCCTCTTCAATCAAAGTTGTTAAAATTTCCATTGCTAATAAGAATAGGGTCGGAGACAGGGGACAACCCTGTCTCGTCCCTGCTTCCAAATTTATATCTTGTGTAAATATACCATTTACCTTCACTCTTGCCGTACCCCTCTGGTACAATTTAGAAATAATATGAATAAATTTATTACCAAATCCTAATGCAGAAATCATTTCTTTTATAGTATCCCATTGTATAGAATCAAAGGCTTTAAAAATATCCAAGGCAAGAATACCTATCTTATCACCATTATTCTCAGCAATATCAATAACATTTAATACTCTTCTAACTAAATCACACATATAACGCCCTTTAACAAAACCTACTTGATTGTGGTTTATATATTTATCTACAAAATTATTCAATCTATTTGCTACAATTGCAGTAAATATCTTAGCATCTTGGTTAATCAAGGAAATGGGCCGATAAGATTCAATCTTTTCTAAATCTTTACCTGGTTTCGGGATTAAGGATATAATTGTTCTATTCCAGGACATGGGAATATCACCTCCATGTAATATCTTATTATACAATTTCTGTAGTTTGGGATCAAAGTTTCTTTAAACTCTTTATAAAATTCTGCTGGTAACCCATCCTCACCTGGAGATTTTCCAAGTTTTAGCTTTTGAATCACATCTTTAATTTCCTCAGAGGTAATATCCTTTTCCATTTTTTCTTTATATTTATTATCAATTTTCTTCTGACCATATTTTTCTAAAAAAAAATTTAATTTACAATTATCAATTTCTTTTTTGAGATATAATTCTTGAAAAAACTTTTTAACAATTTCACATTTCTCTAATTTTTTATAACATCTCTTACCTTTTTCATCTATTAGGACACCTATTTCTCTTTTCTCTTTTTTATCTTTCACCATTCTTGCTAATAATTTTGAATTTTTATTACCATATTCAAAAAATTCTCTTTTTAAATAGCTTAATTTTTTTAAACTATTTCTGTATCTTCCGCTATTTGTTTATTTTTCAATTTTTTAAGTTCCTCCCATAATTTCCTATCCTTAGTCACTAGAAATCTATTTTCCAGTTCTTTTATCAATTTCTTCTTTTCCTCTATTTTTACTTTATAATTCTTATACTTTCTACTTGATAATTTAATGCTTTCTCCTCTAAAAATTGCTTTCATTGTGTCCCAAACTGTTCCATAATTGACTTCCCCATTATCATTCCAATCCCAATTTTCTTCCCATTTCTTAAGAATACGATTCTTATCTTCCTCGTTTTTATACAATTTTTCATCATATCTCCAACAATTTTCTTTTTTCTCCAAAAACATATCTAATTCTAGTAACAATTCTGCGTGGTCAGAGTCTTTAAATATTCCAACATCCATATTATCCACGTTATCCATCAGATTCTTGGATACAAAAATATAGTCAATTCTTGAATATGAATTAAATACCTTTGAGTAAAAAGTATACATTCTTTAATTACCTTTAATCTCCCTCCAAACATCTACTACACCATTTTGCAACATCCAATTATCAAGTATCCCCATTTTTCTTATTCCACCATAGCGGGTAGGATTGGTACTATCCATCTGGTTTCTAATTAAATTAAAATCACCAGCAATGATTACCTTCCCTACCCTTTCAATTTGCAACAAATCGGTAATCTTATTCAAAAAATCTTTTTGATTCACATTTGATACATATAAATTAACTAATATTATTTTTTCCTCGTTAATACATCCTGTTATTATCAAATATCGTCCATCAATATCCGCTATTACTTTGTTTTTTTCAAATTGGACTCTATTTGATATTAATGTTGCAACACCTCTAGATTTTGAGGACCCAAAAGTTTTTTCAAAAACCTGCATCCCTTTTAAATACATCCTGTTTATATCCTCAGATTTCTGATGAGTTTCTTGCAAAAAAAGTATGTCAGGAGAATCTCTTTTAATCTTAAATTCTAAACGTCTTCTCTTAATCTGATTCCCAGTACCTCTAACATTCCAAGTCATTACCTTAATTACCCCATTAATATTTTTAATTTTAACTATTCCCTCTTTTTCCTTTCCGTGACCCAAAACCCAAACAAATATATATAGACAACACATAACATAAAAAAATAATAATAAAAAAGTAATAATAATGTAAAACATGCAAACAACATAAAACAAAAACTAACATAACACACAACCATATAAAATCTTCATCTCCCACTGTCTTCATTAAGACACGCCTCATTTCCAAGAGTGGGGGAGAGGGGACCCCGTCCATCAGCTGGGTCGTCTCTTCATTGGCATAATTCTGGTTTCAATTGAATAACTACGAGTTCTTCATCCCCGCACTCGGGCTCATCTTCCCTTTTATGTTCAGAATCCAATGTAATCATCCTTTCCACTCCTTCACCAGTAACATCTCGACTTTTCTTCTGTACCTCCACCAAGGATGGAGAAATATCTTTCGTTGGTTTTCTTTTCCTCTTTGGTTTTGGACCTAAACCTCCGACCGCCTCTCCTTCTTCCTCTGGTGTTGATGTATATACTTCAATTCCGAATGATATGCGAATGATTTTTTAAATGTTATCTAATTCTGGGTTTTATTTAATTGACCAAACTAAGTAACAATTTTAATTAGCAATTTTATGATGTTTGTGTGTCTATATTTTTCTTGACTGTACACCGCCTTGAGTCCTACGGGAGAAAGGCGGTATAGAAATATAATAAATAAATAAATAAATAAATTCCACCCATTTTGAGTAATTGTGATCTTAGTTCACTTTGTTCTTCCTCTTTTTCCAAAAAGCCAAGCTCATGGAGGTATTGAACCGCATCTGTTTCTATTGTAAATATATGCATTCTATTTTTATAGAAAAATTTCATTCGCTGTGGTGGTCTCCAATTATACTTAATACCTCTATCTCTTAATATTTTAGTAATTGGCTTCAAATAATATCTCCACGATCTTTCTTCTCTTGAGATATCTTGAAAGACTTGGACCCCTTTTCCCTCAAGCTACAGCACCACATCACCATTTTCTCTAATTTTTGCCATTACTTGTAATTTATCATTAACACTTGCAAATCTCACCAAAACATTTCTTATTATTTCACGTTGTCTTCTAAATCCAATTCGATAGACACTTATCAAATCTGTAGTTGTAAAATTTTTATCCAATCCGAGTTCATTAAGCCATTTCAGAACATGTTGTTTAACATTGTCCACTTTTTCTTCCTCTATGCCTCTTATAACAATGTTGGACTTCCTAACTTCTTCTTCCAGAGTACATATTCTTCTATCCTGTTTTTCATTTTTAAAGACAATTTCAATTATTTGCTTATCAATTTTTTTTGTTTTCACTTGTAGTTGATCTACATTATCTTTTATCACTGTTACTTCTGCTGTGTATTTAGCAAAATTAACATTAATTTCTTGAACAATTTGTTCCAGCTGATTGGATCTTTCCTTCTTTTCTTCATCCATTTTTAAATGTATTTTTTGAAATTCTGTATCCATTATTTCAATTTTATCACTTAATTTGTTTAATGCCAACACAATTTGAGCTGAGTCAATACTAACCTGAGAAATCTGTTTGATCTTAGATTGCACCGATTCGTCTTTAGATGGATCCATCTTAATAACTCCTATAATTTTTGACCAAATATTTCTATAACCTTATTCACAATTCAAAATCAATGGGTCATCAACTTGTATTTAAAAAGTCTGATTCAAACAGTGTTGAATTGTTGAAGAGGAAAATTTTTAACCATCAGTTCTATACCACAAATACTCAGAAGGGTCTTTTCAGAAGGACTTGGGCTTATTTTACTTTCACTTTAAGGAGCCAGAGATGACAAATATAGCATTAGGGAGTCCATGGCTGTGGCTTAGAGACATTGTCTTCGTCTCTCTGCGGCATATGGAAAATTGAAAGTGGATGAAAATAAAAATAAACAGCATTTTTAAAGTCTGATAACAACTAAATGCGTTATTGAAGAGTTCCTGATTTGGTTGGATTAAGATCGATGTGGTAAGCCACCCTGAACTGCTTTTAATTGAGGCTTTTTAAAAGTGCTTTCCTTTCGGGGAAATAAAAGTGACCAGAGGGGGTGATGAAACGGCGAAACGATGATTTAAAGAGGTCTGAAAAACAATAAATTTGAACTTAATTGTGAGCTGGATCCGCAAAAAACGTCTGCAGGGCGAAGGGCAGCAAATTAAGTTTTATGGCTGTGTTTGAATAAGATAAAAATAAGATATATGAGAGCTGCCTGAATGTTGGAGTCGACATAAACATGGAGAACAGGAACCTTTTTTTTTCCGGAACAGCCGAATATTTAAATGGCTTGTTTGTGGGATTGTCCGAAAATTTGAAAGCAATTATCCTTTTTTTGAAGACGCTATGAAAATTGTGGACTAAAAGTTAAAAGTTTTAAAGTAATCTAAGTACTCTTGCTGTTTGAAGTTTGCAGCAGGCAATATGGCGCTGAGGAGTGTAACTGATCTTGATTAACTCGACTACAGGAATTTCACTGTTTGTATTTTAAACTGCCTTTGGCGCAAGAAGCAATTGTAAGCAAGACTTCAATAATTAGGTTTCCTATTTTAGCAGCAGTGGTGGGTTGCTACCGGTTCATCCCGGTTTGGGAAAACCGGTAGCAGCAGTGGCGGGAGACTCCATCCACCCGCCCGGACATCATCAAATATGCTCTGTGCATATGCAGAAGCTTCTGTGGATGCGCAAAAGTGATGCCTGCAAGAGTGAACCGGTAGCAAAATTAAGTGAAACCCACCACTGCTGAGCAGGGGGTTGGACTAGAAGACCTCCAAGGTGCCTTTCAGCCCTATTATTCTGTTATTCTGTGAAGCCTTCAGAGGAGAACTCCCCAACACACCCAACTTCCAGGTGTCCCTCCCCTCAATGTTGATTGAGTTTCTCCTTCAATCTGCTGGAATACAATCCCTAATCTTCAAGCAAATGAAAGGACAGCTCTTCCTGACCATTATCTCAGTGCATCCCATAAGTCTGGGATCTCACCAATGGAGGTCTGGAAGCCCTGTACCTCTTCTTAGGATGGAGGAGCTTGCATTGTCCAGACGGTACTTCAGTTCCTTGGAGGGCTTCAAATGGCAATGACTCAAAATGAGGTGCTCTCATCATGGGAGGGCAGGCAAGTTGTTTCACTTTCTCTGAGGTTTAGGGAGGTTTTCTCAGGATCTAGTTTTCCAATAAATGCTCCAATGTTCATTTTTCCCTGCACTCTGGAGTCAGAATGCAGCATATTTTCATGTGATGATCTTCTGGGTTTCCTTAAGAGGGACTGTCTGTTTTATTTTCTTCTTTTTACTTTCACATGTATCTCCAGATATATGTCAACTTCCCAAAGTTGTAGGATGGTGCAGAGCTTCGCATCATAATTTTTATTTCAACACAGCAACAGGGAACTGTGAGCCATTCACTTATGGTGGATGTGAAGGAAATAAAAACAACTTCGAAACTCTGGATAAATGCAGAGCTACATGTCAACGTTCTGGTAAGGAAGAAATGTTATTCTTTGCCTCGGTTCATCATTAAAACAAATGGCATTTTAGTCTTTTCTGCCAATCAATGATCTGAAAACTCTTTAGTCCTAAAATTAATTCAGTGCTCAAATCTGCAATTCAGGCCCTGGTCTAGTGAGGAGTTTATCAATGGGTGCAATCCGCAAAATCAGGAAATTCTTAAAATGGTAAAAATGCAAAATAATAATAATAATAAATAAAATAAATCCTAAAGAAGTACCATAAAAGCAGCTTTCTTGTTTTTTCTTGCAAAGAATTTTGTGAGCGTTTCTGCACTCAATTGATAAAAGGGATTAAGCAAAATACTGGAAAATCAAAGGAAATTATATATTCCTCACAGGAAAAGTCAGTTCTAACACGTAATGTAATGCCTGGAGATGCTTCTGTTTGTCCAGACTGTCTTGCAATATTGTTCCATGAAGGAAATTGTATCATATAACATTAAAATGTATATGTTTTAATGTTTTCTGGGGAAATGCTGCTACTTTGCACTTAAGCGCCAATGAATTTTCTTGCAGTGTTTGGAGTGAGACTTCCCCCTCTGTGCACCTGGCTGTAGACTGGGACTTCTTTTTCTTCTAGTTATTCACTTTTGAGAGTTTTCAATAGAATTCTTGCTATTTAGCTAAATTATAGGGACTTCCTTGGTTCCAGCCTTTCTAGAAATACAATAAAAATTCAGTTTTGGCACCCCTCCTTTCCTAAACATGGCATCATATACTAAATCAGAACATCACATTGTGAATAAGATAAGGAAATAAATAAACAATGGAGGCACCTGTAATTAGACAGAAAACACACTAAAGTCCTTACATCATCCTGCCAATTTTGAATATTCACACAGAGGAGGTGCCCTCCCCCACAAGTTAGAGCACACTAAGGAACCAATGACATACTTGCCTCTTCCACTGCTGAAAACTTAATTTTGATTCTGTCTCCTTTCCAGGGTAACATTGACTCCAATTCCTGATCTCACTGATGGGATCCTTCGACAGATAGAGTGGATTCAGCAGTTGAGGAAGGAATCCAAACTTCCATGGAGTCTCCCACTGAAACACCTTGCATGCCTCCGATTCTAAGCATACTCTTAAATAAACCTACACATACTTGGGATATTCTGTCTTGTAACTATTATTTGCAATGCTCTTTTTATTCAGTCAGGCCACTGACCAAACTGGACACCTCACAACAGAGCATTCAGTGAATATATCAGACACATGGAATATTGAAATGTGTTTTATTGTACAACAGAACACTGAGCATCAGACCTGGCAGGGATATTTCTTTAGCCTCATATCCTCAGTTAACCCTTTGAAGGATAGTGAGAATGACTGGTGTATATCTTAAGGTGGCAAAAGTTGTAAATAATTCTTTTTCAATCTCTTTCAACATGATTTCAATTCATTAAGTACACTGTTTTTTATTCGTTGCTATGTTCTACGTAGTACTTCCTACACAGAATGAAGGCTATACACTATAGTTATATGAGAACTGTACTTGAGGTCCCTACGTATCAACTCAAGGTTCCGACTGCATGAATGTCTGGCTGTATTTCCTTATAGTGAACCTTAGTGAACCTCTTTGGCTACAAGGAACCCCTGCCGTGTTCATTGCAGGTGACAAACAAAGTGCTCCATGAACACCTATATAAGAGGGTTTTGGTGTATCTTGATGACATATTAATTTACACCAAAGCAAAAGTTGAGCATGTGAAGCTCTTCCGTGTGGTCCTAAACACACTCCGTGCCACTAAACTATATGCCAAACTCTCCAAATGCGAATTCCACAAGGACTACCTGGGCTATCAAATTTCCCATGAAGGGGTGGAAATGGACCCAGAGAGAGTTCGGGCAGTGATCGAATGGGTGCCTTCCTGCACAAGGAAGCAACTACACAGCTTCCTTGGCTTTGCAAATTTTTATAGGCAATTCATTGCAGATTTCTCCCAGATCACACTCCCCCATCACTTGCTTAATAAAGATGAAAGGGAGGGGGGGAAATTAGCTGAAACCTAGTCAACCCCTAAAATGTACGATGGAATACCAAGCCACATTTGAAAAGCTAAAAAGGCTTTTTTCCACTGAGCCAGTGCTAAAACACCTGGATCTGGAAAAACCCTTTGTCATCCAAGCTGATGCCAGGGACATAGCGGTCAGAGCCGTTTTGCTCCAAGAAGAACGAGCAGGGCCAACTGCAGCCCTGTGTATACACTGGACTAAAGCTCATACAAACCTGCCATGACTCCAAAGTGGCAGGGCACTTTGGGTTTGTGAAAATTCTCCACTTACTAAAGAGGCAGTTTTGGTGCCCAGCCCTTAAAAAAGACATTGAAAGCTATGTGGGCAGCTGCCCTATTTGTGCCTCTGCCAAAAGGGGACAAGGGAAAACGCCTAGCCTTCTGCAACCAGTAACCGAGCCTTCAGCACCCTGGATAGAGATCTCTATGGAGTTTATCATAGAACTGCCTGAAAGCATGGGAAACACTGTCATTTTGGTAATGACGGACCTATTTTAGAAACAAGTCCACTTCATTCCATGCCAAAAAATCCCCACAGCCAAAACACTGGCCAAACTATTCCTACTCCACATATAACATCTATATGGAGCCCCACAATGGATAATCTCAGACCACGGGGTCCAGTTCATCTCAACATTCTGGAGGACATTTCTGGCCCTTTTGGGAACAGATCAGGGTCTGAGTTCGAATCACAATCCACAAACAAATGGTGGGATGGAACGAATGAACTCAGTCCTGGAACAATACCTCAGATGCTTCATAAACTACCAACAAGATGACTGGACCAACCTCCTCCCTTTCACAGAGGTTGCTTACAATAATGCAGTCCATACCAGCACTGGATTTACTCCACTGGGTAGGACTTTAACCTGATGTCAGAACTTCCAGCTGAAGAACCCACCATATCCTCCCTGAAAGACTGGATAGAACAACTATGAAACACCTGGCCAGTCGTACGCGAAGCCTTAGATGAAGTGAAAACTGCTTACAAAGTGCAGGCAGACAAAAAACAAATAGAGCCAAAACCATTCCAAATCGGAGATAAAATATACAGTACCTTTCCACTCGGTTCCTACAGTTCCTGCAGTCATCAAAAAAGCTGGGACCCAAATTCATAGGACCCTTCCCAGTGGTGGATTGCTACCGGTTTGCCCCGGATCAGGCGAACTGGTAGCGGTGGAGGTGGGAGGCTCTGCCCACCCACCCAGACATCTCTGTACAGAAACATCACACGCATGCGCATGTGCACCCAAGAGCAAACCAGTAGCGATGGGATTTGAAACCCACTACTGACCCTTCCCCATTACACCTATCATAAACCTGGTTATGGTAGAACTCCAATTACCAAAAACCCTGAGACAAGTATGTTCAGTATTTCACTGTAGCCTTGTAAAACCCAAAATAACCTCACCTTTATGACGTAAAACTGCTGCACTGGCATAGCCCATTATGGTTGAGGGTGAACAGCATTTTGAAATCAAGGAAATACTTGATTAAAGAAAGTACTATGATATAGTTAATAGTTAATGAGGAATGCAAAGATTTAGAGTCGTGGCTGGAATAGTGGAGAGTCTGGAAAAAGATTAGACACTTTTGTTGTGTGAATACATAGCTGAGTATGGAGATAGTGTGGGACACAACAATATTGCCTATTGTTTTATCAAACTCAATAACGATCTCTGGATGGTAGCAGGCCCAGAATAAAGCAATAAGAACCAAGGTCTCCAGCTAGGATGATTTGATAAGGACAACAAAATACTTGTAATCTGCTGTGCTGTTGCAACTAGTGTGGTATGAATTTGCAAAGTAGATAGTTTCAGGAGTATATTTGGAATCAGAAGATTAAAACCGTGAGAAATAAGGAACTGAAAATAGTAAATGGATAGAGGTTTTATATGTACATGTTAGATGTATTAACAGTCAGCAAGAAAGAACAAGGAAAGGGTTATGAAACGTAACAAGTAAATTTCCATCTCTATGGGGCCATTAGAAAAAGGGTATAAAAGTTCTAAATCAGATCAGGGCCACTGGCCTATAGCTATCTTTGCTGGATCAGCTATGTCAGTGGACCTCATTGCAATGGGTTGTTAATGTAAGTAATGTTGTGATACTGTGTTATTATGATGGCTATTCATGTTCCAAATTGCTTATGAAATAAACCTCTGAATCTCAAAGTAAGAATTTTCAGTTTGTGTTGCTGTCCTCTGTTTCTTTAACTGGATTTTTCTATGACAATGGTAAAAACAAAGATACAGAGTGAGGGAAGTGGTCATACAAGGTTTTTTCCCCTTTTTATCTCTTTCCTCATGGCTTCAATTTAATTAGGGTACATTTTGTTATTCATTTGTTATGCTTTATACAGCCCTACTTATGGATGACAGGTGGAACTGTACCCAGGGTCCCTATGTATGACCTCCTTGTTCCAACTACATGAATGAGCAATTGACTTTTACTGACTTTTAACACTTACTTTTCTTACTATTCCCAGTTGGTCTTTGGAGTAATCATTTGGGTATGTCAGCATTATTCAAATTTTAGGGAAGTTAACCTTGGCGTTCTAAGTACTTGAATGCCCAGGTCTATTTCCCTGTTGTATAATGTATAAAATGGCTCAACTCAACATCAGATACAATTTTCATCACCGTAATGCATTTCAACTACATGCTCCTCGCTTTTGGACTGCTCATTTTCGGCTTTCAGGAGGCCTCTTCTGAAAGTAGCTAGATAAGACCTTCCTTTCTCTGCGCAACTACACGCAATCTGCTTGCAACCACCCCTTTCTCTTCCAAGACATGATCACAGTAAGAACAGACTTGGTAGTGGAGGAGCCCCCAGAATATTATATTGGTTTTAGGAAGCTGTTTTCTGGAATGGGTCATCGTACACAGAATACCAGGGGTCTAGGACTTTTTGGCTCAAACTCTTGGCGCTACCTGTTTCTCCACCAGAGTTTTGCCTCTGTGTTATTATGTCTCACCACTTTGGGCCATGGCCCCTCCGTCCCAGTCTTTTCACCGTGGCCCATTCATCGCAGTACAGCTCATGTTGGGCTTTTGGGCACACAGGACAGTTTGAAGCCAGCCGATCAGTGCAGGGGCTTGGGGGTTTTGGGAGTAGAGCGAGGGCTGCAGTTCAAAGGGAGGCTCTGTCAGTTCAGAGCCTCCCGAGGCAGCCGAGAGCAGTGCAGGGGAGGAGGGCTGTAGAGGATGAGGGATCCATCAGGTGGGGCTTTTCAAAGCAGCTGGAGGGAATGGCTGGCCTAATCTTTTCCTTTTCCTTCTGGTTTCAGAAGATCTTTTGCTTTTCCTTCACCTGGTTTCTGAAGAATCACCTGTCCCAAGAGCCCTGCTGTCTTCTAACCCCCATCCTCACCTCTTCATTCCCTCTCTGCTTCTCCCAGGTTTCTGGGAGTGAAGTACCTGGTATTTGTCAAAACATATCTCTCAGCTTTGATCAGAGGCTCCCCCTTCTGCCTAAGAATATATCTCAGCTTTGATCTGTTCCCCTCACACCAGGGGGCCAAATATCCAAAGGAAAGAGATTAGACTGATAAGGCTAATGAGGAGTATTCTATCCTTTTTGAGGAATGTTACTTTATGACTGTATCAAAAGGAGTTACACCTTCTCTGAAGTGTAGCCTCCGTTTAAGTTTCTTGTTTGGCACTTATGAGCTTAAACGGATTATTATTGGAGTTTACAGATGGAAATGAAGAGGAGCGAGAAGCAATGCTAACTCCAATTGCTTATCCTTTTCTCTTTCTCTGCTCATGTTCCTTTCCCCAAACATCCCTAGGAGTGCTAGGAGGTGGTCATTCTAGTTTTTCCCTTTTTATCTCTTTCCTCATGGCTTCAATTTAATTAGGATACATTTTGTTATTCATTTGCTATGCTCTATACAGCCCTACTTATGGATGACAGGTGGAACTGTACCCAGGCTCCCTAAGTATGACCTCCTTGTTCCAACTACATGAATGAACAATTGACTTTAGAAGTCAATAAACTTGACTTTTACTGATTTTTAATAACACTCAAGCCATTTCTTATTATTCCCAGATGGTCTTTGGAGTAACCATTTGGCAATGTGAGCATTATTCAAATTTTAGGGAAGTGAACCTTGGCGTTCTAAGTACTTGAATGCCCAGGGCTATTTTCCTGTTGGATAAAGTATAAAATGGCTCAACTCAGCATTGGATACTCATTTTCATCACCATGATGCATTTCAACTACATGCTCCTCGCTTTTGGACTGCTCATTTTCGGCTTTCAGGATGCCTCTTCTCAAGGTAGCTAGATAAGACCTTCTTTTCTCTGTGCAACTACATGCAATCTGCTTGCAACCGCCCCTTTCTCTTCCAAGACATGATCACAGTAAGAACAGACTTGGTAGTGGAGGAGCCCCCAGAATATTATATTGGTTTTAGGAAGCCCTAAACAGAATAAAAGTTCCATTTCAATGGTGCGATTCAGCCGGTTCTGGGCAGTTTGGGCGAACTAGTAGTAAAAAATCTGGCTGCCCCCCCCCAGTCACTCCTTATCTTGCCTGCTTGACTGGCATATCTTCTGCTGCTCTCTGTCTGGCTCCCTCCCTTGCCTCGAGCACATGGTCTCTGCAGGCCAGTCAGCTTGCCTTCCTTTACCCCAGCCTACTACGTGGCCTGGATCCCTGCCAAGCCTTCCTTCGCCTCTTTGCCGGCACGAACGGCCTTTTATAGGGCCTTCTTAGGGCTCCTCCAGCCTGTTACAGGCCAATATGGAGAGTGTCAGGTTTTCAGGCTGTCTTCAAATAAATTGCATCGCAAACAAAGTGTTTTATAAAACAAATTTCCATTTTATTAAGCACAGCACTTTTTACACCAATTCGTTGCAGCCGGCACTGACGTGCTGACCCAAAACCCCTCCTCTTCCTTCCCCCACTCCTCTGCATTCATTGGCCATCTTCCCAATCATTCAACCCTATCTACTGCTCCAATTCAAAGAATTTCCCCCCTCCCATCCATCTCCTAGGGGACATTATCTCCAGAGGAAATAAGTAGGTGAAAGGCAACCGTCCCGTTACAGACGCCTGCATTCTCCTTCTTATGTCAGCACTAGGATAAATGCATCTTGACGTGCTGACAGAGAGTTCCTGGACTTAATCCGCTCTCCCCTCCCCATTTCCCATGGCTTTACTGTACTTTACTGAACAGCTGCAGAAGAGGCTGAGCCACATGGCAGAGAAGCCAAAGTCTTTTATTCAGAAGCCTGTGAAGCTGTAAGAATGTGAGCTGTAAGGAAAACAGCTTTCACCCTCTGAATAAAAGACTTCGGCTTCTCTGCCATGAGGCCCTGCAGGCTGAGTTTTTAGACCAGACCTAGTCTGGCCTGGCTTAGTTTGGGCCCATTCTGCTTGCTGCTGACTGGCTAGTTCAAATGAGCAGCTTCAAGGATTGGGGCGTGGCAGCCAATCAACAAGGGCCTTGCAGTTCAGCCCGATGAGACAAAGGAAACTACCTCCCCTTTCATTGGCTGCTGCTGTTGCTGACTCAATCCCTGAAGCAGGAAGCTGCTGCTTATAGGCCTAGGGGTGCTGGCCACATGGCCACAGCCGAAGCATAAAAAGTTAGAAGTTGTGACTTAGTATTGTTAAATTTAATTAACCCATAAATAAGGCTTTCAATTTAATATTAATCACATACTGGTGATAGGTCCAAGCACAGTAATTGAATAAGTTATTGCATAACTTTAGTGTTATAACTTGTTTTCTTTAATTGATGAAAATTGCATGTCTCTTGCTTTTCTCATCTCATCCTTGACACCTCTGCTGTATAAATCAGGTGTATCAAACTTGATCTCATTGAGGGTTGCATAAGGGTTGCGTTTGACCTTATGGGGCTGGGGGGTCGTGGCAAGGGAGCATGGCCAGCTCAATTTCACTCAGTTGAGGGAGCCTGTGGTGGCCCAAGCACTGTGCCAGCTAAAATGGAGCTCTTGAGAGCTGTGCTTGACTCTCCTGAGCTCCATTTTCACTGGCAGAGGCACCGCGGGCCAGTCCTTCACTGTTTCCAGGGTGGCCCCGTGGGCCAGATCTAAGCACCCCTCAGGCCAGTTCCAGCCCTCGGGCCTTGAGTTTGACACCCCTGGTCAAAATGATCAAATAAATAAATGACATCATTTTAAGCTCACTGTTGCCAGGCACAAGAACCCAGAGCCACTCATGAGTAGCTAAAGTCAGTAACTTTATTGTCTATCGCCTAGGTTACAAGAATCTCACCACACTGTTTGCCTTCTCCTGGGAATGACCAGATGAAACTTCATGGGGGAGGTCAAGCTTATGCCTCTTGTGGCTGTGCAATAACTCTAAACTAGGCCCTCTCTTGATCCCTCTTCCCACATTGTTATCTACTAACATTGCTGTCTCTATTTTTATTTGTAGATTTCTCTCCTACCTGGGAAAATATCATGGGAGATATACAATGCAAGAAAAGTAAGAGTTTCATTGTTGTCTGCATAACGAAAGCCGGGGGATTCATAGTTTATTGTTGGTGTGGGTGCCTTTAAATAAACAAGATAATCTCATTACTAGAGTCACATTTCCACAAGGACATACAGGATATATATGGAAAGGATAGGGAATTTGTCTTAGTGTGTTGGGGTGCTGTGATGTTTGAACTGAGCCCAAAATGACACTTGACATGCTGGATGGGACAGCTATTCTTTTTCTTTCTGACACCACCTCTTCCTTTTCTGATAACCTCCTTTCTCTGTTTATATCTCCTGCTGGCGTGAAGCAGGATGTATGCTGTTTACATCTGAAGAGCAGCTGAGATCTTCCTTCCACGGCATAGCATATGCAGGACACTTTTCTTTTATAATACTGTGGGCCCTATTAGCCTGATGATGGGATGGACCCTAGCTTAGGCATAGAGCATCTATTTCACAGGGACAAGGTGTCAGGGTTCCAAGTAACACCCCCAATAAAATCAAACTCCGAGGCTTGAAGATCCTCAAAGCTAATCTTTATTAGAGATGTCATATTGGCACATCTGGGAAAACCCAAATCTGAAAGCTTCCAGGTTTTCCTTACCCACAAGAGAGTTGAAGACCTTGCCCACATCTCCCACATGTCCACACAGTCCAATCAGTTCTTTCCCGAACAGAAGACATCCTCCAATTTCTCCTTTGCACAGCTGCTGGACACCATGGCCTTGAATTTCTCTTAGAGAAGTTTGTTATGGCTATCTCATGCAATCTCCGCTCCCAACGTCCCACGGTATGATTGTGGTAGGTCTGGATCCTCAAGACCCACAGGTAATATGGCTTCCAGGCATGACAGGCAGCACCCACTCAGAAGAGACACGTGTCCTGTAAAGACAATAACCTTCGGGGAAGTTATCCACATTTAACCCCCACCCCCACCCCAGGAGGACCCTTTGGCTTGTCTGGGTATTTATTATGGAATTGTTTAATCAGTCTATCTGCTTTGACATTCCAGCTATTTACCCAGGTGGCATCAGATAAAGGGTACCCTTTCCATTGTATTAGGTATTGCAACTGACCTCTATACATTCTGGAGTCTAATATCCTCTTTATCTCATAATGGGACTCTCCTTCCACCACAATGTGGGGGACGAGCGGTTGGGTCTGAGGTCTTATGTTAGATCCAATGGATCATTTCAGCAAACTAAAATGAAATACAGGGTGTATTTTCCCCAATATGCGAGGCAGGCTTAATTGCACTGTCACAGGGTTAATTATTTTTACTATAGGAAAAGGGCCTAAGAACTTTGGTCCCAATTTCCTGCTAAGCAGTCTCAATTTTATGTATTTAGTGGCGAGAAAAACTCCACCCCCCCACACAAAAAGGGGGTTGAAGCGAGCGGTGTTTATCTGCTTGTTTTTTATATTCAGCCGCTGCTTCAGAGAGCATCTTTTTTGTATTTTCCCACCCCTTTCTCAATGAATCCATCCATTCTGTCAACAACGTGGAGGAGGGGGGATTTTCTTGGCAGTTCTGGAATGGGGACAAATTCCATGCCGCTGGTAACTTCGAAAGGAGTTAGTCCAGTGCTAGAATGGACAGTATTGTTGTACACCACTTTTGCGAATGGCAACAAATCTGCCCAATTTTCTTGTTGGTAATCCACATAGCATCTGATATATTGTTCCACCATGGCATTCGTACGTTCAATGGCCCCATTCGTGCTCGGATGAAAAGCTGAATTGAGGCCCTGTGTGGACCCGATGGACCTCAGGAACTCCAGGCATGACACAAGGGTTGAGAGTCAGTCAATCTGATGGTAGAGAAAGAGTAGGCGTGCATGATTTTAGAACCAATTACAATCATTTTTGGAAAATATCAGAGTATTATTGTGTGAGATAACAGAGGATTAGACAAGAACTAATATAGTTATGATCTCAGAGTCAGGGCTCCAAGACGTGAGCTGATTAGATCTGGCCAGATGATGTCACCACAGCTGCTGAATCAAACACTGACACCCTCTTGGGTCCCTCCTCAGCCAGCACTGATCCTGATTTAGCCATCTTGGGTGTCAAGAAGCAGGGAGAACCTCCTCCCCACCCTGAGAATCTCACGTCCTATTAAGTAAGGACCTCACAAGCAAGATGGTGACTCTGCAAACAAGCCTGGAGCCTCATTATTGGCAACTATTGAGCAAGGAAAGGTTCAACTGTACATGCTGGCAGGGAGAAGATTTAAACCATGCCAGGACTACCTTCTGTTGCTTGAAACTAACTTTGACATCTAGCTTTGCACTTTGTTTATTCTTGCTCTTGACTCCTGCTATGTTTTCAACCTCAAAGTGTTCCTGACTAAGTCTTTGACTCTTCCCTTGGTAATTTTGAAGACATTGTGTGTTTTCTGATTATGGACTATCTAGCTTGGATTATGTCTACTCATCCTACAATAAGCTGTAATGAACATATGTGATCTTTCTCTTGCTTCCCATTTCTTCTGCTGTCACCTCTCCTGTCCATCAGCTGCCATTTCTCCAGGAAAGCTTCCTGATGCCTTCACAAATCTTGCTGCAAATACTCCACTCCAACTGCTCCTTCCACAGTGCATGTTCTCCTGCCCAGCATCTCTGCAAGCCTTGTCCCCAAATATCTGCATCACACTGCATTTTATCCTGACATTGTAAGCTGCTCAGAGAGTGCTGTAAAGCACTATGGAGCAGTATATAAGTCTAAGTGCTAATGCTACTTTATTCCTTTCACTGAAACTAGGACAGAAAAAAATGTAGTCTCACAATTCAGAAAAGGAAAGAGGGAGTAAGCTAGAAATCCATCGATTCAGTATCTATACTGAGCAAGGAACTAGAAAAGTTTGACAAACATGTATTTCAATAATTAGTAAATGTACTATAACTAAAAGTCAGCATGGGTCTGTCAAGAGCATATTACATCACAGGGCTGTTAAAATTCCTGGCTCACAGGCCGCATGTGTCATGTGCTGGCCTCGGCCAGTTTAGCTAAGGGAAAAAGAGTCCTGATACATCACATGACACCACCATGATGACGTGAGTTTGACACCCCTGTTATATCAGATTAACCTTTTATTTTGGAGGGACCGCCACAGATTATTTGTGCCATAATCTTTCAGTTTTGAAATTTTTCAGATCTTGATACTTTGTGATTTCTGTAATTCGTCTTCTATTCTACTATCTCCTGGTACACAACAGTTATCCAGTTTTCTTCTTTTCAACCACAATTATCTCTTGTGTGTTATGAGCCAAGACGTTATCCATTTGCATTTGGAAATATCACAGTATTTTAAACTACTTATTTTTAGCTATTTTTTCAACTATATATTACTGGCATGTGATAATTTTCTCATATGTTCCAGGGAATCATTCTGGCAACTGTGTTATGTTGTTGTTTATACTAATTTTGTGTGATCTTCTTGCAGGAGGGTATGATCTATGGTTTCTTCTGTTTCTCTGCACAATCTGCACTTTGAATCATTTGATAATTTTTCAGTTTGGCCCTGATTGCGTTGCTTTGAAAAGCTCACTCTTGTGCAGCCAAAATCAAGTCTTCAGTTTTGTTGAATATTTCTGTTTCCAAGTTGTATCTTTATCCACTTTTCCCCTTGATCTTTTGTACAAATTGATCTTGCTATATGCTTTTCCTTGCCAGCTTTTCCTTGCCATTGTTATTTTTTAAATTACATTATTTGTATATTCATGTTTTGTTTCCTGTACATCTGCTAAGTTTCTATTTTTAACTTGCATCAATGCTTTTCTTGGCTGTCCTTTGCATAAATTCAATATATATGTCAGGTATGCTTCCTTCAAAATCCCAGGAAAGAATAAGCCAAACTCCATTGTTATAGAGAAATGTACTTTTACTAGAGTATGAAGTGAACGCAACCCAGGTAAAGCTGAAACTAAGCAAGAAGCGCAAAAATTGCATCTAGAAAGCATCCCCCTCCCCTGTCCATCGTCCATCATCCAATCCAAAGGTCTCTCAGAGGTCAGGTGGAATCACGTCTGGCATCGTCATCCATCAGGAACGCAATGACCGTTGGTCTGATAGCCCCTTCAGAGATTTGGTTTCGTTTCTTTGAAAACTCCTCCTGCACAATTCCCACCCCTGCCCCCTAACTGTCCCCCTCCCGTTTCTTATGGCAGCCAAAGCAGTAAAGGCAGAGGCTGACAATATATGGAATTTTAAAAAATGAAAAGTAAACAGGCAAAGACAGTTTGTTTTACTTGAAGTAAATCTCTACCTCCATTTCTGCAGGACAAATATAACCTTTAAGTATCATTCTAGTAGGAAGGAATGTACTGTATAGTGAACTGTCCTCCTTATTTCTTCTCCTCCTCCTCCTCCTCCTGCTGCTGCTGCTGTTATGGCACTTTATCAACCTGTCAAGTCCTTCTCAAGGAGCTGGGCTAGGCAGATATCGTTGCTTGATATTGTTATTTCTGCATTTCAAAAAAGAGATGTAACAGAACTTTAGTTTCCAACACCCATGTTTTCCTTTTAGAAATACCTTGTAAATGCAAATTAAGTGCCCGAAAAGGACCTTGCAAGGATAAAATTCCTCGCTATTATTATAGTACCTACAACAAGAGATGCCAATTGTTTACTTATGGTGGTTGTGGAGGAAATGCAAACAATTTTATGACCTTCCACGAATGCAACAGGGCCTGTAACGCATTTGGTAAGTTGAAACAATTTTATATCCCCCACCCAGAATTAATTAATTAATTGGTTGTCACAATATAAAAAAGATGTTGAGAATCTAGAAAGAGTGCAGAGAAGGGCAACTAAGATAATTAGGAGACTGGAGACTAAAACGTATGAAGAACGGTTGCAGGAATTGGGTGTGTCTAGTCTAGTGAAAAGAAGGACTAGGGGTGACACAATCGCAGTGTTCCAATATTTGAGGGGCTGCCACAAAGAAGAGGTGGTCAATCTATTCTCCAGAGCACCTGAAGGCAGGACAAAAACAAAGGATGGAAACTAATCAAGGAGAGAAGCAACCTAGAATTATGGAGAAATATCTTGACAGTGAGAATAATTAATCAGTGGAACGACTTGCCTTCAGAAGTTGTGGGTGCTCCAACACTGGAGGTTTTAAAGAAGAGATTGGACAACCATTTGTCTGAAATGGTATAGGGTTTCCTGCCTGAGCAGGGGGTTGGACTAAAAGACCTCCAAGGTCCCTTTCAGCCGTATTATTCTGTTCTTCTGTGAAGCCTTCAGAGGAGAGCCCACAAACACACCCAACTTCCAGGTGTCCCTCCTCCCAATGTTGATTGAGTTTCTTCTTCAATCTGCTGGAATACAATCCCTAGCCTTCAAACAAATGGAAGGACAGCTCTTCCTGACCATTCTATCAGTCCATCCCATAAGTCTGGGATCTCACCAATGGAGGTCTGGAAGCCCTGTGCCTCTTCTTAGGATGGAGGAGCTTGCATTGTCCAGATGGTACTTCAGTTCCTCAGTGGGCTTCAAATGGAAATGACTCAAAATGGGGTGCTCTCATCGTGGGAGGGCAGGCAAATTGTTTCACTTTCTCTGAGGTTTAGGGAGGTTTTCTCAGGATCTAGTTTTCCAATAAATGCTCCAATGTTCATTTTCCCCTGCACTCTAGAGTCAGAATGCAGTATTTTTTCATGTGATGATCTTCTGGGTTTCCTTAAGAGGGACTGTCTGTTTTATTTTCTTCTTTTTACTTTCACGTGTATCTCCAGATATATGTCAACTTCCCAAAGATGTAGGACGGTGCAAAGCTTCGCATCATAATTTTTATTTCAACACAGCAACAGGGAACTGTGAGCCATTCATTTATGGTGGATGTGAAGGAAATAAAAACAACTTCAAAACTCTGCATAAATGCAGAGCTGCATGTCAACGTTCTGGTAAGGAAGAAATGTTATTCTTTGCCTCGGTTCATCATTAAAACAAATGGCATTTTAGTCTTTTCTGCCAATCAATGATCTGAAAACTCTTTAGTCCTAAAATTAATTCAGTGCTCAAATCTGCAATTCAGGCCCTGGTCCAGTGAGGAGTTTATCAATGGGTGCAATCTGTTAAATCAGGAAACCTTTTAAAATGGTAAAAATGCAAAAAGAAATTTTCTAAAGAAATGCCATAAAGCAAGCTTTCCTGTTTTTACTGTTTTTCTTGCAAAGAATTATGTGAGGACTTCTACACTCAATTGTTAAAAGGGATCACTTTGGGATTAAGCAAAATGCTGTAAAATCAAAGAAAATTATATATTCCTCACAAGAAAACTTACTTCTAACACATGTATTGCCTGGAGATGCTTTTGTTTGTCCAGACTGTCTTGCAATAAAGCTCCATGAAGGAAATTGTAACATATACCATTAAAATGTATATGTTTTAATGTTTTCTGGGGAAATGCTGCTACTTTGCACCTAAGCGCCAATGAATTTTCTTGCAGTGTTTGGAGTGAGACTTCCCCCTCTGTGCACCTGGCTGTAGACTGGGACTTCTTTTTCTTCTAGTTATTCAATTTTGAGAGTTTGTCTGGCTCACTCATAGACCTGGCATCTCTTGGCTATCCTGGCATCTATCCTAGCTCATCCTTTTTCCTCCACCTCCACTGTCCCCCTTTGTTTGTGAGGGGTCCATAATTCTTTCTATTTAGCTAAATTATAGGAACTTCCTTGGTTCCAGCCTTTCTAAAAAGACAATAAAAATTCATTTTTGGCACCCCTCTTTTCCTGCTGTGAATCATGGCATCATATACTAAATCAGGACATCACATTGTGAATAAGATAAGAAAATAAATAAACAATGGAGGTACCTTTAATTAGAGAGAAAACACAATAAGGTCCATATCTCATTCTGCCTATTTTCAATTTTCCTGCTGAGGAGGTGGCTGCAGGGGTGGGTTCTACTTACCTTTACTATCAGTTTGCATTGTGCCTGCGCGCACATGCGCAGATCACTTCTGATGACGTCCGGGTCAGTGGGCGGAGCTCCTGCCGGTTTTACTACCGGTTCTTGCAACCCAGTCCGAACTGGGGGCAACTCATCACTGGGTGGCTGCCCTACAAGCTAGAGCAGGCTAAGGAACCAATGAGATACTTGCCTCTTCTACTGCTGACAACTTGATTTTGATTCTGTCTTTTTTCCAGCGTAACATTGACTCCAATTCCTGATCTCACTGATGGGATCCTCTGAGAGATGGAGTGGATTCAGCATCTGAGAAAGGAATCCAAATTCCCATGGAGTCTCCCACTGAAACACCTTGCATGTATCTGATTCTAAGCATACTCTTAAATAAACATATTAATGCTTTGACATGCTAATATCCAGTTTCCGAAGTAGAATTTATACTACTCCTTTTATTCTGTCACACCATCAACCACATTACAAATAAGACACCCCAATTCAGAGTATTTAGTGAATATATCAGCTTCAGGGAATATTCAAAGGTGTTTTATTGTAGTAGAGAATACGAAGCATCTGATCTGGCAGGAATATTTCCTTGGCCTTCCTCCCCCACAGACAATCATTTTGAGAAAGATAAGTCACAAACTCCACTCTATGGTGTAAGGATAATGAGAATTATAGGTGTAGGCATAAGATTGTAAAGGTTGTAAAATAGGTTCTTTTCCAACTCTCTTCACATGCCTTCAATATATCAAGCACACTATTTCTTAGTCTTTGCTATGTTCTATGTAGCAGTATTTAACCAGTGTGAACAGTTTGTAGTTGTAGCACAACTGTGCTCAAGGACCCTATTTATGACCTCATGCTTCCAAGTACATGAATGTCAAGATATGTTTTCAGCTATATTTCCCTAGAGTGCAATATAAAAGTGCCTTGACTGAGCACTAGGATATATTTTGCTACATGCTCATTCAGACTTCTTCACTTTCTGGTTTCAGGATGCTTCTTGCCCAAATTTAGGGACCTTTCCCCAATCAACCCCCAACTGTGTCTATCCACATCAGGGGTAGGTTCTACTTACCTTTACTACCAGTTCGCAATGGGAGCGCACTACAGAAGCATCTGCGCATGCGCTGATCGGCCATGATGATGTTCGGGTGGGCGGGCGGAGCCTCCCACTGCTTTTATTACCGGTTCGCAAGAACCGGACCAAACCGGGAGCAAGCCACCACTGATCCACATACAACCTTGTCTCTCTCTCTCTCCACACTCAAGTATTATGACATAGAAGAACATCGACACTGACATCCCCTAAATTCCGTTGAAGATGTTCCCTAGCCCAGTAAAGAAACATCCGGAAACCAACCCACAAACTTGGAGGACGAACCTTCATCCTCATGCTACACCCGAGCTACAGATATTCACCACTATTGCATGGGAAAGAAATGCATAAACTATTTGTGTGGTAGAGCAAGAAGCAACAGGGTCAAGAGTTTGTGAAGTGTAATAAATAAATAAATAAATAATTTTATTTCTATACTGCTCTTCTCCTGAAGGACTCAGGGTGGTGTACAGCCTATTAAAAGCACAAAGACAGACATCAGTTAAAAATAATTAAAATTATTAAATAATTTCGGCTCAGATTTAAAACCCCAAAATTTAAAACACCCAATTTAAAAATCATTACATTGATAGCCCGGCCTGACGGAACAGCAGGGTCTTGAGGGCACAGCGAAATACACAGAGGTCAGAGATCTTACGTATTTCCGGGGGCAGTTCATTCCACAGGGCTGGGGCTCCCACAGAGAAGGCCCTCGCCCTGGGTGTCGCCAGTCGACATAACTTGGCTGATGGCACCCTGAGGAGACCCTCTCTGTGGGAGCGAACTGGCCGGTGGGAGGCTGTTGGTGGCAGAAGTCGGTCTTGAAGGTACAATACAATACAATATTGTATTGTATACAATACAATAGTGAAGGAAACTGATTCAGTCAAGTAAATTAATGGGAGTAGAATTGCAAAACAAGTAAAGAAAGAAAAAGTGAATGGTTCATGAGGAAGGCAAAGATTTAGAGTACCATGGTTGGATTTGATGCAAGCCTGGAAAGAAAGATGAGAACTTTCGTTGTGGAAATAAACAGCAAAATATAGAGGTGGTAAAAACGAAAAGTGGTTTACAAGGATAGAAAGATAGAGAGAGTGAGGTGGTGCAAAGTCATTCTAGCTCTTTCCTTTTTTTATCACATTCCTCATTCTTTCAGTTTAATTCGGGCACAATTCCTTACTCAAACTGCTACACTCTATATAGCACTGTTTATGGATGATTGGTGGAACTGTACTCGGGGTCCCTAGGCAGGACCTCTTTGTTCCAACTTCATGAGTGCCCAAGTTTACTTCCCTATTGAGCAATCTATAAAATGGCTCAACTCAGCAAGGGATATTTTCACCACCATGATGCATTCAAGCTACATGCTCCTCACTTTTGTACTGCTCATTTTCTGCTTTCCAGATGCAGGTAGATAAGACCTTTCTTTCCCCTCCACCCCTACCTGCAGTCCGCTTACAAATGCTCCCTCCCATTCCAAGATATGATCACATTAACAACAGACTTGATGGTGGAAGAGCCCCCAGAATATAATATTGATTTTAGGAAGTCCTTTCTGGAATGGATCATCCAAGAACAATACCCCCCCCCAGTATTCCCAGCTAGTATCCTTCCCCAAGGAATGGGGAGGGAATGGGGATTTTGCAATATCCTTTCCCAGGAGTGGGGAGGGAATGGGGATTTTGCAGTATCCTTCCCCCAGGAGTGTGGAAGGAATGGGGATTTTGCAGCATCCTTGCCCCAGGAGTGAGGAGGGAATGGAGATTTTGCAATATCCTTCCCCTGCCACGCCCACCAAGCCACACCCACAGAACTGGTAGTAAAAAAAATTGGACTCTACCACTGAGCACAACCTACTCTTCTTGCAGCAGCTCATGGAGCAGTTTATCCAGCTACTCTGGAACTGGGCACATTGTTAGTTCTCCTCATCAGAGGCTGGGCTGGCTATGAGACTTGGTAAAACATGTATTAAATACGGGATGATGCATGTTGAAAAATTAACATATTGAAATGCTGGTAGAAAGATGGATGGTAGTTAATCCTTGACTGTATCACGAAGTAAGAAAAAATGGTTGTATAAGAGCGGCAGGTGGTGCAAAATCAGTCTAGCTCTCATGTTTTCCTCATGCCTTCAATTTAATTCAAGTACAATTCATTACTCATTTGCTACACTCTATAGCATTGTTTATGGATGATTGGCGGAACTATACTCAGGGTCCCTAGGCATGACCTCCTTGTTCTAACTACATGAATGCCGAGGTCTACTTCCCTATTGAACACTCTATAAAATGGCTCAACTCAAAATCGGATTCTTGCTTTGAGCACAATGAAGAATTCGAACTGCATGCTCCTCACTTTCGGACTGCTCATTTTCTGCTTTCTGGATGTCTCTTCTGGAGGTAGATAAGACCTGTCTTTTCTCTCCAAATCTGGCAGGAATATTTGCTTGACCTTTCTCCCTCACACTCAACCCTTTTGGAGACAGATATGGTTGAAGATTGGTGTGTGTTTTAAGTTGTAAAGGATGTAAGGCATTTCCTTTTCTAGCTCTTTCTACATGCTTGTAATTTACTAAATACAACATTGTTACACGTTGCTGTTTTATTTATCACTGCTTAATCACTTTGAAGATATGTAGTTATAGCAGATCATAGTGAGTAGATTATACATAGTATTGTCCAGTAGTGGGTTGCAAAGCTTGTTGCTACTGGTTCGGTCACACGCACGCTCGCATGCACAGAAGCATCTGGTGCAGGTGGCCGGAGCCCCCCACCATCGCTGCTACTGTTTCGCTGATCCGGGTAGAACCACTAGCAACCCACCGCTGGTATTGTCCCTATATATCAACTCATTGTTCAAACTATATGAATGTCTAGCTGGATTTCCTATAGTGCAGTGTCCCCCAATCTTTCTGGCTCTGTGGATCGGTAGGGTTAGCAGTAGCAGCAGTTGTGGGGGTGGGACAGGGAAGGGATGGTTTCACACAACAGTGACCAGAGGGAGTGTTAGGCACACCAGGACAATGGGGAGGCGAGTTGAGCTGGGTAAATAGAGGTGACTGAGCAAACAATTGGAATGAGAGCTCCAGAGACTTTTGGCTGTGAGCCAAAAGACCGTAAACTATCAGGGAGAAAGGGCCAGGGGAAGCTAGACTCTTGCAGCCCTTCTGGGGGTAGCGCTACAAGTGGGGGCTCATCCGGGATAGACGTGACTCTCTCTGGGGAGGTCTTTTGTTCTGCAGTTCTGGCTGTTGCATGGAATGCTTACTGGTCTACCTCACTGGTTCCCTGAGGATGTTCTCTGCAGAAGTGGAGTTTCAACTGCTTGGCCATTGCTTGAGCAGCCCGGTTCTCAACGGTTGGGGACTCCTGCTATAGTGCGTATAAAAAGTGGCTTGACTGAGCACCAGACTCTTGTTTTCAACACCAGGATGTATTTTATTGCATGCTCATTTGAAGTTGTTCACTTTGTGGTTTTAGGTTGCCTCCAAACAAAATTTAGGTACATTTTCCAACCAGTTGTATACAGGTACTCCTCTACTTACAACAGTTCGCTGAGTGACCATTCAACATTACAATGGCACTAAAAAAAGTGATTTATGACCACCTTTCAGATGTATGACCTTATGGCCACATGACTTACATTCAGATGCTTGACCACTGACTCACATTTATGACCATTGCTGTGCCCCAGGGTCCTGTGATCACCTTTTGCAATCTTCTGACAAGCAAAGTCATGCTCTCTACATGTGGTTCCCCTTGAGGAGCACCCGGAAGCTCCAACTGGTCCAGAATGCAGCCGCGTGGGTGATTATGGGGGCGACATGGCGCTCCCATGTAACACCTCTCCTGCGTGAGCTGCACTGGCTTCCGGTGGTCTTCCGGGTGCACTTCAAGGTTTTGGTTCTCACCTTTAAAGTGCTCCATGGCTTAGGGCTCCATGGCTTAGGGCCTGGATATCTACGAGACCACCTTCTGCCACCGATAACCTCCCACTGGCCAATACGCTCCCACAGAGAGGGTCTCCTCAGGGTGCCTGTTCTGTCCTAGAACAAAAGCATGGACTCATGGCTAGGCTAATCAATTCTTTATTAAGCCAACAGATAACTTGAGTACAACGAATACCTCAGTAACGAACGAACGCAAAACTGCCTGACAGCTGCTTAAATAGCGAGCTGAAAGACTAGAACGTCCAATCATAAGGGTGTATTTCTCCCGCTTGGCAGTCCAGCACGACTTAGCCAATCGCGGGAGGGCAGCAACAACGGAGTCCGCAGGCGTCGGTACTGCGAGGACTCAACAGTGCCGTCGGTCAAGCAATGTCGACTGGTGACCCCCAGGGGAAGAGCCTTCTCTGTGGGGGCACCTGCCCTCTGGAATGAGCTACCCCCAGGGATACGAATGATACCGGACCTCCGTATTTTCCGCCGGGCTCTGAAGACTTTCTTGTTTCAGTGAGCCGGGCTGGCTTAAAATTTTAATTGATTAATTTTATGGGTAAGGGGTTTTAAAATTGGAAAGCCAAATTGGATTTAATTAATTTTAGATTATTTTAATTTTCATGCTGCATGTATTTTAACCCTGGCTGTTCACCGCCCTGAGTCCTTCGGGAGAAGGGCGGTATAAAAATTTAATAAATAAATAAATAAATAAATAAATAAATAAATAAATAAATAAATAAATGTCAATGGGGAAACCAGATTCATTAAGAACTTTGTAATTAATTTAACTGCAGGGATTCACTTAACAAACATGACAAGAAAAGTCATAAAAGGGGGCAACCTGACTTAACAAATTTCTCACTTAGCAACATAAATTTTGGGCTCAATTGTGGTTGTAAGTTGAGGACTACCTGTGTATCCACAATCTGGCCTCCCTCCAGACCAATGAATGATGACATTAAACAGAATAGATGGTGGAAAGTCCTCTTTCCGTATCTTAGATTAACTTTAGAAAACTATTCACTAGAATGGATGACCAGGGATGCATTATTCTCAGTGATCTCTTACTTTTGGGATAAGCATAAAGGATAGTATGAACAATGCTTGGAGGACTGTTCTATTTTCAAAGAAGGCATTTAGTTAGATGAGGAGGGACACGTTGGGGATGAGGGCATAACTCAGACCAACTCTATGGACAAACCCTTCCTTCCTTCCTTCTTTCCTTCCTTCCTTCCTTCCTTCCTTCCTTCCTTCCTTCCTTCCTTCCTTCCTTCCCACCTGACATTATTATAATGGGAGGGACAGCTAATGTTCAACCTGCAGATCCACTGCACTCCTACTTTCTTATTTCTCACTGAAATAAAGATATTTCTTAAATTAATTTAAAAAAGAAACTTTTAAGAACAACTTAAACACTGAAATTTTCAAAGGAATAAAATTACATGCAGAAATGGTAGAAGGTGGGATAAGTACAGAAAAGACAGAAAAACAAAGGGAATACATCCTTGGGAAGGTCCTTGCAGATCTTTTCAACAAATTTAGGACATATGATGCTCTGGGAAGCAGGAATAGATGTGAACACTCCATAATTGGTATAATGTTTCCATGACCAATATACAGTATATGAACACATCTGTCCTTGGCAACTGCTGGCCTTGCAGGAGTTAAATGACAATCAAGATGAGCAGGAAGAGTTCATCCATGGGATGGAGGGAGCCTTGTGAAGAGGAAGAGCCCGAGTAAGGGGAAGCGCATCTGCTCCTTCCACACCAGGCATAGAAGAAGTCACGGTGAACCAGATTCCCGAGGGAGGGGTAGCTGTCATGTAAATGGGAGGAGATAATAGAAGGATGCTACTAGTTATCTTGAGAATTAGGGAGGGGGAGGGCAATAACACACATGCATTTTAGAAGAGTTCAAAGCACTACTTCCTCATCCTTCAGCAACTCAGGAAGCAATCCATCCAGTTTTTCTGAAATGTTGATTGTTAGTCTTCTTATCAGAGGCCGAGCTGGCCATGGCACATGGTAAAATGTGTATAAATGATGGGATAACAAATTTTAACATATTCAAATGCTGGTAGAAAGTTGGACAGAAGGTTGTGCTTGCCGATCTGTCACGAAATAAGAGAAAATGACTGTAATAAGAGTTTGCCATATCCTATATAGACCTGCTTATGGATGACAGGTGGAACTGTACTCAGGATCTCTATGTATGACCTCTTTGTTCCAGCTACATGAACAGTCAATAAACTTCTAAAATCCCTCTTACTAAAGAAGTTTATCGACTCCTAATAAAACTCACTGTTCTGTAGTATTCCCAGTCAGTCCTTGGAGTAACCATTTTCGGATGTGAACATTATTCAGATTTTGGGGAACTGGACCTTGGTGTTCCAACCACATGAATGCCCAGGTGTACTTCACTGTTGTATAATCTATAAAATGGATTACTTCAAAATGGATTACTAAAATCTACTTCACATTGGATACTTGCTTTCATCACCATGGTTCATTTGAATTGCCTGCTCCTGATGTTTGGACTGCTCATTTTCTGCTTTCAGGATGCCTGTTCTCTAGGTAGGTAGATAAGATGCTTCTTTTCCCTCCATACCTACGTGCAATCTGCTTGGAAATGCCCCTTTCTCTTCCAAGACATGATCACATTAACAACAGAGTTGATGTTGGAAGGACCCCTAACTTATAGGATTTATTTTTGGAAGCCAGTTTCTGGACTGGATCATCCAAAACAAACAGAATAAAGGTCACTTTTCTGCAGTATTTCGGTCGGTCCTTAGTTGTGGGGTGTCAGCATTATTCAAATTTGGGGGAAATGGACATTCTGGCAAAATTTAAAAATGTTAAAATACATTCTTGTTCTATTTCCTTTTATTAGCTTTCCTATGAATAATACATTCTTCCTAAAACTACTGTTTTTTATACATCAACAACGAGCAACCAATTCGGTTCAAAAAAGATTTTTTTATAAATTTGGATAGACATATTTCAAAATTCATCTGGCAAAGAAAGAAACAGAGAATTAGATTAAAGTTATTACAAGATGATAGAGAAAGAGGAGGATTCGGTTTGCCAGATTGGGGAAAATACTATCAGGCAGCAGCTTTGCTATGGATAAGTGAGTGGAGGCACCTCAAAAATACAGAATTATTGGCACTAGAAGGCCACAATCTACAGACAGGGTGGCATGCTATTTTATGGGAGGAAAAACATAAAGCCGATTAGTACTTTCACATTATATTAGGAGGGTTCTATTAGATATTTGGATTAAGACAAAAAGAAGTAACTATATGGAAATTCCCAACTGAGTGTTAACATTGGAAATGTATATCCATCCAAATTTTACTAAATTGGGGGGGTGGGCTGTCACCTTTAAAGATATTCTAAATGAGACAGGAGAATTGAAAGCGAGAAATATTTTAAAGGAAGAAGGAATTGAATTGGAATGGTGGGCATACCTTCAAATACAATCTAAATTTAGCAAAGACAAAAAGGAATGGAGCATAAAGCAAGAATTATCAGGATTAGATATGCTTTTATTAAGTAGGGAGGGCAAGTCCATAAGTAAATTATATTCCTATTTATTGGAAACAAGGTACAATTGAGGAACAACTTAAAGAAACGATGATAATTTGGAGTAAATATTTTGGTCATAGTATTGATTTGGACAATTGGCAGATTCTATGGGGAAAAAAATTAAAAATCACATTAGCAACTTCATATAAGGAAAATTTATATAAGATGTTTTATTGGTGGCACCTCTCCCCTCCCCCCAAGATTAGCACAAATTAATAAGGGAAATTCTTTGGCATGTTGGAAATGTGAGGTGACCCTGGGGAATTTCTACCATATGTGGTGGGAATACCAAAGGCAAAAAAATATTTGAATCTAATAAAGAGTTGGTTGGAAGAAATGTTGTTAATGAATATAGAAGTCAAACCGGAACTTTTCCTCTTGGGAATGACAGAGGGTAAATACAAGACAGACATAAATTATTTACTATTGCATCTTCTTACAGCGGCACAGATAGCTTTTGCTCAGAAGTGGAAAGAGAAAGATACCCCAGTTGAAGAGGAAATATTACTAAAAATTTTCAACTGCACAGAAATGAATATACTCACCTTGGAACTCAAGGATAAAAGTGAAACATCGTACTATAAAATCTGGATAAAATTCTATGAATGGTTAGATAAAAGGAGGATAGCCGAGACAAATGTGTAGTATTTCGTTATTATATATAAATCTGTATGTGAATTGTATGGATAGGTATAGATATGTATAGATATGTATAATTGTATAGAAATAAGGTATAAATTATTATTATTATATTATGTTTAAATAACATATAAGGTTTAAGAAATATATTAATATATTATCATTAGTATATTATGTATTAGTTTAAAGTGTTGGAAGATGCTTGGGACCAGTGACGTCATATCTTTGTCTAATGTTTTTAATTTTGAATTATTAATAAAAAAACTTTTTTAAAAAAACAAGGAGCAACAGATGCAGATCAATGTATGTGGGAACTGCAATATAAACAACATATGCATTTTCCAACCCTAAGCAGACGCCATAAATTCTTAAATCTGGTTGAAGAGAAGGTACAAGTGAAGTCTTTGGAAGAGGAGGAAAGAGAATGACCCTACGTCCTGGTGCCCTTCCTTCCAGCAGATGTTCAAATATTCACGTTGACCTGGATTCTGGAGTCAGAATACAATATATTTTCACGAGATGACCTTCTGGATTTCCTTAAAAGAGACACTCTGTCTTATTTTCTTATTTTCTCTTTCAGGTGTATATCCCACAAAATGTACACTTACCCCTACAATAGGACTATGTGACCGTCATTTACCTCGCTACTTTTTCAGCACAGGAATGAAGACATGTATGATGTTTGTTTATACTGGATGTGGAGGCAATGACAATAACTTCGAATCTTTGAACGAATGCATAAGAGAATGTCAAAGTCATGGTAAGGAAGAAATTGAAATCTTTCCCTTGGTGTGCAAATATATTAAAAAATTATCAACTTTCCTATTAATAATATAGTCTTCCTAAAACCTTCCGCTACTGTTTTTTCTACATTAATAAGGAGCAACAGGTGAATCAGATTCAGATTAGAGCTGGAAGGGACCTTGGAGGTCTTCTAGTCCAGCCCCCTGCTCAAGCAGGATATCCTATACCATTTCAAACAAGTAACTGTCCAGTTTCTTCTTAAAAACCTCCAGTGATGAAGCACCCATGATTTCTGAAGGCAAACTGTTCCACTGGTTAATTGTCCTTGGAGTTAGGAAGTTTCTCCTTTATTCCAGGTTGCTTCTCTCCTTGATTGGTTTCCATCCATTGCTTCTTGGCTGCCTCTCAAATACTGGAATACTGCCATCCCCTGCATGTTAGTATGGCTCAAAAACAGTAACTGTGAGAGGGACCTTGGAGTCCTAGTGGACGATCACTTAAACATGAGCCAGCAGTGTACGGTAGCAGCTAAAAAAGCTAATACAATCCTTGGTTGTATGAATAGAGGTATAGAATCAAAATCACGTATTAGTATCTCTTTATTAAGCCTTAGTGAGACCACACCTGGAATACTGCATCCAGTTTTAATCACATTACAAAAAAGATATTAAGACTTTGAAAAAAGTACGAAGAAGAGCAATTAAGATGATTAAAGGCCTGAAAACTTAAACATATGAAGAACGGTTGCAGGATTTGGGTTTGGCTAGTCTAGAGAAAAGGACAAGGGGTAGCAGTATTTCTGTAATTGAGAGGCTGCCAAAAGGAGGAGGAGATCAATTTATTTTCCAAAGCACCAGAAGGCAGCACAAGCAATGGATGGAAACTAATCGAACAGAGAAGCAACCTGGAATTAAGGAGAAACTTTCCTAACAGCGAGGACAATTAACCAGTGGAACAGCTTGCCTTCAGAAGTTGTAGGGCCTTCATCAGCAGAGGTTTTTAAGAAGAGACTGGACAGTCACTTGTCTGAAATGGTAAAGGATCTCCTGCTTCAGCAGCGGGCTGGACTAGAAGACCTCCAAGGTCCCTTCCAGCTCTAATCTGAATCTGATTCTGATTCTTTTCTCTAGACTAGTCAAACCCAAATCTTGCAACCTTTCTTCATATGTTTTAGTTTTCAGGCCTTTAATCATCGTTTGCTCTTCTTTATATCTTTTCCAAAGTCTTGGTATCTTTTTTGTAATGAGGTGACTGTTGAATCGTGGGCACAAGAATGGACAGGACAATTAATACTTTTATTAGCTCCGTAAATCGCAATGGGGAATCCTAGCTGCGGCAGCTCCTTTTATAGCTAGGAGCTGTCCGTGGCTTCAGCCACTGACGTTACTCTGAATTTCCCGCTCACGTCCCTGATTGGTCCGTTCAAATCTGCCATTCAATACTCAACAGTGACCAAAGATCCCTCTCCCTATGGTTGAGTCCCTATGGTTTTTGAGCCATACCAACATGCAGAGCAATGTATTTGGGAACTGGAAAGTGAACAATATATGAATTTTCCAACACTAAGCAGACACCACAAATACTTAAACTTGGTTGAAGAGAAGGTCCATGTGATGTCTTTGGAAGAGGAGGAAAGGGAATGGACACCCACCCCTCCACTTCCATATGCCCATCCTTCAAGTGTTGAATGACCAGTTCCAGAAGAGGTTTGTCCTTCTGTCTCTTGGAATACAAGCCTTCAAGCAAATGGAAGGAAACCTCTCTGATGACATTCTCAGTCCATCCCAGAAGTCTAGAATTTCAGGATTGGGGACCTGGTGCCTCTTTTTAGGGGTACAGGAGTTTCTGTCTGCCAAGCTGGTCTTCAGTTATTTGAGGGGTTCTAATGGTAATTGGCAATGAATGAAATTTGAGTGTTCTCACTATGTTAGTTTTCACTTTTTCTAACCTTTGGAGCAGATTGCTCAGGATCTACTTCAGTAAATGCTCAAATATTCATTTGCCCTGAACTCTGGAGTCATAACACAATATATATTCATGCGATGATCTTCCGGGTTTCCTTAAGGGGGACAGTCTGTCTTATTTTCCTCTTTACATTTTCAGGTGAAACTCCAGATATATGTAATCTTCCCGCAAAAGTAGGACGGTGCAGAGCTCTGTTTTATCGTTTTTATTTTAATACAACAACTCGAAACTGTGAGAAATTCATTTATGGAGGATGTGATGGAAATAAAAACAACTTTGTATATTGGTCTCAATGCAGAGCTACATGTCAAAATACTGGTAAGGTAGAAACTTTAATCTTTGCCTTGTCATAACCATTAAAACAAATAACACTACTCTTGTTTACAATCACTGATCTGAAAAATTCAATATCTTTATAAATGACCTAGATGGGGGAATAGAAAGGGAACTCATTTAATTTTCAGCTGATACTAAACTGGCGGGAATAGTTAACATCCCAGAAGATAAACTCAGGTTCCAAAAAGATCTTGATAAACTGGAACAATGGGCCCTATGAAACAAAATGAATTTTAATGTGAAGAAAAGCAAAGCTTTACATTTAGGCAGGAAAAAGCAAAGCTATAAGTATAGATTAGGTGAGACCTGGTTCAAAAACAATAACTATGAGAGGGACCTTGGAGTCCTAGTGGATGATCATTTGAATATGAGCCAGCAGTATGCAGCAGCCACCGCCAAAAAAGTTAATATAATCCTGGGTTGTATAAACAGAGGCATAGAATCAAAATCATGTAAGGTATTAGTACTGCTTTACAAACGCTAGTAAGACCATACCTTGAATACTGCAACCAATTTTGGTCACCATACTACAAAAAAGATGTTGAGACTTTGGAAAAAGTTCAGAGATGAGCAACTACGATTCAGATTCAGATTAGAGCTGGAAGGGACCTTGGAGGTCTTCTAGTCCAGCCCCCTGCTCAAGCAGATCTTTTACCATTTCAGACAAGTGACTGTCCAGTCTCTTCTTAAAAATGTCTGCTGATGAAGCCCCTACAACTTCTGAAGGCAAGCTGTTCCACTGGTTAATTGTCCTCGCTGTTAGAAAGTTTATCCTTAATTCCAGGTTGCTTTTCTCCTTGTTTACTTTCCATCCATTGCTTCTTGTGCTGCCTTCCGGTGCTTTGGAAAATAAATTTATTTATTTATTTATTTATTTATTTATTGAACTTCTATACCGCCCTTCTCCTTTCGGACTCAGGGCGGTGAACAGCCAAAATAAAAACATTTATACATAACATTACAGTTAAAAATAGATTTAAAATAACTACATAAATTTGGCCCGTAATTTAAAACTTGTCAATATAAAATCCATATCAAAATTTTAAAACCAACTATAAAATCAAGACAGACCTAACTGAAAAAAGTAAGTTTTTAGGGCCTGATGAAAAGTCCGGAGGTCGGAGATCACTCGTATCTCTGGGGGTAGATTGTTCCAAAGGGTAGGTGCCACCACAGAGAAGGCTCTCCTCCTGGGCGTCGGCAGTCGACATTGTCTGGCTGACGGCACCCTGAGGAGGCCCTCTCTGTGGGAACGAACCGGCCAGTGGGAGGCTATTGGTGGCAGAAGGCGGTCCCATAAGTACCCCGGCCCTAAGCCATGGAGCGCTTTAAAGGTGGTCACCAACACCTTGAAGCGCACCCGGAAGTCCACCGGATCAAAGGCCTGGAGACTAAAACATATCAAGAACGACTGCAGAATTTGAGTCTGGCTAGTCTAAAAAAAAGAAAAATTAGGGTGACATCATAGCAGTATTTTAGTATTTGAGGGGTTGCCACAAAGAAGAGAGGGTCAAATTATTCTCCAAAGCAGCAGAGGGCAGGGCAAGAAATAATGGTTGGAAAATAATCGAACAGAGAAGCAACCTGGAATTAAGGAGAAACTTCCTAACAGTGAGGACAATTAACTAGTGGAATGGCTTGCCTTCAGAAATCGTGGACGCTCCATCATTGGAAGTTTTTAAGAGGAGACTGGACGGTCAGTTGTCTGAGATGGTACAGGTTGTCTTGCTTCAGCAGGGGGCTGGACGAGTTGACCTGCAAGCTCTCTTCCACCTCTATTCTATTCTAAAACTCTTTAGTCCTAAAGTTACCTCGATCTCAGTAATGCAATCCAGGCTCTGGACTGGCAACAGGCGCTTATTAGGAAACGCAATCAACAAAATCAGAAAATATTTTAAAATGGTAAAAATGCAAAAATTAAAAAAAATTAAATAAAAAAATCCTAAAGGCAGTTTTCTTGTTTTTTCTTATAAGAGTTCTGTGATTATTTCTGCACTAAGTTGATAAAGGGCATTAAGCAAAATACTGGAAAATCGAAGGAAATAATACATTCCTCACAGGAAAAGTCAGTTTTAACATGTAATGTAATGCCTGGAGATGCTTTTATTTGTCCAGATTGGCTTGCAATGCTTCATAAAAGAAAATGTATTATATACTATTTAAAGCATGAAAATGTTTTTTGCCAAGTTCCTGCTATTCTGCATTCAAGCAGAACATGAAGCCAATGAATTTTCTTGCAGTGTTTGGAGTGGGATTTCCACCTCTGTGGACCTGGCTATAGACTGGGACTTCTTTTTTTAATTCACTTTTGAGAATTTGTCTGGCTCTTTCTCTATAATAGACCTGGCATTTTTAACTATATGGTAACTCACCTTACTCATCCTATTTCCTCCACCTCCGCTGTCCCCCTTTGTATGTCAGGAGTTCATAATTCCTGCTACTGAGCAAAATTATAGAGAATGGTTTCAATTGTTGGAAGAAATGTCCATCTGGGTTCCGTTCCAAGTGGGGAGAAAGACACTGGAATCATGGAGACTGTTTGGAAAGATGGTTTAATGGTGGACAGGATCACATGGTTTGAGGTCCTAGGCAATTGAGCACATGGAAGAAAGAGAGAGACAGAGAGATTTATATCATCCCTTGGGCCCGCCTTGGAGCTTCCTGTTCCTGTGTAAGGGCATGTATTCTGATTGGTTGTCAGACTCCCAAGGGGCCATGGAGGGGTAACTTTGTAGGTTGTCTTGAGTCCTAGGCCTGGTTGAATCTTGCTGGGTGATGATATAATGAAGGGGCTTTGGGCAATTCCTATTATGGCTTAATGGCTTTCTCCTGGTTTGGATCTTGAGTGAGGGCTAATCCTAGCATGTCCTGAGGGTGAACGTCTTTTGTTTTGTAGATAGGTTGGCACCATTCTTTCTGGGGCTATTAACAAAGGTGGGGTCTGCTTTCCAAGAGCATGTTTCTCCTTTTCTCATCCAGGGAGGTATAATATTCTGCCTTTTTAACATTTCCTATAATATTTCATTCCTCTAGGAGAGGGATGGGTGCTAACTTTCTACACAATCGTTATAGAAAGACAATAAAAAGTCAGACTCTGTAAATACTTAAATCTGGGTGAGAAGTTCCACATGAAGTGTTTGGAAGAGGAGGAAAGAGAATGGACACCCACCCCCCACTTCCAGGTGCTCCCCCTCCAAGTGTTGAATGCTCAGCTCCAGAAGGGGTTTCTCCTTCTGTCTGCTGGAATAGAAGTCCTAACCTTCAAGCAAATGGGAGGAACCTTCTCCCTGATGATATTCTCAGTCCGTCTCTGCAGGCTAATCTCAAGAATATGGGCCTGCTGTCTCTTCTTAGGGTTACAGCAGCCTGTATCTGCCAGGCTGTACTTCAATTCTTTGCATGACAATTCTATTGTCAATTGGCGATGACACAAAATTTAGGTGTTCTCAAAATGTTATAGTAGACAAACTGTTTTCACTTTTTCTGATGTTTGGAGCAGATTTTTCAGGGTCCAGTTTTCCAATGGATGGTCAAATATTCATGTTGCCCTGCACTCTGGAGTTAGAACACAATATATTTATATGCAATGATCTTCTGGCTTTCCATAAAAGGGACAGTGTGTCTTATTTTCCTCTTTTCAATTTCAGTACTATTTCCCGAGAAATGTACATTTCGCCCAATAGTAGGACCATGCGATACTCCTACTATTCGCTTTTTTTTCGACACAATCACTGGGACATGTAAGCTGTTTGTTCATAGTGGATGTGGGGGGAATGAAAACAACTTCATATCCGAAGAAGCCTGCATAAACGAATGTAAAAATACTGGTAAGGAAGTATTGTAATCTAGGTTCTGTACTAGTAATAGAAGAAAATGGAGCACATTATTGGGATCAATCAGTAAATATTTAGAACATTAAAAACACAAAAAGAAATTTCATAAAAAAGTGCCCTAAAAGTAGCTTTTTGTTTTTACGGTTTTCCTTGAAAATGGTTATGTGAGTATTTCCAGCGGTAGGCTCCTGGGGGTTTGGCAGGGTTCAGGCGATCCTCTAGCCAAGGATCGCCAGGGTTCGGCAAATGCCACCCCTAGCTGTCCATGCCCACCCGGCCCCTCTCCTCCCCGGAGTCTCCACGTGGGCCATTCATCATTCCAGGTAAATGCAGAATCTGAGAGGGCAAAAAATGGGCCTACCAGAGGTTCCAGCCTGTTTCCGGCCTCTGGAGGGCCTCCAGACCCCAGAGGAAAATGTTTTTGTCCTTCCAGAGGCTCAAGAAAAGCCTCCGGACCCTGGGGAGAGTGAAAAACGCCCCCTCCCCCATGGTGCAGGCAACTGACTAGGCCACGCCCACCCAGCAACGGGACAGCAAACCGTTGCTAAAGAATGAAGCCCACCCCTAAGCATTTCCACACTCAATTGACAAAGTGGATCACATAACAATTACATACACTACTGAAAAATTGACTGTTGACAACTTGATTTTCATTGTCTCCTTTCCAGGGTAATACTGATTCCAATACCTGATCGGATTGATAGATGGGGTGGATTCAGCAGCTAGGGAAGGAATCCAAACTTCCATGGACTCTCCCACTGGAATACTTTGCATGCATTGAATTTTAAGCATTCTCTTAAATAAACAAACAAGTGCTTTGAACCACAATAGTCTGTCTCTAAAGTACTGTTTTCATTGCTCCCTTTATTCTGTCAGGCCATCAACAACATTGCAAACAGGACACCCCAGTACAGAATATTCAGTGAATATATCAGATACAGGGAATATTAAAATACGTTTTGCAGTAATAGAGAATGTTGACCGTCTGATCCGGTAGGAATATTTGGTTGGCCTTCTTCTCTGTCAGCCCTTTTGAAATACATCAGTCAGGAACTCCAACCTATGGTTGAAGGGATAGTGAGAATGATTGGTGTATATCTAAAGTTGTAAAGGATGTAAAAGAGTTTCTAACTCTTTCCATATGCCTTCAATTTAGTAAATGCAACATTTCTTAGTCCTTGCTATGTTTTATTTAGCCTTACCTAACCAGTATGGAAGTACGTAGTTAAAGCAGAACTGTACTTAAGTTCCCACATATCATGGTTCCAACTGCATGAAAGTCCAGCTGCATTTCCTATTGTGCATATAAAAAGTGGCTTGATTGAGCACCAGACATTTGTTTTCAACACCAGGATGTATTTCAATTTGTGGTTGTTCGGACTGATTCATTTTTTGGTTTTAGGTTGCCTCTAACCCAAATTTAGGAACCCTTTCCAACCGAATGCAGAGTTTTGTATATCCACATACAAGATGGTCTCCCTCCACACTGCACAATGATGACTTTAAAGAGAATAGATGGTGGAAAGCTCTCCTCATTTTAGATTGACTTTAGAAAACTGTTCCCTTACCAGAGACACATGACATTTATTTATTTATTTTATTTTATTGCAATTTATATGCCGCCCTTCTCCCGAAGGACTCAGGGCGGCTTACAAGATAAAAATTCAACAATATGAATTAAATATAAATTAAAATCCAATTAAAATTAATTAAAATTATTACAATGTAAAAACCCCCTCAACGGGTCAGTCCATTTGATGAAAAAGCTACGTCTTCAGTTCGTGGCGGAAGGAGAGGAGGCCGGGGGCTGTCCTAAGCCCGGTGGGCAAACCGTTCCAGAGGGTCGACGCTCCCACACAGAACGCTCTCCCTCTGGGGGCTGCCAGCTGACATTGTCTGACTGACAGCACCCTGAGGAGGCCCGCTCTGTGAGAGCGCACAGGACGATGGGAGGATGGCAGAAGATGGTCCTGCAAGTACCCCGGGCCTAAGCCATGTACGGCTTTATAGGTGAGCACCAGCACCTTGAAACGAACCCGGAGGACCACTGGCAGCCAGTGCAGCTCGTGCAGGAGAGGTGTTATACGGGAAATAAGACTCTCTTTTCTGCATTATGCCCTGTCACCCCTTAGTTTTGAGATAACCATATGAAAAATTCTTGGAGGACTGTTCCATTTTCATGAAAGGCATTTAGGTACATGAAGATGGGCACATTTTGGGATGAGAGCATAATTCAAATTTTGGGGGAGCTAGTGTTTCTGAAAGAAAAAGTCTAAACCATATATATGGACAAACCCTCCCTCCCTCCCTCCTTACATGATGTTATTATAGTGGGAGAGACAGGTAATGTTCAACCTGAAGATCCACTGCACTCCTACTTTCTTATTTCTAACTGAAATAAAGTTGTTAATTTAAAAAACAAACATTTAAGAACAACTTAAACACTGAAATTTTCAAAGGAATAAAATTACATGCAAAAATGGTAGAAGGTGGGATAAATGATGATACTCAGCTGTACATCTCCACCCCAGACCACCCCAATGATGCCCTTGCAGTGATGTCCCGGTGCCTCGAAGCCGTGCGGATCTGGATGGGGAGAAACAGGCTCCGACTCAACCCTTCCAAGACCGAGTGGCTGTGGCTGCCGGCGTCCCGATATAGCCAGCTGATACCATTGCTGACTATTGGGGGCGAGTCATTGGCCCCCACGGAGAGGGCTCGCAACTTGGGTGTCCTCCTGGACACGTGGCTGTCTTTAGAAGAGCATATGACAGCCGTGGCCAGGGGAGCTTTCTATCAGGTTCGCCTGATTCGCCAGTTGCGACCCCTTCTAGATCGGGACTCCTTACGCACAGTCACTCATGCCCTCATCACTTCCTGTCTGGACTACTGTAATGCTCTCTACATGGGGCTCCCCTTGAGGTGCACGCGGAGGCTCCAACTGGTCCAGAACGCAGCTGCGCGGGTGATATTGGGAGCGAAATGGTGCTCACATGTAACACCTCTCCTACGCGAGCTGCACTGGCTCCCGGTGGTCTTCCGAGTGCGCTTCAAGGTGTTGGTTCTTACCTTTAAAGTGCTCCATGGCATAGGACCTGGGTACTTACGAGACCACCTTCTGCAACCAATAACCTCCCACCAACCAGCACGCTCCCACAGGGTGGGCCTCCTCAGGGTGCCATCACTAAAGCAATGTCGACTGGTGGTTCCCAGAGAAAGAGCCTTTTCTGTGGGGGCACCTAGCCTTTGGAACAGGTTACCCCCAGGGATACGAATGATCCCAGATCTTCGTACTTTCTGTCATGCACTTAAGACCTTTCTATTTCACCAAGCCGGGCTGGCATAAATCTCTTCTAACTGTTCTAAATCTTTACGCTGCAAATTCTTAATCGATGAACCAAATTGGCTTAATCATCTTATATTCACATTTTATATGTATGTATATATATGTACTGTTCACCGCCCTGAGTCCTTCGGGAGAAGGGCGGTATAGAAATTGAATGAATGAATGAATGAATGAATGAATGAATGAATGAATGAATGAATAAATAAATAAATAAATAAATAAATAAATAAATAAATAAATACAGAAAAGACAGAAAAACAAAGGGAATACATCTTTGGGAAGGTCCCTGCAGATCTTTTCAACAAATGTGGGACATGTGATGCTCTGGGAAGCAAGATATATATTCAATATATCTTGAATATATTTCAAGATATTTTCCTAAAGGAGAAATGGAGAAACATGTTTTTAGAAGCAGGAAGCAGCCCCAGAGTCTTTCTTAATAGCCCCCAAGCAGAAACTGAGGACCCAGCTTTTAGAAATGCAGATTTGTTAATCCATTCAAGACATGAACTTTTGAAACTCCCTGCAGCAAAGGCAGAATGATAGGATTAGAAGCAGCCCCTCACCCAAGATTCAACAAAGGATGAAAGCCATTAGGCACAATAGAAATTGTGCCTTTCAAAACACAAGCCCCTTCATTGCACCCCCCCCAGAGCAGTCCAAACTTCACCTGGGAGCTCAGATAAACAATGAACCAGAGGTTGACTAGATTAGCTCAGACAAGCACCTACGATTTGTATTTCCTTTTTTGCATATAGAGCCAGCTATGACCCCTACATAACCCCTACATGACCCCATAGGAATCTGACAATGGCCAATAGAATATTAAAGGACATGTTCTTGCATAGGAACAGGAAGCTCAAATACAAAGCCCAAAGAAGGTAAAAAACCCACCCACTCTCAACTCCATTTTGTCAGCTGCCCAGAATCACACGTGGTTCTGCTTCATCAATAAACCATCTTTTCAATCAGCCTCCATGTTTACAGTGTCTTTCTCCCAGCTTGGAACTGAACCAGATGGTTATTTCTTCCAACAATTGGAAAAGGGGTAGCTATATCATTCGTGTGGTAAACCAAGAAGGGATATAGTGGGGAGTGTGTGTGGGGCATAATGAATACAAAATACAAAAAGTCTAGTAGAGTAAATTTATGGCAAACACGTTGCTAAGCAAATGCATGAAGAAAAAGCGAATTGTTAATAATGAAGGCAAAGAGTTAGAGTTATGGCTGGATCAGATGAGACTCTGGAAAGAAAGAGATGAGACATCAGAATATGGAAGTGGTAAAAAGAACGTTGGTTTGCAGGAATAGAAAGATACAGTGAGGGGAGGTAGTGCAGAGACATTCTACCTCTTTCCTTTTTATCACTTTCCTCATTCCTTCAATTTAATTCGGGTACAATTCCTAACTCATTTGCTACACTCTATATAGCACTGTTTATGCATGATTGGTGACCTGTACTCAGGGTCCCTACTAGGTTTGGCCTCCTTGTTCCAACAACATGAATACCCAGGTCTACTTCCCTATTGCCTATTCCCCCTCTCCTGGAAGAATGAAATATTTTGAAAAATATTAAAAAGGCAGAATATTATATTTCCCTAAAGGAGAAATATGTTTTAAACACAGAAAGTAACTCCTTGCCCCCAGCAGATATTTGGTGCCCATTAAGAAAGACTGGGACAGGCTATCTACAAGGCAAAAGACCTCCAACTCCAGATTGATGGGATTAAGACATGACCCTCCAGGACATAATAGGATTAACCCATCTAGCAGCAGAGCAAACATCAACCAAACCTGGGACTCAGACAACCTACAAAATTAGCTATGGCCCCTACAACAGCCAACAGCCACGTTCTTGCACAGGAACAGGAAGTTCAAGTTCAAAGCCCAAGAGAGGGTATAAATACCCCCCTCTCTCAACTCCAGGTGGTCAGCTGCATCAGGACCATCAGGATGGTTCTGCTTCATCATTAAACCATCTTTCCAATCAGCCTCCATGTTTCCAGTGTCTTTCTCCCAGCTTGGAACTGAAGTAGATGGATATTTTTTCCAACATCTATAAAATGGATCAACTCAAATTCATTTTCTTGCTTTGAGCACAATGAAGAATTCGAACTGCATGCTCCTCGCTTTTGGACTGCTCATTTGCTGCTTTCAGGATGTCTCTTCTGGAGATAGGTAGAGAAGACCTTTCTTTTCCCTCCACACCTACGTGCAATCTGCTCGCAAATGCAAATTCCCCTTCCAAGATATGATCACATTAACAACAGATTTGATGTTGGAGGGGCCACCAGAATATGTCATTCACTATATACAGAAGCCATTTTCTGGAATGAATCATCCAAAACACACAGAATAAAACTTCCTTTTCAGCAGTATTCCCAGTTAGTCCTTAGTTGTGTAGGAAGTTAGCACCCACCCCTTTCCTAGAAGAATGAAATATTTTAGGAAATATTAAAAAGGCAGAATATTATGTTTCCCTGGATGAGAAATGGAGAAGCATGTTTTAAAGACGAAGCAGCTCCCACCTTATTGCCCCCCCCACCCTTTGTCAATGGGCCAGAGGCAGAAACTCAATTCCCTCCCATCTGTGTCAATGGACCAATGCAACACAATAGGACCCATCTAGCAACAGAAACTAAAACAATAGGACCCATCTAGCAACAGAAATTAACACAATAGGACCCATCTAGCAACAGAAACTCACCACATGGCACCTGGGAAGATTACATCAGCCAGCAAGGCTAGCTAAAACCCTCAACCCCTGGGAGTTTGACAACCAATCAGGATACTCTTTCGGGGCCCCAGGAAGTTCAAAGCCAGAGAGGGCATAAAACCAGGGGACTCGCTGCATCTCGCCCCTTTTCTGTTCGGGAACTCAAACTATGTGATCCTGTCTATCATTAAACCATTTTTCCAAGCAGTCTCCATGTTTCCAGTGTCTTTTTTCCCACTTGGAGCTGAACCCAGAAGGATAATTCTTCTAACAGTTGTGAGGGAACCATTTTGGGATGGATGAGCATTATTCAAATATTGGGGGGAGATTCTGATTCAGTATAAAACTAAATGCGAGTAGAAGCTTTCATGCAGTTTTGTGTATAAGCTTTCCTATGAATAATATATTCTTCCTAAAACCTGTTGTGTCCGGCGCGCTGCCTGATGACAGGAGCACGCATCCTGATTGGTTGTAGCAAGCGCGGGAGTTTTCGCGCTTGCGGATTGGTTAGTTAATTTGACAGCCGGGTATAAAAGGCTGTAATTTTCCTCAGCTGTTTTGTTCTGTCAGTTTTAGTGTTACTGCGTTAAATGAATGAAGTTAGATGTTCCGAGTTGCCTCGTTATTGCTACCCCCAGTATTTAATACTGGCGACGAGGGTTGAGGATCGCTCCACGGCCTGCACAGTACCGTCTCCATGAGTTTTGCCACCTTAGCGCTCGAACAGTGTTATTGCTGTGATGGCCCCGCCAATCTTCGCCCCTTTCGATGCGGCTACTGAGACCTGGGACGCATATGAAGCATGTTTTGAATGTTTTTTAGAGGCCAACGATTATACTGACCTATCCAGTAATTGGAAACGGGCCCATTTCTTGAACTCCTGTGGCCCTGAGGTATTTGCTACGACTAGGGCATTATTAGCTCCTTTGCCTGTACACACAGTTTCCTGGGAGACATTGAAGGAGAAACTTAGAAACCATTATTTTCCTACACCGTCTAGCATCACACGCCGTTTTAACTTGCGGCAAGTGCTTCAGGAGGAGGGGGAGTCAATTAACCGCTATGTGGCTCGCCTAAGGACCGCTGCTCTCGATTGTGAATATCGGGACTTGGATGACGCTTTGGTAGAGCAGCTGGTATGCGGGGTCAGAGACATTAGGCGGCTTTTGGCTAAGAGAAACTTAGATCTACCTACAGGCATAGAGGAAGCCCAGGCGGCAGAGATGTCAGAAAAATCCACTGCTGATATTCGGAAATTTCATTCCCGTTGCCCCACCTGCTGCGACTGTACACCTGCAGGAGTTGCCTCTGATGAAACCTCTGAGGAGGAGGCAGATGTCAGTCTTCTGAAGGCCACCAAAGCCCGGGGTTCTGGCCAGGGGCCGAAGAAAAAGCCTCCTGCCTCTTGTCTTGGCTGCGGGGAGAATCACCCAAGGGCTTCCTGTCATTTTCGATCTGCCATTTGTCACTATTGTGGCAAGCAGGGCCACATTGCCAGGGTTTGCCGTTCTTCACCCAAGCCTACCTTTGCCTCCAAGCCCAGGCGTCCAGCGAATGAGGAGTGTTTTGCCATTTTTCGTGGCCGCCGGGTGGAAGATGTCACCGCCCGCCCTGCTGTATCTGGGGAGTCTAAACTATGGATGACTGTCAAAATCGAAGGAGCTGACTGCTGCATGGAAGTCGACACGGGGTTGTCCAAGTCTATTGTGTCCTGGAAAGTGTTGAAGTGCCTAATCCCCACAATTCAAAAGAGCCAGCTTCGTTCCTGTCCTGTCAAACTGCGGGACTATCAGGGAAATTACATCCCTATCCTGGGGCATGGCCGATTCCTAGTAGAGAGAGGGGTTCGCGGGGCGTCTGCCTCTGATTGTAGTCGATGGGTCCCTTCCTAGCCTTCTCGTCTTGGATTGGTACCGTTCCCTGGGGTTGGAAATTTCGGGAATTCACTCCATGTGTGTGGATGAATTCTCTGCCTTATCCTCTGAATTCGCTGATGTGTTTGAGGACTCTTTAGTATACAGGCTCCCCAATTTCCCTGAACCTTGACCCTGGGGTGGCCCCGATACGTCTCAAGCCTCGCCGGGTGCCACTGGCCCTGCGTCCTAAGGTCGATGCCAAGCTGGACAAGCTCATCGCCCAAGGGGTTTTAGAACCCACCGACCATTCTAGATGGGAGACCCTATTGTGATACCGATTAAGCAGGACGGATCTATAAGGAATTGTGCTGATTTTAAATGCACGTTAAATAAGGCGTTGCAAGCTAATCCATACCCGGTAGCTGTTGTACTTACTTCACTCCCTTGGGCCGGGCTCCATTTTTGCTAAATTAGATTTAGCTCAAGCGTACCAGCAGCTCCCAGTGGATGATGCTTCTGCAGAAGCCCAGACCATCATGACCCACCGGGAACTCAAACTATGTGATCCTGTCTATCATTAAACCATTTTTCCAAGCAGTCTCCATGTTTCCAGTGTCTTTTTTCCCACTTGGAGCTGAACCCAGAAGGATAATTCTTCTAACAGTTGTGAGGGAACCATTTTGGGATGGATGAGCATTATTCAAATATTGGGGGGAGATTCTGATTCAGTATAAAACTAAATGCGAGTAGAAGCTTTCATGCAGTTTTGTGTATAAGCTTTCCTATGAATAATATATTCTTCCTAAAACCTGTTGTGTCCGGCGCGCTGCCTGATGACAGGAGCACGCATCCTGATTGGTTGTAGCAAGCGCGGGAGTTTTCGCGCTTGCGGATTGGTTAGTTAATTTGACAGCCGGGTATAAAAGGCTGTAATTTTCCTCAGCTGTTTTGTTCTGTCAGTTTTAGTGTTACTGCGTTAAATGAATGAAGTTAGATGTTCCGAGTTGCCTCGTTATTGCTACCCCCAGTATTTAATACTAAGTTACTGTTTTTTTGTACCTCAGCAAAGAGCAACAGATGCAGAGCAATGTCCAGATAGCCCTCGACTTACAACAGTTCACTTAGTGACTATTCAAAGTTACAAGGGCACTGAAAAAAAGAGATTTAGGACCATTTTTCAGACTTATGACCAATGCAGCTTCCTCATGGTCACTGTGACTTATATTTGGATGCTTGACCACTGACTCACGTTTATGACCGTTGCAGTGTTCTCGGGTCACGTGATCGCCTTTTGCAAACCTTCTGTCAAGCAAAGTCAACGGGGAAACCAGATTCGCTTAATAACCCTGTTATTATTTTAAGAAACGCCATGATTCACTTCCCATACGTGGCCAAGGAAAGTCGTAAAATGGCGCAAACTCACCTAACCAATTTCTGACTTGGCAACATAAATTCTGGGCTCAGTTGTGGGGGTAAGTGGAGGACTACTTGTACACGGGAACTGGGATAGATTTGAAAAAAAAAAAAAATACACGAAAGTCCCTCACGCGCGTCTGAGGTGGGAAGGAGAATACGCGCGCCGGCCGGGGGTTGGAGGAGCTTTTGAACTGCGCATGACTTTCCTGGCGGGAGGGCGCATGCGCATCGCCGCGGTCGAAGCCCGGGATGCTCCCTGGTGCGGGCGCTACCTCCTGACGGGGCTTGAGGAGGGTTGGGAAAGAATGGTGTGAGGTGGGCCGCGCGTGCGCAGTGGCGTCCCGCCCGGTGCTGCCTGAGGAGTGAAAGGCTGACGGGCCGCCGCGGACCCCAGGAGGCCTGGGCTGGCAAGTATCGACGGCCGTCTGGGCTGGCTGGCTGGAGGAGGGAGGCGGCCTCCCGGTTTTCTTTTCTGGAGTCCGTCTCGGGCTTCCCCGGATTGCAGATTTCCCCGCTTCGCTTTCCCCCTTTTTTTGGGCCACTTCGCGTCGTCCCCGGCGGGCCTGACTACAAAGCCCATCGCCCACTGCTTGCCCGCCTTTCCTGGGTCGTTCCCCGTCCGGCTGGGCAGGAGGGATGCTGTGGTCCCTTTCTGCCATTGCCGGGGAAACCGGGCCGCATCTATCTCGATCCCTGGCCACCAAGGTGTAGTGCATGGGGATGATGGGAATTGTAGTCCTTTGGAGACACCTGGACGCGGACCCCCGCCCCCCCAAACAGTTTTCATCGATACTTATGTGCAACGCTGTGTTTTGAGGGAATAATAATAATATCTTTTTTCTAAAATTTTATTTTGTACAATTCAAGGCAGTGTTATTTAATGCTCCTGCTTCCTGTTTTCCCACAACAACAACAACAACCCTGTGAGGTAGGTTGGGCTAAAAGAAAGCAGCTGGCCTCACAGGTTTTCATGTCTGATTAATAATAATAACATCACCCACAATCTTTCTATTTCCTTGGTGCTCTCTCAAGCTCTCAGCTTGGTTGTTTACTTGCGGACATTTCATTACTCAGCTAGGTAACAACATCATTGTTTGAGACTCTCTCTCTGCTACAGGTAGTCCTCGACTTACAGCAGTTTGTTTAGCGATGGCTCGAAGAACTGTGGCAAGAAAGGTTGTAGAATGGGGCAAAACTCCCTTAACAAACGCCTCACTTAGCAACAGGAATGTTGGGCTCAATTGTGGTCGTAAGTCAAGGACTACCTGTATTGGAGTCTCCATTTCTTCTCCCCATGTCATTTTCCCCCCTTCTTCAATTACATCCAAATCCTTAAATTTGGAACCTGCTTTGCAATCCAGCACTGCTGCACCCTAATACTTTTTGGAGTTGAAATTTTTCCCTTCTCTTTTTTCTGTTTCCTCCATTACTTTGAAGCTTTCCCCACCCTGTGGGGAAATGTTTGTTTATAATATTTTAAGGCACTCCATTTGCAGAAGTTTCCTTCTCGTTCAGCAAACAAATAGACACTGTTAGCAAGTAGTTCAGATGTCAGAGAGATGGTCTGTTGCAGCACATCTTCTGAGTTAATCTCCTTGTCAAAAGGAGTCTAGTGCAGTGATTAGAAGCCTACTAGAAACTATCAGTCATGAAGTTATTTTTTCAGGCTTTGCTGCATCTACTTGCACGCAGATTGTCCAGTAAATTTAGTTAATATGATTTTTCTCAGAACCAGATATTTCTGTTCTGGGAATTGGGGCAATAACACAGACATTTATGACGGCTTCAGTAAAGTTAAAATAAACATGTTCTAAAAAGTGGCATAGTACCTCTAAACTGAAACATGATTTCAGTTGCATTTCAAACATTATTTTAAACACAGTACTCGGGAGTAATTCTGTCTTGGCAAGAGGATGAATGAGTACTGTACAGCACGCAGTAGTAGTTCTGTTCCCAAATGACATGATTTAGTGAGAGGTTCCTACATATTGTAATGCTTAAGGTTGTATTTCAAAGTACTAGAGTTGAACAGTTCTTTGAGACTGAAAGTTTTCCTTATAAATAATCTCAGACCTTTGAAAATTTGTACTTCATCCTTTTCTTCTAAGTCTTATTACTGCAACTGCAGATAAAATAGTTCTGGTTTGAAATATGAACCATTTGAGAGTTAATTTGGAAGAGGTTTAGATTGAAATTCAGTACATGTATTGATTTATATTTTCTGTAATGTATATATGGTTCTTGTGGAGATCTGAATTGATTTATGACAAAATAAGCTTCTTCATATTAAATTTTATGCCAGGTAGCCTTGGTATTTATAGGAGAGGTCACAGCCTGATGTTTTAGAGCCCTGTATTACTTTCCCTTGGCATCCATACCCTCTGTTATGGAGAGAATATTATGAGTAATTATACTATCTTTAATTGAATTTACTAATTAAATCAAATTATTTTTTGTCTTGACATGAACCTCTTCATTAAACCTTCCGTCTTGCTTCAGGTTATGATTATTTTAGTCTCTAGAAGCAGTTTTGTTACCACCTCTTCAAATTGTTCCTTGATGCTATTCTAGAAATTAACCCCGGAATCATGATCATTATCTTTAACCCAGACAAAACGAACGATTAGAGCAATCTGTTGGTTTTCCCTTTTCTTCTGTAAATCCTCAAGTTAAACATCTAAGCATCATTTTTTCATTAAGCTGAATGATTTGAACAAACCATCATTTGAAAACAAACCTCAAATCATGATCTATGACTGTTTTTAGCCAGTCATAAATTATAATTTCATAGTTCAGTAACTAGAATGAGACTAAACATTAATGATGGTTTGGTGTAATATCTCAGGGAAACTGGTTTTGCAACTCTTCTATGTACTATTCTGTAATGTTAATTCTCTGTAAAGTCCTTCTACATACTAGCTAACTCATATTAGTCTGTAAAGTGATTAGTACATTGATAGTCCTATATTTAAAAAATTTGCATATGCCATATAAAGATCTTAAATTGTATTTTAACTTCACAGACAAAAATGAGAAATTATTCAGTTAATTGTTTGTTAATAAAAGATCCCTATTCTTATTTCATTGGCAGCAGCCTGATTTCTTTGGAGAATTCTTCTCATAGTATATCACCATTTGCTTTGCCATCACTTGCGCTCTAAATTAATTTTTTCTTTGGTTTACTTTGTTCAGTAGTATTTTGGTGACTCTGAAGCATTGTTCTAGTTGTAAGAACTTTGAAAAATATAAGAAAAGACATGTTTGAAAGATAAAATTCTAGTTGTGGATACTTTGTAATTTGTGATTTTTTAATTAAAAATGTTTGAATGCTAAGTAAAATATACATGCATATTTATTGGCAATAGCACTTAGACTTACGGAAAATAAGACCCTGTTTTATATTTTTTTGAACTCTGAAATAAGCGCTTGGCCTTATTTTCGGGGAGGTCTTATTATTTTGGGGCTCATGGAGGAAACCAGAGGAAATGGCAGGGACTGGCTGCACATGTGTTTAAATATTTTTGGGGAGGGCTTATTTTCAGGGGGCGCTTATTTTAATGTATGTGCTCAAAAGCCCAGTTGGACTTATTATCAGGGGATGTCTTATTTTAGGGGAAACGCTATATACTGCTTCATAGTTCTTTACAGCCCTCTCTAAGTGGTTTACAGAGTCAGCATATTGCCCCCAACAATCTGGGTCCTCATTTTAACGACTTCGGAAGGATGAAAGGCTAAGTCAACCTTGAGCCTGGTGAGATTTGATCTGCCAAACTGCTGGCAGCAGGTGATCAGCAGAAGTAGCCTGCAGTACTGCACTCTAACCATTGCGCCACTGTGGCTCATTAATTTATAGAAACATAAATGAATAACATAAAATATGTCAAAAAAATGACAGAAAGTAAAGTAGAGAACCAGAATAGTTTGAGCTGGCATCTCATTGGTACTGAGAAAGGGGTTGACATGTTTGTGGGTGGTATTTGTCTCACTTGTGTTTAATGGAAACCATCCCTGCTGAGCTGTTGTGACATCTTAAATTTTTTTTGCCATGATTTTATATATCATCCACACCCCAAACATGAGACTTGAATATTTGGAGCATTGTATTATTTGTTGTTGCTTCTTCTTGGAATATCTTAAGCACTGATGTTTATTGTGGTCTGGAAGAAGCATGTTTAAAATGATTTAATATGGTCTTGGAAAGTAAACATTTTCATGATCCATATGAATTTAAGAATGATTAAGGACAAATATACTCCATTTATAATTATTTTTTTTTTGCTTTAATTTATATGCCGCCCTTCTCCGGAGACTCACGGCGCCCTACAATGCGTTAAGCAATAACCTTCATACTTTTGTATATTTATACAAAGTCAGCTTATTGCCCCCACAATCTGGGTCCTCATTTTACCTACCTTTGAAAGGATGGAAGGCTGAGTCAACCTTGAGCCTGGTGAGATTTGAACTTGCAGTAATTGCAAGCAGCAGATGTTAATAACAGTGCTTTAGTCCACTGTACTATCAGGCTCTTATCATAACATTAATTTTGTTGCTTCACTTACAGCTATCTTTTTTGTTCTTTTGTCAGATTACCAATTTCTCATGTTTTCACAATGAGACAGGCCTGGGGTCATTTCTTCCCTACACCTTGTAGTTGATAGTTTTAGATGTCGAGACAATGCTGGTGTAGATATGGCAGACAGCGTCAAGATCTTCCTTAATGATCTTATCAGGGTAAGTACTTCCTTTTATTCTTGTTATACAGGACAGTGCATTTAAGATAAGATTGGATTTTAGAGTGTTTCAGCCATTAACATTTATGTTAGCTCCCATAAATCTGTCTTTGGTGGTATGAAGAAAGGAAGTTTTAGGAACCTGTAGGACTTCTTTCACAAACTATGTGTAACTAACAAGTAAAATCCATTTCAGCACCAATTCTAACTCTGATAGTTTCTCAGCATTTGGGTTAAGCTCAAGTGTAATATCCTTGTGTCTAACTATGATTCATAGTAAATGGAGAGTTTCTGAACTGTGATGCCATTATATTACTGATCAGATAATGAATATCAGAATAACAGAACAGAATAACAGAATTGGAAGGAATCCTATACCATTTCTGACAAGTGGTTGACAAGTCTTGCTTTAAAGGATTAGATTTAGCTAGAAAACCACTGGGTAGTTGCTTAGATATCTTATTTAGAAAAAAATCAGGAGAAACAAGATGTCGATGAAGATTCTCAGTCACCCAGGTAGAACTGTTTGATGAATCATGACAATTGGTCAGCAGAAACAAGAACACCTAGAGCAAGTATCCAACTTATCTCAGACATTTGAAGTATCTAACGGGATTGCATTTTGACATTCAGTAGAATATCTTTAGAAGAAAATATGCAGGCAACAGATGTTTAAATTTGAATTTGCAGCAGAGGTGCACAATCTGTTTTGAGTCAGGGAGCGCATTTTGTTTTTGAGTCAAATGCCAGGGTAAACATATACTTCATTTAGTTTCTGGTTTTCACTGAATTAAATTAATGAAATACAATTACTATTACAAGCTTTTATTAGTGAAATAGTTACAAACAGGCTTTCTGAAGCTTCAGATTTTGCTGCTCTGACATACAGATAGTCCTCACTTACCAATCACAATTGGGACCGGTGGCTCTGTCATTATGTAGTATGGTCATTAAGTGAAACATTAAATGGCTGTGCCAATTTACAACATCAGTTCTGGCTGCTGCCAATAAGTATATCACTGTAGGTTGTTAATTTTAATGTAACGTGACCACGATTGGTAACTTCCTGATGGCTTCCCCATTAAACTGTTGGAAGCCAGCTGAAAAAGTCGTAAATGGTGTTCATGTGCCTGAAGGGGATTGTGACAACTGCAACTTCAAGGAACAGCTACAAATCTTTTTCAGTGCTGTCATAACATCAGTCACTGAATGAGTGGTTGGTAAGCGTGCACTATCTGTAGTCCCAATACTGAAGCATCTAACTTTTTATCATTTGCATTTAATACTTTTGAAATACATTTTCAAAATCTGGATTTTTCATACATGTTGGGGATTTGGAACTATTTGCGGAATTTGAGTTTTGCTTGTCAGAAGCCAGTGGGCAAAGTCGCAAATGGTAAATCCATCATTCTGGGACTCTGCAGCTACTGTAAATAGCTGCTGGTTACCAAATTTTGATCATATGACTGGAGTTGCTACAACAATCATAAGTGGAAGGACTGGTCATAAGTCACTTTTTTTAGTGCTGTTGGAATTTTGAATGGTCACTAAATGAACGGCTGTTGGTTGAGAAGTACCTGCATACAGACTTGAATTGTATACTATATGTTGAATTTAGATGTTTATGTCTCTAGGGAATTAAAGATTCCATATGGGGGATCTGCACAATCTCCAAGCTGGATGCTCGGATCCAACAGAAAAGGGAAGAGCAGCGGAAAAGAAGAGCAACTAGTGTGCTTGCCCAACGAAGAGCACAAAGCGAAGAGAGGAAGCAAGAGAAGTAAGTTCCAAGCTTGGGAATTGTGTCGTGACCTCAGTAATCATCTATCAGTGTTTTATCAACAATAGCAATAGCACTTAGACTTATATACCGCTTCACAGTGCTTTTTACAGCCCTCTCTAAGTGGTTTTACAGAGTCAGCATATTGCCCCCAACAATCTGAGTCCTCATTTTACTGACCTCAGAAGGACAGAAGGTTGAGTCAAATTTGAGGCTGGTGAGAATTGAACTGTTGGCAGTCAGCAGAATTAGTCTGCAATACTGCATTCTAACTACTGCACCACCACCAAGATGGCACTGAATCCCTAGAAATCACTTCTGCTAGCATAGTCATAAACTGGATCCTGCAAATTTTAGTAGGGATTTTTATTTTATATTGGCAAAATTAAATGAGGATTTTGAAATATTCTATTATGTGGATCTCTCAGCCAGTGTCATTTGAGGGACTGACTATGTTCTATATAGCTGTTTAATTTCATCATGGAAGCCACTGGATTCTTTGTAGGAAGAGACTTGGAATGAAGATTTTAAGATAATAATTTTAGTCTCCAGCCCAGTAGCTTCTGTAGTTGTAATTCACGTTTTTTAAAAAAGTTGACTTTATGAAAAAGAAATAAAAAAGGCTGCAAAGGCTGCCGGGAAGAAGAGAAGCCAAGGAGGCTGAGAATTTTTCTTTCCAAGAGGCGGACTCCTTGTAACTGGGAAGGGGAAAAGGAGAATTGAGGAGAATGAAGAGGAACGCCAAAAGCTCGTCGACTATGTCTACTACGCCATCCTCTAAAAAGCGACCACAGCTCCTGACGAGTCATATAATACCTGTAAGTGTTTCGTCTGTGTTGAAGAATTTGAGGAGGATAAGAGTACTATGAAGTGCTCCCTGTGGGACTCGCATGCTCATCACAAGTGTCTGGGGTTAACCAAAGGTGTTGCCCAGTTTTTACACTCGACTTCCCTAACCCAGTTTGTGTTTCCGTTGTTTTGCCCTTCTTGTAAGCTTAAATTTGACAGATTCATTGTTTTGTTTGAACGGGTTGACCGTATGGAAGAATGTTTGGCGGCCTTAGAAGAAAAGGAAAGGATACAGAGCATTGAACCATCAATTTCCTGCAATTCCAATCTGAATCGCCGGCCTAAATTGCAGGACGTTGTTAAGCCCATGCATGACATCTGGCTCCACATGAAAGACGCGATTGAAAGAGAAAAGAAATGACCCAACGTGATCTTATTCGGATTGGATGACTCTGATGAATTTGATGACATCACCAGGGTGTGCGGCATTATCAGCAGTTTCCAGGCGTCAACCATTAGACCCAACAAAAACGTACACGTTTCCCGTGAAGGCCCTGAGTATAAGAATAATGACGGCTCAGTGGTGCCACGGTTTTTGCAAAGTAGTTTGCAAGAATGAAACCTGTAAACGGGAGTTCATATCCATGATAAATTTGTTTGCCAAAAGCAGCGTAAACCATAAGAAATTACATTCGCAGCCTGATTTGTCCGTCCTACAACATATCCGCGCTCAAGAGCTCCATGCAGAGCTTAAAGAACGTTTGGACAAAGTGAAACAGATCTATATGTCGACTACCGTGCTGACTGTATTAAACGTAAGAACATTGGCCAAGCCCTAACATTCATGCTTCTGTTCACCAATGTTAGGTATGCACACCCTCCATCTACTTAAGGTCCATTCCTACTGGTTTAATGTGTAAACTATTTAATGCAAGAAGCCTCGCAAACAAAATGTCTGAATTCCTTTTGCTCCTGAACACGTCTCTTTTTGACCTCATTTTTGTTTGTGAGACTTAGTTGAATGTGTCTTTTCTAGACACTTTTTTTTTACTGCAAGTGATTATCACGTTTTTCGGCCTGACCGTGAAAATCACAGAGGTGGTGGTGTTGCACGAACAACTGCTTTAAACTCAATGTAAATCATTCTAAACTTGACTGTAAAAAATTTGATTTCTTTAATAGAGTTGTCAAAGTCTGGAATGCCCTACCTCAGTGATGGCTAACATTTTTGTTGTCGTGTTCCGAAAGCGCGACAGCACCCATAATTCAATTCGCGTGCAACCCCCATGTGCCCTCCACATGCACGCCCCCCACCACGCATGCACCCTGCCCCCCCCTTTGCCCATTTTTGGCTTCCAGGTTGGTGCAGGAGGCCTTTCTGCCACCCCCCCCCTCCGATTTGGGCCTGGAAAGCCACCTGCACCAACCTGGAAGCCAAAATGGGGTGCTGGGGGCAATGTGAGTGCCCCTTGCTTATGTGCCTCCCTGCACATGCGTGCACATGTTCCCCGCATGCACCCTGCGCATGCGCGGCAGAGACCTGAAGACCAGCTGGCTGGTGCACGCACATGCATGGTGGAACTCGGCTGGGGCGACAGCTGGCATGCTCGCAGAGAGGGCTGTACGTGCTACAGGTTTGCCATCATGGCCCTACCTGATTCAGTTGTCTCAGCTACAAATTTTTGCAATTTCAGTCACAAATTGACTTCTGTGGACCTTACTTCATACTTAAGTGGTCAGTAGAAGGGGCGTGCATAAGTGTACTAACGTGCTTATTGTCCCTGTCATTGTATTTTTATTCTCTTGTTCTTGTTTTTGTTTGACAAATTCCAATAAATAAAATTAAATGAATAAATAAATAATTCTTAGGTGCTAAACCACATACAGTTCTACATATATATCTGTATGATATTGAATAGTTGAAATGATGAATGTCTAGATAGGGTTACCTAACAACAGAGAAAAACAAGGAAAACTGGAAACTTTTAAAATAGGGTGGTTGTTATTTTTACCAAATGTGGCTCCCAACAGTTTGAAATTTAATGAGAATAATGGAAATGTACCAGTATACTTTTGCATTTTTATGGTTGCAAATAGATTGAAACTACCAAGCTGAAATAATCTGCTTCCGTATCAAGCATTCCCATCAGTTTCTGTGTTTAAACAGATATGCTTTTTGAAAATACATGTAGTTTTGATTTTTGCACTTTCTTTTATTTTTCTTTAGTGAACCCAGGATAGTAAGCCGAATACTTCAGTGTTGTGCGTGGAACGGAGGTGTATTTTGGGTAAGAATATTTGCGCTTCTTTTTTGACAACAGCAACATAATTGAATCAATTGCTTTGTTCTTTTTGCAAATATACTTACTTGCTTGAACTTTTTAATTGGATAATGCTGCAACCTGAAAAGCAAACTGAATAGTGATTGAAATCATTACTATTTCCCAGATAAGAGATAGTTAACATTTTGTTAGCCTTGGTAGATGCAGTGTTATCCCAATCATATTTTAATATAAATATAAATAAAAATAGCCACACAATCCCAGGAAATACATGTTTGAGTTAAGAAATGTTAGCAGCCCTCATCCATTTTTGCCATCTCAATAGCAATAGCACTTAGACTTATATACCCCTTTTCAGTGCTTTACAGCCCTCTCTAAGCGGTTTACAGAGTCAGCATGTTGCCTCCAACAATTTGGGTCCTCATTTTACCTACCTCAGAAGGATGGAAGGCTGAGTCAACCCTGAGCCTGGTAAGATTTGATCTGCCAAATTGCAGTCAGCTGGCAGTCAGCAGAAGTATTCTGCAGTACTGCATTTAAACCACTGCGCCACTGCCGCTCTCAAATACATCTTTTACTGGGATTGTGGAGCTATAGCACTGGGCAAGTCCTAAAAAAGGTACAGTTTGTTTAAGGGGGTGCTTACTGATATGGAATGTAATCTTACACCTTTTCTAAAGCACCTTTTTCTTTTGGATTTAAAGAACTTTATATTCTTAATTTCAGTTAGGGAAACTTAGTAGCTCTGTGTTTATAGCATTTTAGTGTTTCTTTTTGCTGTGTTTTTCCCGGTTACAATTTCCCCATAAAACTAAGGATGAATGTGCTGGAATTGTCATATTAGTAAAGATAAATTATTCATATATTTCCTTGTGTATGTACTTGGGGAAAACCATGAAATATATGCTAAGGTATCAGGATTGAAGCTCAGTTGTAGAAAACAGAATTGCATCTTCTGGAACTTGGAAAACATTCTTTCCCCATTGTAGCATGCACAATTAAAAATAGTGGTTAAAACTGAATTGCTGTGTGTTTTTTTTAGCTTAGCCTCCTTTTGTTCTACCGGGTGTTCATCCCTCTGCTTCAGTCAGCAACAGCACATGTAATTGGTAAGTATATTACTGTTTAAGACATTTACCAAGTAAATACTTCTTTGTACCTAATCTAGGCAGTTATGTTATGATAGACAAGTGTACAATTGCTTGTATTGAATCTATCCTACTCTTCTCTTCCCTTGCCCTCATATTTTCAAACTTGGAACATAGTACTTACTATATTTGTAAACATGAAATAACGCTCTTGAATGAAAGGAAGCTATAATTATGGTCCTGTCTACATTTAATGATCTGTCGCCTACTTGTGATCAGTAGATGAGATTTATAGAGGGAAGATGTATTTTCTTTTTCTGGTATGGCAGTTCATGTCAAGCCCCTAAATTGTAATGAATCCTTTTTCTTACCACCATTGAACATGCTCTCTCTGTTTTGAAAGGGGACCCGTCATTACATGGTGATGTCTGGTCTTGGCTGGAATTTATTCTCACCTCCATCTTCAGTGCCCTTTGGGTCCTCCCCCTCTTTGTGCTCAGCAAAGTGGTCAATGCCATTTGGTTTCAGGTAAATCGTTTTTTTGAAGAAATTGAATACTGGCCTAGCTCTTCTTGGCTATCTACATAAGCCATTCCTTGATATACAGATAGTCCTTGTCTTACAACCATTTGTAGTGAACATTCGAAGCTACAATATCACTGAAAAAAGTGACTTACAATCGTTCCTCTCATTTAGGACTGTCAGAGCATTCCCACAGTCATGTGATCAAAATTTGGGTGCTTTGCAACCGGCCTATATTTATGATGGCTGCCATGTCCTGGGGTTAGGTGCCTGCCATTTGCAACCTTCCCAGCCGGCTTCCAACAAGTAAAGTCAAAGGGGGAAAGCCAGATTCGCTTAATGACTGCATAGTTCACTAAGTGCAGTGATTCGCTTAACAACCATGGCTGAAAAGCTCTTAAAATTGGGCGTGACTCATTTAACAACCAATGTGCTTACCAATGGAAATTCTGGTCTTAAATTGTGGTCATAAATCAAGGACTACCTGTATTGTACTGTGTTTATGAGGGATATTCAAGACAACAATCTTCTTCCATTTTGTTCAGAAGTAAGTCTGATTATTCTGTTTCAGGACATTGCTGATCTGGCATTTGAGGTGTCAGGAAGGAAGCCGCAGCCTTTCCCCAGTGTCAGTAAAATCATTGCCGACATGTTGTTTAACCTCTTACTGCAAGCTCTCTTTCTCATCCAGGTAAGAGTGGGCATAAAAACACTCAATCTAGATTATCCAGACTCTTTAAGAGTAATAGACATTGATATTTGAAAGACATCCAAATGCAGAACCATACATTTGGCAGACCTTACAAGAAATAAACGACAAGGTAGAGAAAAGCAGAGAGGACTGGGAAAGAAAAAGGAATGAATTAAGCCATATTTTTATAAATAGGTTGCTAGCCACTTTGATTTATGTGGTAGTTCTCTCCCAGTCACAACCTTTGGGATTATAGATTAACGCTACTACTTCTTCAAAGCTATTTATAATGGAGAGTCCTCCTGCCATGCAAGAGAGAACTACAGGCCAGGTTTGTTGCTCAAATGTGCATAGCTGGACTTCTAGCCAAGAATGATGGTCATGGACTGTGTTGCCCTTGGACCTGAGATCCAATGCTCTAATATTGGGAGCGGAGCAGAAGGTATCAAGGGAGAAGAGAATCGAGTATACAGTCAAACCTTGATTTATGACCATCCTTGGACCAGAATTTCAGTTGTAAATCGAGGCCCCATATGACCAGACTCAATAATATAATTGTTTTTTACAGAGGTTGTTAAGCAAATGCAGTCATTAAGCAAACCGTATGGTTGTAGGTGGAAAGCCACTTTATCCAATGGATCGTTCTTGCCAGAAAACTGCAAAAAATGTCACGAAGACCAGTCATACGATGCTGCCACTGGTCATACATGTGAGCCAGTTGCCAAAGGCCAGAAATACAACCGGGAGTCCTGTGGCAGTCATAACTTGGGGGATGGGTCATGTGTAATTTGAGTCCATTGTAATTGCAAATGGTCATTAAGCGATCGGTTGTAAATCAAGGACTACCTGTACTGTCCCTTCATTCGTTTAGTTTCTTGGGCTTTTCATAATGACTAAAGAATTGGGCTTTTTAACGAAGTACAGAATTGTGTTTTCTATGGAAGGGAACGGACTTTAAAATTGATTTCTTGCTTTTCCCAGGGGATGATTGTGAGCCTGTTTCCTATTGATATCATTGGGCAGTTAATTAGTCTGCTTCATATGTCGCTGCTTTACTCACTGTATTGCTTTGAGTACCGTTGGTTTAATAAAGGTGAGTCCAGCTGGCTTTCCCCTGTGTAACTAATTAAAAAAAAAATCCTCTCATTTTCTTCTTAAGCCTGGGGGTTATTTTGTGCACATGTATACAAATCCCATCAAACCCTCTTCCAGTAGAATCTTTGGAGATTCTCCAGTGGCAGAAGCAGAACTGAAAAATTAAGATTAAAATTATTTTCTGCCTGCTGGTGGTGTGGCGGCTGGAGGTCTCCGTTATCAACAGTGATCAGTAAATATGGATACATGGGTTGGAGGTGTAGTCACATAATACTTCCTAGAATGTGAAGTAGGAAATACTGGGATCGTAATTCTTGAAATATGAAATCCAGTATTATATCACAGCATTAATTCTTTGAACCATGTGTTTTGGGTTTTTCTCTTGCCAGGAATTGAAATGCATCAACGATTATCCAACATTGAAAGGAACTGGCCTTATTACTTTGGATTTGGGTTGCCACTGGCCTTTCTCACTGCAATGCAGTCTTCTTACATTATCAGGTGACCTACTGAGAAACTGGAGACATGCCATCCTTTTTCTTTTCAGTGAGAGGGATAGTAGGAAAAGTAGGTAGGGAATTACTGGAAAGAGACCCGGTGTAAATGATAATGGGGAAGGAGAACAAGAACATCCCTCAGAGCAGTGATAGAAGCAAAGCCTTTGAAAAGCTGGTCTTGGGGTATTGTTGTGAGCCCTTGAAGATTTAATTGAGATGTATGGCTTTTTCCTTCTGGACATCCATGATGTGTTTTTCTATTTTATTGTGTCCTCCTTTTAAAAGTGTAAGCCAGTGGTGGGACTCAAATTTTTTTACTACCAGTTCTGGGGGCATGGCTTGGTGGGTGTGGCTTGGTGGGCGTGGCAGGGGAAGGATATTGTAAAATCTCCATTTCCTCCCCACTCCAGGGGAGGGTTACTGCAAACTCCCCATTTCCTCCCGATCAGCTGGGACTTGGGAGGCAGAGAATAGATGGGGGCGGGGCCAGTCAGAGGTGGTATTTACCGGTTTTCCGAACTACTCAAAATTTCCACTGCCGGTTCTCCAGAACTGGTCTGAACCTGCTGAATACCATCTCTGGTATAAGCCACCAGAGTCATCCATAGTCGGGCAACCTCTAAATCATGAGTGAACGAATGAATATTTCATGATAAAGTGCAGGAAAACCAAGACACTTTTTTATAAGTACAGTACTATTTCCTGTTTCCAGTTATGCCAGAATATTAATCTGGGCAGAACTTGGATGCTGGCCTTTCCTGCTACTGATTGAGTCATTCCATGTGTCAGCTATAGGGGACAAGAGGGAGCCTACTATATAAAAACTTAGATGGTATATAATAAATTATCATATAGGACAGGGGTGTCAAACTTGTGGCCCACAGGCCGGATGTGTCATGCACTGGCCATGCCCACCCCCAGCTTAGGGAAGGGGGAAAAAAGTCATGATATGTCACGTGATGATGACCTGACGACACAAGTTTCATACCTCTGATATAGGAGAAGCTATGTTATATTAAGTGGCAAACTGCATGACAAAAGATGTGGATACAGCATTTGGATGCTGGATATTTGGATTGTTCTTTGTTACTTTGTATTTATTTATTCAGTTTATACGTTGCCCATTATTAAATTTATGTCACCCATCTCATCAGTAAGGCGACTTTGGGCAGTAAAAGATAAATATAAAAACAATTAAAATTAAGAAGAGGTACATAAAAACTAAGACCAAGGTTGCTTTCAAAACCTCATAATGTATGAGCAATTTTTTCAGTGATTGAAGGAGCATGTAAGTTAATAAATACAGTCTGAAGTCTCCTAAATTTAAGGCACAACATTTGGAAAAAACTGGTTCATTTACTAAACTGTCCTCTTCATTTTCCAATACACATGTATGCATGTGCAATGCATATATATGGGTGGTTGGATTCTCAGATCTTGTTAACACATGGTTTATTCTACCTAGAGTTTATCAAAGCAATGACACTTGTTTCAAGTATAGCTCTGAGCTGATTACCATAATTTAAAAACCATAGTGCAATTCATTAATTTCTTGATAGCATAAATGCTTATAATGACATGTTCCACTTGATTGAGTCTAAGGATGTAAAAAAAAAAACCTGCACTAAAATAGAAAGGAAAGGTTTATGTTCACCTCTGTACTCTGCATTAAGACTTTTCATCCACATCATATTCTGTATTCTCCCTTTTTAAAAAAACTCTGCAGAGAGACTTGTATCACATCTTCTATTTTCTCTCCCCGCCTCCTTTCCCCACAGCGGCTGTTTGTTCTCCATTCTTTTTCCTCTATTTATTATCAGCGCCAATGAATCCAAGACACCAGGAAGAGCATAGTAAGTACCCATTTCCTTTTTCAGCAGATGTTTTTATGAGTAAGGAGAGAATTACGGTCTACCTAAAATTGCTGATTTCTTTTTTCTTAATGGTCTCACTAGATATTTTTTCTTGGTGTTGAAAATGAGGTCATCGAGATTAGTGGTTTGTGGACCTCTAGCGGGGGTGGGGGGGTTGCGATGCTATCACAAGGGGTTCATGAAGATGAAGAAATGTTATGATTTAAATCTTGAGTTAAATCTTGGGGGTCCCTGGCCATAATCAATGGGTACAAAAGGTATTTAAAGATGATAGTGGTGAAGAAAAGGTTGAGAATTATAGAAATTATAGAAATACTCAAGTATTTATCTCAGTGATCTAGATAGCTTTGGAAACAGCTGACTGTTATTTCAAGATGTTCAAACTTGAATGTTGTCTTCCACATCCAAAGTTTGCTGTATTAGGTCCATAAAATTAGGGTTTTTCTATTTATGATTATTTTACTTATAATTATTAGTTATATATTTTATTATTTATGATTGATGGGGAGTTGTATTATGCTTGCTTTTACAGTCTTGATTGGGAAGAATGCCAGTGTCTTTTTTTGACATGAACAGTGCTTGGCAAACACATATTAACTGATAAGGGCCATATTCAATATTCATGTCAAAAATGGCAGAACAGTGATAGCCCAGCAGTTGTGAAAAAAGGAGATATTGAGGGCTGCAAACCTGCAAGATTTTACATGAACCCCAAGGTTGCCCATTTCCTTGCTAGAGTAACTGAGTGCCTTTCAGCTAGAGTGAGAAATAAAAGAATATTTTGCTATCAGGAAAAGATGCAGATAATCCTAAACTTATGACAGTTTGTTTAATAATAGTTCAGTTTAACGATGGACTCAGAAAAGGGCCATAAGGCAGATGTGTTGCTTAATGACTACTTCACTCAACAACTGAGATTCCATTTTGGTTGTCAAGGATTACCTGTATAGGTAAATGCTTCTGCCCCAGTGAAGTAGATTATACATTTTTTGCCCTGACAACTATGGATAATTAGTGTAAGCAGAAAAGATTCTACTACTTATAAACCTGTATTGCTTATAAACTTCTAAAAGTCTAGATCTTTTAGACCTAGGCTGAGGTCTAAAAGTTTTATTATTTATTTATTAAATATGTTTGCCGCCCATCTTGCCACAAATCTGCATAACTGACAAAAGATTTCAGCAGTAGAGAAAAATGGTAAGAACTGTTCTCTGACATCAATAATTGGTGTTAGGCAGATCTGGTATGTTGAAAGGATCTAATGCAGAATGTAGGGAGTTTTCGACTTAGGACCATAATTGAGCCCCAATTTCCATTGCTACGCAAGATAATTGTGTAAATTTTGCCCCATTTTATGACGGCAATTGTTAAATTAGTGACACGGTTGTAAAGCAATATTGATTTTGCTTGTCAGAAGGTCACAAAAGGTAATCACATGACATCGGGACACTGCAACTGTCAGAAATAGATGCTAGTTGCCAAGTGTCTGGATTTTGATCACATGACCGCAGTAGTCATGTGAAAAACTTCCAAAAGTTTTTTTTTTCTGTGCCATTATAGCTTCGAACGGTCACTAAACGACTGGTCGTAAGTCGAGGAATACCCATATGTCCACGAATTAAAGTGATCTTAATAGAGTTTAAGAAACTAATAGAGGTTGTCTTCTATTCCAGCCACTTCCAGCTACGACTCTTTTCCTTGGTCGTCTTCCTTAGCAACAAGCTATTTCATAAGACGGTTTATTTTCAGTCCAGCCAGAGCAGCTCTTCGTCCGCTGATCGACTGCCCTCGCCACGCTCCTCACCTGCTCGACTGGCACACTGAACCCCAGAGCAGGAAGGCGGATGAGAACCGTTGTTTCTGCGATTCTGAAGTGGGCAGGAAACAGTCTGCCAGGGGTGGGGGTGGGGGTGAGGGGCTTGTGCATTTTCCCTTGTGATCTCTCTTTTAAGCCCCAGTTGGACATTTGCATCTCACTTAGTGGTAGATTGAAATACTTTGGGTGGGCGGGTGGGCGAGTGGGTGGGAGGAGCCTGGATTTTTAACTTTTGTGAGTTTATTTTGGAAGCCAGGTTCTATGCTTGTTTTTATAGTGTGTAATGAGCCTGTTTCTGTGCACTTTTTTGTATATTTCCTTACATTTCCCAGGATGAATGATTTTTGTAACGCATATTGTCGTAGCTTTCTGATGCTGATGGGGTCTTTACCACAAGTGTTGGATTTTTCTCAATGGTCGCAGTTCTTTATATGGTTACCTCAGGTCAGGATTTTGTAATCCCCATTGTATGCTGAAATGAAAAGTGGATCATGTAACATTTGGGCAAAGTTAAGATTTGTGGGGGTGGGGTGGGAAGATGCTTCTTGCTGGCATCCGGTGGCCTCTCTTAACTTTATTTGGTTTTTTTTTTATTTTGAAGGAATCTGCTTTTGATGGATGCAACAAATTCCTAATCTTAAGGACAGAATGTATTGTTTTGTTTTTTACTTATATCCTTGGAGCTTTTGAAAAGCACCTTCTGAACATTGAAAGGGAAATTTGAAAAGTGTACGGGTAAAGTCAGGCACTGAAGCGAAAACTTGTTAATCCTTGTGTCTGGGGTTGAAGGGTGACAATATACTGTTAAAATTTTGCAAGAAACAATGCTTCTAAGGAACATATTTATGGATCCTGGGGATGGATTATGGGGTGGGGGAGGACTTGTACACAAGGGAGATTCTGAACTGAATCTATGGAGAAACAGGTGTTGGGGCTGGTGGTTACAACAGGGCTTATGCACAAGTCTACACAGGGGCCACTGGTGCTAAGCCCAATATGGAGAAGAGAATTTGCTAATGTCAGTTCCAAAGGCCTCCAACTCAAATACTGATAGGAAGCCTGACCTGGAATTATTGTCCCAGATGAATGAGAATGATGTACACCAAAGTGCTCCTGTGTGATTGTAGCTGCAATTGAAATTAAGGACTCCTCAGCTCAGGATATGTGAACTTCATATGTATTCATCTGTCTGTGTGTGTACATACGTAATTGTGTATGCACAAAGAAGTATAATGTGGTCCTGATCTTAGGCAGTATTCCTTATGCATGTCAGTTTGTGTATGGCTAAACATTACGAGATTTTTTTTTAAAGAAAAAGCCCTCTGGTTTTTGTAGAACTGAAGTCAGTCTACAGATAAATGTTTTCTCTTGTATTTTCACACTGAACCATTAAAGGAAAATGGGATATTAAAAAAAAGACTAATTGTGTGACTGAATCATGAAACTCATTTTGATGGGGATGGGAGAATGGCAGAATAAAAACTAAAACTTTCTGCAAACTGCTTCATAGAATTTCTGTTCCTGATTCAAACTATTCTGCTTGGGAAATGAGGAAAATTATGGTTTCCAGGGAATGAGGGAGAATTGTATAAATGCTAAAAAATAAGTAGGGATGTGTATATAGATTTTTAAAAAAGAATGGTATAGGATTATCTGCTTTGAATGTATTAATTTTTGTCTTTAACTGCAGCATTTTCAGATGCTGCCCAATAGACATCATGAGAGCAATGCAAGAAATTCATTTTCCAAAAAAAGAGGGGGGAGGCAGAATCAAGTGAGGAAGAGAATTCTGCTGCTGTTGATACAGTGCCTAAAATTATGTTATTATTTATTACAGTTGTTTATATCTTGCTTTCAAAAAACTAACAGCTGTCATTAGGGAAGGACTGAGGTAGAAGGAGCAAGAGAAGGTCAGAATGCTCAGAGTTGATGTATTGTAGAGCATTTGGAAATCATGTGTATTATACTGTAAAGAATACCTTTGAAAGATGTTTGAGCTGCCCTTTAAGCCTGGTAGAACCAGGTTGAGAACTGGATGGGGGAAAGGCCAAATTTTAATTTTGATAACGTTTGATAACTCTTGGGGCTGGATGGTAAATTAAACTTGGGGTAAATACAATTAATGCATTTGCACAAACAAATCACTTGCATTGGGGTTCTTATAACATACAGAACTATCAACTTTCCACAGCATATTAGCCTATGTAGTTGCTTAGTGCAAACACAGCTTCCCCCTTGGGACCTTGCTTATTCCCATCTTATCTTAAAGTCTTTGTTCTTTAAAATGCAGACTCATCCAGAGTACCCACTTGTTACTCTGTCTCATTTTGAAGAGGAAATGGAAAGGAAGTGTTTTTGGAGCTGCTCTTAGTGTTGGGTGTTGGGCAAACGATACCCCAAGCTATCAACAAAGTATGCTTATTCAGGAATATACCAATTGAAATCGGTGGCATATCTATTTCCTCTAATAATAAGCTGTGAGCGATCAGTCCCCTGCAAAACAGCCCTTCAAATGCGCCCCGCCTCCCGCACATGCGCGTGTAACTGCCCTCACGCTCCCCACACTTTTGGCAAGCGATGGCACGGTGGGCCTGGCAGGCCCGTTTTTCATCCTCCCTAGGCTCCAGAGGCTTTCTAGGAGTCTGGGGAGGGCAAAAACTGCCTCCCCTCCCCGGAGGCCCTCCAGAGGCTGGAAATAGCCTGTTTCCGGACCTCTGGTGGGCCCGGAACGGCTTAAAATCAGGTGGCCGGCGCGCACATGTGTGCTGGAGCTGAGCTAGGGCAACGCTTGTGTGTCCACAGATACGGCTCCACGTGCCACCTGTGGCATGCTTGCCATAGGTTCACCATCAGGGCCCTATACCTATACCATTTCAGACAGGTGGCTGTCCTCCAGTTTCTTAAAAGCCTCCAGCGATGAAGCAACCACAACTTTTGAAGGCAAGCTGTTCCACCGGTCAATTGTTCTCCCTGTTAGGAAATTTCTCCTTAATTCCAGGTTGGTGCTGTCCTTGGTTTGGTTTCCATTCCATAGTTCCTTGTCCTGCCTTCTGATGCTTTGGAAAATAGGCAGACCCCCTCTTCTTGGCGGCACCCCTGAGATACTGGAAGACTGCTATTCTGTCACCCCTAGTCCTTTTCATTAAACTAGCCCAGGGATGGGCAAATGTGGCTCTTTTACAACCTGTGGACTTTAACTCCCAGAATTCCTGAGCCAGCTTGGCTGTCTCAGGAATTCTGGGAGTTGAAGTCCACAGGTTGTAAAAGCCACACCCCTGAACTAGACATGGCATACCCATGCCCTAACTTCAGCTGGTGCGGTCATCCTGATGGGATTCTGGCAGTGGCACGCGTCCCAGTTGAAGGGCGTCAGACTGGGAAAAGCCGCCAGAACTCCAGCCACATCCTTCAATCTGGCGGTTCAGATGCGCTCAAGGGGATCCCGGCCGCGAACTCGCCCTGCCGCTTCCTGCCACGTGAAAGCCTCTGGCCACGCCCCCCCTCCCAGCTCCTCCTCCCTCCTCCCCGTTACCCAGAGCGACACGTCACTACTCGCGCCTCAACCAAGCTTCCCTCCTCCTCCCGAGACAACCAACCGCGTCGGGCACGCCTCCCCTGTTAAAAACCGCGGCGCCCCGTCCTTCGAACTTCCGCTTTGTTGACGGACGTGGCCTCGGCCCCGTTATCTTTCCCGCGGGGCGGGCCCGTCGTGGTGATCGACGCGCCCCTCGGCCTGTCGCTGTGCACGGGGAAAAGGCGAGCGGGCTGAGGAGCTGGGAGTGGGCGCGCGTGGAGCGGATGGCTGAGGGAGCCGGGCGGAGAGCGAAATCTGAGTCCCCGGTGAGGAATCGGAGCCCGGAGGGAGTCTCCATCAGGCCGGGGGCTGCTGCAGCCTGAGGGAGCTGAGGAGGGCGGCGGCTGGGCGGTGGGATCACCGCTGAGGGTGTGTGTGTGTGGGGGGGGAAGCCGTGGAAGCCCCACGCGCGATCGGCCCAAGGCGGCCTCTGGAATGAAGGGGGTGGCTGTTCCCCCCCCCCCCCCACCGGGCCTCCGATCGTGTTGCTCGACTTCATTCTGCATCGGGCACCGCATCTTCCAGCCCCTCCCCCACTCCCAGCCCTCCCCCCCCCCACAAAAAAAGCCTTGCAGCTAGAAAAGTAGCTCCTCAGGGAATCTTTGCCCATCGTTCCCCCAGGCAACGGGGAAGGATGAGATGGGCTTCCCCCCGAAAGCTCTCCTTCCGCCCCGCCAAGAGAATGAATGAAATCAGGACACAAACAGGCAGGGTGACTTCACACGTTAGCATTAACCCTGGTTTGCTAACACACACACACACACACACACCCTCAACACCCCCGTCCCCCCGACCTTTTAAGCAAGAGGCCGACTTGGGGCGGGCTTGTGCAACGTGTGAAACCATCCTCTGCGAGTGGGAAAGGTAGAAGGGCTTCCAAGGAAGGGCGCAGCCGAATTTGTCTCCTTGAACCGGATTTCTGGTCTGTTTTAAAGCTTTGTAGAGCTTTTAAGGCAGGGGTCTCCAACCTTGGCCACTTTAAGACCTGTGGACTCCAACTCCCAGAATTCCTCAGCCAGCAAAGCAAAGCTGGCTGAGGAATTCTGGGAGTTGGAGTCCAGAGGTCTTAAAGTGGCCAAGGTTGGAGCCCCCTGCTTTTTAAGGGGTGATCTCTCTACCCATTAAAACCCTGCAATGGGGCCTTTTATTCTGCCATTCCGTTTTCTTCCAGGGAACATTTTTCACTTCCCTTGATATTTCTGCCTGTCAGGTAGATTTATGTGATTTGTATGCCGCCCTATCTCTGTAGACTCAGGGCGGCTCACAACAATAAAAACAAACCCAATGAAACATAAAATACATACAAAATACATTAATGTATAAATATAAATTTAAAACATATATTAGAACCCATTAAAATAATCAAACCCCCTCAGTCCAGTCCAGATCTCATCGTCCTCAGTGTTTTGACAGACTTTTTTTGTTTTGGGGATTCCAGTTGTGTATGGTTGGCATCCTGAAGAGCCCAGCCAGGAGGATGGATTTTCAATCGAAAAGTTACCGTTAGCAGTGCTTAAAAATCTCTGTCTAGATGCTAAGAATAGTCAAAACTTTCCGGATATTGCACATAACTAACCGTAAAAGCAAGTTTGATTTTTTTTTTTTTTGCTTTGATTCTGTTCAGTAGTTCTTTATGCATCCTATTGGTACAGTTCCCACTTCTCAAGACAGCTGAGCATGCATCCAGGTCCTTGCTTCATGCAACATTTGCATGCACAATGATCCTTTAAATGCATGAAATCATGTCCTTAGATCTATAATGATTAAAAATTAAAATGTGGAAGGAATCTGGGAGATTATGTAATCATGAAACATTTTGGCAGAAGCGGATCCAACTTTTGTTTCACTGCATTCTTAATGTTTAGTGCAAATCCGTATTTCTGTAAGTCTGAGTTTTTACCTGTCAAGCTAATATGAGCCAATTTACCCAACTCTCCAGCACTGAATTAGAGAATTGGAAAGGAAACCTGTTTACGTCAGTGGTTGACAGTTGCTTAAGTTGGCTCATATCAGTTTGATAACTTTCCACTGATTTTAAATCTGAGAGTACTATGCTGTATAGGAGTGATTCTATATAGACCATGGTTGGGTTTTTAAATGCACAGTGGAGTATAAATGTAGAACAACGTTGCTGTGAATCTTTGTGATCTTGAATGCTGCTGTATTCTTATCTCAAAATTTAATTGTGCGCTTACTAATAGGTGCTTGAAAAGTACCTCCTATGCCTGATGGACTTGACCTGGGATATTAATGTTTTACTCCTTCTATTTGCTCTTAACTGATAATTCCTAGCCCTGTTTCTGATTTTTTATTGGAGGTAATTTTTATTGGGTAACTGCAGCACTTGAATAGTAGCCCTTATAATTCTAGTTTTATTGGACTTTTTTTTAATTGGAAACCTTATTCTCATTCATTGCTAAGTAGTTTAAGGTAAAAGGAAATCTGTGATTGTTATTGAATCCTAAATGAAACTTGATTTGAAAGAAGTGCCCATCCTATTCAGATAAGAAATTGAAGCAGAAACTATCTTTTTTTCTGGAGCAGCTGTTAGCAAAAATGAACTGTGAAACTGGCTTTGTAAGCAATTAACTTTCATCTTGATTTTGTTTTGACAAAGTACATGTTCCTGTAGATCCCCCATTAGGCCGGGTGAACAAATATTTATTTTAAGCAGTGTTTAAAGGTTGCATGAGATAAATTCAAGTGAGCGTAACCTTTTCAAACTTCTGTAAACCTGAACTTTTGTGTGAAACCCACATCCAGAAGATAAAGTTTATGCTAATTGGGCTCCCTCATAGGCTACTGGATGGAAAAAAGATAACTTAAGTAAAGCTGAAACATATGCTTTGAATGTTTTTGGTAATTGGTGGGTAGTGTTTCATAACTTTTGCTTTTTGAAGTTTTAAAAATGGTTAAACAGTGGAATCTATTGTGAACACATGAAAATGTAGAAAGAAAGCCTCATTCAGGTAGCTGTTCTTTGTTTTAGTTGGCATTGATTGTTTAGGTCCTTAAGCCACCACCCTGCTTGTGATTAAACAAAGCAGTGAACATTTCCTGTGTGTTTCCTGTTGAACTCTGGGGAAGTATACATAGAATTACACTCATTTAGGTAAATGGATGGATGATACATTGTTTGGAGGAAAAATTGTTTGATCCTGATAAAATGAAATATGTGCCACTGTCTCATCCCATGCAGTGTGTTTGCTTATGGTGTGTTAATAAGGATGACTTGAAGAATGTATTTGTACTTAATTTTTTTATTTTATTTTTTCTTTCAGGTGTTTAAGTGTTGCCTTTGGTTATCTTTGCCAGAATGACCAAGTTAGGTTTCCTCCGCTTGTCATATGAAAAACAGGACACCCTCCTCAAGCTCCTGATTTTGTCAATGGCAGCTATTCTTTGTAAGTTTGAACTTTAAAAATTCTAGCTGACAAGAGTATGGCTATAACCCTTACCTGTTGGTTGTTTTTTAATGTGAATTCCATTTTGTATGGAATGTTGTTCTCCTAGTCTTATAATCAACTTTGACTTGGTATGTTTCAACATTTCTAGCCCTTATGTTTCCAATTGGCAAATAACTAACATCAAGATAATTGAAACATCACGATAACCATGATGATAGATAGATAGATAAATAAATAAATAAATAATCAATCAATCAATCAATCGCCTCTGCATATTTTCTTCCTTTGTGTTGCAGCTTTTTCTACTAGACTTTTCTCTGTGTTACGATTTGAGAGTGTCATTCATGAATTTGATCCGTAAGTATCCCTCTTGATTCTGATTTGATTGGAGAGATCATTTGCCTGGGTGTGTTCAGGTGCAGGTTTTGTTGCTGTAGATTAGAATATTAGGCTTCAAAATAATAAAATAGATTGTTCTGCTTCAGCAGTAGGACTTCAAAATATATCAGGGAGAGTGTTTTTTTGGAAGACAAAGAACTAGGATTAGATTCAGATAGTTATGCAATAAAATTAATATTCTAGCCAGTTCTGCCTGGATTTCCTATGAATCTTGAGTATGAAATGCAATAGAATTGTTTCTTTTATTTATTTATTTATTTATTTATTTATTTATTTATTTATTTATTTATTTATTTAATTTCTATACCGCCTTTCTCCCGTAGGACTCAAGGCGGTGTACAGTCAAGAAAAATATAGACACACAAACATCATAAAATTGCTAATTAAAATTATTACTTGGTTTGGTCAATTAAATAAAACCCAGAATTAGATAACATTTAAAAAATCATTCACATGTTCGTATGTTTAGCCCCGCCTGTTGGAACATCAGGGTCTTGAGGGCACGGCGGAAAGCACGGAGATCAGGGATATTCTGTATCTCCGGGGGCAGTTCATTCCAAAGGGTTGGAGCCCCCACAGAGAAGGCCCTCCCCCTGGGAGTCGCCAGTCGACATAATTTGACTGACGGTACCCTGAGTAGTCCCTCCCTGTGAGAACGAACTGGTCGGTGGGAGGCTATTGGTGGCAAAAGACGGTCTTGTAGGTACCCAGGTCCTAAGCCATGGAGCGCTTTAAAGGTGATAACTAACACCTTGAATCGCACCCGGAAGACCACCGGGAGCCAGTGCAACTCGCGTAGGAGAGGTGTTACATGGGCATTTCTTCTAAAACTGTTTCTCAGCCTTAGCAACTTGTAAAATGTTCAATCCCAGAATTACTCAGCTAGCCATGGGAATTGAAGTCCACAAATCTTGCGATGTTGCCAAGGTTTAGAAACACCGTTCTAAAGGAATGTGTACAACTGTGAGATTGACTCAGAATAATGGACTACAGTTGAATGGTTATGGGTTTTATTAGATGCTTACTGTCTAGTACAGAAGTCCTCAAACTTGGCAGCTTTAAGACTTGTGGACTTCAACTCCTAGAATTCTCCAGCCAGCCAGCTATGCTATGTTGGCTGGAGAATTCTGGGAGTTGAAGTCCACAAGTCTTAAAACTGCCAATTTTGAAGACCTCTGGTCTAGTATGATGAAGAGCAGTTTGTATAAGGGGAATATTTGTATTTTTACAGTAAGCTAAAGAGCGCATAGCAATGTTTGGAAATGTAAGGCAATGCTACGTTTTCTTGATTGCCTGCAAGGAAGATTAATCCTTTATCCATTTGGATATTTCTGTTCAATTTCTATACGAATCTTGATTCCAAGTGAAAAACTGCTTTAGTCAAGTTGGTGTTAATTTGTATGTTAGAATGGTGAGCTTTTCTACATAAGAACTGTAACAGAAGGCCAAGCCTGCAATACGAGGAACAGCAAACGATAAAATCTTACTAGCAAAGGACTGAGATTTCTGTTACTCCCACAGGTATTTTAACTACCGCACCACTCGCTTCTTGGCAGAAGAGGGTTTTTATAAATTTCACAACTGGTTTGATGATAGAGCATGGTATCCTCTGGGAAGGATCATAGGTGGAACCATCTATCCAGGTAAGAGCCAGGCATTTCTCAAAGACCAGTGCACAACGTATTGTAGTGGCATCGCATTTTAGAATAGTCCTTTTCTGATGTTCTGTAGTTCCCCCGAAATGGGTAAGCAGGTGTCATTCATCTTTCAGGTAATTCAGCCAAACATAACTAATCCAGTGTGGAATTGGCTTCATTTGATAGGGAAAAGCATGCTTACTGATCTGTAAGAGAGCCTATGTCAGCCAGTGATTTTGAGAGCTACCTTAGTTCTCTCTGCAGTCCAGATTTTGCTTAAGTCTATCGAAACATAAGCATCCAGAGGCCAATAATCCTTTGCAAATGATATTCCTGCTTCACTTTATTTCAGGTTTAATGATCACATCGGCTGCTATCTACCACGTTCTGCACTTCTTCCACATTACAATCGACATCCGAAATGTGTGTGTGTTTCTGGCCCCCCTCTTTTCTTCCTTCACCACCATAGTAACATACCACCTCACCAAAGAACTTAAGGTAATCACTAAGATAGAGCCGGTTTTGGGGAATGGTAGCTGTACTTTGTGCATTGCTGTAGAGAAGTTGAGACTGCTAAGTTTACCGTATTTTTCAGAATATAAGACGCCCCCACCCTTTGGTCTCTGCCTCCCAGCAGTTACCTCCTTGCAGCAAGAAGAAGAAGCTCCTTTCAGCTTCAGCACAGCCTAATTAGCACAAGTTGATTGGATCATCCTCCTGACTCTCAGCTGTTTTGCTCTCAGCTGTTTTGCCCTGGCCTCTGCTGCTTGCTGCAAGGAGGTAAATTGCTGGGAGCAGATTTTTTTTTCTTGTGCTAATCAAGCTATGCTGAAAACGAAAATGAAAGTAAAGCAGGCTGTTTGCTGCAAAGAGGCAAAATTGCTGGGAGGCAGATTTCTTTTTCTTGTTTTCCTCATCAAAAAAGGTAGGTGCGTCTTATAGTCCGGTGTGTCTTATACTCCGAAAAATACGGTATTTCTAAAGTTTCTCCTCATTTCAGCTATTGATTGGCCAATTTAAGCAAGAATAGTCTGATTGTAGGCTGTTCCAAACAGCCTATAATTATTATATTTGGGGAAACAGGAGGTAGTGGAAATCTATGTTGGTGTAATGTTAGCATATTGGGAAGCAGTTAAAGAAAAGTGTAATACTATCGTATAGTGGTTAAGATGCTGTCTGGAAATCAGGACACGGTGAGTTCTAATCCCGTCTTAGGCACCAAAGCCAGCTTTGTGACTTTGTGCCAGTCATCTCTCAGCCCATCACAGGGCGGTTGTGCAAAAATAGGAGGAGGGAGGAGTATTTATGTTCTCTGCATTGAAAAGTGGGATAAAAATGTAATAAGCGCAATATTCTTAGGTGAATTGCACTGAAAGACTGTCTAAGCTTTTAGATGCATTCATGTGTGTTGTTTTAACATTCATGAATGTTGATTTAAAATGGAAGGTTGATTTAAAATGCTGAATACTGAAATAAAATATATTTGAGATGCTTAAATGGGAAGATTTTTGCTGGTGACAAATCAGAAATTTACTTAGACTTCGGTTAACAGAAAAAATTAAATCTTTGTAGCAGCCTTTATTCATCACTGCTTTATTTGTACCCTTTTGACAAAATAATAATAAATGCAAGAAAAGCGGTCATGTCTATGAAATACATGGAGCCTCCTTCCCTACACTTTTTAAACATCTTAGAAATAATGTCATCATTAGTGACTTACTCCCCCCCCCTTTTTTTTTTCCTACCTAGGATGCAGGAGCTGGTCTTTTGGCAGCTGCAATGATTGCTGTGGTGCCTGGTTACATCTCCCGTTCTGTTGCAGGCTCTTATGATAATGAAGGTGAGGTCAGTTTTTTAAAATGCCTTTAATAATTTCAGCCTGGAATAAATTGAGGGAGGGAGGGAGGGAGGAAGGAAGGATCTCTCTTCAGTCATGTAAGCCAGTGGTCCCCAACCCCCGGTCCGCGGACCGGTGCCGGGCCGTGGAGTACCTGGCACCGGGCCGCGCAGCGGCCGGGGGACATGAACGCTGCAGCGCAAAGGCTCCTGGGCCGTGCGCAATGGGCCGTGCGCAAAAGCTCCTGGGCCGTGCCCGTACCCCTGCGCGCGCTCAGCGGGCCGCGGCGATAAAAAGGTTGGGGACCACTGATGTAAGCAATATATAAGTAACCAAATATACTCTACATACAGAAACAAATATAGAATATTCTGTTGTATGGCACTATGGGGAAAAATGTCAATATCTCTGACAAGGATTGAAGAAACCAGTTAGTTCAGTCTTGATGTCTTTGTTGATAACCATCTCCAGGCTAATGTGTATTGATTTAATGATCCTCATTCATCTCTCAAATCAGACTAATAAAATTAAAATTGGAACCATCTGATGCTCAGTCAGATATAAAAACATTTGTTCCCGGTATGAAATAAGGAAGCTTTGGATTTAATAATTTTGTTGGCAGCAAAATGACTTTTTAGTTCAAGTCCTATTTCTGGTTTCACTGCTAAATGTTTTTCACATGAAAGCTACTTCTCGGAGCTTTACTAAAAATCTATTATAAAGAAATAGTCCAAAAGTGTAAGAAGCCTTTAAAAATGCATGATAAGATTAGCTCTCTGTTGATACCAATAGCGGCCTTCATAAAATTTCATGATGTTTTTAAAATTATAGAATTAATGTTAATGAATGTATTGCATGCCCTTCGGGTGGAGTATAAATTGAAAACATGAATAAGTGAATTGTGTGAAGAAAAATTAGAAGAAAATATATGATAAATAGTCCTCTTTTCTTTTTGACAAGTCAACAGTTTATACAACAGCGTTTACCAACTCTGGCAACTGGTAACTTTAAATTGTGTGTTTAAATATGCTAGCGGGAGAATTCTGGGAGTTCACACACCTTAAATTTGCCAAAATTGGAAAACACCGTTTTGTAGTATCTTTTACTCTATGATGTGGTAATGCAGGTTTATCCTTCTGTACTTTGGATGCAAAGCCTGAAGTTTGACTTAGATCTGGTTTATTTCCAGGTATTGCTATATTCTGTATGCTTCTGACTTACTATATGTGGATCAAAGCTGTGAAGACAGGTTCAATCTACTGGGCGGCCATTTGTGCACTTGCCTATTTCTACATGGTGAGCGATAATTTTTCATTAGATACCTTGAGTCATCCCATCAAAACAGACAAAATTCTGCCTTGAATAATTTCCCAACTTCTTTATATTTTGTACACTTGTAAGCATTGTTGTAGTGTTGTAAATTTCTGAAGCCACCGGCTTTTGTATTTAGGACCATGTAGCATCGTTCTTGAAGGATGTGCCTCTCTCCTTGGAGAAGGAAAGGGGAAATTAGTGCCACTGTTTCCCTTACTTCAGACAACAGCATGTGCCTCTTAGCCTCCATCTGTATTACTTGTCAAAGCCAAGCTATTTTTATATTTGTATAAATTGCTAAATAAAGACCAGATTGTTCCCTTTCTTTCACAGCTGAGTTATTTGTTAAATTTAAATCACACCTTATCTCTTGGGGCCCAAGGGAGAGAATGTGACTCTTTCTTTCCCCAATGCTTATTTTCACAAAAATCATGTTAGATAGTTAAACTGGGAATTTGTCTCTGGTCTGGAGTCAGTCACAGACCCTCAAGAATGAAGGCAAAAAGCAGACAATGCCTTCCTATTCCTAGCATGACTTAAACCGTTATATTAGCCCCCATAGACCGACAGCTGCTCTTGCTTGTGTTGCAAAGATGAGCATGTTAAGGAACTCTCAATCTTATTAAGAACAATAAGATTTTTGAGGGAAGAAAAGCTTTTGTGTCACACATACTGTAGACAGCGTCCGAAGCCATTGGTGGCATTTAGAATGTCTAATTTCTGTATTCCATTCGTTTTTCCCCCCTCAGGTTTCTTCTTGGGGTGGTTACGTGTTTTTGATCAACCTAATTCCACTTCATGTCCTGGTGCTGATGTTGACTGGACGGTTTTCCCACCGGATCTATGTGGCTTATTGTACAGTATACTGCTTAGGAACTATCCTCTCGATGCAGATCTCTTTTGTCGGTTTCCAGGTAAGAAATCTAAAAGATTGAGGAAAGGGGATGGTGTAAAGCTTTTTCTGCTCTTGAACTAAGTGTCTATTGATTTGGCCGTCTGACAGTGACAGTAGTTGAGTCAAATAGCTAATTCGGGTAGCCTGCTGGCTGAAGAAAAGCATTTAGTTGTCATAAAAAGTAAGCTTAATCGAGCTTATTCTTTCCTTCCTGTAGCCTGTTCTTTCATCTGAACACATGGCTGCCCTGGGGGTATTTGGTCTCTGCCAGATTCATGCCTTCGTGGATTATCTGCGCAGCAAGCTGAATCCTCAGCAATTTGAGATCCTCTTCAGAAGCGTCATCTCCTTGGTCGGGATTGTCCTTCTGTCCATAGGAGCTGTTTTGATGTTAACAGGTAAGGAGATGCTGCAGGTCGCAACAATGCATATTGATTTATTTCTGTACAATTTCACTGGAACATTAATTCAGTGGATCCAGAAAAATACTATTTTAGTGAAGAGTTTGATTGGATGTTCTCTTTTTTCTTTTCTTTTGAGGCTCAATAATCTTTCAACACATGAGATAATTTCACTGTGTCAGCATGTTTCTTGGGGCACTGCAACTTCCTGAGAAGAATGTTTATGTTTACTTATTTGAAAGCAATTTATGTTGTGAAATAGATTAAAAGTCTCCAGCTTTTGGATGCCATTTAAAACCAAATGACTTAATTAGTCACGTGATTGAAGCTTTGAAGAGTTCTGGATAAATAAATAAAATCTGGTTTGCAGGAGCAGAGTTTTTATTTAGTTGAAATGGTTCATAAGTCTGAGGAAGAAGAAGCAATAATCCTGATTAAATTTTCTGGGCATGATTGAGAAAAATATTTTGATTCTATCTTAGCAAAACCAAATTTCTACATTAGTTATAGAATGTGTGTGAGTGTCCATGTGTGTAATTCAGGCATTATGTAGGTATATTGAGATATTATTGCTTGAAGATATTATAACGCTACTGTATAAATATTTTTATTGAGCCTGGTTATTTCTCAATTTTGTCAGGAAAAATTTCTCCATGGACTGGACGTTTCTACTCTTTGCTTGATCCTTCTTATGCAAAAAATAATATTCCAATCATTGCTTCAGTTTCTGAGCATCAACCCACCACATGGTCATCCTACTATTTTGATCTTCAGCTTCTTGTTTTCATGTTTCCAGGTTTGTATAGTATAGAAATGTGTAATACAATAATATTATGTATTACTTTTTTGTTGTTGTTAGTTGCGAAGTCGTGTCCGACCCATTGCGACCCCATGGACAATGTTCCTCCAGGCCTTCCTGTCCTCTACCATTCTCTGGAGTACATTTAAACTCACACCTACTGCTTCAGTGACTCCATCCAGCCACCTCATTCTCTGTTGTCCCGTTCTTCTTTTGCCCTCAATCTTTTCCAGCTTTAGGCTCTTCTCCAGTGAGTCCTTCCTTCTCATTAGGTGCCAAAGTATTTGAGTTTCATCTTCAGGATCTGGCTTTCTAAACAGCAGTCAGGGTTGATCTCCTCTAGGACTGACCAGTTTGATTGCCTTGCAGTCCAAGGGACTCATAGGAGTCTTCTCCAACACCAGAGTTCAAAGGCCTCAATTCTTTGGCGCTCAGCCATATATTGCAACTGGGACCACAATAGCCTTGACTATATGCACTTTTGTTGGCAGAGTGATGTCTTTTTTACGTTTTTACTTTTTTAGCTTGTGTCATATACCATATTTTTCGGAGTATAAGACGCGCCTTTTTCCCTCCTAAAAGGAGGTGAAAATTTAGGTGCGTCTTACACACCGAATGTAGTCCTGCTCACCTACTGGCCCCCACCCTTTGGCCTCTGCCTCCCAGCAGTTTATCTCCTTGCAGCAAACAGTAAGAAGAAACAGCTCTTTTCAACTTCAGCACAGCCTAATTAGCACAAGTTTATTGGATCAGCCTCCCAATTCTCAGCTATTTTGCTCTCAGCTGTTTTGTGCTGGCCTCTGCTGCTTGCTGCAAGGAGGTAAATTGCTGGAACAGATTTTTTTTTTTTTTTGTGTTAATCAAGCTATGCTGAAAACGAAAATGAAAGTAAAGCAGGCTGTTTGCTGTTTGCTGCAATGAGGCAAAATTACTGGGAGGCAGAGGCAGATTTCTCTTTCTTCTTTTCCTCACCAAAAAAGGTAGGTGCGTTTTATAATCCAGTGCGTCTTATACTCTGAAAAATATGGTATTTGGTCCTCCTCTGTTACTTCCAGACTGATTTGTTAATTGCTTCATTCTATACTTTGATTTTTGACCTTAATAAAGCTTGACTTGACTAACTAGTAAAATGTTAAATGCTTTCGTTCAAACAATGTTCCGCTGAAATTTGGCTTTTTTTAAAAGGACCAGATTCTTACTTGGACAGATAGAGAATTAAAGGAAAATCTTGGGGAAGTGTCTCATGCAAATATTGGGGGAAAGTTGATTGGAATATCTTATTCAATGCCTTCAAAGTTTCTATTCAAACTTCTAATTTATTAGTAAATTAGAATAATTTGAATAAATTAGACCTTTATTCAAATGTCTAATTCAGTCTTAAGCTTTGTTTGATAAATTTTTTCCATCTCATATTCTGCGTTTCCTTGACAGTTGACCTGTTTTCTTTCTCTCTTACAGTTGGCCTGTATTACTGTTTCAGCCATCTGTCTGATGCCCGAATTTTCATCATCATGTATGGTGTCACAAGCATGTATTTCTCTGCTGTGATGGTGAGTCCCAAATGTTGGCTTACCATTGGATTTGTGTTTTTGGGAGAATGTATTAATATGAGCCGAGGTTGCGCAGTGGTTAGAGTGCAGTACTGCAGCTACTTCAGCTGACTGCTAGTTCAGCAGATCAGCGGATCAAATCTCACCGGCTCAAGGTTGACTCAGCCTTCCATCCTTCCGAGGTGGGTAAAATGAGGACCCAGATTGTTAGGGGCAATATGCTATTTTTTTTAAAATTTGATTTATATGCCACTCTTCTCTGGAGACTCAGGGCGGCTTACAATGCGTTAAGCAATAGCCTTCATACTTTTGTATATTTATACAAAGTCAGCTTATTGCCCCCTCAAACTGGGTCCTCATTTAACCTACCTTAGAAAGGATGGAAGGCTGAGTCAACCTTGAGCCTGGTGAGATTCAAACTTACAGTAATTGCAGACAGCTGGTGTTAATCACAATGCTTTTACTCTGCTGAGCCACCAAGCCCTTCCCTGTATTTAGTATACTGTCTTTGGTGTAAGCCGCCCAGAGTCCTCGGAGAGTGGGCGGTATAGAAATATGACAAATAAATAAATAAATAAATAAATAAATAAATAAATAAATAAATAAATAAATAATAAGAGAGATTGTTTTATTTTACTCTTAATAGGTAGATTAGACAAGGTGCACTGGGCAAGTTAGAGAGTGGGGGTTTTTTAGAGACAACAAGCATCATATCTGATCCCCTTTGCAATTTCACCTCCCAGAAAGTGATGTATATAAATGTGCTTAGTATTTTGGTGTTTTAATAGGTTCGTCTCATGCTGGTACTGGCCCCAGTTATGTGTATTCTGTCTGGTATTGGAGTTTCTCAAGTGTTGTCGACTTACATGAAAAATCTAGACATCACCCGACCCGATAAGAAAACTAAAAAGCAACAGGATTCTACTTACCCCATCAAAAATGAAGTGAGTGGTGATATAAGCAAGCATAACTGTTTAACATATCAAGGTTTTCCACCACATATTAAAAATGCAATTTACAACATTGGATATAGAATGTTTTACTTTACTAGTGGTGGAAAGAGATATCATTGGAACTGTCTCTAGATTATTTGTGAGAGAGTAGATGCTTCTGAATGGTTCTAAAAGGTTCCTTTAATAAAATGGTGTGGGTTTTTTTCCCCAAAATAGCTTAAGCATGTTTTAATGATTCCGGTTGCTTCTTAGGTTGCCAGTGGAATGATCCTTGTCATGGCTTTCTTCTTGATCACTTACACCTTTCATTCGACTTGGGTAACCAGTGAAGCCTACTCTTCTCCCTCAATAGTTCTGTCTGCTCGTGGTGGTGACGGGAGCAGGATTATTTTTGATGACTTCAGAGAAGCATATTATTGGCTTCGTCACAATACACCAGAGGTAATAATACCTGCACAATTGGTCTCTGTGCAAGCACATTGATAGGAAAACTAGAACAGACTTTAGATTCTCTTATTCCTTAAAAAAAAGTGTATGTTTCTTAGCCACCAAAATTTTGTCTAAAGTCTGTATGTCAGCTAATATTTAAAGCATTTACGTATCACAAAGATTTCTGAGACAGCTACGGGATAAATACATTCTCTGCAAGTGTAATAAGCTCGGAGTTTTGCTTTTATCTTTTCACTGCCTGTGGACAAAACCATTTAATCATCTTAACAATTAGAGAGCTAGCATTCTCATCCAATTGAAAAACTTGGGATATAAAACAATATACAAAATACTTGTTTTGTGTAACCAGACTTTTTTCACCATTTAGCTCATAAACATTTATTCTGTTATTTGCATGTTCAATGAAATGTTACGGATTTTCTTTTTGTTTGAGCTCAGGATGCAAAAGTTATGTCGTGGTGGGATTATGGTTATCAGATAACAGCTATGGCAAATAGAACAATCCTCGTGGATAATAATACTTGGAATAATACGCACATTTCCCGAGTTGGACAGGTAGGTGCTGAATTCTTATGAATTATTTCCATAATTTTCATTGTATTCTGAATAGTGAAGGCATAGTTTTTTTTTAAAAAAAATCATTATTACCTTTATACCTTCAAGGAATTCTGAGTGTAGGCATTAGATTATTATTCATTCCTATTTTATCTGTGAATCGCTAGCACGCATTATGACTGCAGTGGTGGTGGATAGATTGCATAAAATAATAATAGTTATACTTCAGCAAATTGATGAAGGTTGAATTTATGAGCTGATGTGTGTTTCCAGGCCATGGCATCCACTGAAGAGCGGGCTTATGAGATCATGAGGGAACTGGATGTCAGTTACGTGCTAGTGATATTTGGAGGCCTCACTGGATATTCCTCAGATGGTAATGCTATGTTTTTATTATTTCCCTTGAAAGGACCTTTCAGGGTTCCTGAGACATCGGACTTTGCAAATCCCTACATAAATCCACCTCACTACAGCTGCTGATAAATTGCTTTTTATATTTTATGTTTTCTGCATTTAATAAATCCAAACCAGATGGCCTTGTTAATCCAGAGCAATATTTTTCAACTTCTCAACCATCCCATGGCTGGTTGGGGAATTCTGGGAGTTGAAGTCCACACATCTTAAACATGCTGAGATTTAGAAACATTGATCCAGAGAGAGGTTTTTTCCTGCTGGTATAATGTGGTTAATTTAGAAACAGAGAGTGATTTTTGAGATCTCTGATACTAGGAGGGTAAAGCGTCCTGCATCCCTGATGAATTGGAACAGGTTCATCAATTGCATTACTTTTTGTTCCGTAGACATCAACAAATTCTTGTGGATGGTGAGAATTGGAGGGAGCACAGACACCGGCAAGCACATAAAGGAACATGATTACTACACACCCACTGGAGAGTTCCGGGTAGACCGAGAGGGCTCCCCGGTGCTGCTTAACTGCCTTATGTATAAGATGTGCTACTACCGTTTTGGACAGGTCTACACAGAAGCAAGTGAGTGATGTCTATATTTTGCAATATTATTGAGGAGTTAATTTTTGGGACATTCCCTTTTTCTATATGCTGTTCTCTTCACTTTCCGTGTCTTAGGGGCTTTGTTCTATTTTGTTCTCTAGCAAATTAGTTTTTGTTTTTTTTTCTCCAGCAATAGGTAGATCAGGGGTCTGCAACCTTAAACACTCAAATGGGCCTTTTGGACCCATTTCCCACAGAAAAGAAAACACCGGGAGCCACAAAACCTTCCCGTGCTTGACTATTTCTTGAGCGACCACAAAACTAGCATGTGTAGTTGAATTAAATGTTCTGTTTTCTTCTGAAACTTTTCTTTTCTTGGATTTATCCATGGTTGGCCTACCGGGGGTTGGAAAGCTCAATAAATCGCGTGCCGGCAGGTGTCCCACGTTGGCGGTTGTGATGCATATTTTGAGTGATAGGGAGTCGCAGCAAAGGGGTGAAAGAGCCACATGCGGCTCCAGAGCCACAGGTTGCTGACCCCTGGAGTAGATAGTAGTAATCTCGGAGTGCATAACATTTTACCTTGACCACTGATGATGATGTTATCCATTCAGTCGTGTCTGATTCTATGGGCCAGGTGTCTCTACCTCCTCCGATCCTATGCTACTTCTTTGAGTTGTTCTATGCTCTGGCTGGTGTCTACCTTGATGGTGTCCAGCCACCTTGCTCTTTGGCGGCCTAGTTTCCTTTTACCACTAACTCTTTCAAACGTAATTGCTTTCTCCTAGTGAATTCCCCTGCATTCTTAAAGTAGAAGTGCTGTTTTGAATATTTGGAAAGTATTTTGAACTTGCACCATGGATTTGTATTCCATTTTTACTTCCACTGCAGCTATGATTTCTGCCAGTAGTCTTTCATATTATTTGCTTTATGAGGCATAATTGATTAAATATCACTTTAAAAAAAAGTTACCTAGAGTTTTAAAAAAGCTTAAACGTGTTTTTCTTAAGGTGGGATAACTGGAATTCATAGGTTGAGGAATGCTTGGTCAACAAGGATGTTTTTTCAGCCATGGTTTGTTTCCTTTGTGTTTAGAACGCCCACCAGGTTATGACCGAGTGAGAAATGCTGAAATCGGCAACAAAGATTTTGAGCTTGATGTTTTGGAAGAAGCTTACACCACAGAACACTGGCTAGTTCGAATATATAAAGTAAGCTGACCATATGCAATCATATACTTTGGGGGGGAATTGATCATAACTGGGAGTCGATGTGTACAACTTGATGACTCTTCAACTACTGATCACAATTAAGAGCAGAATTTCCACTGCAAAGCAAACTCGTTAAGTGAGTCATGCCTGATTCTCCCCCCCCCCTTTTTTTTTTTTTTTGCTATAGTTGTTAAGAAAATTCGTGCGGTTAAATGAATAGTCATGAAACTAAACCTTCCCTGTTGACTTTGCTTGTGGGAAGCTAGCGAGGAAGGTTGCAAATAGCTTCTTGTTTTTATTCAGTTTTTATTACCCTTCTATTTACAAACTGAAACAAACAAACAAACAAAAACCCCTAAAAAATAAATTTTGTTTTAACAGGTAAAGGACTTGGATAATCGTGGTTTGTCAAGAACGTAACCGGCCTTCAGATGTACCATAATAAGCACTGATCGAGCCTTTGTGAAACAGATGGTTTTTATACTCTTTGTCAGCATGGAATTGGGACTTAATTGCCCAAGGAATCCCATCTTCATGTAATGAATCTGTATTATGATTTTTATAAATACAAACCCGCTACCAAATCAGAAGGAGTAGCTTTATGAAAGGATATTAAAAGGGTGTGGAAAATGTGGATTCCTGTTCATTTCTTTCTACCTTGTCTCTTGATAATTCACAGGGGTAGTTGAAATCAGTTTTTCTTATTCAATTGCTCCCTAAATTGGAGCTAGAAAGAATTTCTGCTCAATAGATCTAGATCAGTGGCCCCCAACCTTTTGGGTAACAGGGACTGGTTCCGTGGAAAAGGTTTTTCCACGGACCCAAGGGGGCGTGGTTTTGTGTGCTGCCTGCATCCCGCGGATGGGACTTAGCTTGTTTGCGTGGGCCGATTTCTGGCATGCTGCAGACCTGTGCTGGTCCAGGGACCCCTGATCTAGGTGGTCCAAATTTGAGAGCTGATTTAAATGAACAAAATTGATAGCTGCTCAGAGTGACCTTAAGGTTAAAATGGGCAGCTTATAAATTTTATAAATAATCAAATAAATAACAAATAAATGAATACAATACAACTCAAGAGGGAGCCAGCAATGGAATTAGTTCTCCCAACTTGTTCTTCTAACGTATATTTTTTGTCCATACTCCAGTGATATAAATGGACCTGCTTGGTCCATAACTTGACCATTTGGTTTTGTACAGTATGATTCAAGATATTCCTGATGAAAAGAAAAAAAATCTATAGACCACCTCACTGCTAACACTCTGGGTAAATTATGAAAACTAGTTTTTCAGAAATTTTAGGTGTGTTTTAAAGAAGGAGCTCTATGATTGAAGGGTGTTCCTGTTTTACTTTTGATTAAAATAAAATTGGGGGAAAATCTGGAAGATTGCTGCTACAGTATATATTGCATTGGATAAATCTTAGAACCTTAAAATGAAATATGGGCTTAGGCTGCAGGAATTAAAATCCCTGGTTGAGATTGCATTTGGTATTGCCCAGGAGGCTGCTGCAATTTTTGCAATTTATTTTGCAAATAAATGCAAGTTATTGCATGAAGTGGCATTTTGTATTATTTTATGAACTCTGCCACTTTCCCGTCCCAGTTATAGGCTGCCTTTAAACAAAAACACTAATAGAGGTCTGAACAGTTTATATAAGCCTCCAGAAACGTTTCCTGATTGCTTGTGAAAATAATTTCTTAAGCGCTGGTACTGACAAGCCCAAGCTACATACACCTTGGTTTTGCACATAAAATATTCCTTGCAGTTTGGGACAGTTTGCACCAGGCTTTGTATCTTTGGGGCAAGTGAAACACATCTCTTGGAATGATCACCTCTGCCTGCTTTACCTGCTTTCTTACCTGTCCTGTTCAGGAGTTTCCAATCCAGATAATGGGAAATATGACGAAAGCCTGGAAAAAAATCCCTTGCCCCCAACTTTTTAAAGAATTTAAAGTAGAACCAAAAGCGGAACATTTATTCCAGTAGCTTAAAACCAAACAGGTTGCCCTCAGCCACCCGATCTGATGCCTTGGGGCACCCTAAAACCTAACTGAGCAGCAATTCTGAGATTTGGAGGCTCAGATGGTGCACATTGCCTAGGAAGTCACTCTTGGGTGCTCCAAGGTGTCCTGCTCAGATTAGCGCAGGGAATTTTCCACCTCTCAAGAGAGACATTCTCTCTTTAGGAGGCTTAAAGAAGGGGTGTCCAAACTTGGCAACTTTAAGACTTGTGGACTTCACCTCCCAGATTTTTATCTATCTATCTATCTATCTATCTATCTATCTATCTATCTATCTATCTATCATCTATCTAATCCTATCCTATCCTATCCTATCATCTATCTATTTATCTATCATCTATCATCCATCCCTCCATCCATCTATCATCTATCATCCATCCATCATCTATCTATCTATCTATCTATCTATCTATCTATCTATCTATCTATGTATCTATCTATCTATCTATCTATCTATCTATCTATCTATCTATCTATCATCTATCTACAAGTTGCAAGAAGCAATGCAACTTCCTAAGACCTAAAGACAGACTGATGAAGGAAGAACAGCTCCTACTTATTTCCATCCATTACCACCAAGTACCAGCACTTTCTTGTAGTCTGGAAGCCTGGAATCGCCTTTCCTATAAGCGATCACTTACACAGCTAAGGCCGTACAAATTACACTCCAGAGCAGTATTTCTCAACCTTCACAACCTTATACAGGGAGTCCTTGAATTTTACCACCACAATTGAGGCCAAAATTTCCATTTTTAAGTGAGACATTTGTTAAGTGAGCTTTGCCCCATTTTACGACCTTTCTTGCCACCGTTGTTCAGCATTCCAGTTGATAAGTTCGTAACCTGGTTGTTAAGTGAATGTGGCTTCCCCATTGACTTCGCATGTCAGAAGGTCGCAAAAGGGGATCCCATGACTTTGGGACACAGCAATGGTCACAAATATGAACCAGCTGCCAAACATCTGAATTTTGATCTCATGATCACAGGGATGCTACAAAGATTGTAACTGAAAAACTCACATTTTCAGTGTCCTTGTAAATTTGAGCAGTCACCAAGCAAAATATTGTAACCTGAGGACTACCTGCATTGTATTGACTTCAATTCCCAGAATTCTCGAGGAATCTATGCTGGCTGGGGCATTCTGGGAGTTGCAGTCCACAAGTCTTAAAAGTTACCAAGCTTGGACACCCCTGGTTTACAAGCTCCGGAGCGCGTATCCCTGGCTACCACTCCAGCCACGTGCACCCAGCTGTCTTAGCCTCTGAGGCCGAGAGCAGCCACAGGAAATGGGACCACTCGCCACAGCCAACTCCTCACGGCCAACTCGCTGGGGGACGACAACAATGTAACAATTCTATTTTAATTATTTAAAATAAATAAAAACTGTATATAATTTGTAAAGATTGTTACAATTTGAATGTAGACAAATAATTATAGCTTATATAGAATAGTAATCGATAAAATTTGAAACTATGTAAATATGAGCGATGCCGATACTGGAGCGCTGTAACGAGTGGAAATCAGAGAGTGGGTTCCAGCAGGTTCTGACCAGTTCTGGAGAACTGGTAGCGGAAATTTTGAGTAGTTCGGAGAACCAATAAATACCACTTCTGACTGGCCCCACCCCATCTATTCTCTGCCTCCCAAGTCCCAGCTGATCAGGAGGGAATGGGGATTTTACAGTATCCTTCCCCTGCCACACCCACAAAGCCATGCCCCGCCCACAAAGCCGCACCCACAGAACCAGTAGTAAAAAAAATCTGAAACCCGCCACTGGTGGAAATGGGTGTGTTAAGGTTGAAATATGTTTAATAAAAAATTATTCTACCAATGATAATAATAATAGTAATAATAATAGTAATAGTAGTAATCATCATCATCATCATCATCAAGATTTTTTTTTCAAATTTTTGCCATTCCCATTTCACCCCGCCCTTCCTTTTTGCATCCTTTCTTTAACGATTCGATGCCACCCTTCCTTTGAGATTAGCCTATAACTTTTTGTCCCGCCGGCGAGCTGGCCGGGGCGAATTGTCATATAAGACCCGCAAGACCGAAGCCGAGGCAGCCCTTGGCGCCGCCCTCCCTCGCCGGCTGGAGCAAGAGGCCGAATCCGAGCCAGGGGCGGAGCCGTCGCCGGGATCCTCCGCCTCTCCTCGCCTCTTGCTGGGCGCCCGGCTTGCGACGCGCTTTGGCGGGAAGCGGCGATTTCGGAAGAGGAGGCGGGTGAGAGCGCGCGGGGACGCAACCGGGGCTGGAGCCGTCGGGACTCGGGCTGTCCTTCCAGCCGAAGCAACGGGAGGGAGAGGCTTGGGGAGCGGGGGGGGGCTTGTCCCGGGAGGGGGCTCTGGACGGACAGGCCGGGCTTGGCCCCCTCTCCCGCCCTGCCTGGGCTTGCGGCTGGGCGAAAGCGCGCTTGGACTTGCCGCTGCGTTTGGAGTTGGGAATTGCAAAGCAAAGGGGGGCGCCCGGTTGGGGAAGGTAGCTCCGTTATTGTAGGTTCAGCTCTGCCCCCCCCTCCAGTTTTCAGCTGCCCCCGCCCCAACGTTTGGCATTATCTACGCCAGGGGTCTCCAAACTTGGCAGCTTTAAGACTTGTGGACTTCAACTCCCAGAATTCTCCAGCATAGCATAGCTGGCTGGAGAATTCTGGGAGTTGAAGTCCACAAGTCTTAAAGCTGCCAAGTTTGGGGACCCCTGATCTACGCGCTGAGCAAGTGGGTTACTCTTCTTTAGGGCAGGGGTCTCTAACCTTGGCCAAGGAATTCTGGGAGTTGAAGTCCACAAGTCTTAAAGCTGCCAAGTTTGGGGACCCCTGATCTACGCGCTGAGCAAGTGGGTTACTCTTCCTTTAGGTTAGGGGTCTCAAATCCTTAGGGCAGGGGTCTCCAACCTTGGCCAAGGAATTCTGGGAGTTGAAGTCCACAAGTCTTAAAGCTGCCAAGTTTGGGGACCCCTGATCTACGCGCTGAGCAAGTGGGTTACTCTTCCTTTAGGGCAGGGGTCTCCAACCTTGGCCAAGGAATTCTGGGAGTTGAAGTCCACAAGTCTTAAAGTGGCCAAGATTAGAGACCCCTGCTTTAGGGGAAACCCCCCCCCACCTCAAGACTGATCCTTAGGGCGCCCTGAGTCTCCTGTTAATTGCACCTTTTGTGCATGGATGGCGCTTTGGGGTCAGTTGGATTTTAGCCTTGGTTTGAGCCAAGGTTGGCCACCTGGGTCCAAATTTTACAATTGAGTAACTTTTAACAGTTACCAAAGGTAATTTGGATAGATGTGGACTTTCAACTCCCAGAGTTCCCCTAGCCATGTTGCCTGGAGAATTCTGGGAGTTGAAGGGCGACACAACATGAGTTGCTAAACTGGAAGAACATCTGTCATGGAGTGTAGTTTCTATGTTTCTGTGCAAGGGGAAAGAGTCTTACAGGAAAGAGGATTCTAGATTATCAGATTTACACCAAATTGCTGGTTCTTGGTTCCAGAAGATGGATGGAAATAACCTTCCTTCATCAGTCTGTCTTCAGGTCTGGAGAAGGTTGCGTTGCTTCTCGCAACGTGTACAAATATGTGTTTGTGTGTGTAGGTTGCATCAACAATGAATTCGGGGCCACAAGATTCAATTTGTTTTATTTTGGAGGGAGTAGCTTCTGATACCTCGAGCCTTTCTCCTGCCCTGTGTCTTCCAAAAGCATTTTTTTTTCTCTCATGCAAGTCACTGGTAAGTCCTAGGATAGGATTTCCCTCCTCCCAGAATTCTTTATGCTAGCTGGGGAATTCTGGGAGCCAAAGTCCACACAACTTAAAGTGGCTAAGGCTGAGAAACCTATTCTAGACTAATCTGTTTTGTTTTGGGTTTTTTTGCAACTAGTTTTCTGTTACTCAAGATTCACATGAGCAGGTATATCTTAGATTCACCCTCCTGGGCTTATTTACTTAGCTATTCCTGTTTATTAATAAATAAAATGAACAAGTAAATGGAATGAAAAATGCAACATATATATTAGTAAATGAACTGAAGTATACATACACGCAAACTTCTTTTGTTTCTTCAGTTCATTTACTAATAAACAGGAATAAGTAAGTAAATAAATAATATATATGATTAATGAGTACCCGGCAGTCCTATTTTGTAATTCTTTGCATTATATGTTTATTGATGAATAAAATAAATATTGAGTTTTTAACTGTTATGTTGTACGCTGCCCATAGTCATGTGTTTGTGAGATGGGCAGCTATATATGTGTGCTGAATAAATAAATTTCTTTTTATTTTCAAATATTTGTAGCAGATGTGCAGGTTGTGAAAATGGCAGTGCCGTTTGTGGAAGACTGGGATTTAGTGCAGACTCTTGGTGAAGGGGCTTATGGAGAGTAAGTTGCTTACGTGAATGCATAAAACATTGAGTTCAAATTTCTCATCCTGTAGAAAAAGGATGAGCTGCAAATTGTAATCCATGATACTGAAGAATTACAGAATGGGGGAAATCATGCTCTTTTAAGTTAAGGGTTCCCCCTCCCCCTGTTTTCTGTAGAAGAAAAGTGGATGGTAGGTAAAGCTATATTGATCTTAATTTCCAGGATAGAAAATTTATTTGAGTGAGCCTTGGTAGCATAGTGGTTAGAATGCAGCACTGCAGGCTACTTCTGCTGACTGCCTGCAGTTTGGCAGTTCAAATCTTACCAGGCTCAAGGTTGACTCAGCCTTCCATCCTTCCGAGGTGGGTAAAATGAGGGCCCAGATTGTTGGGGGCCGTATGCTGGCTCTGTAAACTGCTTAGAGAGGGCTGTAAAGCACTGCAAAGCGGTTTATAAGTCTAAGTGTTATTGCTATTTGCAACCCTGTTTTTGATCTCCTCTTCAGAGTTCAACTAGCTGTGAATAGGCGCACCGAGGAAGCGGTTGCAGTGAAAATGGTGGACATAAAATGTGCCGCTGAATGTCCGGATCAGATCAGGAAGGAGATCTGTATCAACAAAATGTTGAATCATGAGAACATTGTGAAATTCTTCGGGCATCGTCGAGAAGGCACTATTCAGTACCTCTTCCTTGAATACTGCAGAGGGGGCGAGCTTTTTGACCGAATAGGTATGGGAGAATTTGTAGGATGCCACACAATGACTTCGGTACAATCTGGGGATAATAGTGTTATTTTACTACGAAGGCAGAGGTGGGTTTCAGCAGGTTCTGACCAGTTCTAGAGAACCGGTAGCAGAAATTTTGAGTAGTTCGGAGAACCGGTAAATACCACCTCTGACTGGCCCCACCCCCATCTATTCTCTGCCTCCCGAGTCCCAGCTGATCAGGAGGAAATGGGGATTTTGCAGTAACCTTCTCCTGGAGTGGGGAGGGAATGGAGATTTTACAGTATCCTTCCCCTGCCACGTCCACCAAGCCATGCCCACCAAACCATGCCACGTCCACCAAGCCACACCCACAGAATCGGTAGTAAAAAATTTTGAAACCCACCACTATACGAAGGAACCTTGTGGGAATTCCTGTGTAGCTACAAGAAAAGCAACTCAAACTAGTTGGATTATTTTAGTTCAGTTGGAATCTATTTCCCATTTATCACAGTGGATAATTTATTGTTGTTTTATCCATTCAGTCGTGTCCGACTCTTGGAGACTTTATAGGCAAGTGCTTTCCATGCTAAATTGTCTAATTGTCTCCATGGGACAATTTATAAGACCCAGTTTATATGCTCCATGGTGGTTTGTTCGCTGTATAAACCATGGTTGGTTGAATTCAGTAATATACCAAAACTAAAACTAAGCAATTTTCATTGTAGCTGAGCGCAGTGTATGAATCTTGTTTAAAAAAAAACCAATCAGCTACTACAAGCCGTCATTGTGAAATCAAGCCTTTTCTGCCCGCAGGCTGGTTAAAGAAAAGGCATCACCACTGGCAGTGGAGTTAGACTGTCTATTTTTAAATTTGCTTATTTTCTACAATTTAAGCTTGGGTTCAATTTAAAATGGAAATATAGAAGAATTTAAAAGACTTGCGATATAAAACTGCCTCTCCAATTAGGACATGGTTTAAATGTAACTGTTTGATTGTCTTATTCTTTCAGGGTTATTTAAATGCATCTATAACAAGCCAGCTTTAAAATAAACTAATATCAGTTAAAAAGATTCCAAATTAGATGGTTAATTAAGAGCTAATCCTCCCTTCTTCCCCATCTTCTGATCGTGATTTTACATTGATGGTATTGTCATTTTATTGATTAGGCGTATTTGAGGTTAATTTTAATGTCTATAAGCTCTAAGATGCCCAGAGTTGGTTTGAAATGTTACGAGTGGCAAATTAATAAATAAAAATTAGTCAAGTTGCAGAAAGAAATATCCCTTTGTAAAACTTAATCCCTTTATTGGCATTAGCGTCTCCAGCCATACTGTCTTAAAATGTAGGATTCTACATTTTAGGAAAAGAAGTTATTGATGATGTAGATTATTTTAGCATCTGCATAACAATAATATGTTTTTTTTCCTAGAGCCTGATATCGGCATGCCAGAATCAGAAGCACAGAGACTTTTCCACCAGCTAATTGCTGGCGTGGTGAGTCTCTTTATGCTGACTTTTCACTGATCGCTCCCACATTCTATTTTGAAGTTGATGTGGGCAAAAAGAAATTAATACAATTACATTTTTTTTAATAAGGTCTATCTCCATAGCATAGGAGTGACACATCGGGATATTAAGCCAGAGAATCTGCTACTTGATGCAAGAGGTACGTAATTTTTCTTTTGTACCCTAAAATGTTAGGGTTATAGGGGATCAGAGGGGGAAAAGTTTGTCTCCAGAAAACAGAGGATTCATTTTAGTCTTCAGATAGACTACTCCAAATTTCTGCTTTTTAGCTACTACTCACCCAATAGTCTTAGGAATCCTACAATTATTAAGAGAGACACTGTCTGTATTTTGTCAATCACTAAAAAAAAAGCTGTAATCTTTCACTCAACCAGTTTACATCTAAATCAAAGAAAAAGTTGATTACATGGAGAAACAGAGTGATTGGCTAAGTTTCTGCAGAACTCCTTTTGCAATGAGGATAGGGGCAGTTAGCAGGTTGCCAACTCATATCACAGATGGATGTGGATTGCAGAGGCTGCCTACTGCAGAGCTGCTTACTCTAGGGGGTCACTGAAAATGGGAAGGGTGTACAGATAGTCCTCGGCTTAATTGAGCCCAAAATTTTTGTTGCTAAGTGAGTTTTGCTCCATTTTGTGACCTTGCTTGCCACAGGTATTAGGTGAATCACTGCAGCTAAGTCAGTAACACAGTTGTTAAGTGAATCTGGCTTCTCCATTGACTTTGCTTGTCAGAAGGTCGCAAAAGGGAATCATGGGACCCCGGGACATTGCAACTGTCATAAGTATGAACCAGTTGCCAAACATCTGAATTTTGATCCCGTGATCAATGGCCGTAAGTGTGAAAAATGGCCATTAGTCAGTTTTTTCAATGCCATTCTAACTTTGAACGGTCACTAAATGAAATGTAAGTCAAGGACTACCTGTAGTTTGTATACTCTTTCCTAATGTATTCATTAAGATCATGAGCGAAATGCTGGAAATGGGACCTCTCTTCTTTACCTGGAGATTTCTTTGCCTCTTCTTCAGCCTCCTGGATATTTTTCTGGGTTAAAAGTCTATGGAGATTCTCAGTCATCCAGGTCAAAAGTGTCTGGATGTCCCAAAAGTGCTTTTTCAAGAGGCAACTGGACTTTATTTTTCCTGGAGGATGTTTCGCTTCTCATCCAAGAAGCTTCTTCAGCTCTAACTGGATGGTGGGGAATGGAAGGATTTTTACTCCTTGCAGACAGCTGGTCATTTGCATCCTTTTAACCAGTCATTAAGGCCAGCTGGAGGTTTATCTGTGTCCTCAGGCATTCTGGGTTAACTTGAGTGCTTTTCCTGTGATTTCATTTGAATTAATCCAATGTGAAGGATGATGCAGTGTCCTTTGTGCTTTGCTCAGACAACCTCAAGATCTCAGACTTTGGGCTCGCTACCGTATTTAAATACAATGGCTGTGAGCGACTGCTGAACAGGATATGTGGCACGCTTCCATACCTGGCCCCCGAAGTCCTGAAAAAGAAAGAATTTCACGCTGAGCCTGTTGATGTTTGGTCATGTGGAATAGTGCTGACTGCAATGTTAGCAGGAGGTAAGAGCTACCTACAATCAAATTCCTTTTTCCTAATAGGAATTCTTATAAAACGAAGAGCAGACGCCTATTTATTGGGAATATGGATTAATTAGGAATCTTCTGTGTAACCTTTTGTGTTTTTGTTAAATTTGGCTCTAAAACGTGGTTTCCTTTTCTGCAGAATTGCCGTGGGACCAGGCTGCCGATACTTGCCAAGAATATTGTGATTGGAAAGAAAGAAAGACTTATCTTTCCCCATGGAAGAAGATTGATTCATTGCCCCTCGGTACTTCAGCAGATTGAATAATCCTTTCTCTAGACTGGGAGATTATCTATGACTTTTCCCTTTCTTGATCTGTAATGTTCTTTGGAAAAACCCAGGAGGAATACGGGTTAATTTTTTACGGACTCAGATTCATCATCCAGAGAACATTGCAAATCCAATGTTAAAAAGTTTTGTTTGAAGATGTTTCACAATAGAGTATTTTAATCGAAGTTGCTTTTGTATCATTTAATTCTTCGCATTTTTTTTTCTTGCAGCCTTTCTTCTCAAACTCTTAAATGAAAACCCCTCATCCAGGCTTACGATTGCAGACATTAAAAAAGACAGATGGTATACAAAACCTTTAAGGAAAGGTGAGTGTCTATGGAGATTCTCAGTCATCCAGGTCATGGTTGTCCCAAAGGTGCATTTTCAAAAGGCACAGCTGGACTTTGTTTTTCCTTGAGGACTGTTTTTCCTTCAGTTCTGAACTGAAGAAGCTTCTTGAATGAGAAGCGAAACGTCTGCAAGGAAAAACAAAGTCCAGTTGCTTTCTGAAAAAGCACCTTTGTGAGCATATTTTACATGCCTCTTAGAGTGACATCCATTTTTAAACCTTAAGACGTGGGGTTTTCGGGGTTTAATATTGTTATGGATCCCACAGAAGGAGCAAGTCATGTTTCAAAAAGTTTTGTTTTTGATCGTCAATCAACCACCAATGAATAGTAATTAGGAGCAGTAGTTATCGATGAGATTTCTCTTTCACTATTTTCATTGTCACTTTTTTCTCAGGATGGTAACTGAGACAGCTTAGATTCTTAGTATGCACCCATATTTGGCTTGTTTGAAATAGTCACAGGCATAAAGTAGAAATGTAAAACTTTCATCTAAAACTACACTTCCCAGCATCCCTCGGCTAAGGCTGCTGGATGTATATAGTTCAGCACCATCTGGAAAGTCCAACATTGATGTTAGATGAACACTTGTAATCCCCCACCCCCCCATGAGTGATTTGTACCATCTGAATCACAGTTAGATATGAAAAGTAGGTCTTGATCAGTTTATTCTTTGTCTTTTGAATTAAATTGAATATTTTATTTAGCCAAGGGTGATTAGACACACAAGAAATTTGTCTCCAGTACAGAAGCACTTAGTGTATTTGCAAAGCAACAGAGAGAATAATAATGGTAGTAATACGAATAAAAAAAAAGTGATGCAGTGGCTAAGACGCTGAGCTTGTTGATTGGCAGTTCAGTGGTTCAAATCCCTAGTGCCGCATAACAGAGTGAACTCCCGTTACTTGTCTCAGCTTCTGCCAACCTAACAGTTTGAAAGCACATAAAAAATGCAAGTAGAAAAATAGGGACCACCTTTGGTGGGAAAGTAACAGCGTTCCGTGCACCTTTGGCATTTAGTCATGCTGGCCACATGACCACGGAAACATCTTCAGACAGCCTTGGCTCTTCGGCTTAGAAACGGAGATGAACACCACCCCCTAGAGTCAGGAACGACTAGCACATATGTGCGAGGGAAATCTTTACCTATAATACCAATAAAAGGGAGAAGTAAAGAAGATAATAAAAAGGATAAATTATAATGCTACAGCCACACTGTTTGAGATAATATATGTACACATTAGACAGAACTGCAGGAATTAAGTGTTCAGCAGAGTGATGGCATGAAGGAAAAATCTGTCCCTGTTTTATTAGCTTTAGCAGCAGAAAGGGAGAATTGGCCAAAGAAAAATACAGACGATAGGAAAGCTGTCTCATTTTCATTCAGGGAGTTTTACATTTAATAAGTCTACGTTGATTTATTTTTTCTGATCCTTCAGAGAGGAATATATTATATTATACATTATATTATATGTGACCACAATAAAGATGGGTTGATTGAATATAAGGTGGTCAACAGCCGTAAAGAGCTGCAGGTCCTAGCCTGGCCTCAAAACACTTAATTTTACTTAAATTGTTTTGTTTAGATCCTAATCATGACATCTCTGTCTTTGTAGGCATAAAGCGATCCCGGGGCTCTTCTGGAGGATCTTCTGATTCACCAGGAGGTTTTTCTAAGCACATTAGATCAGATATGGATTTCTCTCCCGTAAAAGATGCACACAGGTAAAGACACTCTTATGTATGGGTAGTGTCAAGTAATCTAACTTCATTAGAAACAGCACTGTTTGTGTAAATGATTGTGGTGTGAGTTGTTCTCATTAGTTCCCTAAGACGCATACATACATGAAATTTGGGACATTCTTTTAGGCAAGATAAGAGCTCAGAAGTAGCAATAGCACTTAGACTTATATACCGCTTCACAGTGCTTTACAGCCCTCTCTAAGTGGTTTACAGAATCGGCATATTGCCCCCAACTATCTGAGTCCTCATTTTACTAACTACGGAAGGATGGAAGGTTGAGTCAACCTTGAGCTGGTGAGAATCAAACTGCTGGCAGTCGGCAGTCAGCAGAATTAGTCTGCAATACTGCTTTCTAACCACTGTGCCACCATGACTAGAGTATAGATTGGAAAATTCAATCTCTAGAAACTTCTAGTTGGGCTTGAAAATTGCTGGCCTAAAATCCTACAGAGATGCCACTTACCAAACTTGATGGTCCTAGACTAGGTACAGCTATGATGTGTATCAATTGAAGGCCACCGTTTTTTCCACATTCTGATGGACTTGCATCATCACAACGTTCTACCTATCTTCTGTATCAAACTAAAGATCCAAAGATAATTGGATAATTGGATCTGTGAACAATTGGTTGGTCTGAATTAATCTTCCGTTTGAGATGTCCATCCATGCTGGCTGGATATTTTGACTGGTTAGTGATCTCACTTGAGTAACCTGGAATATGCTGAGATTTGGAATTTCATTGGGGAAAATGGAAACCTAGGTTGTATGTATGGATTAGCTTTAATAGTCATGTGCCAAATAATGGCTTATACAGTCCAGTGCGGATAGCAGTGTACTTTCTGAAAGCACGATACGGATGCACTCTAACATTGTGATGACAACTATTTTTGTTGTGGCAGTGAGGAAAAAAAGATCTGTTCCAATTCCCAGCCAGAACCAAGAACTGGGCTCTCCTTGTGGGACAGCAGCCCAGGCAATATCGAGAAATTGGTGCAAGGGATTAGCTTTTCTCAACCAGCCCGTCCTGAGCACATGCTGCTGAACAGCCAGCTGTTAGGCACTCCAAGTTCATCGCAGGTAACTCTGCCTGGTGGAACACTTGGCTTCTCTTTGTTCTTAAATCACTACAGGGAGTCCTCAATTTACAACCATTCATTTAGGGACTGTTTGAACTTACAAAGGCACTGGATAACAGTGATTTATGACCAGTCCTTGCACTTAATAACCATTGCAGCATCTCCACGGTCACAATTCAAGCACTTGGCAACTGGCATGTATTTACAATGGTTGGGGCATTCCAGGGAGGCGTGATTGCCAATTGCACCCTTCCTAGCCAGTTTCCGACAAGGAAAGTCAGTATGGGAAGAAGCCCAATTTGCTTAATGGCTGCATGATTCACTTAACATTTGTAATTTTCCAACCATGGGGAGAAAAATCAGGCATGACTTCCTTAACTGCCTTGCTTAGCAATGGAAATTCTGACCCCGATTGTGGTCGTAAGCCGAGGACTACCTCTACATTGGGTTTTCCTTTCCTCTTTAAACCCCATCCTTTGATTTGAAATTTACTAATAATAATTGGAATTAATAATGTTTTTTTTTCATAACAAAACTAAAGGATAAATGCATGGTTTCGATGAAAACCTTAACATCTAACTTTGGGAAATCACATGGGTTCCGGAGAAGTCAGCTGAATTGCTCAGTTTACAATTTCTGACATTTTCTGTCTTTGTCTCTCTTAGAACCCCTGGCAACGTCTCGTAAAGAGAATGACCCGTTTCTTTTTGAAATTGGATGCTGACCAGTCTTACCAAATCTTGAAGGAGGTTTGTGAAAAGATGGGCTACGTCTGGAAGAAAGGTTGCACAAACCAGGTATAAAAGTAACACCTTTACTATATATATTGGTTGAATAAACGAAGGAATATGTAATAGAGCTAGAACTGCATATGGATAGTATTTGTTGCAATTCTTAGCTATTGCTAACATTATTATTATATTATTTGGTAAAGGTAAAGGTTCCCCTTGTACATATGTGCTAGTCATTCCCGACTCTAGTTCATCTCCGTTTCAAAGCCGAAGAGCCAGTGCTGTCCGAAGATGTCTCCGTGGTCATGTGGCCGGCATGACTAAATGCCAAAGGCGCACGGAACATTGTTACCTTCCCACCAAAGGTGGTCTCTATGTTTCTACTTGCATTTTTTACGTGCTTTCGGACTGCTAGGTTGCAGAAGCTGGGACAAGTAACGGGAGCTCACCCCGTTACTCGGCACTAGGGATTCAAACCTCTGAACTGCCGACCTTTCGATCGACAAGCTCAGCGTCTTAGCTACTGAGCCACCACTTCCCACAATTATACTATTACATATTATAATTACAAACTGGAGCACCAGTTTGCTGTAGTGGTTAAGATGCTGGCATAGAAATTAGGAGACTGAGAATTGTAGTCCTGTTTTAGTCATAAAAGCCAGCTGGATGACTTTGTGTCCATCCTTTTTTAATTTCTCTTAGGATGTTTATTTGTGATTACTTCGTAGCCAGGGAAGTTCCTTATTTACTCCAAAATATTGCTAGGGGAAAAATCCATTTATAAGCCTTGCCGTGTGCTTCAGTAAACAGCACCCATGACTATAATAATAATTATACATTGTGAGACTTTCTGTCAGCCCCCACCACAGCAAGAAGTTCTGCTGGAAGACTAACTTTACTTCTTCCATTCTGATCAGTAATTCTTTCTCTTGAAAGGTCACCATATCCACCATGGACAGAAGAAACAACAAACTGATTTTCAAAGCAAACTTGGTGGAAATGGATGAGAAAATTCTTGTGGATTTCCGATTGTCAAAGGTAAAGTCTATTTTAGCAATATGTCTAAGCCTAGGCAGAAGAAAAGAACATTTGTACTCGTAATAGATTTGTTTACAGAAACAAGGAATAATAATCATAGCAGTGCTTCTACAGATGGTCCTTGAGTTACAACCATTCGTTTAGTGGTCATTCAAAGTTAACAAGGGTACTGACTTACATCCAGTCCTCACACTTGCAATCTGCGCAGTGTTCCCACCATCGTGGGATCAAAATTTGGGTGCTTGGCCAATCAGCATGTATTTTACAATGGTTGCAACTTCCTAGGATTGCACAGTTGCAAATTGCGACCTTACCAACTGGTTTCTGACAAGCAAAGGCAATGAGGGAAAACTGAATTCATTTAATGACTGCAGGATTCACTTAACTGCATTGATTTGCTTAACAACTATGGCAAGAAAGGTCGTAAAATTGGGCAGAACTCACTTAATAACGACTTCGCTTAACAACAGAGAAATTTGGCCCAGTTGTGGTCATAATTTGAGGACTACCTGTATTCTACTTTGGTTACAGGACTCTTTTTATCTTTTCTTTTTGTACACCGAGAGCATATGCACCAAAGACAAATTCCTTGTGTGTTCAATTACACTTGGCCAATAAAGAATTCTGTTCTGTTCTGTTCTGTTCTGTTGTTCTGTTCTGTTCTGTTCTATTCTATTCTATTCTATTCTATTCTATTCTATTCTATTCTATTCTATTCTATTCTATTCTATTCTATTCTATGAGCAGTTTATATATTACATATCAAACATGACTTACAAATCCACGATTATTAAAATGATTAAAGCTGCACATTTATACCATCCTGCATAGTATGAATTTGAGCTGATCATCCTTTCATTTCTAATATCTAAAAAAGTTTTTTTAGCTAATATTTTTATTACTTGTTGATAGGATGCTAAATATGTCAGAATCCAGTATTTTGTACTGTAAAAATACTTCGAAGCTAAGCTTTTTCTTTCTTTCTCATTTTCCACACAGGGTGATGGTTTGGAATTCAAAAGGCATTTCCTGAAGATCAAAGAGAAACTAAATGATGTTGTCAGCCCACAGAAGTTATGGCTCCCAATGACATGATTGCCTTCTGGTTGAAAAACAAGTGAATTTGGCTGCAGTGTTTTCAGCCATAGGACAGTTTATGCTAAGGCATACCCTGACTTCACACACTCAGCATCCATTCCTCTTGGCTCTGACATGATCAGCAACCAATTGAGAAGTTAATATTGTGATGGGACATAATTATGTATTTTTCGTAGGGTAACCGTCATGAAAATTTCCAGTGTCTTAGATTTCATAGGCTTTTAGCTTGCATTCTACTTTATACAGATAATTCAAATGTTTTGGCACACCACCTTTTCTAAATGGGAATGTTTTCTTCTTTTTTCCAAAGCGTTGCACAAGAATACAAACTGAAGTTTTACAAAGAGCAGAAGGAAATTAAATGAAAACCAGCACCAAGCTTTGTATACTTGGGAGCTGGGCTGTTGAATTTTCAAAATGCAGCACAAACTCCATATCAGAATACCTGGCTTAGCTTGAAATTATTTTTTGGTCAAGTTTTGCTGAAAAAAAAAAAGTGACGTATTACTGTTCTTCATTTTTGAATTTTTTGCTTTGAAAGAAAGAAAACATTGCAAATGTGATTAATGTGATTTGTTAAAATATTTTTCTATGTCCAAATATCTCTTCCTTCCCATAAAAACATCTGTGTTGTTGAGCACTAAAAATGTGGAAAGTGGAGGAATGGGATAAGATTAGCAGTTTTTCCTGCATCCTATTACACTTAATTTGTTAGGTGTTCCAGGCGTTTCAGGCTCTTGTTACCGCATGTCTGAATGCTGCTTGATTGGACCATTGTGGATGCAGAGAAGAATGGAGACAAAGGACACGAATCTTTGTTCTCACCATGGTGCTGACCAGTTCTGCTTACCCATGTTCCAGCAATGTCATTTTTTAAAAAAAGAAAATAAAGCATAGAATGAAAATATTTGTCAATTTTATCGCCACAAAATATTTGTTGTTGTTAGTTGCGAAGTCGTATACGACCCATCGCAACCCCATAGACAACATTCCTCCCGGTCTTCCTGTCCTCTACCATCCTCTGGAGTCCCTTTAAGCTCACGCCGACTGCTTCGGTGATTCCATCCAGCCACCTCATTCTCTGCCGTCCCATTCTTCTTTTGCCCTCAACCGTTCTCAGCATTAGGCTCTTCTCCAGTGAGTCCTTCCTTCTCATTAGGTGGCCAAAGTATTTGGATTTTATCTTCAGGATCTGGCCTTCTGGCAGTCAGGGTTGATCTCCTCTAGGACTGACCGGTTTGATCACCTTGCAGTCCAAGGGACTTGCAGGAGTCTTCTTCAGCACCAGAGTTCAAAAGCCTCAATTCTTTGGCGCTCAGCCTTTCTTATGGTCCAACTTTCAAAGCCATACATTGCAACCATAGCCTTGACTATACGTACTTTTGTTGACAGGGTGATGTCTGCTTTTTAGTAAGCTATCTAGATTTGCCATAACTTTCCTCCCAAGGAGCAAGTGTGCCGCAAAATATATGAGCTATGCCATGCAGGGCCACAAAATATAGTGGATCTCAAAAATGACTTGTGCTTCCCTTTTGTGATCTGGTCAAATATTTTTCAATAGTATTGAAGATTTTCTGAACAACTATGTGATGCATTGAGAAGATAGCATGGCTCTACAAATTTGGTAGAAATAAATGCACGAACTGTTTATGGCTGCACACATGTTTTGTAGCTCATACAGCTTGTGTATATTATTAGAAACTGGGTCATTAGATTTATGTCACATCTTTGGAAATTCAAGATAGGTAGCACTCCCGATTTTTGTCCAAAAAGAACCACCTAGTGAGATTAGCTGGGTAGGGAGAGAGTTACTGGCCAACATAACCCAATAAGTTTCTACTGGTTGAGAATAATTTTGAATTTGAGTGTTTCTGCCCCTTGTATACCTCCTTCATCACTAAATTGGTCTTGGCTTTCTAGATACATCTATGTACTCCAATTACACAATGGTTGGAAACATATAAATAGGTCCTATTTCAATATGTTTGGTGGCCTAGTGGTGAAGACACTTCCAATTTGGAAGGTTTGGAGTTCAGTCCTAAGTAGCGGCTGATATTTTTCCCATAGAGTGCAAAGAAAAATATCTGCTCCAAATTCCATGTGGTGTCAGGAAGGGCATCCAGCCAGTAAATGTTCAGTTCCATCCACACCCCTACTCTACCCCAAATTAAGAGATTACAGGGTCCTAAAAAGAGAGATGGTGATGTATATAATTATTTTTGTATATCAAAGAAAGGAAAAGAAGCAGAGGTGTCATCTAGAGCTACTATAAACAAAACAGTTCAATTTGGTTGTACAGTAGCTTTATAAAAATCTATCCCATACAGAGTATCTTCCAATTTGAACTGCCAACTTTCAGAAAATTGACCTTGTGAATTCAGATTGATCTAATCTAGGCTTCTGAATTTCTTCTTTCACATTTGCACAGGCTCTATTCCGATTATTACAAAAGGCGTTAAAATGGTCATGTCTAAATATAGACTGTTCAGATAGGAGTCAACTATTTTACAGATCAACATCCAACACTTAATTTCTGGATTGCCTTGACCATGATTAAGCTGAAATGCAAGTTAGTACTGGCATTAATTGCTTTGTTGCTAGCAGATGTAGTGCAGTTAAATCAGCTTTCAACCTTTCTGGAGTTAAGGTGAATATATAGTAGTTAGTTACATTGGAGTTAATTACCCAGTGCTCTAAGAAAATACCTACCTTGTCCAGGCAGTGACCTACTTCCAAATCTGAGTTAATCATTGCTCATTGAACTAACTTAAGCAACATTTTAGTGTGTTTGTTTCAGAACATTTCTTCCTGGTCTTCATGAAACTCCAAAGGTAACTGGTGTCTGGTGTGAAACACTTCTCAAGTGCCTATTTTGCTGAAAGAAGAGATACTTAATTCCTATTATTTACATTCTGGCTGTGAATAGTACCTGAAATAATCTGCAATTTATTGAAGGATCAGCTAATCTATAAGAATGAAGTCTTCTATACTTTCTGAAAAATGATGGTTTATTCTTGGGCTATACTTCTCCATAATTTGGGGAAGGAATTTGTTGCTCCTCACAAACCATCCCAATCTGTTCTGTCCCTTCTGGTTTTCTTTTCTGGATGCAAATTCACATAATGCATAAGATGTTGATTGTTACTGCTTTATTCATATTCTCCTTTGTAGTAGGTAAGTTGTGAATCAAGAAAAAGACCTGATAATTCTAAAGCCCAATAGCTTTTTTACAATAATAGGAATAGCATAGTATAGCAATAACACTTAAGCTAATATACTGCCCCATAGTGCAGTATATACTTATTGGTATCATATTATGATTATTATTACACTGTTACTTTGTGTGTACATTGAGAGCATCTGCACTGGAGACAAATTCGTTGTGTGTCTAATCATAGTTGGCCAAATAAAGCTGTTCTGTTCTGTTCTGTTCTGTTCTACTCTACTCACTATATTATTAATTCTATTCTATTCTATTCTATTCTATTCTATTCTATTCTATTCTATTCTATTCTATTCTATTCTATTCTATTCTATTCTATTCTATTCTATTCTATTATTTTTTTGCTTTATAACACTCTGGCCAGTTAACAATGTAAGCATTATTTGCATGTTTGCCCCCAACTATCTAGGTCCTTATTTTATCAACCCCAGAAGGATGAAAGGCTGAGTCAACCTTGAACCCTATCAATATATGTATCAGTATCTGCATGGAAAAGAGCAATCAACCAACAAAATACGCATACGTTTTTGAACATTTTTCACATGTGAATGACTTTTTCAGAATGAAACTTTCGTTGACTCAGATTTTGATTCTTGTCTTCTTGGTATTGCTGTCCTTTCCAACAGGTATGCTTATAAAGAATAAATAATAGATAGATAGATAGATAGATAGATAGATAGATAGATAGATAGATAATTGACAAAGAATGCAAAAAATTGCTTATAGTTCCCTTATACACATGCATTCATAATAGATGGCAGCATACTGCTGCTCTTGAAATGGTTAAGCAAGGTTGGAGTTGATTAATACTTTAATAGAAACCATAAGAAAGCCTAGGACTGTAGATTAGATTAGAAAGTTGAAAAATGATCTTGGCTGTAATAAAAAAAAAACTTTTACATTGGTGCAAAACAATCACATCATCACGAATGTTTCCATTAAATCATCAAGAGTTGCCCTCAACCTGAAGAGACCTTATTTTACTTAGACTGTATATGTAGAATTGAATATATTTTACCTCATTCCTTCTTCTGTTTGCATCATATAGCTGAAGGGCTGATATGTCATCAGTGTTATTCAGTTGGAAAGGACAATAAATGTCGCAAACCATCCACCTGCAATGGGTCTACAAAACAATTTTGCTTCATTCAAAGAAACTCCAAAGGTGAGAAACAGCGTGGAACAACTTAAAGTAATCGACACTGGACAGAACCATGCTTCTAATCTAAACAAATAAATTGTACTAGTAGAAAAGGATAATTGTAGCTCAGGATTGAATTGTGGAAAGCAGTATTTGTGAGGTCCTTGGTGCTCTCTAAGCTTGATGGTTTTCTTGCAGATGTTTCATCACTAAACTAGGTAGCATCATCCGAGCACTCATGATGTTACTTAGTTTGATAATGAAACGTCTGTAAGAAAACTAAAAAAGCTCAGCAAGCACCAAGGATCCCACAAATACTGCTTTCCCTAATATGTTCCCTTTTCCATTCTGTTCGGGTGAATAACACTGACTTTGAAATTCACGGATGGAAAGAGTTGCTCCTTAGTAAATGCCAAGTAAACAACCTATCTTATTCTAGGAATAAAATGTGAATCTATGTAATGACAATAAATATATATATAGACAATCCTAACCCTTCACCTATCTTTTTCATTTACAGGAGGACACATTAAAAGAATAAGTCAAGGTTGCACCTCTTACTGTGTAGATACTATTCAGTTCAGCAATGCCTATATAAGATATACCTTTTGCTGCAAGACGGATTACTGTAACAAATATAATATTTGGCAGTTTTTTTAACTTCAGTCTTGGCAGGAATTCTGCTGCTGACAACTGATATGTATTTTCTGATCACTTACACAAACACATATACAAATATGGAATAATAATATGAGTTGGTGGTGAATGGAGACTTCCTATTTCTTTATATGAGCTAAAGAACCCATTGGGGTGCAGCCTTACAGTATTATCTCTCCAGTAAGCTTTTGTGCTTTAGGATTTTGTACAATGGTCTATAGATAGTCCTGTTTAATTACCACCATTGGGATGGGCTAATTGGTTGTTAAATAAAGCGGTTCTAAATGAAACCATAACTGTGCTTACAATTTGACTTCAGTTTTCCTATGCTTTACAGACCTGCAAAGGTCATAAATAAGAGGATGTTTTTTTTTCTATTTCTATAGCCACTTATCTCAATCCATAACTCTGGACGGCTTATAATTTGAAAAATATATTACAACAAAAATACTAAAAACATTTTAAAACAATAAAAATCAATACAATTGTCCAAAATAAATATACATAGTAGCAGAGATACCTGGCTGGTTAGCAATAAAGCCAGGAAACAGGGTTCTTGACACATCCAGAACTCCGGGCTCAGGGTGGATTAGCTGCCAAGTTACTTTTTCATCACTAATGATGAAATATTTGTGAATAGTTGCTAAATGAGTCAGTCACTAAATGAGGACTACTTGTATTCACCGGACCTAGAATTAAGGGAACGTGTGTGTCTGAATGTAATTTTCAGACAAAAATGGCCCTTGCACATTAACCTTGGCAAAACTTTGCTGCTTTTGTTAATATTGCTCCTTTTGGGAGATATATGAGCAATTTTGAAAGGCAAAATCAGAGGTGGGTTTCATCAGGTTCTGACCAGTTCTGGAGAACCAGAAATTTTGAGTAGTTTGGAGAACCGGTAGTAAAAATTCTGACTGGCCCCACCCCCATCTATTCTCTGCCTCCCAAGTCCCAGCTGATTGGGAGGAAATGGGGATTTTGCAATATCCTCCCCCTGGAGTGTGGTGGGAATGGAGATTTTACAGTATCCTTCCCCTGCCACACCCACCAAGCAATGCCACACCCAACAAGCCAGGCCACAGAACCGGTAGTAAAAACTTTTGAAACCACCACTGGGCAAAGTGTCATATCTGCACAACAGCTACACAGAGCCATCATCAAATCACTCCATGTTACTTTCTTCCCTGAGGTAAAAACTCTGAGGTAAAAAGTCAGTGATAGTTTGGGCCAGCAATAGCAGATTCTCTTCTATAGCATCTGAGCACAAGAAAAACACATTTGCAGGACAGGCTGTATAGGGCCAATGGTGGGATTAAAATAATTTAACAACCGGTTTGCTGCCCTAATGGTTTCTTCCAACAACCAGTTCACCAAACTGCTCAGAAAGTTAGCAACCAGTTCCCCCGAAGTAGTGTGAACTGGCTGAATCCTACCACTATACAGGGCTCATAGTTCTCTTGAGGGTCACCAAAAACAATCCAGATCAGTGGTGGGTTTCAAATTTTTTTACTACCGGTTCTGTGGGTGTGGCTTGGTGGGAGTGGCAGGGGAAGGATATTGTAAAATCTCCATTCCCACCCCACTCCAGGGGAAGGATACTGTAAAATCACCATTCCCTCCCCAATCCAAGGGAAGGTTACTGCAAAATCCCCATTTCCTCCCAATCAGCTGGGACTTGGAAGGCAGAGAATAGATGGGGGTGGGGCCAGTCAGAATTTTTACTACCGGTTCTCCGAACTACTCAAAATTTCTGCTACCGGGTCTCCAGAACTGGTCAGAACCTGCTGAAACCCACCTCTGATACAGATGTTTGTGGCACCTTAAGGATCAATTGTTTCTTGAAGGTATAAGCTTTGTTGGATCACACATGAGTTCATCAGATGGGTGGGATGTTTCCTTGATGTGGAATAATGATGTGCATAAGCGCACCAGCGTGCCTACCATCCCTGTCCTAATGTTTTCTTTTATTCATATCCTTTTCATGTATTTATAATTATGTTTACACTTGTATCTGTCATAAAATATATGCTTGACGAAAATTAATTAATTAATTAATTAATTAATTAATTATTGGATTTTTACAGCCATGACGGGATGATATTTGTGGGGGTAGAGAATAGAAAGTGAAACTAATCCATCTCAAAATGTAGCAATCACCAATTCATTTACAAAACAGTTGTTGGTTGTGACAAAGGCATTCGTATGCTGGTGAGCTGATTAGCAAACACTGTGATAAAGAAATGTTATTCTCTAATCCTTGAGAAACAGTGAAATACATCCTAAGAAACTTGAGCTTGTATTCGCTCCTTCCCACATGCATGGCTTGGTTTTTGAAGGAAATGAACATGAATAAAATACAAAATGAATAATGCATATATATCTTGCTTTGTCTTCTAATTAAGGAATTCAGACTGATTTTATTGTTTCTCTGATTTCTTCCACCCTCATTTTTCCCAAAAAAGACTACCTTGTTTCCTTGCCATTTTTTCCTTGCCAAATAAAGAAATAATTGGAAAGTTTTCTAAAACACAATGGGTGCCTTACATTTCTCCAAAAGAGAGAGGGAGGGAGGGAGGGAGAGAGGGAGGGAGGGAAGGAGGGAGAATGAATGATAGAGGGTCAAAGGGATTTTGATCCACTGTCTATGAAAGATTCTGGGTTCTACAAAAGGATACTGATGGGTTACACATTTTGCATATTTAATGCTTGCCCTACTGAAAATAGTTGTATACCTGATTCTGGATGGATGATAGTGTCATGGAATGGGAACTAAAGATGGTTCCCTTAGCCCACATGAGAAACTGGGACATTTGTGGAGGGTCAAACCAATAGGCTGAATTTTATACTGCTTAATATTAATTTTTTTGCTTTATAATAAAGCAATTAATTATATTGTTTAGATTGATGATTAGGGGACTGGAGACTAAAACATATGAAGAACGGTTACAGGAACCTGGCATTGCTAGTCTAGTGAAGAGAAGGACCAGGGGAGACATGGTAGCATTGTTCCAATATTTGAGGAGCTGCCACAGAGAGGAAGGAGTCAAGCTATTTTTCAAGGCACCTGAAAGCCAAACAAGGAATAATGGATGGAAACTGAACAAAGAGAGATTCAACCTAGAAATGAGGAGGAACTTTCTGACAGTGAGAACAATCAAACAATGGAACAGAAGTTGCCTTCAGAAGTTGTGGGAGCTTCATCACAGGAGGCTTTCAAGAAGAGACTGGACTGCCATTTGTCAGAAATGGTGTAGGATCTCCTGCTTGAGCAGGGGATAGGACTAGATGACCTACGAGGTCCCTTCCAACTCCATTAATCTGTTAACAACTGTTAGCTGCTACTACCGTAGTAAGAATACATGTTATATCTTATTTACATGTGATTTCTAATTGCATAAGTACATGTAACTTCTAAGAGCCATGGTGGCACAGGAGTTAGAATGTGGTATTACAGGCTAATACCACATTCACACATTCAGTCACACTCTGCTGTCTGCTAGGAGTTTGATCCTGACTGGCTCATGGTTGACTCAGCCTTCCAGCCTTCCAACCTCAGTAAAATGAGACCCAGATTGTTGGAGGCAATATGCTGACTCTGTAAACTGCTATGAAGCAGTATATAAATCTAAGTGCTATTTCCAGTTGACTTCATGTAGGCCACAGAGGCCAGCCAAAGGGCCAGATGTGGCTCAGGGGCCATAAAAAAACCAGATCTGCCTTAGCCCCTAGGGGACTTTTATTGCAGCTTTCAATTGTTAATTTGATTGAAACAGATTTAAGAAGCTTCCACCCCCCCCAAAAAAACCCCTCCCAAGTAGCTCAATAGTAGCAAACTATAGACAATGTTGTACCACCAAAGGTACTTGTTCAAGATGCAGCTGGACTTTGTTTGCCTCTTGAAAAAGTATATTTGGGACAACCATGACCTGCATGACTGAGAATCTCCATAGACATATGGAAAATGCTGGTGTCATCTTCTGCAGACTTCACCCTTCCAAATCACATTATGTCCCCCTACGTTAATTACTGTTGAGTTTTATTTGTTTATTGTTAAATTTGTTGGCCTCCAATTTTGCCGCAAGCTGATTCTTGCTGTTTCCCAATAAAAGTGATTCTGGTTAGTTAAAATACCAAACCTTTTGCATCTGGGTGTTGATGTTATCATATCTTCCCAGACCTACGTATTTAGAGTCAGCACTGCCTACTAAGAGATACCACACTGTGTGCCTATCACAACGTACCCAAAGTGGGAGAATCGAAGAAGAAAACATGCAACCTTTGGCTCATCTAGTTCTAATCAAATCATTATGATCTTTCTGAGATCTTAGTTGCTGTATTAGGAGTTTACTGGAGATTCAATCCGGAAGTTGCTAAGTGGGAAAAATTAGATGAGGTGGCAATGCATTTTCCCTTGGAGAACGTATGATGACTTGTCATTATCGACACCAACTACAAATCAGTCGTCAGGTAAATTGAAGATTTCCCAAATCTCTGTAGCTTCCCCAAAATCATGGTAGCTTCTTCCCCCCCGCAATCCCATTACATTGTGGTCTGACGTTCCTACTATTATTATTTTCAATTCATTCAGGTCCCAGCTGTGATTCCTCTTGAGCTCAAGCAACACCAAGGGATGATGAACAGACTACTGAATTATGTGCTCTGCATGCTTTTCATCATATCCACTGGTAAGTCTTTAAACTTCAACCCCTGTAGAAAAGGTGGAGAAAATATTTCAGGTTTTGAAATATAACCAAAGCATTTTAGAAATCAGTATAGGTAGGTATAGGACTTATGATCACAACTGAGCTCAAAATTTATATTGCTAAATGAGACAGTTGTTAAGTGAATTAGGGGTGTCATGATAGCAATATTCCAGTACTTGAAGGGCTGTCACAAAGAAGAGAGGGTCAAATTATCCTCCAAAGCACCGGAGGGCAGGATAAGAAACAACGGATGGAAACTAATCAAAGAGAGAAGCAGCCTGGAACCAGTGGTGGGTTGCCCCCGGTTTGGACCGATTCGATAGAACCGATAGTAAAACCTGCGAGAGGCTCCGCCCACTGATCCAGATGTCATCAGAAGTGATCTGCGCATGCGCGCGGCCACGATACGAACGGGTAGTAAAGGTAAGTAGAACCCACCCCTGTCTGGAACCAAGGAGAAACTTCCTGACAGTGAGAACAATTAACCAGTGGAAGTGCTTGCCTTCAGAAATCATGAGCACTCCATCACTGGATATTTTTAAGAAGAAACTAGACAACCATTTGTCTGAGATGGTATAGGTTCTCCTGCTTGAGTAGAGGGCTGGACTAGAAGACCTCCAAGCTCCCTTTCAGCTCTATCCCTATCCCTATCCCTATCCCTAACCCTATCCCTATCCCTATCCCTATCCCTATCCCTATCCCTATCCCTATCCCTATCCCTATCCCTATCCCTATCCCTATCCCTATCCCTATCCCTATCCCCATTCCATTCCATTCCATCCCATTTGCTGTACAGTTGAGTTCAAGAAATAAATCAGGCTGGAATGTCTTAATGTAAGTAGATGCAAATGAGCATTCTGGACAGTTTTAACCTCCTGTTTTAGATGTATTAATACAGGTGGTCCTTGACGTATGACCACAATAGAACCCCACATTTATGTTGCTAAGTGAGAAATTTGTTAAGTCAGTTTTGTCCCATTTACGACTTTTCTTGCCACCTTTGTTAAGTGAATCACTACAATTGTTAAATTAATAACTCTGTTGTTAAGAGAATCTGGCTTCCCCATTGACTTTGCTTGTCAGAAGGTTGCTAAATATTTATTTATTTACTTAGTTTCTTACTTATTTATTTGTCAACATGTACAAGGAAACAAGTAAGTGTATAGACATGGACACATGAAAAAAAATTGGCACAAATAAATGGCTATAAATAGGCAAAACATAGCCATAAACACATAAAATGAGTACATATAAATAAGGACAGTAGCACAGGGACAGGAGGCACGCTGGTGCCCTTATGCACACCCATTTAGGGACCTCCTAAGAAATGTGTAAGGTCCACAGTAGACAGTTTAAGGTAAAAGGTATGGGGGTTAGAGAAACTAACAACAGGATCAGGTAGAGTGTTCCAGACATTTGCTTCTGTATTGCAGAAGTCATATTTCCTACAATCAAGATTAGAGTGAATTACATTGAGTTTGAATCTATTGATAGCTCTCGTGTTATTGCAGTTGAAGTTAAAGTACTCATTAACAGGTAGGACGTTATGGTAGATAATCTTGTGTACTAAGCTTAGGTCGGAACGTAGATGGCATAGTTCCAAGGCTATCCTGGCCTAAAATTTCAAGCCTAGTGGGATAGGGAATTTTATTTCGAGCAGAGGAGTTGAGTACTCTTCTAGTAAAATATGTCTGGATCCTCTCTAATGTATTGATGTCTGAAATACAGTGAGGCTTCCAGGCAGGTAAGCAGTATTCCAGGATAGGTCTGGCAAAGGTTTTGTATGCCCTAGCTTGAAGTATAGCATTAGCAGAGAGAAAACTTTGTAAAATAAGGTTGACAACTCTTAATGCCTTTTTTGCAATGATGTTACAGTGAGATCTGTGGCTTAGACCTTTTGAAGTGAGTACTCCTAGGTCCTTGACAGAGTGTGGGTCAACTTTTAGATTGTTTCCGGATAGCATATATTTGATGTCCTTATTTCTATTGCCAATGTGCAGGACTGAACATTTGTTAGCAGAGATTTGGAGTTGCCAATTGTTTGACCATTCAGATACATAATCTAGGTTGTTTTCAATGGTAATAGATTTGTCTGATGATCACATGATCTTGGGACATTGCAGCCATCATAAATGTGAGTCAGGTACCAAGCATCTGCATTTTGATCATGTGGCTATGGAGATGCTGCAACAGTCATAAGTGTGCAAAATGGTCATAAGTCACTTTTTACAGTTCCATTGTAACTTTGAATGGTCACTAAATGAACTAAGTCGAGGACTATCTGTAGTTAACAATCCTTTACACATCCTTTGATTTCATGACTTTTAATGTTCTTACACACCCAATTCCTATGATTCCCCCCCCCCCATCCCCACTCTTGTTTTGCAGCATATGCTATCTGGTGTTTCCAATGCTTCAGGTCAAGGTTTACTGGGAAATGTTATAAGCCATATGACTTCTGTTGGGCAGGTCAAAATGCATCGTGTTTTCTCCTAAACATCTATTATGGTAAGAATAGAATTTTGTGTTAATTGCAGAACATCCTTCAGGTTAGCCCCATCTTCATCTTTTCAATGATATACATATTTTTAATCAGTAGGTAGCTCTACTGATTCTGAAGGATTCTGAAGTTCCTCATGCCTTACAACAAGATTACAAGTGGAAGTTTGTGATCACATTTTTTGCGTGGTTTCTAGCTCTTATTTTATGTTGCTGGGCATTGAGGGGCATTTTCCCACTTTTCTTAGGATAGCTTTTGTGTTCGAAGCCCATGATCTAAAGATACATTTTCATTCTACTTGTAGAGCTATGAATACTGCTGATATTCAGCCTTTGGAGCACAATTTCAAATTTTAGATTTAGGGATCTCTTTATCCTTAACCACCCCCTCTCTAAGCTAAAAAAAAAACATCAATTGAAAATTTTAATTTAATCTTCTAGTGCCTTTACACCATTACTGGATGATTTCTCATAGCTCTCTAGAAAATCACTAGATGCAACAAAAACAGTAGTAAAAACAGCTACCATGATCAGATAAATTTTATTTGTTGGAAGTTACAGGTATGTCTGCTTCAGAAAATCTTTATGCTACAACTGGCTGATTTTAATAAGACCCCTCTATTTGGGTCTGGGGAACATTAATAGCATATGGCAGTGGTTCTCAACCTGTGAGACCAATCTCCTGTGGTCTGCAGAACCTTGCCGGGGGAGGGGGGGTTCGTGGTGTTGTTCCAGTAGGGTCGTGAAAGCTTGAAGAAATGTTATGATTTAAATCTTAGGTCTTGGGGGACCGTGGCCATGGTCCGTGACCACAAAAGGCATTTAAAGGGGGGTCCACGGGGAAGAAAAGGTTGAGAACCACTGGCATATGGAATATACTTATGGATGAATTTTCACTCATATGAAATTTAACCTATTTTAATGTCACTGAGTTGTCTGATCATCAGAGGGTCCTAAACGCATTTTTTTCTGCAACCTCTTCAGCCGAAGAGGTTGTAGAAAAAAAAATGCCTTTAAAAGCCTCTGGCGATCTCTGCTGAGTTGTCTCATTGTCAGAGGCTCCTGAAAGCATTTTTTTCTGCAACCTCTTAAGGTTGTAGAAAAAAAAAATGCTTTTAAAAGTAAAAAAAAAAAAAAAAGTTGGTGGTATATACTCATTGCTACTATAACTGAGTATATCTACTTTGATTTTAGCTGTCCTCTTCTCTTTCCTTCCATCTTTTGCAACATTGGAATCTTCTAGGTCTTTCCAGGAGTCTGGAGTAGGAGTCAAGTTAGTATTTGTGCTTAAGCGAAAACTCCATTTCTTTTCTTGTGGGTGCATGTTACTCTAAGGAATCTTCTCCAAAGCAGACTTCAAAAGTGGCAATGCTCTTTCTATCTGCTTCTTCAAATTCTAGTAAAGAGAATACCAAGTAAGAAATCAATGGTCAGTTATCTTAATATAAGAGCTGAAATCTGTGGGGAGTTGGTGGTTGATTGAACTATCTAAGAAGTAGCAATCATTACATCCAGTCATTGGGTCAACCAACCAATTCTCCAGGGATTTCTGTGATTACACTAAAGTCAGAAGAAGACCAAGTTTATTGATTATTAGGCAATAAAGTGAGATGGAGTGGGCCAGAACATTACATAGGTGTATAGTTTCAGTGTGAAATGAGTGTCGTTTTATCCACAGAGATGCCAAATATTACATCTATTGGCAGTTGAGCCTCCCTGCCATACATCAGTCGGTATGGAGAGAACCCAGTAACATCATTTTCCATGCTGTTATATGTGTGTACAACAGTAGAAATGTGTTATGTCCAGTGTTGTTTCTTCTCTGCAGTCAGTGTCCCTAACATGTCAAGATGAGTATGATTGAACCTCTCAGGCTGTGGGTCTCCTTGTGGGTGGTAGGAATGGTGCGTGATTTCTGAATGCCCAGTATACCCAACAGTTGTTTGACAAGTTTACTCTCAAAATCTCTGCCTTGATTGGAATGTATGTGCTGAGGTAGCCCATAGTGTACAAAAAACTTTCCTACAAGTACCTTGACTACTGTAGCGGCACTCTGATCTTTCGTTGGGAAGGCCTATGCATAGCAAGTGAAATGGTCAGTCACAACTAATACATTCCCTTGTCTACTGATATCTGGTTCCAGACACAGGAAATCTATGCAAACTAGATCCATGGGTCCATGACATTGGAGGTGACCCATTGATGCAGTCCTGGAGGGTAGGGTCTTTCGCTGGATACAACTCAGGCAGGATAGACAGTAATCCTCACCCTCTTTCTTCATACAAGGCCAGTAGAACCAATCGCTCACTAACTGAAAGGTCCTCTCAGGCCCCAGATGTCCATGCTCATCGTGTAGTGCAATCAGTACCGCTTCTCTATGTTTTTCTGGGAAAAACAGCTGCCACTTTTCCTCGGGCCCATCTGAAGCGCCCTTTCAATAAACCACACCTCCTCAGAGCTGTAATGAGGTCCCTTCTTTATGCAACAGCCAAGCTTCTCTTGGGGAGTCAGTTAGCAGGGCCTCTCTCTGACCACTTCTCAGGGCCCTCGCAGACAGGCCACAAAGAGGGTCTTCTGCCTGATCCCTTTTTAAGTCTTTCTTGGTCAAAACAGGCATACGCCCCCTCTAACTTGAATGGGGTTACAGTACATTTTAGGAACACTCATGGTAGTACCTCCTACTGCTTCTGCCCCAGCTGCTCCTCGAACTCGGTGCTCAACCCCTTGGTACAGGGCTTGAATACCATCAAGAGTCAAGCGGATCCATTTTCAGCATGTGCATTGGGACCGTGAGGTCTCCTAGACATGGCATCTGCATCTCTGTTCCCCACACCCGGCCAGTACCTCAGGCTGAACTTGAACCCAGAGAGGACTGCTAGGCACTGATGCCCAGTGGCATTGAGTTTGGCTGTCGTCAGCAGGTATGTGACTGGATTGTGATCTGTCTTAACCTTAAACTCCACTCCATACAGGTAATCTTTTAACTTATCTACCACTGCCCACTTAAGCGCCAGGAACTCCAGCTTGTGAGTAGGATAGTTCTCTTCAGCTGAAGTGAGGTCCCTGCTGACATATGCAACAGGCCTCAAGTGTTCATCATGTTTCTGATATAGTACTCCCCCAAGACCATCCCGATTAGCATCAATGTGTAGTTCATATGGCCAGTTTGGATCTGCGTAGACCAAGTCTGGGGCATTTGTGAGTCTTCTTTTCAGTTGGTTGAAGGCCTGCTCGCACTGCTTGATCCACTCTGACTGAATTAACTCCTGAGTTTTCCTGGGCTCCTTATTTTGATGAAGATGACCCGAATGGTCAGACACATCTTCTGCCTCCTCATTCTTCAACAGGTCATTGAGGGGACAGGCTATCTTTGCAAGCCTTTCGATAAACCTCCAATAGTATGAGCAGAATCCTAGAAATGATCACAGTTCAGCCACATTTGGGGATCTGGGCCAGTGACAGCCTCATGTTTCATGGGGTCAGTTGATATCCCTTCGGCAGAGACAACATGACCAAGGTATGTGACAGATGCTTGGTAAAATTGGCATTTCTCTAATGACAGCTTTAATCCTTCTTCATGGAACCTGGTCAGAACCTTCTCCAAATGCTCCTCATGTTGTTCAAGAGTCTTTATTTGATTCCACACTGGGTTGGAGAATAAAGCACACCACGAAAGTTGCTCCATCTTAGCTCATTCTACTTCAGCTAGGTCCATCCCCTTCCTTTCCACAATCTGACATAGCAACTTGTTCAGTCTTCTTATGTACTCAGATAGCCTTTCACCTCTCTTCTGCTCAGATCAAGACAGCAGGCTAGAAACTGTTTCAGCTGGTCCAAATTCATCATGCAGTAAACAGGGGTAATTATGCACAGTAAATTATCTTTGGTTGAGAGTTAAGCTTCTAATAGCTTCCACTGTGGGACCCTTTAAGCTCTCTCTGATCCTCTGTTTCTTTTGAGAATCTGATACACCCCACTCTCCAGCTGCCTGTACTGCCTGCTCCATCTAGGTTTCGTATTCTTCCTCCCCCTCTGGCACCGGTTGTATCCCTGAAAAAAATACATAGTTTCTTGTATCCAGCTCCCACACAGTAGTTGCCAGTCAGAGTTTGGATGGGTGTCAGGTTCCCCACGGCCTGGGCAGATCCTGCCTCTGCTGCCGCCAATGGTGATGGAAGTGTGTGTCTCCTCTTGGGAGTCCAATATCTCCGCTGAAGGCATGAGCCATGGGTAAGGGTGTATCACTCTTACCCTGGTGTCCTCAGTCAATTGAAGGCTCTCAACCCCAAAGCACTCTGGGACCCTTCTGTTCCATTCCAATAGCACATAAAATTGAGAGGACTCCTGGTCCACCTTTGTATCAACCACATATACCCTTCGGTCTGCGGCAAGGATCCTCACTGCCCGTAAAATTCCCTCCTGGATGAGCCACCACTTGAAGCGCTAACCCTCATAAGGATCACTGGAATCTGGGTTCTCCTGCCCTCTTTGTATGGCTGCCAGTCCACACTGGTCCCTCTCTGATGCATCTCTACTTGCCAGGATCACGTAATGGGGTGGTGGTCAGCCTCCTCACAGCAGGCTGGTCATGTGGTGGGGTGATGGTCAGTATTTTCTTCAGCAGGCGAGTCACGTGATGGGGTGGTATTCAGGGTGATGTCTCTGCTTTTTACTATGCTGTCTAGATTTGCCATAGCTTTCCTCCCCAGGAGCAAGTTTCTTTTAAATTCTTGGCTGCAGTGATCATCTGCGGTGATCTTGGAGCCCAGGAAAATAAAATCTGTCACTACCTCTATTTCTTCCCCATCGATTTGCCAGAAATTGAGAGGGCTGGATGCCATGATCTTAGTTTTCTTAATGTTTTTGTTTCAAGCGAACTGTTGCACTTCACCCGCATCAAGAGGCTCTTTAATTCCTCTTCACTTTCTGCCATTAGAGTGGTATCATCTGCATATCTGAGGTTGTTGATATTTCTCCCAGCAATCTTAATTCCAACTTGTGATTCATCTAGCTCTGCCTTTCTCATGATGTGCTCTGCATATAAGTTAAATAGGCAGGGCGACAGTATACAGCCTTGCTGAACTCCTTTCTTAATTTTGAACCAATGAGTGGTTCTGTGTCCAGTTTTCACTGATGCTTCTTGACCCACATATAGGTTTCTCAAGAGACAAATAAGATGGTCTGGTACACCCATCTCTTTAAGAACTTGCCACAGTTTGTTGTGATCCACACAATCAAAGGCTTTAGCATAGTGAATGAAGCAGAAGTAAATATTTTTCTGGAATCCCTAGCTTTCTCCATGATCCAGAGTATGTTGGCAATTTGATCTCTAGTTCCTCTGCCTCTTCAAAATCTTGCCTGTACTTCTGGCAGTTCTCGGTCCACATACTGCTGGAGCCTAGCTTGTAGGATTTTGAGCATAACTTTGTAACATGTGAAATGAGTACAATGGTAGTTAGAACATTCTTTGGCATTGCCCTTCTTTGGAATTGGAAAGTAAAGTGACCTTTTCCAATCCTGTGGCCACTGTTGAGTTTTCCAGATTTGCTGACAAATTGAATGTAGCACTTTTACTGCATTGTCTTTTAAGGTTTTGAATAGCTCAACTGGAATACTGTCACCTCCACTAGCTTTGTTGTTACTCAGACTTCCTAAGGCCCATTTGACTTCACATTCCATGATGTCTGGCTCGAGGTCAGTGACCACCCCATCGTAGTTATCAGGGATGTTAAGCTCGTTCTTTTATTTCTTTTATTTCTTTTATTTTATATCAAATTTATATATCACCCTTCTCCCTGAGGACTCAGGGCGGTGTACAGCCAAATAAAAACATAAACTACAAACATTAAAATACTATTAAAAAGATATATATAAATTGGCCCTGTATAGTTCTTCTGTGTAATTTTGCCACCTCTTCTTAATTTCTTCTACCTCTGTTGGGTCCCTGCCATTTTGGTCCCTTATCATGCCCATCTTTGCATGAAACGTTCGCTTTATATCTTCAATTTTCTTGAAGGGATCTCTGGTCCTCCCTATTCTATAGTTTTCTTCTATTTCTTTGCACTGTTCATTTAAGGAGGCATTTTTATCATTCATTTGGGTTTATCTTCTCTTTCTCCCTTGCCTTTTGCTTCTCTTCTTTCTTCAGCTATTTGTAAAGCTTTGTCAGAGGCATTTCTTTTTCTTTGGGATGGTTTTAGTTGCTACCTCTTGTATAATGTTGCGAATGTCCGTCCATAGTTCTTCAGGAACTCTCTCTATCAGATCTAATACCTTAAATCTATTTGTCACTTCTACTTTATATTCATCAGGGATATGATTTAGTTCATACCTGAGTGATCTAGTGCTTTTCCCTACTTTCTTCAATTTAAGCCTAGTTTTTGCAACAAGAAGCTCATGATCTGAGGCACAGTCAGCCCCTGTGGGCATGTGAGCCGTCACCCAGCTGAGCTCCATCGCGCATATGCACACTTGCCTCCCACTGGCCAGCTGATTTTCGGAATGAGCAGGGGTGGGCTGCATGCGGGAGATGCATGCGCATGCAGGAGATGCATGCACATGCACAGGGGGGTTGCGCACGCAAGCGCGGAGTCGCATGCACATGCGCAGGGGGTGGGGAGGTGCAGGGGGTGGCGTGCCCCCCAATGACCCATTTTTGGGCCTGGAGGCTACTAGGAGGGCTGCTAGGCCCAAAGCATGGGGTGGGGGGTACGGTGCACGTCCACGGCCCATTTTGGGCCCAGGAGGCTGCAGGGAGGCCTGCTAGGTTGAAAACAGGGGGCGGGCATTGCGTGCGCATGTGCAGGGAGGCTGGGGAGTGTGGGGAGGTTGTGCATGCATGCATTATGGGTGCTGGCACATGCACGCTTTGGGCACACGACAAGATAAAGGTTAGCCATCAGTGGTATAGAGCTTCTCCATCTTTCTTGCAACTATATGCAACTATAATGCTATTCAAAGCATGGGAGAACTTTTGAGGTATGAAATCCAGTGCTAACTAAACCAAGATCAACAGTTTCTTAATGTTATTTTTTTTTCTTTTTTCCAGGATACAGCTCTGTCCAGTTTGAAGCTGGTTGCATGCAATACTGCAAGGCTAACGTTCAACCTCACGACTATTTTATTTGGACTAGAATGTCTTGCTGTAATTTCGATTATTGCAACTATTAGGTTTATGGCTGGAATCCTGAGAGAAGAAAGGGCTGAGCAGCCTTGGACAACAGAAGCTGTAGTTTTAAGTTATTCAGAACAGCAAAATCTGTCAGTGGTACTTTGACTAATAAACAATTTCTTCTTCTCTCACCTGTGTTTTGCTAATAGTAATTGAGTATTGTATGTCTAGTCCAACAAAGAGAAGGACTGGGGATAAAATGACATCTGTCACAGAGAAGAGGGAGCCAACTTATTTTCTAAAGGACAAGACATAATGGTGGAAGCTTAAGAAAAAGAGGTCCAAGTAGCTCATTTCCTGACAGTGAGAACAATAAACGAGTGGAGCTCTTTGCCTGCAGAAGTTGTGGGTGCTCCATCACTTAAGGTTTTTAAGAAAAGATTGGACAGCTATTTTTCCGGAATGGTATCGTAATATCAGATGTCAAACATGCCTGAAATATATATATATAAGGGCTGGACTTACTGTAGGTCTCTCAACGATTCCCAAACTGATGACATGTTTAACTCTACCTTCCAGCTCTGCTAGCTCATCTCCTACACTTGCCTTCTATTTTCCCTACAACAATAAGTTGTGTGGTAGGTAGGTAAATAGATCTGAAACTCACCATCTCCTGGTTTCTAGGTGAGAAACATAACCAATACATCAAACCAATTTTCCTATGGTGTTTTCAAGATCTAGAATTCATTACGTTTCTTCTTTGTGTGGAACAACTGGAGGAGAAAAAGGAGTTCTGAAGGAATAAGATGAGATAAATAAATAATCCTAACTGAGAAGCAAATTCAAACAAATACTCCACTCCCTTCTTCTGTCTTTTGAACCACAATTGATTGAATAACTCCTTCACTTGCTGGTTGTTATGAAATCATAGAAAAAGTTGGAGGATAGGTCCTCTTTGACTATCTGCAGACCGTTCCAAACTGGAGCAACTTGCTAAAATACTGTCATGGCCCTCTTTCTTTATCTCTTACAGGTGAATCTATCTTTTTTCTAAGGAGGGCAGCATGTCAGATCCCTAACGTGATACTGCCATTCAAATGGAGGGAAGGGCGAGCATGGGGATAAGCTGTATTTTTGTAACCTTTTTCTTGGTGTCTAAGTGCCCTGTGGATTGTTTCAGTTTGCTGAAAGCAGAAGAAGATCCTGGGAATGGCTCCTTATCTGTTTCTCAAGAGGGCTGTTATAATAAATATCTTCACACCTGTGGATTGGCTAAATCCACTTTGGGGTGTGAGGGAGGGATTCTAAAGGCCTATTTCTAACTGTGTTGTTTGGGAGGGAATTTAGAGTCTCCTTTGCCTGTCCTTGCTATCACTTCTTCTCAATAAAAGGTTCCTTATGAAATAGGTTCCTTTGTTTCAAGAGTCTATATGTTCTTGGGAAAGGAGAAGAGGCAGGGCCTGACACAATATGCTGACTCTGTAAACTGCTTAGAGAGGGCTATAAAGCACTATGAAGCAGTATATAAATCTAAGTGCTATTTCCAATTGACCTCATGTAGGCTACAGAGGCCAGTCAAAGGGCCAGATGTGGCGCAGAGGCCATAAAATAACCAGACCTGCTTAGCCCCTAGGGGACTTTTATTGCAGCTTTCAATTGTTAATTTGAATGAAACAGATTTAAGAAGCTTCCCCCCCCCGAAAAAAACTCCCAAGTAGCTCATTCAATACAAGCAACTATGGACAATGTTGTACCAAAGGTGCTTGCTCAAGATGCAGCTGGACCTTGTTTGTCCAGTTGCCTCTTGAAAAAGTATATTTGGGACAACCATGAACTGCATGACTGAGAATCTCCATAGACATATGGAAAATGCTGGTGTCATCTTCTGCAGACTTCACCCTTCCAAATCACATTATGTCCCCCTACGTTAATTCTCGCTGTTTCCTAATAAAAGTGATTCTGGTTAGTTAAAATACGAAACCTTTTGCATCTGGGTGTTGATGTTATCATACCTTCCCAGACCTACGTATTTAGAGTCAGCACTGCCTACTTAGAGATACCACACTGTGTGCCTATCACAACGTACCCAAAGTGGGAGAATTGAAGAAGAAAACATGCAACCTTTGGCTCATCTAGTTCTAATTGAATCATTATGATCTTTCTGAGATCTTAGTTGCTCTATTAGGACTTTACTGGAGATTCAATCCAGAAGTTGCTAAGTGGGAAAAATTAGATGAGGTGGCAATGCATTTTCCCTTGGAGAACGTATGATGACTTGTCATTATCGGCACCAACTACAAATCAGTCATCAGGTAAATTGAAGATCTCCCAAATCTCTGTAACTTTCCCAAAATCATGGTAGCTTCTTCCCCCCCGCAATCCCATTACATTGTGGTCTGACGTTCCTACTATTATTATTTTCAATTCATTCAGGTCCCAGCTGTGATTCCTCTTGAGCTCAAGCAACACCAAGGGATGATGAACAGACTACTGAATTATGTGCTCTGCATGCTTCTCATCATATCCACTGGTAAGTCTTTAAACTTCAACCCCTGTAGAAAAGGTGGAGAAAATATTTCAGGTTTTGAAATATAATCTAAGCATTTTACAAATCAGTATAGGTAGGTATAGGATTTATGACCACAACTGAGCTCAAAATTTATATTGCTAAATGAGACAGTTGTTAAGTGAATTAGGGGTGTCATGATAGCAGTGTTCCAGTACTTGAGGGGCTGCCATAAAGAAGAGGGGATCAAATTATTCTCCAAAGCACCGGAGGGCAGGATAAGAAACAACGGATGGAAACTAATCAAAGAGAGAAGCAGCCTGGAACCAGTGGTGGGTTGCCCCCGGTTTGGACCAGTTTGATAGAACCGGTAGTAAAACCTGTGGGAGGCTCTGCCCACTGAACCGGACGTCATCAGAAGTGATCTGCGCATACGCGTGGCCATGATGCAAACTGGTAGTAAAGGTAAGTACAACCTACCTCTGCCTGGAACCAAGGAGAAACTTCCTGACAGTGAGAACAATTAACCAGTGGAAGTGCTTGCCTTCAGAAATCGTGAGCACTCCATCACTGGATATTTTAAAGAAGAGATTAGACAGCCATTTGTCTGAGATGGTATAGGTTCTCCTGCTTGAGTAGAGGGCTGGACTAGAAGACCTCCAAGCTCCCTTTCAGCTCTATCCCTATCCCTATCCCTATCCCTATCCCCATTCCATTCCATTCCATTTGCTGTACAGTAGAGTTCAAGAAAGGAATCAGACTGGAAACGACTTGCTGGTGGCCTTCTTAGTGACAATTTTATATATATATAATGTATGTCTTCATGTAGGTAGATGCAAATGAGCATTTTGGACAGTTTTAACCTCCTGTTTTAGATGTATTAATACAGGTGGTCCTTGACGTACGACCACAATAGAACCCCACATTATTTTGCTAAGTGAGAAATTTGTTAAGTCAGTTTTGTCCCATTTTATGACTTTTCTTGCCACCTTTGTTAAGTGAATCACTACAATTGTTAAATTAATAACTCTGCTGTTAAGAGAATCTGGCTTCCCCATTGACTTTGCTTGTCAGAAGGTTGCAAAAGATGATAACATGATCTCGGGACATTGGAGCCGTCATAAATGTGAGTCAGGTACCAAGCATCTGCATTTTGATCATGTGGCCATGGGGATGCTGCAACAGTCATACGTGTGCAAAATGGTCATAAGTCACTTTTACAGTGCGGTTGTAACTTCTAATGGTCACTAAATGAACTGTTGTAAGTCAAGAACTATCTGTAGTTAACAATCCTTTACACATCCTTTGATTTCATGGCTTTTAATGTTCTTAAACATCCAATTCCTATGATTCCACCCCCCTCCCCCATCATTTTTTGCAGCATATGCCATCTGGTGTTTCCAATGCGGCAGGTCAAACTTTAATGGGAAATGTTATAAGCCATATGAGTTCTGTTGGGCTGGTCAAAATGCATCGTGTTTTCTCCTAAACATCTATTATGGTAAGAATAGAATTTTGTGTTAATTGCAGAACATCCTTCAGGTTAGCCCCATCTTCATCTTTTCAATGATATACATATTTTTAATCAGTAGGTAGCTCCACTGATTCTGACGGATTCTGAAGTTCCTCGTGCCTTACAACAAGATTACAAGTTGAAGTTTGCGATCACATTTTTTGCATGGTTTCTAGTTCTTATTTTATGTTGCTGGGCATTGACGGGGCATTTTTCCACTTTTCTTAGGATAGCTTTTGTGTTCGAAGCCCATGATCTAAAGATACATTTTCATTCTACTTGTAGAGCTATGAATACTGCTGATATTCAGCCTTTGGAGCACAATTTAAAATTTTAGATTTTTTAAAAATTTATTTAAAAATACAAACAAAACAAAACAAGTAACAACAAAACATACAGAACAAGTAAAGAAAAATTCAATATACATCTTATCAAAGTTGTCGCAACTGTAATCTATGTTCTTATTTGTGCTTTTGACTCCTCCTTGTTTTGGTCTATTCTCTTATATCTATCTTTGAGGTTCACTGTTAACCTGCATTAATGGTTTGTGTTCCTATTCCTATATTAGGTCGTTCCAGTCACTTCCTAGTCTTTTTTTCCTTTTCTATCTTCCAACCAAATGTACCATTTCTCCCATACTAAATAATAGTCATGTTATTCTTTTTCTTGTAATTCCTTTGTGAGTCTGTCCATTTCTGCACATTCCATGATTTTACTAATTACTCTATCTTGTGTTGGTATGTCATTACTCTTCCAATTTTGTGCAAAAATTATTCGTGCTGCTGTTATTATATGAATGATTAAATACTTTATTTCCTTTTCGTATTGTCCATTTATTAAGGATCACTTTATCCTTAACCACCCCCACCCTAAGCTAAAAAAAAATTATTTGAAATTTTTATTTTAATCTTCTAGGCCTTTACACCATTACTGGATGATTTCTCATAGCTCTCTAGAAAATCACTAGATGCAACAAAAATGGTAGTAAAAAGAGCTACCATGATCAGATAAATTTTATTTGTTGTTATCTGGAAGTTATGTCTGCTTCAGAAAATCTTTATGCTACAACTGGCTGATTTAAACAAGACCCCTCTATTTGGGTCTGGGGAACATTAATAGCATATGCCAATGGTTCTCAACCTGTGAGACCAACCTCCTGTGGTCCGCAGAACCTTGTGGGAGGGTCCATGGTGTTGTTCCAGTGGGGTCGTGAAGGCTTGAAGAAATGTTATGATTTAAATCTTAGGTCTTGGGGGACCGTGGCCATGGTCCGTGACCACAAAAGGTATTTAAAGGGGGGTCCATGGGGAGCCACTGGCATATGCAATGTACTTATGGATGAATTTTCACTCATATGAAATTTAACATATTGTAATGTCATAAGTTATGGAAAACTGTAATGAATAGTGATTGATTGATTGATTGATTGTATGCCATAAATTTGGCATTGACCTTGACCAAGCACATAGATATTTTTTTTCTGATGATCTCTCTCTAACTTAGTCTTTCAGGTTTTCTAGTGGTATGTACTCATTGCTACTATAACTGAGTATATCTACCTTGATGTTAGCTATCCTCTTCTCTTTCCTTCCATCTTTTGCAACGTTGGAATCTTCTAGGTCAGTGATGGTGAACCTTTTTCTTGTTGTGTGCCAAAAGTGTGCGTGTCCGCATGCAACAGCGTCCGTGCCTGCCAGCACCCATAATGCAATGCGAACCCCCTACCTGCGCATGCGCACACACCCCTGGCCCATTTTTTCCTGGAAAGCCTTCTGTAGTAAACTTTGCCAGCTCAAACAGCTTGCCAGCCTTGCGCTCTGGGCAGCGTCCAGCCATGCTGCCAAGAAAAGCACCTTTCTCCAGTTGCTGGAAGTAAAAGGCAGCTCTGCACAGCTTGCCGAAAAACTTTTCTCTCGACGGCTGTTCTCTTTTGCACTTTCAGAGCCCCATGCCACCGAAACGCAAGAGGTTGCCTTGCTCTCTCGCTCACCCTCCCCCCGCCCCCGACCAGACTGCCAGCCTAGAATTTGCAGACCAAAAGGGCAGCCCTAATCCCCTGAGCGCCCAAGCCGACCAGTCGCTCTTTCCTTTCCCTTTGCAGTTGCCGCTGCTGCTGCTGTTCTGAGGCAGCAGAGCTGCACAGGAGGAACGCCGGAGACAGCGTGCCGGCCATTGCCGGTCTTTGCACGTGCATGGGCACCAGAAACAAGGAGACCAAGTGGCCGATGCACATGTGCATATCTGAAACAGGAAAATCATCTTCCTGAGCTGAGACAGCCAAGCTGTCTCAGGAATTCTGGAAGTTGAAGTCCACAGGTTGTAAAAGAGCCACAATTGCCTACCCCTGGCTACGGTAGGCTGGCGCCGCATGGGTGGGAGGCGGGGCGGGGCAAGGGGCGGGCGAGCCAGCAATTTAACAAATGGTTCGGTGTGCTGCGGGGCCAATAAATTACAAAAAAACACCGAACCGTTTGTTAAATTGCTGGCTCGCTCGCCCCATTTATTGGCAATAAATAGTAGTGTGGAGGGGCGGGGCAAGGGGCAGGGCGAGCCAGCAATTTAACAAAGGGTTCGGCCAAACCCCCTAGAACCGGCAGAATCCCACCACTGTTTTAGTTGCTACCTCTTGTATAATGTTGCGAACGTCCGTCCATAGTTCTTCAGGAACTCTCTCTATCAGATCTAATACCTTAAATTTATTTGTCACTTCTACAAATAAATGATTTAGTTCATACCTGAGTGATCTAGTTCTTTTCCCTACTTTCTTCAATTTAAGCCTAAATTTTGCAACAAGAAGCTCATGATCTGAGGCACAGTTCGCCCCGGTCTTGTTTTTACTGACTGTATAGAGCCATGATGGTAAATCTATGGCAGGCATGTCACAGCTGGCACCACATGCTCTCTGTGGGCATGTGAGCCGTCACCCAGCTGAACTCCATCGTGCATATGCACAGTTGCCTCCCACCGGCCAGCTGATTTTCAGAATGAGCAGGGGTGGGCTGCATGTGGGAGATGCATGCGCATGAAGGAGATGCATGCACATGCACAGGGGGGTTGCTCACGCATGTGCAGGGTTGCATGCACATGCGCAGGGGGCGGGGAGGTGCAGGGGGTGACGTGCCCCCCAATGACCCATCTTTGCATGAAACATTCCCTTTATATCTTCAATTTTCTTGAAGAGATCTCTGCTCCTCCCTGTTCTATAGTTTTCTTCTATTTCTTTGCACCGTTCATTTAAGGAGGCATTCTTATCATTCAATTGGGTTTCTCTTCCTCTTTCTCCCTTGCATTTCGCTTCCCTTCTTTCTTCAGCTATTTGTAAAGCTTCGTCAGACAGCTATTTTGCTTTCTTGCATTTCTTTTTCTTTGGGATGGTTTTAGTTGCTACCTCTTGTATAATGTTGCAAACCTCCATCCATAGTTCTTCAGGAACTCTATCAGATCTAATTCCTTAAATCTATTTGTCACCTCTACTGTATATTCATCAGGGATATGATTTAGTTCATATCTAATTGATCTAGTGGTTTTCCCTACTTTCTTCAATTTAAGCCTAAATTTTGCAACAAGAAGCTCATGATCTGAGGCACAGTCAGCCCCTGGTCTTGTTTTTATTGATTGCATAGAGCCGTGATGGTGAACCTATGGCAGGCGTGCCACAGCTGGCACCACATGGTCTCTGTGGGCACATGAGCCATCGCCTAGCTGAGCTCCACCGCACATGTGCACGCGTGCCTCCCATCGGCCAGAAGATTTTTGGGATGCGTGGGGGTGGGGTGCATGTGGGAGATGCATGGGCACACAGGAGATGCATGCACATGCACAGGGGGGTTGCGCATGCATGTGCAGGATCTCATGCACATGCACAGGGGGCAGGGGTGCAGGGGGTGGCATTCACCCCAGTGACCCATTTTTGGGCCCAGGAGGCTGTAGGAAAGCCTGCTAGGCTGAAAACAGGGGGCGGGGGGTCGCGTGCGCATGTGCAGGGGGGCTGGGGAGTGTGAGGAGGTTGTGCATGCAAGCATTATGGGTGCTGGCACATGCGTGCTTTGGGCACACGACAAGAAAAAGGTTAGCCATCAGTGGTATAGATCTTCTCCATCTTTCTTGCAACTATATTCAACTATAATGCTATTCGAAGCATGGGAGAATTTTTGTGGTATGAAATCCAGTGCTAACTAAACCGAGATCAAAAGTTTGTTAATGTTATTTTTTTCCCCTTTTTTCCAGGATACAGCTCTGTCCAGTTTGAAGCTGGTTGCATGCAATACTGCAAGGCTAAAGTTCTACATTACGGCCCTTATGTTTGGACTAGAACGTCTTGCTGTAATTTTGATTATTGCACCAGTTAGGTTTATGGCTGGAATCCTGAGAGAAGAAAGGGCTGAGCAGCCTTGGACAACGGAAGCTGTAGTTTTAAGATATTCAGAAAAAGCAAAATCTGTCAGTGGTACTTTGACTAATAAACAATTTCTTCTTCTCTCACCTGTGTTTTGCTAATAGTAATTGAGTAGTGTATGTCTAGTCCAACAAAGAGAAGGACTGGGGGTAAAATGACATCTGTCACAGAGAAGAGGAGCCAACTTATTTTCTAAAGGACAAGACATAATGGTGGAAGCTTAAGAAAAAGAGGTCCAAGTAGCTCATTTCCTGACAGTGAGAACAATAAACGAGTGGAGTTCTTTGCCTGCAGAAGTTGTGGGTGCTCCATCACTTAAAGTTTTTAAGAAAAGATTGGACAGCTATTTTTCCGGAATGGTATCGTAATATCAGATATCAAAATTTCTGCTACTATACTTAAGAAAAGTTGGCAGCCTCCAGCATGTATTTCCCATCGTATATGCAAATATTAAGGAGAGTTCTCACTGCCCTCTTAATTCTCAGGTTTATCCTCAAACATTTCCTTGATTTCATGAAGTACAGCAGATGGTCATACTTAATGTGGGATTTCATACCACAGCATCTGTGTTGTGGCCTGTCGGCAGCCAGCCCCTCCAGCAGCCAAGTCAGAGGAGGAGGAGATGTGGGAGTCAGGGTCAGCATCAAGGCAACCTGAGAGCTCCAAGGGGGAAAAGGGAATGGAGCTGTCAGAGAAAGAGACAGAGGCGGAGACTGGGCCATCCATCAGTCCTCAGATGGAGAGTCAACAGCCTTCAGGTCTGGAAGTGGCTGATGAGGAAGAGGAGGAACAGCTGGGTCCAGTGCCTGACAAGCAGATGCGCAGAAGGCAGAGGAGAGGAGAGCAGTGGAAATCTGTGGGCCGATCCTTGGGACAGAAGAGCCACAACTGCTAGCAAAACCCCACCCTAGTTCTGGGGATAAAAGGAAAAGGCAGAGATGAATAGATGTGGCAGACAACTATTTATCTCCCTGCCGGACAGACTTGTTAGCCTGCATTGAGAGAGAAACTTTTTGCCAGGGTTGCTGGCGCGCCTAATAAAGGAATCTTTGAGTTAACTTCAGAGGGTTTGTCTGAATCCACCTACCAGGGCTTATTCAACACATTATGATTAAATGTCCTATATGAATTTGGGTTCCTATTGTGAATGGGAAGTACATCTTTAACCAGGCACATACAGCATAGACATTACTACATATTGATATAGTATAGCAATAGCAATAGCACTTAGACTTATATACTGCTTTACAGTGCTTTACCGCCCTCTCTAAGGGGTTTACAGAATCAGCATATTGTCCCCAACAATCTGCATGCTCATTTTACCAACCTCGGAAGGATGAAAGGCTGAGTCAACCTTTGCTGGCAGTCAGCAAAGTTAGCCTGCAACACTGCATTCTAACCACTGTACCACCATGGCTCTTGTATTGTAATATAGAGGGTTCATTTTTAGAGAATTAAATAGAATTAAATATACAATAGTGATACACCCTATTGTGTATCAGAACTACTTAATAAGGTAAAGGTAAAGGAGTCCCTGAGGATTTTATTCTGGCAGAACTTGCCAACTATAGGGGGTGGCACTCATGTCCATTTCAGGGCCATTGAGCCAGATATTTCCTTGGTAATGTGATTCAGCATGAATTGCGGAGCGCTGTTACCTGCCCATCAATGTGGTGCCTATTTATCTGGTTGCATTTGCATGCTTTTGAACTGGAAGGGTGGCAGGAGCTGGGCCAAGAACGGGAGCTCACCCTGGCTCTCAGGTCTCAAACCTGGCCTGCCTGCTTTCAAGATGATAGGCCCAGTGTCTCAGCCACCATTCCTACTGATAAAGGATGCTGGTATAATTTTTCAAAAAGTTGGCTAGATAAATAGTTTCAATCGGCGAACCACAACCCCTCACATTCTTTCTCCCACCAGTTCTGCTATTCAAAGCCTAATAAATTCTTCTGTAGATGGTTTGCTTGATCTGCTTGGATGAGACGGCACCATATGCCTATCACTATGTTCCAGGAATGGGAGAATGTGGTCCCTTGCACTTAGCTCTTGTTTCAAATCAGGTCATTAGGAACTTTCTGGAATCTTCTTTTGCAGTATTAGAACTTGACTAGAGATTCAGGAGGAAAGGCGCTGAATACTGTAAAAAGGTAAGATGATACAGGAGAAATGTGCAATATATCAATCTCTTTCATTTCATGATGTGCATTGTATTGTTAGTGAAAGTGTCAAAGATCAATCCTTCAGCAAGTTTTGAGTTGATTGTCTCAGGAAGTATTGTCAGAAAGATTAGCTAAACTTTTCTTGTGATCTTGTCTCTTCTCTTATTCACCTCACACAATTACAGAGCTCTTTAAATGACCCATCTAGGACACCTAGTGTTTTGAAAGAGCAACCACAGATGATGAATACATTTCTAATCTACGGGGCATGGATGGTCTTTCAACTATACTCAGGTATGTCTGTGAGGAAAACCAGAAAAAACTGCAATATAATTTTCAGTCTCAAAACCAACTCTTATCGTGTTATATGTCAACCATTCCACTCAAAACTGTTAGCACTCTGATTCATCTAAGATGTTAGGTAGGATTTGACTAGCTAATAAAAGTCTAACATTAGAGTAACAAAAGCAACATTTTGCTTTTATTACTCCAGTAATGACTTCTTGATGATAGCACAAATATCCTATTAAAGGTTTAATGACGCTTTTCAGGGCAAGGATATTTATTTTAGTAATACTGTACCTTGGGATTTGTGTCTCTAAGTCAGATGATAACAGCAGGCGATATCCCAAAGTTGTTATTTTCCTAAAGGCAAATGGAATTTCTTGTGGGTTTTGGTTTTTTTGGGGGGGAAATGTTTCACTTCTCATTGAAGAAGCTTCTTCAGTTCTGGATGATTGAGAATCTCCATAGATAGCAGATGATGTGCTTTTCTTCTTGACTATATAAAAATTTAGGCTGGGAAAAAGATTTCTTATTTTAAAACTTCTGCATGACAGAAGGAACCCACTCTACACAGAGAAAAAGAAGATAAATCAAATAGGTTTGGAGCAGCAGTTAGTTCAAAGAGCAGTAAGTTAAATAAAAATATGCTCAGAAGCTACTTCTGAGATCAAGTAAGAACTTTATTTCACCAGATGACACACTTCCAAAACTCAGTGCCTTACTCTATGTGTTAGACTATAACTCCCAGCACCTACCAACCAGACTCACATCACATATCCAAACACAGAAAGTACACACTCGCAATCTCAAACTTTGTGAAGCTTCATCTGTAATTGTAATTTCTTGGAATAATTTTCACACTCCTCTCCACCTTCGTACCTTTTTCTGCAGCAAATGCTATCTGGTGTTTCCACTGTCTCAGGCCACTTCCAAAGGAGAATTGCTCTCCGGAAAATGAATTATGCTGGGCAGGAGAAGAAGCAGGTTGCTACACACTGAAACTCTACCTTTGTAAGTGTGTAAGATTAAATCTGTGAGTTAGATTTTTCTTCCTCCTCACTCAAAATCTAGATTTTCTGCAGCTTTTTGTTGAGAAATTTACTTTGGGGCAAGACAACATGATATAGGAGACTGGATTAATGTTACAAAGGTCTTATTATTCAGAGGGATGATGGTGAATTCAGTTTCCTGAATTAGCATAAAATTAGCATGATTTATTATTGATCATTAAAGGTATTTATTTATTAGGAATGGCCTAGAGGTGGAGCTCTGGCCTCACAATCAGGAGGCTGTGAGTTCAATCCTAGGTAGAGAGGCAGATCTTTCTTTCTCTGGGCACACTGAGAAAGATATCTATTGAATAAAACGCCGCATTGGTGGCAGGAAGGGCATCCGGCCATTAAAACACTCTTTTAGCTCCATTCAATTGGCTAGATTCCCCCCGCAAGGGATTAAGAGGTCGTTAAATGAATGATGAAGATAAAAGGTATTTATTGATTAAATTCATGTGCTACCCATCTCACTATCCAAAGTGTCTCTGGCTCAAGAGAAAAATTAATAAAGATTTTTTTAAAAAAGATTAGAAAGCTTCCTTGGACTTTATATTAAAAGAAGAAAAGATTGAATTGATGATACATGAATTTGGGGATTAAAAAGCTCAAAGAGGAAAGAGTAATTGGATACTTAATGAGCAGAAAGAATGGTGGAAGTCACAATTCTTTGTTTTCTTTTTTAATTTCATTTCCTTATTTTCTATTACTTTTTGTTTTCTTATTCTTCTATTCATTCTTTATATACTTCTATTGTATCGAAAAATTCTAAAAACTTCTATTTTTTTTTTAAAAGGAAAAAAACATGGAACCAGAGATTTGCTATTTATGCCCAACATAATTGGGTCATTTTAATTTCAAACTCTGGGGGTAACAAAACAGATTTCCAGCTAATATCATAGAGAGGGCTCAGGTACTTCGAATTATGACCTGTAAAGATCTTTTTTCCCTTTCTCTTTTCAGCAAAAACTTTGATCAGTTCTGAAGCTGGGTGCATGCAAGAATGTCACAGTTACAGAACCTACAGTCGTAAGATTTGGCATGAGGTTATTTGCTGCTTCACAGATTATTGCAATCCTTAAATCAGAAAGTGAAATCAAAAGGGTTTAGAGCAAGAGAAGTCCAGCATCGAAATATTTGCATGGACAGTGTGTTTCTTGTGCTCTTGCATTTTGCAGAAGTTTGGCTTGCAAAAGCCAGATGATCACCAGATGGGACCAATGAAAACTCCAACATTTTCTTATCATCTGCTGATAGTCTGCAGTTTTGTAAACCAAATATGGTATGCTTACAACTGTCAAGCTCAGTCACAATGACAAACTACTTCCTTACAGTTTAATAAAATAATGGGATTTTCAGGGGAGAACCTAAGGAAACTGGCTGGAAGTTCTTCCTGAAACAAATTGCAATTGCATCTTCATGAATTGATCACAAAGATCCTTTTACAAGAACATATTACAGAAATAGGATTTCAAGTTAAGTATAGATCCATGGACTTATGAAACATGGACACTAACCTCACAATTAGATATAAACGCTAAGACTGGCACAAAGAGCCATGGAAAGATGCATACTCAGCATCACAAGACAAGATAGAAAGACCTGCACATGGATTTTAGGGAACAAATGAAAGTATACAATATCATCACGAGAGTAAAAGACTTGAAATGGAAATGGGCTGGTCGCATAGCAAGAAGAACCGATGGCAGGTGGACCAAGGCAGGCCTAGAATGGATCCCACTGGATAAAAAGCATCCCCGAATGAAACCTAAAAGAAGATGGATCGACGACATCAGCAAGTGTTGCAGGCCCAACTGGCAAAAGAAAGTTCAGGACCGTATGAGTTAGAAACATGCAGAAAAGGCCTTCATCCTGCAATAGACAGACAATGGCTAGAATGATGATGATGATGATGATGATGATGATGATGATAATGATGATGATGATGGATCCTGCCATATAGCTGCACTCAGAATGCTTCTCCTTGTTTGTTAGGTCTTATCTAGGTGCCCTTACATCACTTGACTTGAGAATCTTGACTTGAGCTTTCCTGGAAACCATATAACTTCAACCACCAACACTGTCTAGATCTGTCTTTAGTTTGCCAGCCATTATATACCCGTCTCTCCTCCATTCAATAGTTCTTCCCAATATATACCGGTATTTGTGTGTGTTTTTTATGGTTCTGCTATTAACCACAAAGAACAGGAGGTGTTCTGACTCAGCCTTAGCAGAAACAAGAAACAGACTCCTTGCTCCAAAAAAACCTTCTTTCTTTAGCTACTGTGAATTAAGGGCACTCACACACTGAAAAGTCCAGGCAATAATCCTTCAAAGAGTTAACTGCAGTAACAGGCCTTATCAGTTTTCCTTGGGATAATTGCCAGGCTGGGAGCTTCCAGCCGCAAAGCTGTAAATTATGTTCTGGCAAGCAGTCTCTGAGGCACGAACCACGATGAGCACATCTTCCGAAATCCTAACGGTTGTCTCCTACAACCACCACTCCCCTTTCCTCCCAGCCCGGGGGAGGGGGGGACATTCAGCATCCATGTGTGCCTTTCTTCCCGAGTCGACTATTTGTTCTCAGTTGTTCTCCTCTCCTAACAGCTCTGTGCATACATGCATCCGGAACAGGCCCCAGCTGTTCTTCCTCCCCACTTATCTCCGCCTTCGAAGGCACCTGCCTCTCCGGTGGCTGGAAAATGTTGGATGGCCCTGGCTCTATCTCTGCTTCTGATGCAGAGCACCCATCAGAGCTTTCCCCAGACTCCAGAACTGGCCCAAGTTCCTCCGCAACCTCCTCATCATCTGAGTTTGCAGCCAGTTCCACTGGCAGCTGGTGGGCCACAACAGGAGGTCTCTGTGTATCTGAATGTATGTGCAATAGCTCTGGACAATAGGACATTTCCACAATGACCCAAATCTATGGAATTAATAATTTGATTGTTGATTTATCTAGCAATATCTCATTTTGATTAAAACCAACTAAACTTTGTTTGAACAAAGCTCTGTATACTTAATCTCTTTCTGTGAAGTTTCATAGACCAAGAATTCACGGGAGATATAAAAAACTGATTCTCAGCATAAAATAAATAATCTCACTCACAGTAATTTATATAGCCTGCTTTCTTATATTATTTTCACAACAGAGTTTGTTTAACTGTGTTTCATTTAAAGCACAACTGTTTGAGTGAGTCCATATATAATGCGAAGCACAAACCATGATTTATAATATAGCTAGTGGTGGGTTCACACAATTGTTAAGTCAAAACCAGTCAAATCACCTACTGGTTTAGCATGATGTCAATCTACGAATTAGTAGGCTAGCGATTATAAGTATCTTTATCTTCAGAATTAAATTCCACGGTATTTAATGGAATTTATTCCTTAGAATGTGTCTTTTCTATTGGAAATTGCAGCTAAAGAAAGTATAAAAGGCATACAATTTTTTCACAATTGCCCCAAAACTAGCCATTAACATAGGCACTCTAACTCTACTAGATTCCAGCAATGAGTTAAAAGTCTTGATTAACTCCAGATAACATGACTGTGGACTTCCTGGTACAAGAGAAGAAGCAATTGTCTGAGCAGAAAGAAGGATGTAAATCAAATACAGGCAATCCTTGACTTACAACAGTTCATTTAGTGGCCATTAGAAGTTACAATGGCACTGAAATATGTGACTTATGACCATTTTTCACACTTATGACCATTGCAGCATCCCCATGGTTACATGATTTACATTCGGATGCTTCCAACTAGTTCATATTTATGATGGTTGCAGTGTCCTGGGGGTCATGTAATCAGCATTTGTGATCTTCTGACAAGCAAAGTCAACAGGGAAGCCAGACTCACTGAACAACAGTGTTACTAATTTGACAACTGAAGTGATTCATTTAACAAATTTGGCAAGGAAAGTCATAAAATGGGGCAAAACTCACTTAAACAAATTTCTCACTTAGCAACATACAGTAAATTCTGGGCTCAGTTATGTTCATTGAAAGCACTACCTGTAAATAAGCAATACTGAAGGATTTAGTTTGACTTGTACATTATTGTGAACTCAATAGGCAAACCACAACTTGAAATTGTTGCAGTTGTTTAGAAATATTTCATCTGAATTTGACTTTCTTGGAAGAAAAGTCTGATAGGCACTGGCATGATTACATTTTTAATCTATTCCTTCCCAAAAACCAATCAATTATACATGCCGCATGAAGAACATCTGAAGATGTTCTTTAGACAACTTAGAACTATGCCGCCTTCGGTCTGACCTAAGCGTAGTACATAAAATTAGCTGCTGCAATGTCCTACCTGTCAATGACTACTTCAGCTTCAACCACAACAATACACGAGCAAATAATAGATACAAACTCAAGGTAAACCGCACCAAACTCGATTGCAGAAAATATGACTTCAACAACAGAGTGGTCAATGCCTGGAATGCACTAACTGACTCTGAGGTTTCTTCCCCAAACCCCCAAAACTTTCAAATTAGACTGTCTACTGTTGACCTCACCCCATTCCTAAGAGGTCTGTAAGGGGCATGCATAATTATTTATTTATTTTATTTATTTTGTCGCATTTCTATGCCGCCCAACTCCCAAGGGACGCATAAGCGCACCAACGTGCCTACCGTCTCTATCCTAATGTCCCTTTATTCATATCCATTTCATGTATCCATAATCATGTTTATACTTATATCTGTTATCTTATACACCCTTGACAAATAAAATAAATAAAAAAATAAAGTTAAAATAAAATAAAAAAGATTTTAAAAGCTAGGGTTTGTTCAACAGGATAAGGGTCTATGTCTGTAGACAATATCAAGTTGTAATTGAAAGACACACCTCCTATTAAGTCACAGCCAGGGAAACAAAATACATAGTAAGGTCTCAAATTGTCCTTCTCTAATCATCCACAGTTGCTTTTCATGCAGTTGTAGGAAAAGTCAAACAGCTGTGCTGGTACATCATTTTAAAATCACAATACTTTTAATCATGGCTTATTGATTAGCTGACTTACACTGAGCCATAAAATATAATTTACAAGCAGAATGGCTGGGTTCCCACAAGCTGATTCAGAGCCAAAGAAATGTTATTGTTTAAGATAAGACGGGAATCCAAATAATTGTAAAAATAAAATATTTTTTTTTAAAAAAAGGTTTCCTTTGCTTGTATTCTTTCTCTGCAGTTCTGTAACCATCAATACAATATTATGCCATATGCTAATAAATACAGGTTGTATCTGCCTGGAATGTCCTCTTAAAGTAATAAGCTATGTTTGCACAATAAACTGGCACATAGATGCTGAGCTTCTGCTCCCTATACAGCTATGCTGGCTGGAGAATTCTGGGAGTTGAAGTCCATAAGTCTTAAAGCTGCCAAGTATAAAGACCTCTATTCTAAAGAAGATCCCCAAAGGCTACACATACCTTGTGAAGCACATTTTTGAACCCCAGACTTAGGGTTGACTCTTCAGTTGTTTTGTTGCCAATTGTAATTAAGTCAATACATCATGGCTAAATTTGTCCCCCCCCCCACTTCTTTTATAGAATGCTCTTCAGATACAGTATGTTGGGTTACAACTTCCAACCCCCAATCCACCAAAGGTACTGGAACCTAAAGATTAAGGTGGTGGCCACTGTAGAATAGTAAAATTGGAGAATACTGTCTTGAAGAAAGTTGGTTTATACCCTTCCCTAATTTGGGAGAGATTTGAGTAGGAGTGGGCTGGTTTTCTTTAAGACTGAAATTTTATTCTAGGTGCAAAGCTTACTTGATTGGCCTAAGGAGAAGTTAAACACCTGCCTTTCCTTTTATAAACGATATCTGTTCAAAGCTGGTTTGGTGGTTCTTTCTGAAACTTTGGTGAGTTACTTGCATGAAAATCTCATATTGTGCTGATCTGAACTAAAAAAAAAAATGGGGGAAAACTTATATATTCTTTTGTTTGTGCTTGATTTTTAAACAAATTGCAATTTAATTTGTGGGGTTTTTTTTTCCTTGTTTATTCAGCTGAAAATATTATCTAAAAGAACATTTAATTGAACTTGGGGTTCCCATTAAAAATTAAAATGGAAAGGAAAAAGAGACTGTGAGAGAGAAATTTTGGGGGGAAGTTAACTTGGATAAAAGGTTAACTTGCAGGTTCACCTAGTAACAGGATAACTTGGATACCATTGCAATAGATTGTGTCAGGGACCTAAGACTTTTACCCAAAGTTTCGAAATGTGGATATTTGACCTTTGGAAGTAGTTATTTTCAAAATATTCATTTGAGATAATCTCTTTTAAAATGTATTAAGAAGTGAGAGCATGGTTTTTCTCAAGAAATGTTTTATAACGTTACCTTGAAATGGTTTTACGGTATTTTATTCCTGAACTCCATTGTAGTTGTACTCTTATGTATTATTTGCAGGTGAGTAAGATGAGCCTAAGACCCAAAGGTGCTTTTTCAAGAGGCAACTGGACTTCCTTGTTTTTCTTTGAAGACATTTCGCTTCTCATCCAAGAAGCTTCTTCAGTTGCCTCTTGAAAAAGCACCTTTGGGATAACTATGACCTGGGTGACTGAGAATCTCCATAGACACGAGCCTAAGACATTTAGCCACTGAAAATAAATCTACACTGCTTTTGCACAACTCAAACTGCAATTAAATTCCCAAAGAAGCAAGTTGGGGTGCTATTTCTCACAGCTCTGAAGCTTTTGCAATACATTTTGAATGGTACATCTGCTAACTGTCCAGAATTTACACAGTCTCTTGTCTTTGTCTTTTGAAGAGGATCTTCCTTGAAGCAATGGCCTTGGAAGCCAGTTCTGCTACCAATGAGAGTTTTTGCTCTGAAAAGCCTGTTTGTGTAATCTGGGGTAAGAAATGTTTTCTCTGGATTTGATCTAAACCAGAGGTCTTCAAACTTGGCAGCTTTAAGACTTGTGGACTTCAACTCCTATGCTGGCTGGAGAATTCTGGGAGTTGTAGTCCACAAGTCTTAAAGCTGCCATATTTGAAGACCTCTGATTTAAACTAAGCCATCCACAGGAGAAAATGAGTTGGCCAACTAACTTTCTAACATCTCCTTTTTCTGTTCAGGATGTCAACTCAACAGGGAGAATCCAGTCTATACATTTGATACTCCAGAAGAGTGGTCCTGTGAGCAGCAGTTAGCTCTAAGAACAGTAAGTGAATAGCTGGTCTTTTGTTTAAAGGAGATGAAATCCAAGGGGTTGGAGGCAGTGGTGAAATCCAATTTTTTTTTTACTACCGGTTCTGTGGGCATGGCTTGGTGGGCATGGCGTGGTGTGTGTGGCTTGATGGGCATGGTATAGAAAGGATATTGCAAAATTTCCATTTTCACCTCACTCCAGGGGAAGGATACTGCAAAATCCCCATTCCCTCTCCATTCCTGGGAGAAGGATATTGCAAGGTCTCCATTCCCATCCCACTCTGGGGCCAACCAGAGGTGCCATTTGCCAGTTCTCTGAACTACTCAAAATTTCCACTACTGCATCTCCAGAACCTGTCAGAACCTGCTGGATTTCATCCCTAGTTGGAGGTCAAAATGTTCTTCACCAGTCCCTCTGCTTCACATCTATTTTCTTCTCACTGCCTCCTACATCAGTGGTTTTCTTTTCCGCTGCTAATATCAAATTACAATGGAATGCAAAGCGTTGAAATAATTTTGGGGCTTATATTTTAACAGCTTAGTTTCATAGCATTCCATTAAAAAAAAGTTATCAATTTGGGGCATTTTGAATACTGAGTTATAGTTTCCTCCTTCAAAAGACTGTGGGTGAGGAGTTTCTATGTTTGTGAATCTCCAGAGAAAAATTACAGATATGAAAGTCAGGTTTTTAACTCTTGCATAGGTATAAGGCTTAGTGTGCAATTTTTCTTTAGATTTCTTTATGGAATATATGTGGGATGCATGTAGACACACAATGAGGAAAATCGATAGCGTAGAAATACTGTAAGCAGTAAATAAACATTTTTTTCTTAATCATAACCAATCATAACCAGTTCCCCAATTCAAATGGTTAGGAATATTTCTGCCTTATTTACAAAATTCAGTGGTGTATAACTGTATAAAAAGTCTTGCTAAGAGTTTATATTGTGCGGTAATGATACAGTGGAATGGTTTGCTTAATAAAACTTTTCCTGTTGGTTAATGACTGCAATAAAGTTATTTTTTAAAGCCATAGTGGTGCAGAGGTAAGCATGCAATATTGCATGCTAACTCACTGCTCACTCTAGGAGTTCAATCCTGACCGGTTTAAGGCTGATTCAACCTTCCATCCTTCTGAGGTCAGTAAAATGAGGTCCCAGATTATTTGGGTCAATATGCTGACTCTGTAAACTGCTTAGAGAGGGCTGTACAGCACTATGAAGCAGTATAAAAGTCTAAGTGCTGTTGTTATTTGAATTAATATAAACCTTAAACATTGGTTTATACATTAGAACAGAGGTCTTCAAACTTGGCAGCTTTAAGACTTGTGGACTTCAACTCCCAGAATTCTCCAGCCAGCATAGCTGGAGAATTCTGGGAATTGAAGTCCACAAGTCTTAAAGCTGCCAAGTTTGAAGACCTCTGCATTAGAATGACACAAGTTTATGCAACATATTAAGTCAAAACTTCAGTCAACTCATCCTCAGAAGCTATACATCTAGGATTTATGAGGGCTAAACTGGACTTATTTCTTGGTCAGAGAATGTCGGGGGTGAGAAACTGTCTCCAGAACACTTTATTCAGAAATAATGAGGGTCCTTAAGATATTGTTAGCCTTGGTGACTCTGCTTTTCTTTCAAGTAGATCTGCCTTGGGGAAAATGCCAAGGATGAATTCCATGTTGTAGAGATCTTGCCGCCAAAGAGTAGCACCAATTCTACTCCAGTGCGTATTGCAACCTTGAAACTTTCTATACTTCCAATGGTGAGTGATATCATAATCACTATTTTTTTAGAATTTCTCATTTGGTAGATCAATCGAAACACCTTCTTTTCCTCTAAAGTTTTCTAGCATCCATATTTGTACTCTTTAAAACATTTATCTTGTGTAGTTCAGCTATAGTGCCTCTTTTACCTCATCCAATAGATGCAACAGTAGACTTTGCTAGCCACTGTTCAGTCAGATACATATTAACAGAATTGGAAGGGACCTTGTAGGTCATCTAGTCCAATCCACACCCAAGCAGACCTTACACCATTTCTGACAGATGTCTCTTCTTGGAAGCTTCCAGTGATGAAGCTCCCACAACTTCTGAAAGCAACTTCTGTTCCATTGGTTGATTGCTCTCATTGTCAGAAAATTTCTCCTCATTTCCAGGTTCAATCTCTCCTTGTTCAGTTTCCATCCATTATTCCTTGTCTGGCCTTTGGGTGCTTTGGAAAATAGCTTGACCCCCTCCTCTCTGTGGCAGCCCCTTAAATATTGGAACACTGCTTTCCTCCCCTGGTCCTTCTCTTCACTGCAACCGTTCACGTATGTTTTAGCCTCCAGTCTCCTAATCATCTTGGTTGATCTTCTCTGCACTCTTTCTAGAATCTCAATATTTTTTTTATAGTGTGGTGACCAAAACTGGATGCAGTAATCCAGGTGTGATTCTACCAAAGCTTTATAGAGTGATATTAGTACCTCCCTTGATCTTGATTGTATCCTTCTGTTAATGCAATTTAGGATTGCATTGGCTTTTTTGGCTGTCAAGTTAGTATTAATGGTTTTTGTATTTTTGCTTAATTGAAATGTTGAATAGCTTCTCAGACTATGAATTTTTATGTTCTCTAGGCTACTCTAGCAGGGCTTGATTTGACTCCTCCCATCACATTTAGGCTAAAATCAGGATCTGGACCTGTGTACCTTGCTGGACAACATGTAACAGGTAAAATCCAAAGCCCTTGAGACAATCTGAAGTTGATCTTGGCTTCTATTAAGTGAGTCTTCAGATCAGCTCAAATATATATATATATATATATAGAGTATAAAATGGTTTGTCGTGAATGCGACGGCTTGAGGGCTCCTGGATTGGAGCTGAAAGGCGAAAGGGAGCAGAATGTCCCCTCCCACATGCTGAGGTGTCTCGATAGAAAAATACTTAATCTTTCCCCTGGCTCAAGCTGATGAAGGGAGGAGAACTTGTGGCTCAGAGGGTTAATTCAACTGCCTAACATGCAGGAAGCCCAAGTTTGAATCCGAGTAAGGGTATGGCTAGCTGATGAAAGCTAAAAAGCTTGAAATAGATCTATACTAGTTTCCCTTTATTTCTTTATCAGCAAAATATAAATTTGATTTATATACATACATTATATATATACATTATACACACACACACACACAAACATACACAGTATATATACACATACATACAAATATCCACGAAAACCTCAGAAAACATATATATATATTTTCTGCTGGTTAATGACTGCAATAAAGTGATTTGAATTTTGAAAACATATTTGTCTAATATGCTATCTATAGCTCCTTTGCTGATTGGTTTAAGACTCGGTTCATACATTGTATAGATATATGTTTGGATTGATTTGGGATTAATGTACTGTGGGAACTCAGCAACTGTAAATTAGAAACTATCAGTGAACTATAAACTATATGCTAATATATTTTATGAATAAAAAGTGATCATAGTTTTAATAACAAACCATGGCTGGTTGTAATCTACAAATCCAACTTGTGTGTTTATGCATGAAAACCAATGTAGTATAGTGGTTAAGGTGCTAGATTAGTAGCACATTTGAGTCCTCCTTTATATACAGAATCTGGAAGAGTGACTTCAGGATATTCACTTTCTCAGTTCTAGACTGTGGAAATATATATCCACCAACCCAGATTATATCAGCATGGGATATTGCAGTCAATAACAATCTAGAGACCTTCATCCAGTAATAGATTGGTTTGGGCTGAAGATATGTAATCCAGGCCTAGCAAAGATTTAATGCAAATATTAAATGCATGAACTTCAGCCCTTCCTCCCATTACCTTTGCTAGGAAAAATCTGCAAGAAAAATATCTAAACCAGATTTAGTTGAATCTTGCGCCTTATATTGGAACATCAACTATATTTAGTAGATTATTGTTTTTCAGCAGTTCTCCATGATTGCTGTAAAACTATAAATGGAAATGATTTGGCTGGATAAGGTATCCAAAAACAGAATCAAGCTGATTTAAATAATCATGTTGCTTTGCAAAAAGGGATTTATTGTGGATTGTGATCTGACAATTTAGGGGTTCACATGTGTGGTAGAAACAACTTCTAAACATCTGAAGGTCTGGATATCAACTTCCCAGCTTTAGTTGGTTTATTAGGAATGGCAAGTTCTCAGAACTGATTTCTGCATGTAGAATTGAAGACATGATAACAAAAAAATGCAGACTGAGTATAGCTAATCCTAAAGGTGTTTTTTTCAAGAGGCACTTTCTGGTTTTTCTTTAAAGACTTTTTGCTTCTCATCTCGTTCTTCAGCTCTGACTGAATGGTGGGGACTGGAAGGATTTATACTCCTTGCAGACAGCTGATTATTTGCATTCTTTTAGCGGGTCATTAAGGTCACCTGGAGGTTTATCTGTGTCATCAGAGTCACCTTAATGGTGCAAATGAGTGTGTGAAGCTTTCTTGGAACGGTTGAAAGGACTGTGTTGTAGACTGGAGATAGATGATGTCGTATCCCTCCCTCCCTCTCTGTTGAGAGAGGGTTGTTTAATTTTGACATAATAGCCTCTTTAACCCCTCTTTCAAACCAGCAGTCCTCTGTCCAAAATAGGGACTTTGCTGTCTTCAAAAGAGTGCCATTTGTCTTTTAAATGCAGATGGACTGCTGAATCTAATCCTGATACGTTTGTTCTTTTATTTTGTGCCATGTGTTTATGGAGTGGTTGTTTCGAAACAAACTCTTGAAAAAAGCACCTTTGGGACAACCATGACCTGGATGACTGAGAATCTCCATAGACATTTAGAGTTTACTAATGTTCCATTTCATACGTCCTTTAAAGAAAATTGTCTCTTGCTGCAGTCAAGGCTGTTTTCATAAAACTAGCAACATCTATAGCTCAGTTTATTCTTGCAGTTGGCTTGCAGTGGAATGGAGATGAGGATCAGGGGAGAGAGTCTTCTTCTTCATCATCACAGCAAAGTGATGACTCAGAAACCTCTTCCACGGAAGAATCGCCTGTAAAACCTGTGAAACGTCCATCCAGCAAGCATGTGCCTTCAACCAAGAAGGGACAAGAGCCACCTGTTCAGGAACCAACTCTGGTAAAGCTAGGAAGAAACAATTAGATTCTAATGCACAAGTTGGCAGCCTATAAATTGATTCAGCTGTTTTTCATATAAGAGGCCTTCATCCTGCAATGGATAAACAATGGCTAAAATGATGGTGATGATTTTATATATCTCGATCTACCTATGTACCTATGTATGTACCTCTCTGTCTCTGTCTCTGTGTCTCTGTGTCTCTCTCTCTCTGTGTCTCTCTCTTTCTCTTTCTCTGTCTTTCTGTCTCTTGTCTCTTTCTTTCTTTCTCTGTCTCTCTCTCTCTTTCTTTCTCTTTCTCTCTGTCTCTCTCTCTGTCTCTCTCTCTCTGTCTTTCTTTGTCTCTCTGCCTCTCTGTCTCTGTCACTCTCTGTCTGTCTCTCTGTCTGTCTCTCTCTCTGAGTGTCTGTCTCTCTGACTCTCTCTGTCTCCATATCTCCATCTCCTCCTCCTCCTCCTCCTCCTCCTCCTCCTCCTCCATCATCTATCTCTCTATCTCTGTCCACATACAATGGTTAAAATGATGATTTATATCTAAAATCATCATTTTAGCCATTATTTAGCCATTGACTACACAGGTAATCCTTGATTTACAACTTACAATGGCACTGAAAAAGTGACTTATGATCATTTTTCACACGTATGACAGTTGCAGCATCCCCATAGTCATGTGATCAAAATTTGGATGTTTGGCAACTGTCTGGTATTTATGATGTTTGCAATGCCCCAGGATCATGCTGTTCTCTTTTGTGACCTTCCAACAAGTAAAGTCAATTGGGAAGGCATTTAACAACTGTGTTACTGACTTAACAACTGCAGTGATTCAGTTAACAACTGAGGCAACAAGGTTGTAAAATGTGGCATAATTCAATTAACAACTTTCACACTTAACAACAGAAATTTTGGGCTCAACTGTGGTTGTAAATTGAGGACTACCTGTGTATAGTTAGAGGACCTGAAATTGAGGAAGACGCATACCACCCATAAGGGTGAGAACGGAATGTTTAATATATAATTTATATGAAATAACCCTGTGACCAGTGGTAGGATTCAAGTAATTTAACAACCGGTTCTCTGCCCTAATGATTTCTTCCAACAACCAGTTTGCCAAACCGCTCAGAAAGTTAACAACCGGTTCTCCCGAAGTGGTGCGAACTGGCTGAATCCCACCACTGCCTGTGACCCACTGAATGATCCTTGGACAGAATGCAGTCTGATGTGACCAGAATGAACATTAAATTTTAGGCTGAACTATTTTTTTTACCTCAATGCTGAATGATCATGTGATCATCTAAGACAAGTATATCTCATACATAGAAAAATAATTATACTGGTAAATAAACTCCAAGTCAATATTTACTTACCTGAAAGGATAAACAGAAGGATCATAGGCAAACAAAACAGTGGGAGCAAGAGAGACTTCTGACTTCCTGTAGGCTTCCCCAGTGACTTTGCTAGTGGGAAGCTGTCAAGAAGCATCAGAAGCAGTAGTGGGTTTCAAAATTTTTTACTACTGGTGCAGTGGACATGGCTTGGTGGGCGTGGCAGGGGAAGGATACTGTAAAATCCCCATTTCCTCCCGATCAGCCAGGACTCGGGAGGCAGAGAATAGATGGGGATGGGGCCAGTCAGAGGTGGTATTTACCGGTTCTCCGAACTACTCAAAATTTCCACTATTGGTTCTCTAGAACTGGTCAGAACCTGCTGAATACCACCTCTGATCAGAAGTCATGATCATATGACTGCAGGGATGCTGCAATGGGCACAACTTGTCCAACAAGTGAATAAAACTCATCTGAACATTGTGGAAATTTCAGTTCTGCAGGAGTAATGGCTCTCAGATTTTTTTTAATGCATTCTTTAATTTAACAGATTTTGATTAAAACATTGTTGCGGTATAATGCACTCAAGTACCCAAAATTCAATTATGTGACTGTGTGTGTGTGTGTGTGTGTGTGTGTGTGTGTTTGTTGGCAGCTATTGTAACTTTGAAATTGGGTTGTAAGTAGCTTTAGTGGAGTCTGTTGTAACTTAAAATGGTTGCTTGAGTGATCGATTGTACGTTGAGGACTCCTGTTTTAAATGTCCATGAGTGGCATCTCTATGCCCATGTAACTGTGAATGCCTTGGCTTTTTCCTACAGACAAAAAAAGCAAACAGAGGAAGGAAGCCTACTGCTAAGGGGGAACTGCGGCTTTAAATTCCTGCAGAAGGTGAAATAGATGTGGCTTCCTTGAACCCATTTGATGGAGATGGAGACCCTTTTCTAATCCAAAGAGGTTCTCTGTAGAAGGAGCTTCTTCCAGTATTTATTTTCACAAGTCATTCACTTGGATATGGGCACTTTATCCCTAAACAAAAACCTATAAGATGAAACCTTGTTTTCAAACCTTTGAATTTCTGGAAATTAGAAGTTTTTTCTCCTAACAGAAAATGAATGGTTATAAAAACAATAATGTGTGCATGATTTAGGAATGGTCAAACCTCATTTTCAACTTCAGGAACTGTACGAGAAGCCATTAGAAAGTAAAATATGTATCTTCTTCTACTTTTGCTTCTTCCGTGCGATCTAAATTTGACCAGTAGAATAAGTTGGCAAGATCTGAGCTGCAAAATGGAACCAGTGCAATGGAGGAAAAAGAATGCTATAAACCAGTAGAGTTTTGGCAGAAGGACACAGATTGATGCATTTGGAAAGGGACATATGTCACTATGTTCTTGTAAAAGAATTAAACATTCACATCAATATGGTTTGTGGCCTTTTTTTTGAGGGGGCAAAACTCTGAGAAAGATTAATGTAAATATTTATATGTTTTTGAGTGGAAAAAGCTAGACTTTCAGCCACAGCAGGAATGAGGATGATAGGATAAGAATACATTCTATGGAGACGTTCAAGGATACCCATTTCAACCATGAGTTTCAGAGAACCAAGGACCCCTCATAAGACAGAGAATTTTTCTGAAATGTGCTACTTTTTACCTCAGATCATTCAAACGCTGTTAACTGGGCAATTTGAAGGTATAAGTTGGGCACAATATAGTCTTCAATTGCTTTGGAAAAGGTTCAAGTGTAAACATAAGATACAATTTTATCAATATGAATACAGTATCTCTGGGTGAGTCTAATTTTAATGTATTTTCCAGTTGATTAAGAAAGGTTTCATAATGTCTTGCTCAAGCATTCAGGTGTAGCCTACAATGAGGCACAGAACATACTGCACCAGGCTATGGCTGATTCTGGACAAAATGAAATGTGAAAGACAAAAATTAATCTCAGATAAATGGGGGTGGATAACAGTACCGTTATCTCACATTTAGTTGTCCCACATTGAATTGTCCCACATTGAGTTGGCTGTGCCAAGCTGTCTCATTCCACCTAGAGGGTGCCATCCCAATGATATCATTCACTTAACAACCGCAGGGATCTAATGTCTCAGATATCAGCTAAGAATGATCTACACTGTGGCGCAGTAATACTATCATCCCATCCAGTGGTGGGTTTCACTTACCTTTGCTACCACTTCGCTTGCGTGCATGTGCTCGCTTCGCTCACTTGTGCACCACTTCTGCGCATGCACAGAACATATTTGATGATATCTGGGCAGGTGGGCAAGCCTTCTGCTGCTGCTACTACCAGTTCGCCCGAATGGGGGCAAACCAGTAGCAACCCACCACTGATTCCATCTCTCCAAGTGCCACAGATTCTGCAATACATTTAAAACTGGGCTGTGCACTTTCTATTGGCTTCTAGGCAGTGGTGGGATTCAGCCAGTTCTCACCACTTCGGGAGAACCGGTTGTTAACTTTTTGAGCAATGTGGCAAACTGGTTGTTGGAAGAAATTATTAGGGTAGAGAACCGGTTGTTAAATTACTTGAATCCCACAACTGCTTCTAGGAGATGTTCCACATTGCGGATTCATGTTCAGTCTGTTATTGACGAATGCTTAAAATGATAAGAGTGCAAGAACAAACCAAAATAATGTAAAAATTATTAGAATATTCTGAGCCTACAAAAATAAATGGAAGGTTGAATTTTAAAATGGAGGTTAGCTGTTGGAGGCCACCATTTGGAGAGGAAAAGCAGCAGAATAGCGAATAGAAGAAAGAGAATTTTTCTTAAATATGCTCCTTTTTGCCTTAGTTCATCTTTCTGCTGTTCATATGTTGATTTCAAGGCATATTTTTGGTCCAAGAAAATCTCCAATTGCTTTGAAAATGATACAAATGTATCATAAGAAACACAGAATAGAGAAGACGAGTCCTACCAGAACTTGAGTCTTACCAATAGGAGCATAATATCTGTGACTGAATCCAATTTCAGTGCATTTTCTGGTTGATTAAGAAGTTTTTCCTAATGTCTTACTCAAGCATTCAGGTGTAGCATACAATGAAGCACAGAACATACTGCACCTGGCTATTGCTTCTTCTTGGTCATAAGATTTTTATTGTAATATTGGAGCACTTATAACACCACCTTGGTTATCCAGAGAACTTACATCCATCTGTGACTTGCCCAGAAAGTACATCTGTGTGAGTTGTAGTACTGACTTCAATAACAGGTTAGGATCATCTTCATCAATTCTATCAAAGTTCCATCAAAATCTTTCATCTTATTTCAGAGCAACAAGTGCTGGAAGAAAAGAAACCATGGGAAAGATTTTGTGGTTCTCCATTGCCATCCTTCTGTGCTCTGCCTTCAGTGAGTAGCCAAAATTAGACCTATGAGCAGTATTGCCACAATAAGTGTATTTTTGGGTACTGTACTCCCTTTGTTTTGTCCATGATTGAGCCATAAACCAAGTGTCCCACTGCTTCTAAGTGAGTGTATGTTTCCTGAAGGCAGGGTGGGGGTGGGGGGTGGGGGGTGAGGGAGTAGGTCCCATATTTTTAATTGTTTGACAGTTGTAATGTGACTTAATTGATGGGAAGTTTCCACTCAGTTCTACAGCTTAAAAATGAGTAGAAAAAAGTGGTGGAGATCAATCCTTTACTTCAACGTCTGATGAGTACAACCAGAAATGGAACAACAACAAAAAAACTTCAGAGTTACAGTTGAGAGTCCAGAGCTTTTAAGCCCTGTTGGAATCACCACAATTTATTTTTTTTGTTAAAACATGCTCACCATAGCAAAATACACAGTTGAATATTTCAGTTCCATAAAGTGAAACTGCTCTTGAAGAGCAAGTGAGGCTTTAAGTACCATGGTAATCTGACACTACCCAGTTTAAATATCAGGGAAATGAATATTCTTTAATTTATAGCTATAGTAATTAATTATATTGATACATCCTAGATTTTGTTGCTTCTCTTTTCAACAGCTGAAGGTCTTACCTGTTTTAAATGCTACCGTTATAAAGTGGGAGTTGGCTGTAGGAGTGCACCTCAAACAACTTGTATTGCTGAACTAGGTCAAAAGTGTAAAATTATAAACACTTTTTTAGGTATGTATGCTTCTACTTAAAATATGATATTATTCAGATAAAACTATTCTCTCTGTGGATGTCACACAGTTTCCAATTAAAATACAGTAGAGCATTTATGACACCCTTGTTTTTCTGTGCTCTGGATAGAGAAGAACATAGATAGGGGGTGTGTAGTTTCTAGCTATCAAATACATTCCGTTTTTACAGACTGTCTCAATTTCCAGATTTCTCATGCAATTTGGGGTGTGGATATTAATATCTTGGGGGATACCTGAAAGGGGAAAGCTATTCTATTCTTGGATATGTTCCAGAGGAATTGTTGTGCAATCAGTAATGTGGATATGCTAATCTATTTTCTTCTTTAACAGAAGGAAGAATGAAAAATATAGTTATGCTAGGATGCTCTGAGCCTGGTGAGGAATGTGATGAGACTGTCCACCATCCAGAGGGTCCCATTGATACCATATGTTGTAACGCTAATCTTTGCAACATGCCATAAAAAATAGCAACCTATCATGTTCCAGCATCACCACCAATTCAGGACATATTTTTCTCTACCTTTTTCAATTGTTTTTTTCTTTCTTTCTCCAAGCTTCTAAAGGCTATGGTGCAGAAAATGGTCTGATCAGTCCCTTGCTTTAAAGATGTGGTGGCTGTTTGGATTGTGATTGTAGTATTGTAGGCATTTACTAGTTCCAGTGAAGAAGCATAAATTGTGAATGGTGTGATCTTTCAGTGTGTGCTTGTTCATTCTTCTAAATGCTTGTTCTCCTCTTTTACCAAGGAGATATGTATGTATTAAATTATGGAACTAATAATAAAATATGTCACATTTCCAGCAATCAAATATTTAATATAGATTGGCCTATCAATATTAAATGCTGACAACTGCAAAATGGAAATCACAGATGTCAGATATATAGATAATAGATTATTTATCTATCCATCACTTCAATAAACAGTGCATGTGATTTTAAACTGCTCCAGAATGATGCACAAAGAAATTACTTTTGGGGATCGATTGGAGAGTTTCTGTGATTTTTGATGAGGTTAAGATAGATGCCAGCAGAATCTATTCGGGGTCAACATCCATGTTGCAGTACAGCACACATACTCTTAACTCACTTTTTTGGTATGGTTAAAAATGGGGCAGATTTCTTCCATATTCCAATTCTAATGGGATAGAATCCTTTCTGAAAAGTTCCTGGGGAATCGGATCTAAATGACCCACATTCATCCAACTATTTCACTGAGACTTTGAAGGGATGAGTGTTGCAAAATAGAGATATCCCTTCCAATGTTGCAATTTCTTACAGTATTGTTTCTAATACTGTATTAGAATATGATACAGTAGTATTCTATAATAAATTAGATTATTATCCTATGAGAAAGTCAGGACAAAATGTTTTCTCCATCTCAAATGCAGCTGGCTGTCCTTCATTCATCACTGAGCAGCCATAAATCCTTTTATCTTGGTTGCACCTCTACCCACTGGAGTTTAGGGCACTGCACACCAGAGCAAAACAAAGTACTGTCAAAAATGAATAATCCAAACATGCATAAAATGGTTATATAACGCATAAGAATCGTAATACGAGTAATAGACTTAAGTTGCAGTGCCAGAACACATTTCAAATGGCTTTGGTATCTTGAATGTGTTACTTTCTATCTCAACAACTTGAGACCTTGCACACTTTCCACAGGAATTCCATAACACAATGCCACAACTAAGGTCAGTTCAGCATAGATCATTTGCATTGGCTGGATCACAAGAAGAAGGCCACCAACATCACGTGTTGTCTTACCCCAATAGAGAAGGAATCATAGCATCCCGGAGGGTTTCTATAGCTGTCTGGCCATGGCCATCTTGCTCCGGTTAACTTCCCCCGGCCAACTCAAGATGGGACAACTCCCCATGGCCAACTTCCTGCGGACAGCTTCCCATGGGCTAATTCAATGCAGGATAACTGTACTGTACTTCTTCAATATTAGTGTGGAAATGCTGGAATAGAATCATTACAGAAAGGATGATAAAGGAGGGACAAAATGAAATGTGAAAGACAAAAATTAATCTCAGATAAATGGTGGTGGATAACAGTACCATTATCTCACATTTAGTTGTCCCACGTTGAATTGTCCCACACTGAGTTGGCTGTGCCAAGCTGTCTCATTCCACCTGGAGGGTGCCATCCCAATGATATCATTCACTTAACAACCGCAGGGTTCTAGTATCTGATTTAAGAATGATCTACACTGTGGCTCAGTAATACTATCATCTCATCCAGTGGTGGGTTTCACTTACCTTTGCTACCACTTCGCTTGTGCGCATGTGCTCGCTTCGTTCACTTGTGCACCACTTCTACGCATGCACAGAACATATTTGATGACATCTGGGCAGGTGGGCGAGCCTTCTGCTGCTGCTACTACCGGTTCACCCGAATGGGGGCAAACCAGTAGCAACCCACCACTGATTCCATCTCTCCAAGTGCCACAGATTCTGCAATACATTTAAAACTGGGCTGTGCACTTTCTACTGGCTTCTAGGCAGTGGTGGGATTCAGCCAGTTAGCACCCCTTCGGGAGAACCGGTTGTTAACTTTTTGAGCAATGTGGCAAACTGGTTGTTGGAAGAAATTATTAGGGTAGAGAACCGGTTGTTAAATTACTTGAATCCCACAACTGCTTCTAGGAGATGTTCCACATTGCGGATTCATGTTCAGCCTGTTATTGACGAATGCTTAAAATGATAAGAGTGCAAGAACAAACCAAAATAATGTAAAAATTATTAGAATATTCTGAGCCTACAAAAATGAATGGAGGGTTGAATTTTAAAATGGAGGTTAGCTGTTGGAGGCCACCATTTGGAGAGGAAAAGCAGTAGAATAGGGAATAGAAGAAGGAGAATTTTTCTTAAATATGCTCCTTTTTGCCTTAGTTCATCTTTCTGTTGTTCATATGTTGATTTCAAGGCATATTTTTGGTCCAAGAAAACCTCCAATTGCTTTGAAAATGGTACAAATGTATCATAAGAAACACAGAGTGGAGAAGAAGAGTCCTATCAGAACTTGAGTCTTACCAATAGGAGCATAATATCTGTGACTGAATCCAATTTCAGTGCATTTTCTGGTCGATTAACAAGTTTTCCCTAATGTCTTACTCAAGCATTCAGGTGTAGCCTACAATGAAGCACAGAACATACTGTACCTGGCTATTGCTTCTTCTTGGTCATAAGATTTTTATTGTAATATTGGAGCACTTATAACACCACCTTGGTTATCCAGAGAATTTACATCCATCTGTGACTTGCCCAGAAAGTGTGTGGTTGTAGTGAGTTGTAGTATTGACTTCGATAACAGGTCAGGATCATCTTCATCATTACAGATCAAAGTTCCACCAAATTCTTCAATCTTATTTTAAGGCAACAAAGGCTGGGAGGAAAGAAAACATGAGGAAGGCTTTGTGGTTCCTGATTGCCATCCTTCTCTGCTTTGCCTTGGGTGAGTAGCTAAAATTAGAGCTTTCAACAGTATTGCTACAATGGGTATATTTTTTGGGTATATTGTACTCATTTCCTTTATTTTGTCGATTTAGTTGAGCCATAAACCGAGTGTCCCGCTGTTTACAAGTGGGCACACATTTTCTGAAGAGTGGTTTATGTCCCATGTTTTAAATTTTTTGACAGTTGTAGCACCCAGAGCTCTTAAGCCCTTTGGAACCACCACAATATTTCTGTAGAAATATTTTGACCATAACAAAAAACTTTCTCACACGTACAAAGTTCAATATTCCACTGCCATAAAGTGAACTTGCACTTGAAAAGCAATCGCGCCTTAACATACACTGTGGTAATCTGATGCTTACTAGCCAATTTCAGTATCAGGGAAATGAACATAGGCTAGGAATGAAAAAAAGTTGACTGTTAACAATATTCTAAATTCTTTACATTTTCTTCACTTGTATATATAGTTCTCCATGTCATAACTGTTGGTGTTATTTCCATGAAGCCTTTAAGAAATATAATGCAAATCTAATCACTTTCCACTTGTACCCTGCCTTTCAGAAAGCTGCACAGTATTGTGGAATCACTGATCATCATCCGATATTACAAAACCTTGTTTATCTTGAACATTTGTTGCATTCTTTAAATATAGCTGTCCTTGTGAATGGAGGAAAGCCTCTCTCTCATTTTTTTTTTCAATTTCACTATTTTGCCTACAAGTTTATTGGTACCAACTACCTAGTTAAACTTTTGGGGAAATGCGAGGTAAAGAAATTTTGGAGCTGTGGAGATTAATTAAATTTATACAATCTATATCTTGGTTCTTCTTTTTCCAGAAGCTGAAGCTCTTACCTGCCACAAATGCAGATGATATAAGGTTGAATTTGATTGTGTCACTAAGAAAAAATCACCACTTTGCACTGCTAAACCAGGTCAAAAGTGTAAAATTGTGAAATCTTTTCTAGGTATGTATGTTTCTACTTAAAATCTGACATTACACAGATAAAAATATTCCTTCTGCACTGACACACACTTGTCAATTAAATATACAGTAGAGTATTTACAAACCTCTTGTTTTCTGTCCTTTGGGTAGAGAAGAAAGTAGAGAGGGGTATGTAATTTGTAGATTTGTTCTATCAAATGCAATACATTCCATTTTTATAGACTATCCCAATCTTGGTGGCCACTGTAAATTAGAGTCTCAATTCCCAGAATTTCCACCCACTAGATACCAATATCTTGGAGGTACTAAAAAGGGGAAAGCTATTCTAAGGAGGTTTCTTGGCTATGGTGTTCAGGGTTTGTTGTGTACCCAGCAATGTAGATTGTGCAACCAATGATGTAAGCGTACTAATCTGTTTTCTCCTTTTATAGATGGAACAATCAAAGGTGTAGTTAAACTAGGTTGTACAAAATCAATTGATGAATGTGGTCTGAAGGTTTTCAATATAACCATGGGCCCCGTGGAAACGACATGTTGTAATGACCGTGACTTCTGCAACACACCATAAACAAAGCAGTCATGGTGTTCCAACATCACCCTCAGTTCACCACATATTTTTCTGTACTACTTTTATGATTGTTTTTTCCCTTCTTCAAGCTTCTAAAGGCTATGCTGCAGAAAATTTACCGATTTAAAAATGTTGGATATTTTGGGATGTGGTTGGAGTACAGTAGATGTATTTTCTGGATCCAGTGAAGAAGCATGAATTGCAAAAGGTATAATCCTTCCATCTGTGCTCGTTCATTCTTTAGGCACTTGTTCTCCATTTTTATCAAGAATATTTGTCTGTTTGTCTGTCTGTCTTTCTGTATGTATGTATGTGTGTGTGCATATATATATATATACACACACACACACACATCAATGACAAAATATGACCCATTTCCTGCCATGAAATATTTAATGTAGTTTTGCTGACAACTATGCAACTATTAAATGCTGACAACTCCAAAATCAAATCACAAACATCTGTTTATCTGCCTGTCTACCAGTCTGCCATCTCCTCTCCTGCGCGAGCTGCATTGGTTCCCGGTGGATTTCCGGGTGCGCTTCAAGGTGTTGGTGATCACCTTTAAAGCGCTCATGGCTTAGGGCCAGGGTATCTACGGGACCGCCTTCTGCCACCATTTGCCTCCCACCGGCCAGTTCGCTCCCACAGAGAGGGCCTCCTCAGGGTGCCGTCGGCCAGGCAATGTTGGCTGGCGACCCCCAGGGGGAGAGCCTTCTCTGTGGTAGCACCTACCCTCTGGAACAATCTACCCCCAGAGATACGAGTGATCCCAGAACTCCGGACTTTTCGTCGGGCCCTTAAAATTTATTTCTTTCAGTTAGCCGGGCTGTCCTGATTTTAGGGTTAGTTTTTTAAAATTTTGATATGAATTTTAAATTGGAAATGTTTTAAATTATGGGCCAAATCTTATTTAATTATTTTAAACTTATTTTAACTTTTGTGTGTAAATGTTTTATTTCTGGCTGTTCACCACCCTGAGTCCGAAAGGAGAAGGGTGGTATAGAAATTTGAATAAAGAAAGAAAGATAATGACTTCAATGAACACCACTAATATGCCAAATATTAATTATCAAACCATCAATCATTTCTATCACCTGGATCACTAGAAGAGTGGTTACTACTGTTCCCAAGATACATACAAGGATATGCATTGTCTTATCCAAATAGAGAAGGAATCAGGGTATCCCAGAAAGTACCAAACCAAATGCCATACAGCTCAACATAAGTTCTCGGCTGTTACTTTCTGGTACCAGTTTTCTATCTTGGAGCAAAGCCAAGGCAATAACATCTCCAAATTCTAATCCACACAGTTGGAGTTTGAACATGGACTATAGAATGTCGACCTGTTCTCTGATTTATTTCTTGGTTCCCTCTGAGGTCCCTCCACAATTCTCAAATACAGGATATTGCATAATAGAAAATTAGATTTCACTCAGGAACTGATTATTTTAAGTAGTCATAGAGCTGTCATATACACACATTCTTTAGTTAGTCATTTATCCAGAGCATATAATTAGAGGGATTGTATTTATTCTGGTGCCTAAACTACTATGGTCTATATACTACTAAGTACAATCTCTAGCATTTTACTAAAAACATATTGAATAGATTGATATATCAGATTATATGCTTTGTATAACATAAACATATATAACATGTTATACATGTTATGTATAACATAATATAAAAGGGGTTATTTTATCGTCGACTTGTAGATGGAAAAATGGCCAAGTATTTCAAGATAATTTGGAAACAATTTTATCATAAATCTGTAGAATAACCACCAACATTAGTTATTCATAATGAAGAAAAGTGATAAAATAAAATAAGTTTCAATGTAAAAAGTACAAGACAACAACATTCTAATTTTCAACTACTTCTGTTCTAGAATTAGCATTTCAGTGCATCTCTTTCATCCACCTAGAGAAAATGTTTGATTAATGGACCCAAAAATTGTTAATATTGTTGAAATTCATTAAAACTTTCTTCCTCAATTAAAAATGTTTTGTCTGAGTTTTTCTCTTCTCTTCTCTTAACAGCACAAAACAATGCCAGCACAGTATTTTCACATCCTATTTTTACTTAGGATAAAAGAAGGAATACTACATAATAAGGCAATAGTGGAAAAAAGAGAACATCAAATCATAATAGATCTGCCTTAATCAACAACAACATAGTTGATGTAAACATTTATGGAGGGAAAGAAGTTTACATTTTCTAACTAGTAAAGGGAGCTTTTAAGAAGAAATTGGACAACTATTTGTCTGGAATGATATAGGGGTAAGATGGTGAACCTATGGCACGTGTGCCAGAGGTGGCACGCAGCGCCCTATCTGTGGGCACACAAGCCATCACCCCAGCTCAGCTCTGCCATGCATGCGTGTGCGACTCCTGCCGGCCATCGGGTCTCTGCCATGCATGTGGGTCAGGGTGCATGGAGGGGAGCGCACATGCACGTGAGGGGCCGTGTGCCCAAGCGTGGGGGGGGCAGGGTGCATGTGGAGGGGCATGTGTGCAACGGCGAAGATGGGGCACATTCAGGGGCCTGCGTGCACATGTGGGGGCGCATGCATGTGCAGGGGTGGAGTGCATGCGCGAGGCCTGCACATGCATTGCATTTTGGGGTTTGGCCCCACACACCCACATTTGCGCGCACTAGTGGTGAAGTCTAAAATTTGTTACTACCGGTTCTGTGGGTGTGGCTTGGTGGTGGTGGGGTAATGTGACTGGGTGGGCGTGGCCATTTTTTTTTTTTACTTTTAAAACCATTTTTTCTACAACCTCTTCGGTAAAAAAATGCTTTCAAAAGGCTCTGACAATCCCAGTTGAGTTGCCTGATCAGCAGAGGCTTTTTTTCTTTTAAATGCCTCTGCCGATCAGGCAACTCAGCTTGGATGTCAGAGGCATTTAAAAGAGAAAAAGCCTCTGCCAATCAGGCAACTCAGCTGGGATCATCAGAGGCTTTTAAAAGACTTTGAGGATCCTAGCTGAGCCGCACGATCATGAGAGGCTTTTTTTTTTTTTACTTTTAAAATCATTTTTTTCAGCCAAAGAGATTGTAGAAAAAATGCTTTTAAAAGTAAAAAAAAAAAAGCCTCTGATGATTGTGCTGCTCACCTGGGTATTGGGGAGGGGGGCAGGGATTTTTGCTACCGGTTCTCCGAACCACCCGCCTCCATTGTTACAGGATCAGGCGATCTTACTTTACTTTTACTTTATTCAAATTTCTATACCGCCCTTCTCCTTTCGGACTCAGGGCGGTGAACAGCCAAGATAAAAAACATCTATACAAAACATCACAGTTAAAAAATAAAGTTAAAATAATTTATAAATTTGGCCCATAATTTAAAACTTGTCCATTTAAAATCAATATTAAAATTTTAAAACTAACCCTAAAATCAAGACAGACCGGCTAACTGGAAAAAATAAGTTTTTAGGGCCCGACGAAAAATCCGAAGGTCGGAGATCACTCGTATCTCTGGGGGTAGATTGTTCCATAGGGTAGGTGCCACCACAGAGAAGGCTCTCCTCCTGGGGGTCGTCAGCCGGCATTGTCTGGCCGACGGCACCCTGAGGAGGCCCTCTCTGTGGGAGCGAACCGGCCGGTGGGAGGCTATTGGTGGCAGAAGGCGGTCCCGTAAGTACCCTGGCCCTAAGCCATGGAGCGCTTTAAAGGTGATCACCAACACCTTGAAGCGCACCCGGAAGTCCACCGGAAGCCAATGCAGCTCGCGCAGGAGAGAAGTCACATGGGAGCGCCCCGTCGCTCCCATAATCCCCCGCGCAGCCGCATTCTGCACCAGTTGGAGCCTCCGGGTGTACCCCAAGGGGAGCCCCATGTAGAGAGCGTTACAATAGTCCAGACGAGAAGTGACGAGTGCTTGAGTGACCGTGCGTAGGGAGTCCCGGTCCAGAAAGGGACGCAACTGGCGTATCAGGCGAACCTGACAAAAAGCCCCCCTGGCCACGGCTGTCATATGCCCTTCTAAAGACAGCCGCGCATCCAGGAGGACACCCAAGTTGCGGGCCCTCTCCGTGGGGGCCAATGATTCGCCCCCAATAACCAGCGATGGCGTCAGCTGGCTATACCGGGACGCCGGCAGCCACAGCCACTCGGTCTTGGAAGGGTTGAGTCGAAGCCTGTTTCTCCCCATCCAGACCCGCACGGCCTCCAGGCACTGGGACATCACTTCCAAGGCATCATTGGGATGGTCTGGGGTGGAAATGTACAGCTGAGTATCATCAGCGTACTGATGGAACTCCACCCCAAAACCACGGATGATCTCACCCAGCGGCTTCACATAAATGTTGAACAGGAGGGGCGAGAGGACCGACCCTTGCGGCACCCCACAAACAAGGCGCCTTGGGGTCGACCGCTGCCCCCCTGTCAACACGGATTGCGACCGGTCGGAGAGATAGGAGGAGAACCACCGCAAAACGGTGCCCCCCACTCCCAGTCCCTCCAGCCGGCGCAACATGATACCATGGTCGATGGTATCAAAAGCCGCTGAGAGGTCTAATAGGACCAGGATAGAGGAAGAACCCCTATCCCGGGCTCTCCAGAGATCATCCACCAACGCGACCAATGCCGTTTCCGTGCTGTACCCAGGTCTGAAGCCGGACTGGAGCGGATCCAGATAGACAGCTTCATCCAGGTACTGGGGAAGCTGTCGCGCCACCACACTCTCAACAACCTTCGCAATAAAGCGAAGGTTGGAGACTGGACGATAGTTAGCCAAAACAGCCGGGTCCAGGGATGGCTTCTTGAGGAGAGGCCTCACCACCGCCTCTTTCAAGGCGGCCGGCAGGACACCCTCGCTCAAAGAAGCGTTAATAATCCCCTGGAGCCAGCCTCGTGTAACCTCCCAGGAAGCCAGCACCAACCAGGAGGGACACGGGTCCAATAAACATGTGGTTGCGTTCAGCTGCCCCAAGATCCTGTCCACGTCCTCGGGAGCCACAGGATCGAACTCCTCCCAGATAACACTCTCAAGGCCTGCCTCAGTCATCTCGTCTGAACTAACCCAGTCGGCGGCCAAGTCTTCCCGCATCTGAGTTATTTTATCATCCAGATACTGTACAAAATCCTCAGCTCGGCCCTGCAAGGGGTCCTCCCGCGCTCCCAGATGGAGGAGGGAGCGGGTCACCCTAAACAGGGCAGCTGGGCGGTTATCTGATGACGCAATAAGAGCGGCAAAATAGCTAGATTTCGCCGCTTTTATCGCCACTAGGTAGGTCTTAATATGAGACCTTACCAGTGTCAAGTCAGACTCGGAACGACTGGCCCTCCAACCGCTCTCTAGGCGTCTTTTCCGGCGCTTCATCACCCTCAGCTCCTCGGAAAACCAAGGAGCTAAGTGAGTTCGGAGCCGGGTCAGAGGCCGCAAAGGCACGACCCGGTCCAAAGCCCCGGCAGCCGCCCTATCCCAGGCGGCCACCAGGTCGTCAGCCGAGTCATGAGCTAGAGTCTCAGGAAATGGCCCAAGCTCCATCTGGAACCTATCAGGGTCCATCAGGCGCCTGGGGCGGAACCACCTGGTCGGTTCCGCCTCCCTGCGACGGGGTACGGCGGTCAGAAAGTCAAGTCGAAGGAGCGAGTGGTCAGACCATGACAAGGGTTCAATAACTACATCCCCTATATCAAGGCCACTCAACCACTGACCAGAGATAAAAACTAAGTCCAGAGTGTGTCCCCCCATATGAGTAGGGCCGTGAATTACTTGGGTCAGGTCCATGGCCGTCATGGAAGCCATGAACTCCCGAGCTACCTCAGATGTCTCACCGATGGATGGCAGGTTGAAATCCCCCATGACCACAAGTCTGGGGGTATCAGCCGCCACCTCGGCTATAACATTGAGGAGTTCGGGCAGGGTCGCTGCCACGTGGCAGGGAGCCAGGTACGTGATCAAGAGACCCATCTGCACCCCACGACCCCACTTCACAAAAAGGGACTCACATCCGGCTATCTGAGGTACAGTGGTCTCCCTCGGATCAAGACCTTCTTTTAAAATGACCGCCACCCCCCCGCCCCTGCCCTGAGCTCTCGGCTGATGAAATGCACGGAAGCCTGATGGGCACATCTCCACGAGGGGAACTCCCCCCTCATGGCCCAACCAGGTCTCCGTGATACCTGCCAGGTCCGCTCCCCCCTCTTGAATAAGATCACAAATGAGGGGGGCTTTATTTACTACGGACCTGGCATTACATAACATCAGTCGGAGACTCGGGCGCTGAGACTCTAAGCAGCCTGGGGAACGGGAAGAGCTAAGGGGACCGGGGCACGCAATCGCTCGGAGATAGCGAGCACGTGCCCCCACCACATGATATGGCCCCCTGCTCCCGCCATACCTGCCCCTCCCACTCAGCGTGCTAATAGAGAAGCCCTCACTAGAGGGCATTCTAACAGTCCCCTGGTCCGAACTGGGAGCATTTCACCCCTGGCGCACACGCTTTGGGCACTCGGTCCAGAAAAGGATAGCCACCACTGGTAAAGGGTCTCTTGTTTGAGCAGGAGGTTGGATTAAAAAACCTCCAAGATCCCTTCCAAGTTGTTTTTATGTTATTTTCTTATCAATAAATGGGAAATATCATTTAAACATTGAATTCCAATTCAATAAAGGGAAAATAGATTATGGAAACATTTAACCCTGAACCATACAAAACAATCAGTAATCTGTCTCAATCGCGCTGCTTGCTGACATCATTTTTAAATTTTAAAAAATGCCAGGTTCCAATCATGACTTTCACTTGCAAATCCCTAGTAATTGTTTTGTTTTTGATAAAACACTACTATTGTTATAAAGGCATATTTTTCCCCATACCAAACATATAGTATGTACCTTTAGTACATTCATCGGTGAACAATTACATTTCCTTATCTCTTTAAACAGAAATATTCAGATTAATGTCTTTTATGACAAACTGCCTTTGGAACTTGCCCAGTATAGTAGAATAAAATGAACCAAAATTCAGGGTTGTTTAATATGCCATATCTGATCCTGTAGTAGCAACTTAGAACTGGACAGTGTATCTGTTGCTTTCAGGGTAATTCAACTATATTGCTGTAAAGTCATCACCGTAATATAAAGACAGAAAACAAAATAAGTGTTCCAAAATTCCTTTCTGGAAATGATCTTCATTGCCTTGACCCATATCAACCCTATCAGAGCCTCAGGAGACATGGCCATGGTCTCCACAAACTCTATTGGTAGCACAGAGGGTCAATGGAGGTGAGAGTCATTGGACAAACTGAGAAATGTCTCAGCATCATCTTGGTTGGTCTCCAGGAAATCATTTCCAACCTGTCAATCTCTTTCAGAAAATCAAATAGCCAGAAACATACACGATAGTCCAAGGAGAAGATTCAATCTGGGTCAGACTTCGTGACCAGAGGTTTTGTCTTCTGAGATTTCGGACTTATGCTGGGGCCCATCTGCAGGGAATGACTCTGGGCTGGCTATTTTTTTAGAATGTTTTAAGATAGTTTTTAGAATAACATTTTAGATGTAGATTGGGTTGGTGGTGGCTAGCTGACGTTCCCTGAAGATGGGCTCCAGCATGAGTCTGAAAGCTTGGAAGACAAAACTTCTGGTCCTAGTGACTGACCCAGTTTGGATCCTGTAACTTCATCCTGGGATACGTGCATTCATCTTCATTCATGAGTCCAAGTACACATCTAAGTAAAGAGGCATCACAATTTCATTTGCCTTTGATACAATGCTTCTTCTAATGCAGGCCACATTTAGGAAATGTTTCACTCTTCTGTATGTTTAGACCGGTTGCTACTAACAAAAGTGCTTTTTCAAGAGGCAACTGGACTTTCTTTGATTTCTTGGAAGACTTTTGCTTCTCATCCAAGAGGTTTCTTCAGTTCTGAGTCAGAACTGAAGAAAATTCTTGAATGAGAAGTGAAATGTCTTCAAGGAAATACAAAGAAAGTCTAGTTGCCTCTTGAAATAGCACCTTTGGGACAATGATGACCTGGATGACTGAGAATTTGCATAGACACCTGTTGTTAATGCATGCACTCATAAGTGTTCAGGAATAAACTGAAATACTGCAAAAATTGTTAGAATATTATTAGCTTGCAAGAATAAAGGGATGGTTGAATTTTAAAATGGAAGATAGCTGTTGCAGGCCACCATTTGGAGAGGAAAGGCAGCAGAATAGGGAATAGAAGAAAGAGAATTTTTCTTAAATATGCTACTTTTTGTATTAGTTCATCTTTCTGCTGTTAATATTCTGATTTCAAGGCAAATGTTTGACCCAAGAAAATCTCCAATTGCTTTGAAAATGGTCCAAATTTATCATAAGATACAAATAGAGTGGACAAGAAGAGTCCTAACAGAACTTGAATCTTACTAATAGGAGCATAATATCTATGACTAAATTTATTTTCAGTGTACCTTCCAGTTGATTAAGAAAGTTTTCATAGTGTCTTAATCAAGCATTCAGGTGTAGCCTACAACAAGGCACAGAACATACTGCACTGGGCTATTGCTGATTCTTGGTCAAAAGATTTTTATTGTAATTTTGCAACATTTATAACACCACCCTCATTATCCAGAGAACTTACATCTGTCTGTGACTTGTTCAGAAAGTACATCTGTGTGAGTTGTAGTACTGCCTTTGATAACAGGTCAGGATCATCTTCATCAATACAAATCAAAGTTCCACCAAATTCTTCAATCTTATTTTAAAGCAACAAAGGCTGGGAGGAAAGAAAACATGAGGAAGGCTTTGTGGTTCTTGATTGCCGTCCTTCTCTGCTTTGCCTCGGGTGAGTAGCCAAAATTAGAGCTTTCAACAGTATTGCTACAATGGGTATATTTTTTGGGTTTACTGTACTCATTTCCTTTATTTTGTCGATTTAGTTGAGCCATAAACCGAGTGTCCCACTGTTTACAAGTGGGCACACATTTTCTGAAGAGTGGTTTATGTCTCATGTTTAAATTTTTTGACAGTTGTAGTGCCCAGAGCTCTTAAGCCCTTTGGAACCACCACAATATTTCTGTAGAAATATTTCGACCATAACAAAATACTTTCTCACACGTACAAAGTTCAATATTCCACTGCCATAAAGTGAACTTGCACTTGAAAAGCAATCGCGCCTTAACATACACTGTGGTAATCTGATGCTTACTAGCCAGTTTCAGTATCAGGGAAATGAACATAGGCTAGGAATGAAAAAAAGTTGACTGTTAACAATATTCTAAATTCTTTACATTTTCTTCACTTGTATATATAGTTCTCCATGTCATAACTAATGGTGCTATTTCCATGGAGCCTTTAAGAAATATAATGCAAATCTAATTACTTTCCACTTGTACCCTGCCTTTCAGAAAGCTGCACAGTATTGTGGAATCACTGATCATCATCCGATATTACAAAACCTTGTTTATCTTGAACATTTGTTGCATTCTTTAAATATAGTTGTCCTTGTGAATGAAGGAAAGCCTCTCTCTCATTATTTTTTAATTTCACTATTTTGCCTACAAATCTATTGGTACCAACTACCTAGCTAAACCTTTGGGGAAATGCGAGGTAAAGAAATTTTGGAACTGTGGAAATCAATTATATTTATACAATCTATATCTTGCTTCTTCTTTTTCCAGCAGCTGAAGCTCTTACCTGCAACAACTGCAGACAGTTTAAGATTGGAACTGGTTGCCTCACTGAGAACCCATCAGTACCTTGCACTGCTAATCCAGGTCAAAAGTGTCAAGTTGTCAGATATCACCTAAGTATGTATGTTTCTACTTGTTTCTACTGATATTACTCAGATAAAAATATTCCTTCTGCACATGACACACACTTGTCAATTAAAAATACAGTAGAGTATTACCGAACCTCTTGTTTTCTGTGCTTGGGGTAGAGAAGAAAGTAGAGAGGGGGTACATAATTTGTAGTTTTGATCTATTAAATCCAATGCATTCCATTTTTACAGACTTTCCCAATCTTGGTGGCCACCTGTAAATTAGAATCTCAATTCCCAGAATTTCCACCTAGTAGATACCAATGTCTTGGAGGTACTAAGAAGGGGAAAGCTATTCTAAGGAGGTTTCTTAATCTGTTTTCTCCTTTTACAGAAGGAAGACCTCAAGGTATAATTACACAACGGTGCACAAAAACAATTAGAGAATGTGTTGCGAAGGTTTCCCATAAAGAAGTGGGTAATCTGAAAACAACATGTTGTAATCGTGACAACTGCAACACACCATAAACAAAATAGTCATGATGTTCTGACATCATCTTCAATTCAGCATATATTTTTCTCTATTACTTTCAATTTATTTTTCTTTCTTCAAGCTTCTAAGGTCTATGCTCCAGAAAATTTACCAATTAGTTCATCGTTTTAACAATGTGGGGTTTTTTGGGATATGGTTGTAGTACTATAGATGTTTTTCTGGTTCCAGTGAAGAAGCATGAATTGCGAGAAGTTTAATCCTTCAGTCTGTGCTTTGTTGATTCTTCTAGGCACTTGTTCTCCACTTTTGTCAAGAATATGTGTCTCTCTGTCTGTCTATCTTTCTATCTTTTAATATATATTAAATTATATACAGTTTAATCTAATACATGTGTGTAAACACACATGTTCATATTAGATTAAATTAGAATATCAATGAAAAAATATGTCCCATTTTCTGCAATGAAATGTTAAATATAGTTTTGCCGATAAATATTAAATGCTGACAAATCCAGAATGCAAATCACAAACAACTGTTTATCTGTCTGCCTCCCTGCCATCCAATGACTCCAATGAACAGCACTAAGAGGTCAAATAGTTGATTATCCCACCATAAATCTTTTCTATCACCTGGATCACAAGAAGATGGTCACTACTGTTCCCAAAATACAAACAATGATATGTATTGTCTTTTCCAAATAGAGAAGGAATTGTGGCACCTTGGAGGATCCCAAACCAAATGCCACACACTTCAAAACAAATTCTCGGCTACTTTCTGGTACAAGTTTTCTATCTTGGAGTAAAGCCAAGGCAGTAACATCTTCAAATCCCAATCCACATGGCTGGAGTTTGAACATGGTCTATAGAAAGTCAACCTGTTCTCTGATTTATTTCCTGGTTTCTTCTAAGCTCCTCGGAGGTTCCTCTATCCTTCTCAAATATAACATATCACATAATAATGTGGTTTCCACATAATTTGGAAAATTAGGTTTCACTCAGGAACTTATTATTTTAATTAGTCACAGCTTTGTCACATACACACATTCTTTAGTTAGCCATTTATCAAGAGAATATGAAAAAAGTGATTGGATACATTCTGGAGCCTAAGCCACAACGATCTACATACTACTATCTGTTTTACTAAAATACATATTACTAACATTTTATTAAAAAACATATGAGTAGGTTGATATTTCAGATTATATCCTTTGTATATCATAAAAGGAGTAAGTTTATCGTTGTCTTATAGATGGAAAAATATTCCAAGTATTTCAAGATAATTTGGAAACAGTCTTTGGAAACACTATAAATCTGTAGAATAACCACCGACATTATTGTTATTCCTAGCAAAGAAAGTGATAAAATAAAATAAGTTTCAATGTAAAAAGTACAAGACAAAAACATTCTAATTTTCAACTACCTCTGTTCTAGAATTAGCATTTCAGTGCATTTCTTTTATCCACCTAGAGAAAATGTTTGATTAATGCAACAAATAATTGTTAATATTATCGAAATTCATTAAAATTTTCTTCCTTGGTTAAAAACGTTTTTGACTGAGTTTTTTTTCTTCTCTTCTCTTAACAGCACAAAACAAACCCAGCACAGTATTTAACATTTATTTAATGTATTTAACAGCACAGTATTTAACAGTATTTAACACCGGGCACCGGGCTATTGCTGATTCTTGGTCAAAAGATTTTTATTGTAATTTTGCAACATTTGTAACACTACCTATGTTATCCAGAGAACATACTATACATCCATCTGTGATTTGCTCAGAAAATACAGTACATCTTTTAAAGTTGTAATACTGAGTTTAATAACGGGTCAGGATCATTTTCATCAATACCAATGAAAGTTCCATCAAATAAAAAAATATAAAAAAATAATAATAAAAAAATATTATTGTTAAAAAAAAAGACCCTCAACCTTATTTCAAAGCAAGAAAAGCTGGAAGAAAGAAAATATTACGTCTCATTCCAATTCTGAAGACACTTATTAAATCCTGCACCGTCATCATTTTGTCCATTCCAATTGAGTTCAGCCAAGTTAGTTCTGGTTAAGTTTGCAAGTATAAATGATAAATTGAAAGTGATGTCAAAAATTAGAGAGGATGGAGATAAAATTCTTCAAATAGAAGGGGACAAGATAGAGGTTTACCAGGATATTTCTTGGGAGGAACGTATATGGAGGCACACTTTAAAGCCAATTACAAAATTATTGAGAAATAAAGGCATTAAATATAATTGGAGATTCCCACAACAATTAAAAGTTTTTTATAATAGAAGAATGCATACAATTGATATTAAAATTGACCCTGTTGATTATTTGCATAAACTTGGGCTGATTGAGAAAGAAGATGATGTTATTAGTATGAAAGCTGAATTGCTTCAGATGGGTGGATATGGAGTGAGGAAGGAATTAAATCTGGATAAGGAACAAGGAGCTGCAGCTGGAGAGGGCCCAGAACTTAAAGCTAAACTACAACGTAAAAGAAAACCAACAAAAGAGCGGTTGGATTTTCAAAAAAAAAGTAGAGAAAATGGAGGAGAAAATGTTGGTGAAGAAAGTGAGATGGAAGATCAACTTGGTTCTGGGCCCGACTCAAGTGATGGATCTGAGTGCGGAAAAGAAGTAATAGAGTAATATTAATAGAGTAATAGAAAGAAAAGAAGCATAAGAACAATGCCTGGAGCTAGAGATGGCTGGATTGACAGACACATTCCCTCTCCCCCATTCTTAGAAGACAAGGCGGCTGGAATTGAATGAAGGCGATGGGGGAAGAAGAAAAGTTTTTTTTTTTTAATTTGTTATTGGTGGTGGGTTGGGGAAAGATTCACAGTAGGAAGGAGGAGGAAGAAATGGAAAATATTGAATATAATGATGGGTGTGATTAAATTATGTCATGGAATGTTAAAGGCACTGGGAATCAAATTAAAAGAAAACGTTTAGAATTAAAAATGGGAAGGGAGTCACTTGATATAATTTTTTTGCAAGAGACTCATCAAAAGTCTGAGGATTCAAATAAGTTGTATATAAAAGGAATACAGTTCTATGAGAAAGCATTTGGAACCTCGAAATCAAGAGGGGTCGCAACTTTAATTTCAAGTAGGGTTCAATTTGAAAAATTAAAAAGTGTAGTGGACTCTGAAGGTAGATATTTGATAATTGTTGGTAATATTAACGAAGAAACTGTAACATTGGTTAATATTTACGCACCTAATGAAAAACAAAATGAATTCTTGATGAGAATATCAAAAATACTGCGGAAAGAAAGTAAGGGCAGATTGATTGTGGCGGGTGACTTCAATCTTATTCGAAGTAAATATGATACTACTAATGTAACCCGGTATGGTGATAATGTTCAAATGAGTATATTAGATAATTGGATGATAGAAATCAGAATATTTGATTCATGGCGAGAAATTAAAGGTCAAGAAAGGGTTTATACTTTCCATTCTAAGGTATATAATACATATTCAAGGATTGATTATGTTATGGTGTCAAGAGATTTACTTAATAGAGTTGGAAAAGTTGATGTAAAGAATCAGATCATGCAAATGTAATTATGGAGTTGAATGTATACACTGAGAAAAAAGAAAATAATTGGAGGTATGATGCTAAATTGTATAAAAATGAAGAAGATAAAAAAAGAATTATTTTATTTGATCAAATTTGTATACCGCCCTACTCCCGAAGGACTCAGGGCGGTGAACAGGCACAAAATAAAACACATAGATACAAAAGTTAAGAGCAAAATTAAAACCAAATTAAATATTTGAGCCCAGGACAATTTAAAACGTCCCAAAAATTTAGAACAAATTTAAAATTCCAATTTAAATTTAAAAATTTTAAAAATTAAAAATTAAATATTAAAAGAGGGGAAAGGTCAGACCAGGCCAGCTTGCTGAAATAGAAAGGTCTTTAGAGCGCGGCGGAAAGTGCGCAGGTCCGGGATCCTACGTATCTCCGGGGGGAGCTCATTCCAGATAGTAGGTGCCCCAGATAGAAGGCCCTCCCCCTGGGGGCCGCCAGTCGACACTGTTTGGTTGAATGATTGAAATTTGGGAGGAAAATTGGAAATGGAATGATAATGATGAAGTGAATTATAATGTGGTATGGGATACAATGAAGGCGATTTTTCGGGGTGAAAGTATAAAATTATCATGTAAAAAATATAAAGATTATAAAAAAAATGGAAATGGAAGGGAAAAGAATACAAGAATTAGAAAACGAATTTTCAAGAACCAAAAATAAAAAAAATTGGGGAAGAATTGAGACAATTAAAAGATAAGCAGGTAATTGAAGATATTGAAGTCGTTAAAAAGAATTTAATGTATTTGAAAAGAGAATTTTTTGAATTTGGTAATAAGAATTCTAAATTATTGGCATGGATGGCTAAAGATAAGAAATGTAGAAGAGAAACTGGAATATTAATAGATGAAAAAGGTAAAAGATGTAATAAGAAAAAAGATAAATGTGAGATTGTTAGAATTGTTTTTAAAAAACTTTACTCTAAAAAGGAAATAGTAAGAAATTGAAGGACTTTTTGAAAAAATATGAACATAGAAAAATAGAAATGGAATATAAGGAAAAAATGGAGGGAAGTATAACCCAGCAAGAAATTATAGAAACGATCCAAAAATTAAAATTGGGGAAGGCACCAGGCGAGGATGGGTTGCCAGCAGAATTTTATAAGGAATTTAAAGACATAATAGTGCCAAAATTAGAAAAATTGTATAACAAAATTTTGCATGGTGTGGATATTCCAGCGTCTTGGAATAGATCACTGATTTCTTTGATTCCCAAACCAGGAAAAGATTTAGAATTGGTAGAATCATATAGACCTATTTCCCTAATAAATCAGGATGCAAAAATATTTACAGCTATTTTAGCGAATAGATTAAATAGCTTTATAGACAAATATATAAATGGTAATCAAGTAGGTTTTGTGAAAGGTAGATATATGTCAGACATAGTTAGGAGAGTTTTGAATATTATAAATATTGCAGAGTATAATAAGGATAGAATAGGAATATTAGCGTTGGATATATTTAAAGCATTTGATTCAATTCAATGGGAAATGATTATAGAATTGATTAAGGCTTATGGATTTGGAGATAAATTTACTCAAGTTATTTCAAAATTATATCAAAAGGGGGTTGCCAGAGTAAAAGTGAACGGAGATAACAAAAGAGATAATTTTGGAAGCGGGTACAAGACAAGGGTGTCCTCTATCCCCAGTATTGTTTTTACTAACTATGGAGATCTTAGCAGTAAAAATAGAAGACGAAGATATTATTGGATATAAAGGTGTTAAAATTAATTTGTATGCCGATGACACCCTGATTGTAATGAAAAATCCAGAAAAAGATATTGGAAAGATTAAGATGCATTTAGAGGAATTTGAAGAGCTTACTGGATTATCTATAAATTGGGCTAAATCAGAAATGTTATTAAATTGGGATATAAAAAAAGGAAAAGAGAAATTTAAAAACCAATTTGGAATAAAAGTTAAAGAAAATATAAGATACTTAGGAATAATATTATCAACAAAGATGAATGAAATGAAAAAGTTGAATTATGACAGACTGATAAGAGAAATTGATGAGAAAATCGGGAAGTATAAGAAATTACATTTCTCTTGGTTTGGGAGAGTGGCATTAAGTAAAATGATGTTATTACTGAAATTCAATTTCCTATTTGAAATGCTCCCAATATATATCTCTGAAAAGGATATGGAATTATATCAAAAGAAAATTGACAAATTTTGTAATGGTGATAAAAGGGCTAGGATAGTTAAAAAATTATGGTATCAAAATCAAAAGGAAGGACGTCTTGGGATACCTAAATTGATTAATTATTATAGATCCTTTCAAGTGAGGACTGTAGTTTAAATAATTGTTGGTCGAAATGAATTATGGGGAAAATTGGAGTTGGGAGAAATTGAAAAATGGGGAAGAATATATTTTATGGAGAATATAGCGGAAAAAATTAAAGTTAGAAATGATTTGTTAAATAGTTTGTTGAAAACTTGGAGTAAATTTGACAGAAAATTGATTCCAGACAGATTACAATTGGGGAATTTGGAAGATGGGGATTTTCCCATAAATTTAAATAGGGAGAGGAAACAGGTGTTAAAAGAGGAAAATCTGGAAGGAATAAAAGAATGGATAAACGTGGTAAGAGATTATTTTTAAAAAGTGGAAATATATGAAAAGTGGAAGTTGAATTGGTGGGAGAAGATACAGGTTAATAATTGGAATAAGAATTATAAGGACAGAACGAGGGTAGAAAGGTTAAAAACGGAATTTGAAGAAATAGTATCCCAATTAGGAATGGAAGAAATTGGAATTAAGGGATTGGTTAATAAGGTATATAAAATTATTAATTTGGATAGTAACTTACAAATGGTGATGAAAGATAATTGGGTAAAAGATTTAGAAACAGATATTACAGAACAGGAATGGATTTTGAATTGGAATAGTAGAATATTGAGGACCTTATCAATAAGAATAAAGGAGCATAGTTATAAAGTTATCTGGAAATGGTACCTATCCCCAAAAAGATTATATAAAATGAATAAAAGTGCTAGCAAGTTATGTTGGAGATGTAAAGTGGAGAATGGGACATATGAACACATGTGGTATGGAGCCAGTTATATCAAGGAAAATTTTATCGATGTCAGGGCATTTATTAATCCCATGTTTGGCTCTGGGACTAATTACCCTGGTTTAGAGTAGATGAATCGAGGCTTATCCTTGTTTGCAATAATCTGAAAAGAAACGCGAGGAAAAGTTTCTAATAAAACTCATTTATTTGTTATAAAGAAAATAAAACACCTCACTAACTAAGAAAAGTAAATTGTTACATTTTGGAAGTAATTTGGGCCAGCTGCCTTTCAGCAACCGACACCCGTGGCAAGAGAACAAAGGAAAGAGTGTGAAGGAATGAGGGTGGATGGACATGCGTAGTAGCTTACTGATAAGGAACTTGGCAAACTACAGAGAGTCTGACAGTCCAGAAATAATGAGCTCAGCTGGTAAATAAAATAACGCAGTGACATTCCCCTTCTTTGCCAGTTGAGCGAATATCAGTACATCATCAAATAAGGCACATCTTCTCACGCAGATACTCGTGTTGAGCTGCTGGAAGTGGTTTGTTGAGCATATCAGCAATTTGATCATGTGTAGATACATACTGCATTTTGACAAAACCTTTTTTCACTAAATGTTTTATGTTTTGATAACGGATGTCAATGTGTCTGGACCTAGAACCTGTGAAATGTGATTCAGAAATATAAACCACCGATTCATTGTCTTCCATCACGGTGATCGGTCGGATTGGGTGTGTCCAGATATCTGTGACTAAAGCATCAAACCAAGTTAGAGAATTACATGCATCTGAAACACAAGCATAGTCAGCTTCAGTAGATGAACAAGAAACAAAATTCTGTTTACGTACTTGCCAATAAACAGGACATCCATTTAAGAACATCATATAACCTGAAGTACTTTTACATGATTTCTTATCACTTGCCCAATCAGAATCTGCATAACAACATAATTCTGCATAATCAGTATGTGTTGGTTCTAACAATAACTTCATGTGTTTGGTGTATTTTAGGTATCTCAATAATTTCTTAATACATGTCCAATGAAACTGTTTTGCCTTACCTACGTGTCGAAATAAGAGATTAACACTAAGTGCAATGTCGGGTCTGGTCCAACTACTAATATATAACAGTGACCCAATGACTGAACGATAAAGTGTTTGATCCTCGAACTCAGGACTTTCTTCTTGTGTCAAGTTGTGAAAATCTGTTTGCATGGGTGTCTTTGTTGTGTTAGCATCTTTCATGTTGCAATGATGCAAAACTTGTTCAATTTTATCTTCTTGTAAAAGACTAAACCCTTTCTGTGTTTTTTCAATCTGAACACCTAAATAAGTGCTAATGTGGCCTAATGATTTCAATGTGAAGTATCTCTGCAAAGTTTTGGCAAAAATCTCACTCATTTGCTTATTTGGACCAATATAAACAATATCATCAACATAAACAAGAACTATCTCATATGCATTGTTAGATCTTTTTGTGAATACGCACTCATCAGTTTTGGACTTAATAAAGCCCATTGAATTTAGTTTGTCAGTAAGACATAAGTACCACATTAAACCAGATTGTTTCAGACCATAAAGACTTTTGTTTAGAAACCAGGTATCCCCTTCTTGCTGTCGGAATCCTGGAGGACTTCTCATGTAGATCTCTTCGTCTAGGTCTGCATGTAGATAAGCCGTGTCAACATCAAACTGGAAAACTTCTAAACCAAGGATAGTTGCAGTTGCTAAAGCAATTTTTACACTCTCAGTTCTGACTGTCGGTGAGTAAGTATTTGTGTAGTCCTCAGGATAACGTTGAGCGAAACCCTGAGCTACAAGTCTGGCCTTGTACAGTGACTCACCATTTGGTTTCTTTTTGATTCTGTAGACCCATCGAGTGCCAATGACCTTTTTGTTTGCTGGAGGTTTTGCAGGTGTAAATACTTTGAGTTTCTTTAGACTGTCCATTTCAACCTGCATTGCTTCATACCATTTGTCTTGCTCTGAATCAGGGAGCTGCTTGATTTGTGTGAAATTATCAGGTGGAAGGGTGACATTGCAAATCAAAGGCAAGGGTGCTTTTGTCAGTTGCCAAGAATATCGTTGTGGAGGGATTCCTTTTGTGGCCCTCTTGGAACGTCTCGGAACAACTGTCCAGTCTTCTTCTGCTTCGTCCTCGTCCTCACTTTCGTCGCTAGCGTCAGCATCCGCGGCTTGCGAAGACGGAACATTGGGTTGAGAAGAATCAGTGGAATCTTGATCATCAATCTGCGTAGCATCAGCAGTATCATCTCTGGGAAAATAAACTCCAGGATCATTGGAATGAATCCTGGACCAGTCAATATCTTCCTCAAAATTAGCAGATTGGGAAATCACAATTGCATGTTTAGAGTCAATAAATCTGCTCCATTTTGAGTTATCATCAATACCCATAAATCTCAGTCTCTTTGCTGCTGGACTTCCTTTTCTTCTTTGAGCTAAGGGAATGTTCACCATAGCATATGAACCAAAAATATGAATGTTTTTAAGATCGGGCTTGTAGCCATACAACATGAAGAAAGGAGTCTGATTTGTTACACTGCTCCAAGTACGGTTGACAATGTAATTTGCGTACTTGATAGCTTCACCCCAGTATATCATATCAAGGTTGGCGTCTTCTAGGAGACAACGCATCATGGTTTGCAGTACCTCTCCGTTGTGAGCCGATGTGTCAGGGGGTGAAGTCTGATGAATAATTCTATTCTTATGCATCCAGTCCTGGAAACGCTGAGACATGAACTCGGCACCACGATCACTCTGGATTCTGGCGATGCGAACTTCGTGTTGGGTAGAAACAAGGGTTGCAAAGTCTTTAAAGATCTGAAAGGTCTCTGATTTTTCTTTCATAGGATATACATATCCATATCTAGAGTAATTATCAACAATTGTTAGAAAATGTTTTCTACCACCAAATGATGGCGGGAAAGGACCAACTATGTCAATGTGAACCAAATCAAAAATGCGTGTTGACAGGCGTGTAGCGTGTTTGGGAATGGCTGCTGCTTTGGATTTGGCCTTTTTGCATACAGCACAATCCAAAAACACCTTACACCCCTTTAGATCCAAACCTTTTGCGAACTCCGGCATCTTCCTAAGAACACGGAAACTGGCATGCCCCAATCTTCTATGCCATTTGTGGATACACCTGGAATGCAAAGGTTTACCAGTTAGTGAATTCTCAACATTAACATTTTTATGCGGAACCTCAGGCTTGCTCTGAGCGATCTGTTTACCAATTTTCCTTTTGTTGGCTTTAGGAGCCTTAGGGTAGCAACAGGATCTCTCACTGGAGCATCTCTCTCTGGGCCTGTGCTCTCCCTTTTTGGAATTTGCATACTTGCCTGTGTTTGTGTTTTAGGCTTTGGCTTTAAGTAATAAACACCACCAATTAATATGGTTTCAGCAACAATATCTCCATCTTTAACTATGTAACTTGCTTTTTCGAGGTGGTGAACCTGGAACTTTAACATTCTAGACAAGTGACACTGACTAAGCAAATTGCTGGTTGCTGTTGGTATGTAATAAACATCAGGAATGAATGCATCGAGCTCCTCAACATAAACAGTTCCTTTTCCTTTGACCTGACAAGGATGATTGGAAAAAGAGTAAAGTTCACGTAGTTCTGGTTCAGGCTCGTGCATCTCTGTGAAAAGTTCCTTTCTGTAGGTAACATGCAATGCTGCACCACTGTCCAAAGTCCACAGGAGTCGTCTGTCGTACTCTGGTTGAGGTTGTGGATCATTGGTTAAAGCCAATGTGGCGAGTGGAGTTTGTGGATCACGCCGGGGACCACGACGACCTTGTCTACCGCCTCTGCCTCTGCCTCTGCCTCTGGAATCTGTTCCTCTGGGCTGGTATGTGACGGGAGCTGGAACTCGTTGGGGACAATCCCAGGTGGCATGTCCCACACGATTGCAGGTGTAGCATCTTGGCGTCCTTGGAGCGTAGGTCCTTCCTTGGAAGGGGCGCCTAGCTGGAGCTCTTGATGCGGGTGGTCCTCTCAAGTGTGGCGTGGCCAACATGAATGCCTCTCCTTCAATTAAAAGTCTACAGACATTGTCCACTGTGCGTTGAGCAATTGGGACTTGGTTAATTTTTGCAACAGCATCTTTCCATTCATAATTCAAAGAGTTAATAATGATGCTGATCATTTGAATATCTTCAATGTTATGGCCTCTTTCTCTCAATTCTGTTCTCAGACCTTTCAGTTTGGTCAAATGTCCTCCAATTTGTTCACCAGGTTTCAATCTCGAACCGTAGAGTTCAGACATGAGTAAACATGAAGATTCAATTGAGATAGGCCTGTAGCAATTTTCCAATTCAGCCCAAATTTGTCGGGCTGTTGTATTTGGTGGAAAAGTGACCTGCAGTTCAGTATCCATGGACATCAATAATGTTGTGCGAGCCCTTATCTCTAAATCTCTTATTGCATAAGTCCAAGGTTGAGCAGGTGGGTTAAATACCATACAGTGCGTGCCTTCTCTAAGAAGCAATAGTGTAATCTCACTGACCCAGGCTTTGTAATTGTGTCCTGACATTTTTAGTTTTGACTCACCAGTTAGTGGAGAGACAGAAAATGCCTGGTAAGGAGCCTGCACTTGGTATGCTGGCTGTGCTGGCAGAAATGCCTGTGGTATTTGCTGTGCCTGTTGTGGACCTAAAAATGGTCTTGGTTGTGCCATTGGAGGCGGGCCAGGAGGTGGCCCTATTTGCACTTGTGTCTGGGGCACATATGCAGACATTTGTAGCTGCTGTGGCTGATGCACTGGAATCTGCTGTATTCCAGTTGCCATTTGTCCTTGAGCTGCAATATTGGCATGACCTGCTGGAGATGCAGTCATTTGCCTTTGCTTCATTAAGTTTAATTGTGTTCCATCTAAAAGGACACCAACACCACCAGGGGGTGTTTGAGTTTGGGCCTGTGGAAACACTTGTGGCATTTCAGCTTCCTGTAGTAAATTACTTTTGCCAGCAGATGGTGCTGCACCTTTAGCTTCGGGCAGCTTTGCATACGGGGCATTGTATGCTTTAGAGTAGGAGTGGTTATGTAAGACATGTGTAACTTGATCAGGGAGACTTTCATGTGACGTATGCAGTGCTCTTTGCCTTAATTGGCCTGACACAGAATTCACCAGGGGGAGTGTCTTTGGCTCTGAGCAAGAAGACAATATGGCGCTTTTTGAAAAATTTAAGTTATCTCCCTTATCTTGCTCAAGCATAGATATAGCCATTTTTGCCTGGGATAGCTGCTGTTCATAGAGTTTTATACGGTCACGAAAGGCTTTCATAGCCAGCTCATCCAGGGTGAGCTTAGAGCTTCGCGGAGAATAATGAATTGTTTCTCTCTCTGTGTGGGAGGAATTTTGCTCAGCAGTGTGCTTTAGCCTTGCATCGAGCATTACAAATTCAGAAGGTTCTGGGAAGACTTTTTCAGAGCTTGGAAGATCAGAAGAAAATGTTACTGACCTCAGTCGTAAATCATCATCTTCAAAAACAGCTTCTGTCTTATCTGTCTCCATTTCTGTTCCCACGGCTTTTTCTTGTTCTAGGCGTGTGGCTGTAGTAAGGGGCTGGAAATCTGGAAACCTCCTTTCTGCCACCTTCTCAGCAAAATACATTTTGTATTTGTTTTACTTCTGTTTCGGCATCTCAGCAAAATAATTAGCGTACCTCAGTAGCTAAAAACTAATTGCCTATGCACTCTTATCAGAAGTAACAAAACAAGGAAAAAAGCCATAAATCAAACCATCCTCTGCTACCAGATGTCAGGGCATTTATTAATCCCATGTTTGGCTCTGGGACTAATTACCCTGGTTTAGAGTAGATGAATCGAGGCTTATCCTTGTTTGCAATAATCTGAAAAGAAACGCGAGGAAAAGTTTCTAATAAAACTCATTTATTTGTTATAAAGAAAATAAAACACCTCACTAACTAAGAAAAGTAAATTGTTACATTTTGGAAGTAATTTGGGCCAGCTGCCTTTCAGCAACCGACACCCGTGGCAAGAGAACAAAGGAAAGAGTGTGAAGGAATGAGGGTGGATGGACATGCGTAGTAGCTTACTGATAAGGAACTTGGCAAACTACAGAGAGTCTGACAGTCCAGAAATAATGAGCTCAGCTGGTAAATAAAATAACGCAGTGACAGATTGTAAGAAAGATGAGCTCAGTTAGAGAGGAGCTATCCTATTTGGGTTATCTAGTCTTCTAGTCTTGGCAACTTAGCTATTGAAATTTGATATGGTAAAATTTTAATGTCATCTATCATATATTTTTAGATTGCTATTTTTGTAACTGTTTTATCTTTTTCTCTTTTTCTTTTCTGTTTTGTTTGAAAAGGCCTTCGGGCTATTCAATAAACTATACTATATACTGGTATGGATGTCATAAAGTGAAGAATTTTTGGTTACATATAGAAGAAGAATCTAGTAAAATAATTAAAAAGAAGGTAAAGTTGGGAGTAGATACCATCCTCATACTAAAGTTGAATGATAAGGTGTTAACAATTGATGAAAGAGAGCTTGTAAGGATATTGGTCATTATGGGACGAATTGTGATTGCAAGATACTGGAAATTGAATATTGAATACAAAATAAATGAATGGTTTAGAGAAGTTTGGAAAATTGCTCTTAATGATAAGTTAACGTGTGATATAAAATTCAAAAAAGGACTATTGAAAGAAAATATATTTTGGAGGATATGGCAACCATTTGTGGACTACGCAATTGGGAACTTGGAAGAAATAATGCCAGTGCCAATGCAAAGAGAATTTTGGAAGACCTGAAGATGAAGAAAAAATTCCTCCGCTTCTCCCTATTTTGTATTATACACTGGGTGTCGTTTTGTGTTTTGTGTTTTGTCCTTAAATCAAAAACTTAATAAAAAAATTAAAAAAAAAGAAAAAAGAAAATATGAGCAAGGTTTTGTGGTTCTTGATTGCCATCCTTTTCTGCTTTGCCTTGGGTGAGTAGCCAAAGTTAAAGCTTTCAATACCCTTTCTACAATGGGTATAATTTTGGGTGTTGTACTCATATATTTTAGCCTTCAGTTCCCTAATCATCTTGATATGTTTCAATTTTTTAAACTTTTTTCACTAATGTAAACAGTTCTCAATGACAGTACTGTAAATCTATTATTTTCCAGCCATATCCTCCATTTCAAAACAACTGCAGACTATTCTAGTTCTGCCAAACCTCATCAGATGTTTTTAAACTTCCCATTTTTTACCTTGAACATTGAGTATTCTTTAAATATGCTGGTCCTACTGAATAAATGCATGTCTCCCTCTCATTGTTTCAGTTTCACCATTTTGCCTTCACTTCTATTGGAACCAACTACTGAGTTAAACAATTGAGAAATTGAGAGGTAAGGAAATTCTGGAGCTGTAGAAATTAATCATATTTATACAACCTAGATTTTGCTTCTTCTTTTTTTCCACAGCTGAAGGTCTTACCTGCATCGTGTGCAGAAATTTGGAAATGGATACTTCAAAATGTCTCAATGAGAAACCGACAAAAACGTGTATTGCCAAACCAGGTTTCTCATGTAACATTGTCAAATTTTCTGCAGGTATGTATATTTTTACTTAAAATCTGATATTATCCAGAGAAAATGGACATGACATACATTTTCCTATTAAAAACACAGTAGTTTATTTACACCCCTCTTGTTTTCTATGCTCTGGATAGAGAAGAAAGTAGAGAGGGAGTATGCAGTTTATAGCTTTTAGCTATCAAATTCTGCACATTCTGTTTTACCACTCTGAGAATTCCCATCCCATTTGGGAATGGATACCAATATTTTGAGGGTACCAGAAAGGGGAAAGCTGTTCAAAGGAGGTTTCTTGGATAGTTTCTCCGGGTTTATTGGTCAACCAATGATGTACCGTAGATGTGCTAATCTATTTTCTTGGTTGGAAAAAGCAAGGTGTATATTCGCAAGCATGCATTAAGCCAATACAATGTAATTTGACTAAAGTAATGAGAAAGGTGGGTACTTTTGAAAGCAAATGTTGTGAGCATCATGACCTCTGCAACACACCATAAGAAAACAATTCATGCTGTTCCAACATCACCACCAATTCAGCACATATTTTTTCTTTTCTCTTTTTTCAATTGTTTTTTCTTTCCCCAAGCTTCTAAAGACTATGCTGCAGAAAATGATCAGATCAGTCCATTGTTGTAAAGATGTGAAGGCTTGCTTTTGGATATGGCTGTAATATTGTAGATGTTTTTCTAGTTCCATTGAAAAAGCATGAGTTGCAAAAGGTGTGATCCTTCGGTCTGTGCTTGTTCATTATTCTAAACACTGGTTCTCGTCTTTCATCAGGAAGATATATGTATTTATGTGTGTGTGTATGTGTGATTAAATTAAACCAAATTATGGAACGAAAGACAAAACTTGCCACATTTCTAGCCATCAAATATTTAATATAGATTTGCCTATAAATAATAAATTGACATCTGCAAAATGCAAATTACAAATATTTGTTTATCTATCTGTCTAATGACTCCAATAAACTTTTGAACATGAGATCAATTTGTTGACTAGCCTATCAGAAATAATTTGCATCAGCTGGATCACCAGAAGAAGGTCACCATTGTGATATGTTTGCTTTGTCCAAATAGAGAAGGAATCATGGTATTTTCTGGGAATTTTTTGGATTCTCCCCTGTTCTTGATAAATCTCAACCACACTCCAACAATAAAGGGCCATCATGATAGCAGAAAGCATTCACATCTGTAAAAGGAAAGTCAACTTTCTAAATCATAGGAAGGCATAAGGCATGCTACACAACTTTATTTGGGTTCCAGGTGAACATCTGGATGTTGGAAGAAATATCCATCTGGTTCAGCTCCAAGCCGTGAGAAAGGCACTGGAGACAAACTGGAGACGGGAGGCTGACTGGAAAGAGGGTCCATTTATTGATGAAGCAGAATCACCAAGCACGTGTGATTCTAGGCAGCTGACCACCTGGAGTTAAGAGTGAGGGGTTTTCATGCCTTCTCTTGGGCTTTGCACTTAAGCTTCATGTTCCTGTACAAGAACATGTATTCTATTGGCTGTTGTAGGGATCATAGCTGGCTCTATAGGTTGTCTGAGCTACATTTGGTTGAAGTTTCTGAGGGTGATGCAATAATTAATGGCTTTGCCCTGTTTTCGTTTTTGAGTGAGGGTTAATCTGTTTTAGTTCAGATTTTGTTGCAGGAGTAATGGATTACCAAATCTGCATTTCTAAAAGCTTCCCCAGCTCAGGATCTGCTTGGGACGCAGGGAGCTGGGGCTCTGAGTTTCTGTCTCCCTTAAGATTTTTATTTCTCTTTTAGGGGAAATATTTTATCCTGCCTTTATAAAAAAATATTCCTCAAAATATTTCATTCTTCTAGGAAGGTGGGGGGGGGGTTGTGGCTCCCCACATGGATTTTAAACATATGATTTGGACTTCATTCGCGCACACTCCCATTGCGAGCCGGTAGTGGAGGTAAATAGAACCCACCCCTGCTTACAACCAGTTATTTAGTGACTGTTCAAAGTTACAATACCATTGAAAACAGTGGCTTACCACCGGTACTTGCATTTAAGAGCCCAGGTGGTGCAATAATTACAATGCAGATTGCAGGCTGACTTGGCCCACAGTTAGGAGTTTGAGCCTGACTGGCTTAAGGCTGACTCAGCCTTCTATCCTTCTCTATGGTCAGTAAAATGAGGACCCAGATTGTTAGGGGCAATATGCTGACTGTAAACTGGTTAGAGAGGGCTGTAATGCAGACATCCCCAAAGTTTCTGGCTGTGTAAACCAGCAGCAGCTGTGGCAGAGAGGAGGAGAAGGCATGGTTCTGTATAAGCAGCAGTGTGTGCATTTGTGTGCAGAACTCCATTTCTACAGCAGCAGGTAATGCACTCTCTGCTCAGACAAACAGATTTTCACGGAGTCACACAGACGTGCCCACCACCCACACAACTGGAGTTGTGTTTGCTCAGTTGACCCCTGTACAAATCACTAGGAAGCGGTATACAAATATAAGTGCTATTGCCATATTATTACAACCATTGCAGGGTCCCTTGGTCACGTGATCCAGCTCCTGCTGCTAGGCAACCAACATGTATTTACGATGGTTGCAGCTTCTTAGGATCATTTGGTCTCCATTTGCAACCTTCCAACAAACAAAGACAATGGGGAAACCAGATTCTCTTAATGACTGCATGGTTCACTTAACAATTCTGGCAAAAAAGGTCTTAAAATTGGGTGTGACTCACTTAATTCACTTGTTTTGCAATGCAAATTGTGGTTTCAATTTTGGTCGTACTTTGAGGACTCCCTGTATGCATGGTAGCAGGATCCTTGGAAGCAAGAAATGTATGGAGCCACTTGGAATAGTTTCAGGAAAAGGACAGAATTATTGAAAGGCATCTATCCTTGTATTATTGCTTCATATATGTATATCCAGAAGAAAAGTCACAGGTTTTGTTCTAAGTCATTAGTTCTCAATCACTGGTACACAAGCCACGTATAGAACTCAGAAATAGTCTAGAAGAGGCCCGGTGTCAGTAACGGAAATGTGAAGTCTTTGCCACTTATTTTAAGTACTACCATAAGGAGAATATTTGTAGCTGAAGGCTGAACTGTGGGGCCCCGGAGATTCTCATGATCCCCAACCTATGTACCTTTTGCCGTGTCCTTAAGATTCTATTGTTTCAACAGGCAGGGCTGGCTTAGAAAATGAATTTTAATTGGGTGTTTGTAGTTTTTTTAATAAAAGGGCCAAATTTTTAATATATTTTAAACTGTTTTTAAATTTTATGGGTATATGTTGTTTTAGTATGGCTGTACACCGCCCTGAGTCATTCGGGAGAAGGGCAGTATAAAAATTTAAATAAATAAATAAATAAAGCTCCTTTTCTGCCTGGGATCGTCTTTTATCTTTTAATTTGGCAATCTCAAGGCATATGTTTGGCCCAAGAAAGCCTCCCATGCCTTTGGAAACGATATACATGTCTTCATAATATACATACAGAGGGGGGAAGAAGGGTCCTAACAGAACTGGAGCCTTACCAATAGGAGCAGAATATCTGTGGGTGAGTCCAATTTTAGCGGTTTTTCCAGTTGATTAAGAAAATTTTCATAGTGTCTTAATCAAGCATTCAGGTATAGAGGCACAGAACGTAATGCACTAGGCTAATGCTGATTCTTGGTCATAATATTTTAATTGTAATTTTGGAGTATTTATAGCACCATCTTCATTATCCAGAGAACTTACAGCCATCTGCAACTTGCTCTGAAAGTCAAGTCTGTGTGAGTTGTAATACTGACTTTGATATCAGCTCATGATTATCTTCATCAGTTCTGTCAATGTTCCACCAAATTCTTCAATCTCATTTCAAAGCAAGAGTTGCTGGAAGGAAAGGAAACATGGGCAAGGCTTTGTGGTTCTCTATTGCCGTCCTTCTCTGCTCTGCCTTGGGTGAGTAGCCAAAATTAGGGCTTTCCACTCTGTTGCTGCAATGGGTGTATTTTGAGGCACTGAACCCATTTCCTTCATTTTGTCTGTTTAGTTGAGCCATAAGCCAAGCATCCCACAGCTTATAAGTGAGCATACTATTTCTGAATGGGGCTTTATGTCGCATATCTTTTGATCTTTTGACAATTGTAGCATTGGCTTAATTGATGGGAAGTTTCAGCTCAGTTTTACATTTTAAAAACAGATAGAAAAAATGGCCAAGATTAATAATGGAATAACAGAGTTTGGAAGGGACCTAGGAGATCTTCCAGTCCAACCACCTGCTCAGGTAGGAAACCTTATACAATTTCAGACAAATGGTTATCCACATTCTTCTTAAAAACCTCCAGTGTTGGAGCACTCACAGCTGCTGGAGGCAAGTCATTCCACTAATTAATTGATTTAACTGTCAAGAAATTTCTTCTTAATTCCAGGTTGGTTTTCTCCTTGATTAGTTTCCATCCATTGCTTCTTGTCCTGCCTTCAGGTGCTTTGGAGAAAATAGGTTGACCCCTTCCTCTTTGTGGCAGCCCCTGAGATATTGGAACACCGCTATCATGTCATCCCTAGTCCTTCTTTTCATAAAACTACACATACCCAGTCCCTGCAATGTTATTCATGTGCTTTAACCTCCACCTAATCATCTTTGTTGATCTTCTCTGCACTCTTTCTAGACTCTCAGCATCTTTTTTATATTGTGGTTACAAAAGCTGGATCCAATATTCCAAGTGTTGTCTTACCAAGGCACTATAAAGTGATACTAATACTTCAGTTATCTTAACTCTTTCCCTCTGTTAATGCACCCTAGGGCTGCACTGACTTGTTTGGGAGCTGCAGCACAGTGCTGGATCATGTTTAAGTGATTGTCCACCAGGATTCCAAGCTACATCTCACAATTACCACAACTGAATACTATACCTGTACATTTGGATTTTCTTCCCTAATTGTGGAACTTTACTTTTTTCACCATTGAACTTCATTTTGTTAGATAGAGCCAAGTGTTCACATTTTTCAAAATCCTTTAATATCTTAAGTTTATCTTCTGGAGTGTTGGCTATTCCTGCCAGTTTGGTGTTTTCTGCAAATTTGATGAATTCCCCTCCTATCCCCTCATGTAAATCATTGAAGAGTACTGGGCTTAAGACAGAGCCTTGGGTTCTCCATGGCATACTTCCCTCCATGCAGATGTACTTCTATTAAGGATTGCACCTTGACTGAGGTCATTTAGCCCATTACAAATCCACCTGGTGGTGATGCTCTGTAATTTTTCTATCTAATCAAGTAGATTGTAGTCTACTTTATCAAATGCTTTCCTAAAGTCCTAGTAAATTATATCCACAACATTTCTGTAGTCCACTGATTTTGTCATAATGTGAAACAATGCAGTAAGATTAGTGTTGCATGACCTGTTTTTGATAAATACGTGTTGGCTTCTGGTTATGACGTTGTTTGTCTCTAGGTGTTTGCAGATTCATTGCTCAATTGTCTTTTCCAGAATCTTACCAGGTGTTGATGGTACGATAGGTATGACAAGTCTATTGTGTTCTGTATCAGTTTCTTTCTTTTTTGGAGATGGGAACTATACCAGACTTTTTCCATCTGGTAGTTCCCTGATGCTCCAGGATCTTTGAAAGCTATTGTTTGATGGTTCTGAGAGCAGGTCTGCCAAGTCCTTCAGATATTTTGAAGGTAATCTATCAGGTCCTAGAATACTTTCCTTTGATGTTTGATGAGTACAACCAGAAATGAAACAACAAAAAAGCTGTAAAGTTGTGAGTCCAGAGCTCTTAAGCCCTTTGGAACCACAACATTTCTTGTCTGTTTCAAATACTTTGTCCTACATACAAAGTGGACCTGCCCTTGAAGCTGTCAAATTAGGCTAAGAATAAAATAAATAAATAAGAGGATTAATATATTTTAATTTTTTTATTTACATTTTTCACTAATTTTTCAAAGTTCTCCTTGTCATAACAGTGGTGATGTTTCGGTGGAATATTTTACAAAGGTACTATAAATTTATCATTTCCCACTTGTATACTCCCTTTAAAAAAAAACCTGCATTCTTTAAAAATAGGGGGGTGTCCTTGTTAATGCCTCTCATTTTTTTCTGTTTCACCATTTTGCCTATAATTTTCTTGTACCAACTACCAAGTGAAACAATTGGGAAAATGGGAGATAAATGAATTTGGGAGCTGTAGAAATTAATTATATTTAGAATACCTAGATTTTCCTTCTTTTTTTTACAGCCGCTGAAGCTCTTACCTGCATCAAGTGCAAAAATTATGATTTGAATCCTTCAAAATGTGTCGATAAGAAACCATCGGAAACATGTATTGCCAAACCGGGTCAACCGTGTAAGATTGTCAAATATTTTGAAGGTATGTATGTTTCTACTTAAGATCTGGTATTATTCGATAAAAATATTTCTCCTGCACATGACACACATTATCCTATTAAAAACCCAGTCCCCCTTGTTTTCCATGCTCTGGGTAGAAAGGAAAGTGTGTGTGTGTCGGGTATTTCATTTCTAGTTTCTTGCAGTCAAATCATGTACATTCTGCTTTACATTTCAACTCCAAGAATTCCCATCCAAATCAAGAATGGAAACCAATAGCTTGGGGGTGGGTGGGGATGGTGCCAGGAAGGGGGAAGCTGTTCTAAGGAGGTTTCTTAGATATTTCTTCATTCTTCAGGGTTTGTTGTGCAAGCAACGATGGAGATGTGCTAATCGATTTTCTTCTTTTTCAGATGGAAAAATGAAAAATATTCTTTTACAAGGGTGCCTTGAGCCTGATAAGCCATGTAATGGGAAAGCCACAATTCCACCAGGGAGAATTTTTCAAAGCATATGTTGTGACAATCGTGACCTCTGCAACACACCATAAAAAAGCAGAGCATGTTATTCCAACATCACCCTCAATTCAGCCTATATTTTTCTCTGATACTTTCAATTGTTTTCTTTCTCCAAACTTATAAAGGTTGTGCTTTAGCAAATGATGTGATTAGTCCATTGCTTTAAAGATGTGATGGCTTGTTTGGGGATGTTGGTGTAGTATTGCAGATGATTTTCTGGTTCCAGTGAAGAAGCATGAATTGAGAGAGGTGTAATCCATTGGTCTGTGCTTGTTCATGCTTCTAAATACTGGTCCTTGTTCTTTATCAGGAAAATGGGTACGTGTAAGTATATGTGTTTGCATGTGTCCATGCACACACACACACACAAAATGAAATTTTGGAACTAATGACATAATATGTCACATTTCTTCAATCAACCACTTAATATACATTTGCCTATCACCATTAAGACTTGACATCTGCAAAATGCAAATCACAACAGTCTGTTGATCTGCCTGTCTGTCATCTAATGACTCTAATAAACACTTGACCAAGAAGACAAATTGTTGAGTATCTTTTCAGAAATCATTTGCATCAGCTGGATCACCAGAAGGTCACCACTGTCTTCAAGATACATACTGCCCGCAAGCAATAGGTACATGCACCCACCGTTCAGTGGGTGCATGTGCAAACCAGTGGTGGGTTCCAACCAGCTTTACTACCAGTTCTCTTCGTGCACGTGCTTCGCTCCGAACCAGGAGGAGCCCACCACTGATACAAACGGAGCTTCACAGACTCGCATCCATTGCTCACACAACTGGAGCTGCGTGAAGTCTGTTGATCCCTGTGCAAATCACTAGGAAGCGGTATATAAATCTAAGTGCTATTGCCATTGCTATTCCAACCGTTGCAGGACCCCTTGGTCATGTGATCCAACTCCTGCTGCTAGGCAACTGACATGTATTTATGATGGTTGCAGCTTCTTAGGATCATTTGATCTCCATTTGTAATCTTCCAACAAAGAAAGTCAATGGGGAAACCAGATTCTCTTAATGACTGCATGGTTCTCTTAACAATTATAGCAAAAAAGGTCTTAAAATTGGGTGTGACTCACTTAACAACCAGCTTGTTTTGCAATGCAAATTGTGGCTTCAGTTTTGGTCGTACTTTGAGGACTTCCTGTATGCATGGTAGCAGGATCCTTGGAAGCACTTGGAATAGTTTCAGGAAAAGGACAGAATTGTTGAAAGGCATTTGTCCTTTTATTATTGCTTTATATACATATATCCAGAAGTAAATTCATGGGTTCTGTTCTAAGTCATTAATTCTCAATCACTGGTACACAAACAACTTATAGAACTCAGAAATAGTCTAGAAGAGGCCCAGTGTCAGTAATGGAAAAGTGAAGTCTTTACCACTTATTTTAAGTACTACTTAATAAGATAAGGAGAACATTTGTAGCTCAAGGCTGAACTGTGGGGTCCTTGGTGCTCTCTGAGCATGGTTGTTTTGTTGCAATGTTTCATCAATGTTAATAAAATATCTGCAAGAGAGCCACAAAACTCAGCGAGCACCTAGGACACACTATACAATAATAAATTAAAAGAGCCTTTTATGAAACAAGCAAGCTAGTAGCCAGCATCATATTTCATGGTGATGATGAAGGACCCCATTTGGAGTGTGGTCCTTCATCATCACTATGCAGAAAACCTGCAGAATGTGGAATAGAGGAAAGAGAATTTTCCCAAAATATGCTCGTTTTCTGCCTCAGATCATCTTTTAGCTGTTAATCTGGCAGTTTCAAGGCATGTGTTAAGAAAGTCTCCAATACCTCTGGAAATGGTAAAAGTGTATTCATAAGATACATACAGAGGGGAGGAAGAAGGGTCCTAACAGAACTTGAGTCTTACCAATAGGAGCATTATATCTGTGGGTGAGTCCAATTTTAATGTATTTTCCAGTTGATTAAGAAAATGTTCATAATGTCTTAATCAAGCACTCAAGTGTAGCCTACAATGAGGCACAGAACATACTGCATCTGGGCACTGCTGATTCTTTGTCATAAGATTTTTATGATAATTTTGGAGTATTTATAACCCCATCTTCAATGTCTAGAGAACCTACATTCTTCTGTGATTTGCTCAGAAACTAATACTGACTTCAATAACAGGCCAGGATAATCTTCATCAATACCAGTCAAAGTTCCACCTAATTCTTCAATCTTATTTCAAAGCAGTACAGAAGGAAAGAAAACATGGGGGAGACTTTGTGGGTTTTTATAGAAGTAGCGATATTCACTAACTTATTTCTATTCCAGAATTCTGCATGTTTAATATTATTTTCTCTATATTTGGGTTTTTCTCTTTCTCATAATCGAACATCTTATCTTCTCATAATTGATATCATATTGTCTCCGCTACTGGCTCGGCCAAACCGGGCCGAACCAGGAGGAACCCACCACTGAGTACTCATCTCAAATGATCTAAGCCCCAGAGCTCACTTGTAACAGTATTGCCAAAAAGGCATTAAGAATTGTTAACCTAATTTTGTAAAGCTTCTTCTCCGGTAACATTGTATTGCTAAATAGGGCATACAAAACCTTTGCCAGACCAATTCTTGAATACAGCTCATCTGCCTCGAATCCACATTGTATATTGAACATTAATATGATTGAGCAGGTCCAGAAGTACTTCACGAGAAGAGTACTCCACTCCTCTACTCACAATAGAATTCCCTATGCCACCAGGCTTGAAATTTTGGGCTTGGACAATCTGGAACTGTGTTGCCTGTGGTATCATCTAAGCACAGTACACAAAATTGTCTGCTACAAGGTCTTACCTGTCAACAACTTCTTCAGCTTCAACCTCAATAATACATGGGCAAACAATCAATACAAACTCAAGGTAAACCATTCCAAACTCGATTGCAGAAAATACGACTTCAGCAACAGAGTGGTCAATGCTTGGAATGCTCTACCCGACTCCATTGTTACATCCTCAAACCCTCACAGTTCAACCTTAAATTGTCTACTGTGGACCTCACCCCATTCCTAAGAGGTCCGTAAAGGAGGCGTGCATAAGCGCACCAGCGTGCCTACCATCCCTGTCCTACTGTTCCCATTTATATGTAATTTCTTTTGTTCATGTCCATGTCTATATTTATACCTGCTTTCTTTACATGTTTGACAAACTAATAAAATAAAAATAAAATAAATAAGATGGCCTTCAGAGGCACTCAGGCTGCCATCATGGCTGATAGCCTCGATGACTTCCTTCAATCGTTTCAACCCATTTTGAAGCAAGTAAGCTGGTAGCCAGTACCAGATCTCACAAAAAAGGGCACCACTTGGAGCATAAAAGCAGCAGAATGTGGAATAAAGAGATTTTCCCCAAAAAATATTCTCGTTTTCTGCCTCAGATTTTCTTTTAGCTGTTAATTTGGCAATTTCAAGGCATGTGTTTGGCCCAAGAAAGTCTTCAATACCTTTGGAAATCTTACAAGTGTTTTCATAAGATTCACACAGAGGTGGGAAGAAGGGTCCTAAGGGAATGTGAGTCTTACCAAAAGGCCAATCATGTCTATGGGTGAGTCTAATTTTAATGTGTTTCCAATTGATTAAGAAAGTTTTTATAATAGCTTAATCAAGCATTCAGGTGTAACCTACAACGAGGCACAGAACAAACTGTACAGGGCTATTGGGGATTCTTGGTCAAAAGATTTTTATTGTAATTTTGGAGCCTTTATAACACCACCTTCATTATCCAGAGAACTCACATCCATTTGTAACTTGCTCTGAAAGTACATCTGTGTGAGTTAATACTGACTTTGGTAACAGGTCAGGATCATCTTCATCAATACAATTAAAGTTCCACCAAATCCTTCAATCTTATTTCAAAGCAACAAAGGCCGGAAGGAAAGAAAAGATGAGCAAGGCTTTGTGGTTCTCGATTGCCATCCTTCTCTACTGTGCCTTGGGTGAGTAGCCCAACATAGAGCTTTCAATAATATTTCCACAGTGGGTGTACTTTTGGATACTGTACATATTTCCATCTTTTTGTTCATTCAGCCATAATATAAGCATCTCACTGCTTCAAAGTCAGCAAACTATTTTTGAATAGGGCTTCCTGTCCCAAAGTTTTTAATGCTTGTCAGTTTTTATGTTCACTTAATTGATGGGAAGTTTCAGCTCAGTTTTACAACTTAATAATGAGTAGAATAAATGGCTGAGGTTCATACTTTATTTCAATGTTTGATGAGTAAAGCCCAAAATGAAACAACACAAAGGCTTTAAAGTTGTGAGTTCACACATACACAGTTCAATATTGCAGTTCCATGATGTGAACCAGCTCTTGAAGAGCGATTGTGGCCTTCAGTCACCTGGCAATTCAGGGTATGAATAAAAAAGATGATTAAAGTATTCAAAATTCTTTTTGTACACAGTTCTCTTTGGCATAACTGGTGGTGATGTTTACATACAGTATTCCAAAATGTAAAACAATTATTTTCTACTCAAACCCTCCTTTCAAAAAGCAACACAATTCTGGATTTACTGAGTATCATCAGATGTTACAAAAATTCCTTTTTTAGCTCAAATATTTGTGGTACTCTTAAAATATGGGTGCTCTTCAGGGGTGGGTTCCTCCCAGTTCGGCCCGGTTCTCCCGAGCCAGTAGTGGTGACGATATGACGTCACTGAACCAGTTCTGCCCCCTGCCCCTGATGCCCCCCCCCACCCTGCCCCCCCACCCCCGCATTATTCTTACCTTTTATTTGGCCCCACCCCCAATCTATTGCTGCCTCCTGAGTCCCAGCTGATGGCTAGAGGGAAAAAAACTGTTTAAACTCTTGCCATGGGGCTTCAAAGGGCCCCCTACAGCTGATCAGAGTTAAAAGAAAACAAATGAGTAGACCGGTGCCTGCAAAAATACATGAGTAGACCAGTGCCTGCAAAAATACATGACTAGATCAGTGCCTGCAAAAAATAAATGGGTAGATCGGTATAGCTCTGCAAGCAGTTAAAAGCCTGGTAGACCAGTACCTCTGCTGAATCCTAAATAATTGTCATATGACCATCAAGCCACACCCACAAAATAAGCCACGCCCACGGAACTGGTAGTAAAAAAATTTAGAACCCACCCCTGGTGCTCTTGTAGATGAATGAATGAATGAATGAATGCCTCCCTTTCTAGTGGTATAACTGCAAGTTAAACTATTAGGAAAATTAGTGGTAAATTAGTTCTGGAGGTATGGATTTTAATTATATTTATACAATCTGGATTGTGTTTCTTCTTTTTCCAGCAGCTGAAGCTCTTACCTGCAAGAGACACAAAAAATCTAGCTTTATCAATAAAAAGCCATCAAAAACCTGTATTGCTAAACCAGGTCAAAAGTGTAAAATTACTCGTTATCAAGGTATGTTTGTCTTGACTTAAAATCCAATATTACTCAGATAAAAATATTCCATCTGTACATGACACACTCTTGCCAATTAAAAATATGGTAGAGTATTTACGAACCTCTAGTTTTCTGTGTTCTTGGTAGAGAAAAAAGTAGAGAGCGGATATGTAATTTGTAGTTTCTACCTATCAAATCAAATCCTTCCATTTTTAGAGACTATTCCAAAATTGGTGACCACCTGTAATTGAGACTCTCACCTCCCAGAATTCCCACCTAATTTGGTGAATTGGATACCAATATCTTGGGAAGGGAGGTATACCAGGATGTTGAAAGCTGTTCTAAAGAGATTTCTTGGGTATGTTCTTCAGGATTTGTTGCACAACCAATGATGTTAATCTGCTAATCTATTTTCTTCTTTTACAATAGGAAAATCCTCAGATTTAATTGCACAAGCCTGCACGAAAACTATTAATGAATGTCATCTGACATTAGGTCAACTAAAACAAGGTGTTCTGGATATAAAATGTTGTAATAATAGTGACTTCTGCAACATACCCTAAACAAAGCAGTCATGGTGTTCCAATATCACCCTCAATTCAGGACAATTTGTTTTCTCCTACTTTCAATTGTTTTCTTCCTCCAAAGGCTATGCTGCAGAAAACGATCTGATGAGTCCATTGCTTTAAAGATGTGATGGTTTGTTTCAGGTTGTGATTATAGTCTTGTAGGTGTTATTGATTCCAGTAAAGGAGCATGAATCAGTGAAGGAGGTGCAATCCTTCAGTCTCTTCTTGTATGCTCTTCTAAAGACTCATTCTCCTGTTTTATCAGGAAGATGTGTATGTATTATTAAATCAAATGATGGAACTAATGACAAAGTATGTCACTCTTCCAGCATTCAAATATTTAATATAGATATGCATATGAATATACACTGCTGACAAATAAAAAATGCCAGTCACAGACATCTGTTTATCAGTCTATTTATTATCAAACGGCCCCAATAAACAGCACTGAGCAGTCCAATTGTTGATCATCCCACCATCGATCATTTGCACCAGCTGGATCACAATAAGGAAGTCACCTTAATCCCCAAGGTAGTGATGGCCAATACGATAAGGTCTTATCCAAACAGAGAAGGAATCATGGTGTCCCAGGTGGTCCCAATCCAAATGCCATGAAACTCAACACAGATTACCTGGTGTTACTTTCAAGTACAAGTTTTCTATCTAGGAGCAAACCTCAAGAAAAGAACACCTCCAATTCCTAATCCACATGGCTAGAGTTTGAACATGGTGTGCATCTTTACTCAATGAGTCTTTCAAGCATATCTGGGATTCCCCCCTCCACTTATATATTTTGTAAAATAAGTGGAGGAGGCTTGTGATTTTATATGACTCAGGGTGCCTTTTCCTTGGCCTTCAGGTTTAGCTGACACTTACTCCTCTAGTGCAACAACATTGTGTCATGCCCCTTTCGGAGTCTGAATCCGAAGGGGAAGACGAACAGCATAAATCATTGAAATGAGAAAATATCTGTCAGCATTCCAGAAAAACCCCAACTCCAATTAAAAACTCCAAGGCAACCATTCTCTCAAAGTTCCATTTATTAGAGTAGGTATACTGGCACATCTGGGAAAACCTGAATCTGAGATTTCCAGGTTTTCCCTCAATAAATCAAAACCCCCAAATCCATCCCCTGCACCCATCAGTCCATCACATGGTCTAATTACCATCCATCCCATCTTGAGACATCACTCCAACCACTCCTTCTCCAGATGCAGGACTGTCATGACCTTGACCAGAAAAAAGAATGCTATTTTGTCTACATTCCCTTTACTAAATCCCTCCTCCTACTTTCCCACACACAAGAAGATGGCAGCATGGAAGCTTATGTTACTAATATGGCTTCCAAAGCTGATAGGTGTCCCACCCTGAAAAAAACCCCCACACCCTGGAAAATAAAATAGACAAAATACAAAAGAAAGGGCTAACACATTGTACATCAAAATGCTTAACCCCCTCTCCCCCAGCCAGGAGGTCACTTTGGCTTTTCAGGAAATTTATCATGAAACTGTTTTATTAGTCGATCAGCTTTCACATCCCAACTTTTCACCCAAGTAGCTTCCGACAAAGGGTACCCTCTCCAGTGTATCAAATACTGTAACCGACCCCTGTGTAACCTAGAGTCAAGGATCTTCTTAATTTCATGAGTCTCCCCTTGTACTATCAAAGACGAGGGGAGCAGCTGGTAAGGGTCTTAAATTAGATCCTATTGCTGGTTTCAATAAGCTACTGTGAAACACTGGATGCACTTTCCCTAATATGTGAGGCAGGCTAAGTTGGACAGTTACGCGGTTAATCACTTTCACTATAGGGAAGGGACCTGTGAATTTGGGTCCAAACTTCTTGCTAGATAACCTCAATTTTAGGTATTTGGTTGACAAATACACCTTATCTCTTATTTGGAAAGGTGGTTGGAGAGACCTGTGCTTGTCTGCCTGGGCCTTATATTTCTCCACTGCTTCAGCTAAAGCTTTCTGAGTATTCTCCCAACCCTTTTGTAATGAGGTTATCCATTCTGTTAGGGACATGGAAGTGGGTGGCTCTCTAGGCAACTCAGGCACTGGCACGAAATCCATGCCAGTAGTTATTTGAAAAGGAGTCAACCCTATACTACTATGTACTGCATTATTATAAGCCACCTCTGTGAATGGTAACAATTCTGCCCAGTCCTCTTGTTGATAGTTTACATGACATCTGATGTATTGTTCCACCATGGCATTGGATCGTTCCTCAGATCCATTCGTAGATGGGTGGAAAGCCGAGCTAAGTCCCTGGGACAACCCAACGGATCTCAGGAACTCTGGAAGAACTTAGCAGTAAATTGGACACCACAATCTGATATTATTTGCCATAGGACGCCATGAAGCCTTTAGATGTGCTTCACGAAAGGTTTTGCCAGCTTTTTGGCAGAAGGCAATCCGTTGCAGGCAGTAAAGTATGCTTGCTTGAAGAATAAATCCATGACAGTCCAAATCACCATATTTCCCCCACTGTCTGGGAGTTTGACAATGAATTCCATTGCAATTTCTTCCCATGGTTTTGTGGGTTTGGCCACGGGCTGGAGAAACCCAGGGGGTTTCCCTTGTCTGGACTTCATGGTGGCACATATTGCACAGATTTTTACGTAGTCCTCTACATCGGTTTTCATCCTTGGCCACCAGAATTGTCTTCTAGTCAAATGGAGGGTTTTAAAAAGTCCAAAGTGGCCCCCTAGTCGAGAATCATGACTATGCTTTAGCACCAGGAGTCGCATGCAGCTGGGCACATAAATCTTACTCCCTTTCCAAGCCAACCCCCCCTTAAAGTTAAGTCCGTCTGGTTTTCCTTAAATCACATATCGTTTGAGAGTGCCGCTTTTAGCTCTGCTGACAACTTGTCTTCAGGGAGGGCAGAACCATGCCACATTTGTGCTCTAGTGCATGCTTGGGCTGCTGGTTGGGTATCAGAGATCATGGCATGAACTACATCTTCTCACCAGCTGTCAAACTGGGGCTTTCTGGACAAAGTTCATCAGCAAATAGGTCCCCCCCCCCGGAATGTATTTTAGGTTGAAGTTAAAGCATTTAAAATACTGAGCCCAGTGAACTTGTTTGGGGGAAAGCTTCTGAGGAGTCTTCAACGCCTTGAGGTTTTTGTGGTCAGTCCACACTTCAAAAGGCTCCTTTACCCCCTCTAGAAAATGTCTCCAGGATAAGAGAACCCATCGCATCACAAAAGCCTCTTTCTCCCATACCACCCATCTTCACTGAGTCTTTGCACCACCTTTTAAGTGATAACATCAGTCCCAGAATGAATGTCTTTCTTGGAAATGAAGTTGTTAGGCAATTTATCTGCATTTTATTCAACAAATGACAAGGTTTGTTTTTCATTCATTTATCTTCTTTCAATAACTTAACAGTTTGGAAACACTGCTTCAATTAATTCTACATACTGAGCTGCATCACAACATTCTGAGATATGCAGAATAATCAATGCACCGATAAGCAAAGAACATAATCTTCAGATAAATAGAAACACTTCATGTAATTATGCCGGTGCCAATTCATAACAGGTCAGATCATGTGTCCCCATAGATTATGACTTGTTTGTCCATTGTCCATAAACTCAATGCACAAAGCAATCAAAATTTAAGATATGGGTCATTAATAGGTGCTCTATTATTTGACTTCTAAACATTAACCAGAAACTGAACATAGAAGGATATGGACTTCACTTGTCATTGACCTGTAATTATTAAGATGATTTATGACCTCTGTTAAGAATCTCTGACTTCCTCCAAAAGGCATTATGTGGGCCTCACTCACAATCCCTTCCCAATCATTACTGTCCCCAGGTTTGCTAACAAAACCTTATTATTTCTATGTAACATCATGATTTAAGAAGACAGAAGGTGAAGAAAATCCTGCTTCTCACCATCTGTCTTCTCCTCTGTATTCCATGGATTAAGTAGACAAAGATAGACAACAAGCAAGGTGGCAACTCTTTATGCAGTTTTTATAGAGGTAGCGATATTCGCTAACTTATTTCTATTCCAGAATTCTGCCTGTCTAATATAATTATTTTCTCTATATTTGGGTTTTTCTCTTTTGAAATCAAACATCTTATTTATCCAATTTTGAAGCAAATACAAGGAAGGTGAAGGATGCTTCAATACACAATCTACCTGTAAGGCTACAGGAAGGCATGAGGGCAAAAAAGTGATATCACTTCAGATATGGGCCACATTACCCAAAACATACCTGTTGTCACAGTGGCCAACATTCTGAACAAGGAAGCCCACTGATTTCCCAGCAGATTGATAGCTGGCTGATAGCCTTTATGACTTCCATCAATCATTTCAACCCATTTTGAAGCAAGTAAGCTGGTAGCCAGTACCAGATCTCACAAAAAAGGGCACCACTTGGAGCATAAAAGCAGCAGAATGTGGAATAAAGAGATTTCCCCAAAAAAATATTCTCGTTTTCTGCCTCAGATTTTCTTTTAGCTGTTAATTTGGCAATTTCAAGGCATGTGTTTGGCCCAAGAAAGTCTTCAATACCTTTGGAAATCTTACAAGTGTTTTCATAAGATTCACACAGAGGTGGGAAGAAGGGTCCTAAGGGAATGTGAGTCTTACCAAAAGGCCAATCATGTCTATGGGTGAGTCTAATTTTAATGTGTTTCCAATTGATTAAGAAAGTTTTTATAATAGCTTAATCAAGCATTCAGGTGTAACCTACAACGAGGCACAGAACAAACTGTACAGGGCTATTGGGGATTCTTGGTCAAAAGATTTTTATTGTAATTTTGGAGCCTTTATAACACCACCTCCATTATCCAGAGAACTCACATCTATTTGTGACTTGCTCTGAATGTATGTCTGTGTGAATTGTAGTACTGACTTCGATAACAGGTCAGGATCATCTTCATCAATACAATTAAAGTTCCACCAAATTCTTCAATCTTATTTCAAAGTAACAAAGGCTGGAAGGAAAGAAAACATGAGCAAAGCTTTGTGGTTCTTGATTGCCGTCCTTCTCTACTGTGCCTTGGGTGAGTAGCCAAACATAGAGTTTTCAGCTGTGTTGTTGCAATGGGTGTATTTTTGGATACTCATTTCCTTCATTTTGTTCATCTAGTTGTGCTATAAACCAAGCCTCCTACTGGTTGGAAGTCCGTAAACTATTTTGAAGAGGGGTTTATGTTCCATGGTCTTTAATATTTTGAAAGCAGTGATGTTGACCTAATTGATGGGCAATTTCAATTTAGTCTTACAACCTAAAAATGGTTAGAAAAAAAATAGCCGAGATTAATACTTTACTCCAGCATTAGAAACAACAAAAATAAAATGAAATGAAACAAAACAACAAAAAAGCTTTAAAGTTGTGAGTCCAGAGCGCTTAAACCCTATGAAACCAATATAAGATTTCTGTGGAAACCTGTCTACCACAAATGCTTTATTATACATACAAAGTTCAATATTACATTTCCAGAAAGTGAACCTGCTCTTCAAGTGTGATTGTGGTTTTAAGTACAGTAATCTGGCAACTCAGGCTATGAATAAACAAAGGGGATTAAAATATTCCAAATTCTTTACATTGTTTCACTAACATGCACAGTTCTTCAAATCATAACTGGTAGTGATATTTCTTTTGAGTATTTAAAAATCTACTGTATATTTATCATTTTTCATTTGTATCCTCCCTCCACACTATTCTGGTTCTACTGAACTTCATCAGAATTGATTTTTTGAACATTTGTTGCCTTCTTTAAAGATGGGGATGAATGCATCCTTCCCTCTCATTTTTCTCAGTTTCACCATTTTGCCTATAATTCTATTGATACCAACTACCCAGTTAAACTTTGGGGAAATGAGAGGTATAGAATTTCTGGAGCTATAGAAATTAGTTGGATTTTGCTTCTTCTTTTTTCTAGCAGCTGAAGCTCTTACTTGCATCAAGTGTGAAAAAACTGAAGTGGGACAAAACTGTGTCAGTAGGGAAGGATCAAAAACTTGTATTGCCCATCCGGGTCAACAGTGTCAGATTACCAAATTTACTTCAGGTATGTATGTTTCTACTTAAAATCCAACATTATTCAGATAAAAAATATTCCTTCTGCACACGACACACACTTGCCAATTAAAAATACAGTGGAGTAGTTACAGTGGAGTATTTCTTTTTTGTGCTCCAGATAGAGAAGAAAGTAGAGAGGGGATATACAGTTTATAATTTTTAGCTATCAAATCATGTGTGTTCTGTTTTATAGACTCAACTCAATAGATTTCCCGGAATTTGGGAATGGATACCAATATTTTTGTAGGTACCGGGAAGGGGAAAGCTTTTCTAAGGGGGAGTATTGGATATGTTCCTCTGGGTTTATTGTGCAACAATTGACATAGATGTGCTAATTTATTTTCATCTTTTTCAGTTGCGGGTGTGAAAACAATATTTTCTCAAGGTTGCCCTACGCATGATGCAGAATGTGATATGACTATGGAAGTGTACGAAGTGGGTTTTATGGAATGGACATGTTGTAAGAATCGTGACCTCTGCAACAAACCATAATAAAAATCAGACCATAATGTTCCAAAATCACCCTCAATTCAGCACAGATATTTCTCTACTACTTTCAATTGTTTTCCTTCTCCAAGCTTCTACAGGCTGTGCTGCAGAAAATGATATGATTAGTCTATTGCTTGAAAGATGTGATGGCTTGTTTGGGGATGTGGCTGTAGTATTGTAGTCGTTTTTCTGGTTCCAATAAAGAACCATGAATTGCGAGAGATGTAATCCTTCAATCTGTGCTTGTTCATTCTTCTAAACACTGGTTCTTGTCTTTTATCAGGAATATATATTCCTGGAAAATCTATCTATCTATCTATCTATCTATCTATCTATCTATCTATCTATCTATCTATCTATTCTGTCTTCTCAAGTTTTTGTGGGTGTGTGTATGTAAAAAGTTAAAATCTCGGGTGTTTTCCCGCGTCTTTAAAAATCTGTTAATTTGAACTTGAACTTGAACCACGAAACTGCAAGTATTTACTGGCCCTGTGACTAACTTTTAAGAATCAAAGAGTGAAAGTCTCCTGAAAATGGCACCCGGCTTCAGCGTTAACGAGAGCTGAAAGCGAAAGTGGATTTGAATAGCTATTTCAACTAGCTACAAAGTAGCATTGCCTGTAACAAGTGAAAGAAAAGGGATTCTTTTTTTAAGACAAGCCTGATTTTGCTTAAATTTCATCTTTAATTTGACTAAACCTGGGGGAATTTTTCAGAGGACTTTGTGGCTGAGAAGGTGGCAGAAAGGAGGTTTTCAGATTTCCAGCCCCTTACTACAGCCACACGCCTGGAACAAGAAGAAGCCGTGGGAGAAAGAACGAAGGGAGATAACACAGAAATTGCTTTTGAAGATAACGTACTGGAACTGAGGTCAGTGACGTCTTCTTCTGAATATGCATGCTCTCAAAAAGTCCCCCCAGAACCTTCTGAATTTGTAATGCTCGGTGCAAGGCCAAAGCAAACTGCCGAGCAAAATTACTCCCACGCAGAGAGAGAAACAATTCATTATTCTCCTTGACGCTCTAAGCTCACCCTGGATGAGCTGGCTATGAAAACCTATCGTGACCGTATAAAATTCTATGAACAGGAGCTATCCCAGGCAAAAATGGCTATATCTATGCTTGAGCAAGATAAGGGAGAATCTAGTGACTTAAGATTTTCAAAAGGGGCCATCTTGTCTTCTTCCTCAGAGCCAAAGACACTCCCCCTGGTGGATCCTGTGTCAGGCCAATCAGACCAGAGAGCACTGCATATGTCACATGAAAGTCTCCCTGATCAAGTTACACATAAACCTGCCATGCAGTCATTTCTTGTAACTGCAAAGCTGCCCGAAGCTAAAGGTGCAGCACCATCTGCTGGCGAAAGTAATTTACTACAGGAAGCTGAAAGAGAAAGGAGCTTAGATGAACATTTTAAATTACTACAGCAGACCCTGGCAAACCTGTCTCTAACTCACTCAGAGATTCAAGCTGAAATGCCACAAGTGTCTCCACGGGCTCAAACTCCAACACCCCCTGGTGGTGATGGTGTCTTTTTAGATGGAACACAGCCACGCTTTATGCAGCAAAGGCAAATGACTGCATCTCCAGCAGGTCACGCCAATATTGCAGCTCAAGCACAAATGCCTGCATATATGCCCCAGCCACAAGTGCAAATAGGGCCAGCTCCTGGCCCACCTCCAATGGCACAACCAAGACCATTTTTAGGTCCACAACAGGCACAGCATATTTGCTTAAATTTCATCTTTAATTTGACTAAACCTGGGGGAATTTTTCAGAGGACTTTGTGGCTGAGAAGGTGGCAGAAAGGAGGTTTTCAGATTTCCAGCCCCTTACTACAGCCACACGCCTGGAACAAGAAGAAGCCAGCACAGCCAGCGTACCAAATGCAGGCTCCTTACCAGGCATATTCTGTCTCTCCACTAACTGGTGAGTCAAAACTAAAAATGTCAGGACACAATTACAAAGCCTGGGTCAGTGAGATTACACTATTGCTTCTTAGAAAAGGCACTCACTGCATGGTTTTTAATCCTCCTGCTCAACCTTGGACTTATGCAATAAGAGATTTAGAGATAAGGGCTCGCACAACATTATTGATGTCCATGGATACTGAACTGCAGGTCACTTTTCCACCAAATACAACAGCCCGACAAATTTGGGCTGAATTGGAAAATTGCTACAGGCCTATCTCAATTGAATCTTCATGTTTACTCATGTCTGAGCTCCACGGTTCGAGATTGAAACCTGGTGAACAAATTGGAGGACATTTGACCAAACTGAAAGGTCTGAGAACAGAATTGAGAGAAAGAGGCCATAACATTGAAGATATTCAAATGATCAGCATCATTATTAACTCTTTGAATTATGAATGGAAAGATGCTGTTACAAAAATTAACCAAGTCCCAATTGCTCAACGCACAGTGGACAATGTCTATAGACTTTTAATTGAAGGAGAGGCATTCATGTTGGCCACGCCACACTTGAGAGGACCACCCGCATCAAGAGCTCCAGCTAGGTGCCCCTTCTGAGGAAGGACCTATGCTCCAAGGATGCCAAGATGCAACACCTGCAATCGTGTGGAACATGCCACCCGGGATTGTCCCCAACGAGTTCCAGCTCCCTTCACGTACCAGCCCAGAGGAACAGATTCCAGAGGCAGAGGCAGAGGCAGAAGACAAGGTCGTCATGGTCCCCGGCGTGATCCACAAACTCCACTCGCCACACTGGCTTTAACCAATGATCCACAACCTCAACCAGAGTACGACAGACGACTCCTGTGGACTTTGGACAGTGGTGCAGCATTGCATGTTACCTACAGAAAGGAACTTTTCACAGAGATGCACGAGCCTGAACCTGAACTACGTGAACTTTATTCTTTTTCCAATCATCCTTGTCAGGTCAAAGGAAAAGGAACTGTTTATGTTGAAGAGCTCGATGCATTCATTCCTGATGTTTATTATATACCAACAGCAACTAGTAACTTGCTTAGCCAGAGTCACTTGTCTAGAATGTTAAAATTCCAGGTTCACCACCTTGAAAAAGCAAGTTACATAGTTAAAGATGGAGATATTGTTGCTGGAACCATATTAATTGGTGGTGTTTATTACTTAAAGCCAAAGCCTAAAACACAAACACAGGCAAGTATACAAATTCCAAAAAGGGAAAGCACAGGCCCAGAGAGAGATGCTCCAGAGAGAGAACCTGTTGCTATTCCAAAGGCTCCTAAAGCCAACAAAAAGAGAATTGGTAAACAGGTTGCTCAGAGCAAGCTGAGGTTCCGCATAAAAATGTTAATGTTGAGAATTCACTAACTGGTAAACCTTTGCATTCCAGATGTATCCATAAATGGCATAGAAGATTGGGAATGCCAGTTTCTGTGTTCTTAGGAAGATGCCGGAGTTCGCAAAAGGTTTGGATCTGAAGGGGTGTAAGATGTTTTTGGATTGTGCTGTATGCAAAAAGGCCAAATCCAAAGCAGCAGCCATTCCCGAACACGCTACACGCCTGTCAACACACATTTTTGATTTGGTTCACACTGACATAGTTGGCCCTTTCCCGCCATCATTTGGTGGTAGAAAATATTTTCTAACAATTGTTGATAATTACTCTAGATATGTATATGTATATCCTATGAAAGAAAAATCAGAGACTTTTCAGACCTTTAAAGACTTTGCAACCCTTGTTTCTACCCAACACCAAGTTCGCATCGCCAGAATCGAGAGTGATCGTGGTGCCGAGTTCATGTCTCAGCGTTTCCAGGACTGGATGCGTAAGAATGGAATTATTCATCAGACTTTGGCCCCTTACACACCGGCTCATAATGGAGTCGTAGAACGAAGACAAGGGGTACTCCAAACCATGATGCGTTGTCTCCTAGAAGACGCCAACCTTGGTAAGATATACTAGGGTGAAGCTATAAAATATGCAAATTACATTGTCAACCATACTTGGAGCAGTGTAACAAATCAGACTCCTTTCTTCATGTTGTATGGCTACAAGCCCGATCTTAAAAACATCCATATTTTTGGTTCATATGCTATGGTGAACATTCCCTTAGCTCAAAGAAGAAAAGGAAGTCCAGCAGCAAAGAGATTGAGATTTATGGGTATTGATGATAACTCAAAATGGAGCAGATTTATTGACTCTAAACATGCAATTGTGATTTCCCAATCTGCTAATTTTGAAGAAGATATTGACTGGTCCAGGATTCATTCCAATGATCCTGGAGTTTATTTTCCCAGAGATGATACTGCTGATGCCACGCAGATTGATGATCAAGATTCCCCTGGTTCTTCTCAACCCGATGTTCTGTCTTTGCAAGCCGCAGATGCTGACGCTAGCGACGAAAGTGAGGATGAGGATGAAGCAGAAGAAGACTGGACAATTGTTCCGAGATGTTCCAAGAGGGTCACAAAAGGAATCCCTCTGCAACGATATTCTTGGCAACTGACAAAAGCACCCTTGCCTTTGATTTGCAATGTTACACTTCCACCTGATAATTTCACGCAAATCAAGCAGCTCCCTGATTCAGAGCAAGACAAATGGTATGATGCAATGCAGGTTGAAATGGACAGTCTAAAGAAACTCAAAGTATTTACACCTGCAAAACCTCCAGCAAACAAAAAGGTCATTGGCACTCGATGGGTCTATAGAATCAAAAAGAAACCATTGAGTCATTGTACAAGGCCAGGCTCGTAGCTCAGGGTTTCGCTCAACGTTATCCTGAGGACTACACAAATACCTACTCACTGACAGTCAGAACTGAGAGTGTAAAAATTGCTTTAGCAACTGCAACTATCCTTGGTTTAGAAGTTTTCCAGTTTGATGTTGACACGGCTTATCTACATGCAGACCTAGATGAAGAGATCTACGTGAGAAGTCCTCCAGGATTCTGACAACAAGAAGGGGATACCTGGTTCCTAAACAAAAGCCTTTATGGTCTGAAACAATCTGGTTTAATGTGGTATTTATGTCTTACTGACAAACTAAATTCAATGGGCTTTATTAAGTCCGAAACTGATGAGTGCGTGTTCACAAAAAGATCTAACGATGCATATGAGATAGTTCTTGTTTATGTTGATGATATTGTTTATATTGGTCCAAATAAGCAAATGAGTGAAATTTTTGGCAAAGCTTTGCAGAGATACTTCACATTGAAATCATTAGGTCATATTAGCACTTATTTAGGTGTTCAGATTGAAAAAACAGAGAAGGGGTTTAGTCTTTCACAAGAAGATAAAATTGAACAAATTTTGCATCATTGCAACATGAAAGATGCTAACACAACAAAGACACCCATGCAAACAGATTTTCACAACTTGACACAAGAAGCAAGTCCTGAGTTCGAGGATCAAACACTTTATCGTTCAGTTATTGGGTCACTGTTATACATTAGTAGTTGGACCAGACCCGACATTGCACTTAGTGTTAATCTCTTATCACGACACGTAGGTAAGGCAAAACAGTTTCATTGGACATGTATTAAGAAATTATTGAGATACCTAAAATACATTAAACACATGAAGTTATTGTTAGAACCAACACATACTGATTATGCAGAATTATGTTGTTATGCAGATTCTGATTGGGCAAGTGATAAGAAATCACGTAAAAGTACTTCAGGTTATATGATGTTCTTAAATGGATGTCCTGTTTATTGGCAAGTACGTAAACAGAATTTTGTTTCTTGTTCATCTACTGAAGCTGACTATGCTTGTGTTTCAGATGCATGTAATTCTCTAACTTGGTTTGATGCTTTAGTCACAGATATCTGGACACACCCAATCCGACCGATCACCGTGATGGAAGACAATGAATCGGTGGTTTATATTTCTGAATCACATTTCACAGGTTCTAGGTCCAGACACATTGACATCCGTTATCAAAACATAAAACATTTAGTGAAAAAAGGTTTTGTCAAAATGCAGTATGTATCTACACATGATCAAATTGCTGATATGCTCAACAAACCACTTCCAGCAGCTCAACACGAGTATCTGCGTAAGAAGATGTGCCTTATTTGATGATGTACTGATATTCGCTCAACTGGCAAAAGAAGGGGAATGTCACTGCGTTATTTTATTTGCCAGTTGAACTCATCATTTCTGTACTATCTGACTTTCCGTACCTTGCCAAGAATTGTTATCAAAAGTTACTACGCATGTCTGCATTTCTTCACTTGCTTCACACACTTCTTCCTTTGTTCTCTTGCCATGGGGGTGTCGACTGCTAGAAAGCAGCCGGCCCGAATTACTTTCAAAATGTAGCAATTAACTTTCTTAGTTAGTGAGGTGTTTTATTTTCTTTATAACAAATAAATGAGTTTTATTAGAGAACTTTTCTTCACGTTTCTTTTCAGAATATTGCAACAAGGAGGAAGCCTCGATCCATCCTCTAATTAAACCAGGGTGATTAGTCCCAGAGCCAAACATGGGATTAATCAATGCCCTGACAGTGGAGGAAAGGGAAAAAGGATTTCCTTTTTTGAAAAAGCTAGACTACATGGCAGGATGGCTTCTAAGCAGACTAAACAGGATGTGAAGGCGGCAGGGGGGGATCCCCCCCACACAAACCTGAACAGCAGCCTCCCAGCCAGCAAAAAGAGATTGATCTGGAAAGTTTAAAGGATTTTATTACTCAGGCTCTGATGAGGCAAGATGAAAATCTGGATGAGAAGTTTAAAAAGTCACAATAGGAAATTAAGCAGGAGATTAAAGAAATCAAAGAGGTGGTGCAAGAAAAATATGACAAGGTGACCAAAAAATTAATGACAGTGGTGACTGGATTGTCAGAAGTAATTATTAAAACTGATAATAAAGTGGAGGAACTTAGATCAGAAATGGATGTCAAAATGAAGGAGACTGATTATAAAATCTTTGATGCGGACAATAAAATGCAGAGACTTGAAAATGAGATTACAATGATGCAGTTCAGGTCCATGGAATTTGCTATAAGGCTGAGAGGCTTAAAAGAGAATGATAGGGAAGACCTGAGAGAGATCTGAGCTGATGCTCTAGCTGTGCTGTTAAAGATTAGCTCTGAAGAGATTTTTTGCAAAATGGACAAAGTGTACAGAGTGAATTCTTGGGTGGCCAGACAAAGACAATTGCCCAGAGATGTGGTGATATATTTTACGGATAGAAAAATGAGAAATTATATTTTACAAAAGTCCTTTCTCTCTGCTGTGCAAGTGGATGGAAAGGAGATTGGCGTTTATAAAGAGCTACCACCTAAGATGTTAAAAGATAGAAAGGACTTTGGATTTTTAGTGAATGAATTAAAAAAACAACAAATTCCATTTAGGTGGCATGCTCCAACTGGCATAATTTTGAGGTATAAGGGAGAAAGATATCGATTGAATACTGTTGAGAAGGCGGAAGAATTTTATTCGAATGTTTTTAAAGAGAGTTCACCATTCCCACGTACATCTTCTGTGTTGGAGACAAAGGAGAATGATAAGGAGAAGCAATTTCAGCAAGAGAAGGAAGAGCAGTCTAAGCAGCTGGAATTGGAGGCAATGGAAATGCAGGGAGCTACAGGAGGATTTCTGGATGCGCCCCTGCTAGATTTTCCTTCGGAAATTGTAAATGAACCACCTAAGACCACAAGAGATGTGGCTTTGGACCTAGCCCGGATGTGTGAAGCTAAATGTATAACTCGAGCAGTTTCTAAGCAAATTAAAGAAAAACAACAACAGGAAAGGTCCAAGCCACAGCAATATAAGAAAGGAGTTAAGGGCAATACACAAGAATGTGAAGCCATGGGAGGAGCAAAGCCGAAGACCACCGATTCGGAAAATATTCGGCATGTGTTCTTGTCGCTTCAAAAAACTAAATGATGATTAAGTTTTTATCTTGGAACGTGAATGGATTAAACTCACCACAGAAAAGGAAGAAACTATTTAACTATTTGAGACAATTTAATAACGATATAATTTGCTTACAAGAAACTCATGTCAGAATATAAGATCAAAAATATTTAATAAATTCAAGATTAGGAGCACATTTTATAGCTTCGAATTTGGAAAAAAAGAATGGTGTGGTTATTTATATAAATAAAAGACTGTCAGCTAAAATTATAGAAGCAGATGACTGTGGCAGGTTTATAGCAATTGAACTTTACACAGCAAATGGCCCAATTCTGGTGATTGGAATTTATGCTCCTAATCAACAACAAGAAAATTTTTACAAAACTTTGCATTCTAAAATATTGCAATGGGACTATAGATCTATTTTAATTATGGGAGACTGGAATGGAGTAATTGACTCTAAAATAGATAAAAAGAGTTTGGCAAAGTCAAGGATTAGATTACCACAGACTTTTTTTGATATGAAAGAAGACTTGGAATTAAAAGATATCTGGAGAATACATAACCCAAAAGATTTGGATTTTACTTTTTTTTCAGATAGACACAGATCCTTTTCTAGGATTGACTTCATTTTACTATCAGCTGACGTACTTGTAAAAACGAAAAGAACAAAGATTTTTCCAAGGACTTTAACTGACCATAGCCCAGTATGGATAGAAATTGAGATGGGAAAGAGTGAGAGAAGATCATGGAGAGTAAATGAAAATTTGTTTAGATATGAAAAGAATATAACAGAACTTAAAAAGCAGATGAAAGAATTTTTTGAAATGAACTTGAATAAGGGTACCCCTATTGAAATTGTGTGGGATGCGAGTAAAGCATATATGACAGGGGTACTCATTCATATGAACTCTAAACACAAACTAAATCGACAAAAGAAAAGATCTGAAATGGAAGCAGAAATAAAGAATAAAGAACAGCTACTTATAAAAAACCCAACAGATGAAAGAATACGAGGAGCTATAAAACTTCTGAAAGATCAATTTCAAATGCTTATGGCAGAACAAACAGCAACAAATTTACAATTTGCGAAACATAACACATTTTGTAACGCTAACAAACTGGGCAGATGGTTGGCTTATACACTAAGGAAGAGGCAGAGTACACGGGTCATTGACAGTATTGATAGTGGAGGGAAGGAAATTTCTCAACAAAAATTAATTAAAGAAGTTTTTGTAGATTACTACACCAAACTATATGCCAAAGATGATACACAGAATGGACTTATAGAGAAATATTTAGAAAATAGAAGAGTCACAAAAATTTCTGGTCAACAAAAGGAGAAAATGAATTATCCTATAACAGCTGAGGAGATTATTGCCACAATTAAACAATTGAAAACAGCTAAAGCACCAGGGACGGATGGTTTAACTGTGGTGTACTATAAAACTTTACAAGCAGAAATGATTGAACATCTTAAAGATCTATTTTGCAGTACACAACAAGGGGGTAAAATACCCCCATCATGGAAAATAGCTTCATGGAAAATTTCATTGATACCGAAAGAGCAAGCAGGTCCTAAAAAACCTGAGAATTTTAGACCAATATCTCTTCTGAATAATGATTATAAAATATTTGCAAAAGTATTACCCAACAGGTTGATGCCAGTTATTCAAGAGGTGATTCATTGTGATCAAGCGGGATTTATAGAAGGCAGATACATGAAGGATAATGTAAGGCAAGTTATAGATTTATTGGAATATCTTGAGAAGAATAAACAGATCCCTGCAGTGCTGATTTTCTTGGATGCGGAGAAGGCCTTTGATAGAGTGGATTGGAACTTTCTATTAAAGACTTTAAGAAAGATGGATTTTGGGGATCAATTTATACAGGCGGTTTCAGCAATTTATCAAGAACAAAAGGCACAAATTATTATTAATGGAAGTTTGACAACAAATTTTAGTATTGAAAAAGGAACAAGACAAGGTTGTCCGTTATCCCCATTGTTATTTATTTAACATTAGAAGTCTTGTTGAATACAATACGGGACTCGAGCATCTTGAAGGGAATAGTGATAAGGCAAGAGGATTACAGAATAAGGGCATTTGCAGATGATCTGGTTGTTACCCTAACACAGCCGATGGAATCAATAATCCAGATGAAAGACATTATACAAGACTATGGCATAGTATCAGGTTTTAGACTGAACCAGAAAAAAACTAAGATGATAGTCAAAAATATGACACAAGATCGAAAACAGGAACTTGAAAGCAAGGCAGGTTTTGAGATAGTACCAAAGGTTAAATATCTAGGAGTTCAGGTTGCAGAATCAAATATGAAATTGTTTCAAAATAATTACGAGGTGTTGTGGCGAGAGGTACAGAAAGACATGGAGACCTGGAAAAAACTGCAGCTGTCTCTACTTGGAAGAATAGCAGCAGTTAAGATGAATGTTTTGCCAAGATTTCTTTTTTTGTTTTAAATGATTCCGATGTTTAAAAGTGATAAACAATTGAGAGAATGGCAAAAAGGAGTGAATAAGTTTGTCTGGAATGAGAAAAAGCCGAGAGTCAAGCTGAAAATTATGCAAGATGTTCCAGAAAGTGGGGGCCTTAAACTTCCAAACCTACAATTATATTATGAAGCAGCAGCTTTGACGCAAGCAAGTGATTGGTTTGGAAGGATAAATACTGGAATATTGAACATAGAAAGTTATGATCTTGAATTTGGATGGCATGCATATTTATTTTATGAGAACAAAGTGGATAAAGTATTTAAAAGCCACATACTTAGAAACTCTTTGATCAGAGTTTGGAAGAAGCACCGATTCAAATGGGATTACAAAATACCGTTATGGCTGGATCTTGGTCATATCATGTGGAATACAAATATAATGTCACTCGGGGGGTTTTTATATAAAGAAGTTCTTTTTACAGATGCGGGCAGATGGCAACTGAAGACATTAGAAACGCTGTTGGAAGAAGGGATTAACTTATCTTGGTTACAGTATAATCAACTTCAATTGAGATGGAAAGAGGACCAAAAAAACTGGTATAATGATGCATGAAGAAGAATTGGTTAGACATATAAAAGAGAAAGGTCCAATGCATATCAAAAGGGTTTATAATGTTTTGCTAGAAAGGGATTCAGAAACTGAATTGGTTAAAGATTGCATGATAAAGTGGGCACAAAATTTTGCAGAACCAGTGATGTTGGAAACATGGGAAAAAATATGGGTTCAGAATGTTAAATTTACACAGTCGCAGAATTTGAGGGAAAATTTTTATAAAATGTTTTATAGGTGGCATTTAGATCCTAAGAAATTATCGTGTATGTATCCTAATGTTCAACCAAAATGCTGGAGATGTGATTGCCTAGATGCCACATATTATCATATGTGGTGGACTTGTAGGAAAGTGAAGGCTTTTTGGATAAAAATTTGGTGGGTTATGCAGAATGTTTTAAAGAAAAAAATTCAGTTTTCTCCACAATTGTTTTTATTGGGTATAGTTAAGGGTTTCACATTGGGTGAAGTAAAGCTGATATTGTATATGATTACAGCAGCGAGATTACTGATAGGCCAATATTGGAAAAATGAAACTATGCCTACTATTTTTTTTTTAATTTGATTTATATGCCGTCCTTCTCCGAAGACTCAGGGCGGCTTACAATGTGCTCAGCAATAGCCTTCATCCTTTTGTATATTTATACAAAGTCAGCTTATTACCCACACAACTGGGTCCTCAACTATTGAAGAATGGACTTTGAAAATGGCCAGCTTTGCAGAGATGGCAAAGATTTCAGCATACTTAAAAGATCGGACACAAGAGACTTATGTATGGGAGTGGAAAAAGTGGATAGACTATGTGCAGAATAAATATCAAACTAGGAAATATCAGATAGCTTTTAACTGAAAGTATTATATAGGGATAGAATAATCGAACTTTGTGAAGATGTGAAAAATATACAGGGGGTGGAGGGGTTCAAGTTTTATAAAATGTGATTTTGATATGGATTATATTTTGTGGAAGTCCCGGGGGGAAGGGAGGGTTAGGGCGGTTTAGGGAGGGTTAGGGGGGTTAGGGAGGGTTGGGGGGGTAATTGGGGAGAAAATGTATTTGTAAAACTTTTTCAATAAAAAAAAATCGGTTAATTGAAATACTTAAAATCCTGGCTAAAATCCCAGCTTAAAATCCTCCAAAATCCCAACAAAACACTTTGTAAGGTCTTTTGAGACTCTGGCTAAAATCCTAACCAACACTTTAAAAGTTTTGTTTTTGGCAACGTTTCGACAAGCTCTCTAACTTGTCATCATTGGGCCCCTACTTTCAGTTTAGAAGCTGTGGGTTCTTCTGGGAGTGGGAGGCATCGTGTTATGGTGGTTCTCCTCCTATCTCTCTGGTCGATCACAGTCGGTGTTGATAGGAGGACAGAGGTCGACCTCTAGGCCCCTCAATTGCGGGGTGCCTCAGGGCTCGTTCCTCTCTCCCCTCCTATTTAACATCTACATGAAGCCGCTAGGTGAGATCATCCGATGATACGGGGTGAGGTATCAGCAATATGCTGATGATACCCAGCTGTATATCTCTACCCCGCATCAATTCAGTGATGCGGTGGATGTGATATGCCGGTGCCTGGAGGCTGTGAGGGTCTGGATGGGAATCAACAGACTCAGACTTAACCCAGACAAGACCGAGTGGCTGTGGGTATTGCCTCCTAAAGACTATATTGATTGTCCATCCTTGGTTCTGGGTGGGGAGAAATTGTCTCCCTTAGAATGGGTTTGCAATTTGGGTGTCCTCCTAGACTCACATCTAAGATTAGAGCTACATCTGACAGCTGTGGCTAGGGGGACCTTTGCACAGGTTTGCCTGGTGCACCAATTGCGACCCTACTTGGATCGGGAGGCTCTCCTCACGGACACTCATGCCCTTGTCACCTCACAGTTAGATTATTGCAACACGCTCTACATGGGGCTACCCTTGAAAAGTGTTCGGAGACTACAGTTGGTCCAGAACACAGCTGCTCGAGCTGTCGTGGGTGCACCTAGGTACACCCACATTACACCAATTCTCCGCGAGCTGCACTGGCTCCCTATTGGTCTCCAGTCACAATTCAAGGTGTTGGTTATTACCTTTAAAGCCCTACATGGCTCAGGGCCAGGGTATCTTTGAGACCGCCTTCTACCGCATAACTCCCAATGACCGGTAAGATCCCACAGAGTTGGTCTCCTCTGGGTCCCATCAGCTAAACAATGCCAGCTGGTGGGCCCGTGGGGGAGGGCCTTCTCTGTGGCTGCCCCAGCTCTCTGGAACCAGTTACCTCCTGAGGTACAGTCCATTCCCACCCTATTGGCCTTCTGAAAAGCGGTGAAGACCTGGTTTTTCCAGCAGGCCTGGGGCTATTGTTCTCGCTTTTGCGATCCGGCGATATCTGGCCATGAATGATGTGAATGAGTTTTAATGTTTTTAATGTTTTTAATGTTTAAATGTTTTTATAATGATTTTAAATGCATTTTGAGCCGCCCTGAGTCTTCGGAGAGGGGCGGCATACATATTGAAATCTTGCCATAAGAACTTTCGCATGTAAGAGTTGAAAAGAACTGTATATCAACTGTTAAATAACCTTATACCCATACTTGATTAATTTTCCTAGTAAGTACAAAGCTTGATTAACTATTTTGTGACTGTGTGATTCTGAATAATTTATATTTACCTAATTATACGGTTGTTGATGATTTTTTAGGAATTAATTAACAATAATAGAGTAATATTTAATATTTAATAACATTTAATCCTTATTTATATATCTACATTAGTGATATTAGAACTGATAGATTTAACTTGACAAATTGACTATTTTACGGTATTATTTATATTAAGATTTAATGAAGTGTTAGAATTCTAAGTTTTTCCCCATACCTCCTCTATCCTATATCTCCCTTTCCGCATTAGAATATATGTTATATTGATATATTTACATATTTAACCCTCTATTAGAGTGCTGAAAATACTTATAGAAACTATATGTTTAATTAATATTGAAAGATTTATATAACACAAACTCTAAATATTATTACTGATAAACATATCATTATAAGTAACAAAACTGAAAAGCAAAAAGAGGACTTAATTTTATGAGTTTTTGGGAGAACCTACTAAAAAGAATTAATATGACAAGCACCGGCATAACCACCATAACTAAAACAACTAAAAAAATAATGCCAAGCCAGGCTTCTATTACAGCATCCCCGGCCCAACAGAGATCTATAGAAACGATGTTAGGAACAGAAAAAGAAAAGGCAGCCTCCATTTCCAGCATGCAAAATATTCAACTAGCTTTGGCAATGATACAGGAAACAATGAGCAAAACCCAGGAAATGATTGCTAATAATCATGAAGAGACAAGACGAAACCATGACGATTTGAAATCTGATGTGGGAAAGATAAACGACAACATACAGAAAATGGATGACAAGATAGAAAAGATCCAACAGAACATTGGAAGCCCAGATTTATCCAAACGCCATGGACTATAACAAAACGAAAACCTACAAAGACCTATTAAATAACCTGGGGGAACTAAGAACGAGGCAAAAATTGAAGGAGATGGGTACAGACATTGACTGGTGGCCCTATGCACAAATAAAATCAAGATACAAGAATGATTTGGCTCAATTTGAATTCCAAAAAGGTCAAACTGAATAAGATAAAATTTTGCAAGGGACACAGGATAAACTGATCAAAAAAATTTACAATTACCTAAGAGGATACAAATTAAAAGAAGAAGTAGTGAAAGAAAATATGATAACATGGGCAAAAAATTTCGGCTATAATATTGATTTAGACAAATGGGAAAAATTGTGGATAATAAATTATAAATTGACAATGTCTGTACCCTACAAAGAAAATCTTTATAAAATGTTTTATAGGTGGCATTTGCCACCTGCCAGATTGGCAAGAATGTTCCCTAACATGCCATCAACATGTTGGAAATGCAAACATCATAAAGGCATTTATTATCATATGTGGTGGACCTGCCCAAGGGCAAAACAATATTGGCAAATGATTAAAACACAAATAGAGGAAATAACACACCAAAAGATAGAATTAAGACCAGAAACCTTCCTACTTGGTATAATACATAGACAATATGGAAAAGAAACAAATTGAATTAATAAATAAATAATAATAAATTTTAAAGTGTTGGTTAGGATTTTAGACAGAGTCTCAAAAGACCTTACAAAGTGTTTTGTTGGGATTTTGGAGGATTTTAAGTTGGGATTTTAGCCAGGATTTTAAGTATTTTAATTAACAGATTTTTAATGATGTGGGAAAACACCCGAGATTTTAACTTTTTATATATATGTATGTATGTATGTATGTGTATGTATATGCATATGTATATCGTGCTTCTAGGAGCATGCACGAAGCCGAAAACACCAGCCTGAAGATGACGAATGAGACTTCATCAAAACGTTGCCAAGACACCTCTAATTTTACGTGGGAGAAAACCCGAATAACCAAAGACCTACATACAAACACCCGCGAAAACCTCAGAAAACAAATCTATCTATCTATCTATCTATCTATCTATCTATCTATCTATCTATCTATCTCCTGTTTCCCTGAAAATAAGACACCCCCTGATAATAAGCCAAATTGGGCTTTTGAGCGCATACACTAAAATAAGCCCTCCCCGAAAATAAGCCCTCCCTGAAAATATTTAAACGCATGTGCAGCTGGTCCCCGGAGCTGCCGTCTCTCTATAAATACTGGTGGGGAGGTGTGGGGTGCTGGCTTTGTTACTGTGAGCGGGTTGGTTGCCTGTGTTGTTACATCTTGATTGGTTGATGGAGTTGATGTTTGCAGATTAGTCGGCTGTTTTGTAACTTCTTGTGTGGGTGAGGTCCTTTGTCAGATTTTGTTGCTATCTTAAATAAACCTCATTCTCAAACGCAAAGTCTCTAATGAATCTCTTTTATTTAAGGATAGAAAAAACGACATGCCTGAACTCTGTTGCAGCCAAGATTGGCACCTCCTTCCAACCCCTCCCTTTCCGTCCTTCAACCCCAATGTCTCATTGGCTACCATGCAGATCCATCTCTTCGTCCCATGCACTTTCTTTTCACAGGAATTTCACCCCTCCCTCTGTTTCCCAAGTAACGCTATCTGCTGAAGAGCCAGGAACTAGGTGAAAGTTCATCCCAGCATTAAAGCAGGTCTTTCCGTGTCCTTCATGATTTCATGTCAGCGCTGAAAGAGATCATAATTTGGAATGCTGACATCCTTGATGTGTGCCCATTAGTCTTTTGTGTTGCAACGACCTAGGTAATGGGCTGTGTGTTAACATCCTGAGTTCTAGTGTTGTGATATCCTGAGTTTTTTTATGTAATGTCCTGAGCAGATGGCTGTGATGCCATATCCCGGGCTTTGGTTTGGCTCCGAGTTTGAGGTCTTGCTATGCGTTCATGGCATGTGTCACTTTGCTTTGTGTGGGGATCGGAGGGGGTTGCAGCAGCTGGTGATGCCACCATGGTCTGGCTTCTGGATGGTGGTTGTTTTTGTATTGACTTTGAAGGAACCAAATTAATCTCCAAAACTGAACACTTCAACAAGAGAATAATCATGGAAGCCATCAAAATAGAGAAACACCCCCATAACATGAATAAACGCGACGATACCTCCCGCCTACCAGACATCTGGAAACTAGCCCTAGTCAACAGAAGAGTCCAAGCCACGAAGATTAATACCAAGATAACACATGACACCACCACCAATCATCCTCATCAGATTCAAACCCAAACCCATCCCATAGATGAAATACAAAAATAAAATAAAATAAATAAACCTGGACAACTTCCTCACACACCTCAACAGCCTATACCCCAAAATACAGTTCACCATGGAAACAGAAGATAACAATCAACTTCCCTTCCTGGATGTCTTAGTCTATAGGAAATCCAATGGCTCCCTAGGACACACCATCTACCAGAAGAAAACATACACAAACCGCTATCTGCATGCACTCTCACACCACCACCCAGCAAAGATCAACTCCATAGCCAAGACACTCATCTCCAGAACAAAACGCTTAGCTGACGAACAACACCTAAAAACCGAACTACACACTCTCACTAACGTACTAACATCCAATGGATTCCAAAGAAATAAGATTACCAACCTAATCCAAAAAGAAACCCCCACTAAAATCCAAGACAGAGAACAAGAAAATGGCAAAGCCCTCCTCCCATACATAAAAGGCACCACAGACAGAATCAGCAAGATCCTCCACAAACACAACATCAAGACAGCATTCTGCACAAACCGAAAAATATCCACCATCCTAAGAAACCCCAAAGACAAAATTGAGTTAGAAAATCAAGGAGTATATGAAATCCCATGCACCGCCTGCCCCACCACATACATCGGACAAACCAACAGAAGAATAAGTGCACGCATAGAAGAACACAAGAACTCAGTCAAAAAAGAGGAACCAACTTCTTCCCTGGTCCAACACCTCAAAGCCACAGGACATGAAATTGACTTTAAAAAGACCAGGACTATCGCCAAAACTGAACACTTTAACAACAGAATTATTTTATTTATTCATTTATTTATTTGTTTCAATTTGTATACCGCCCTTCTCCAGCAGGACTCAGGGCAGTGAACAGCCAGAATAAAACAGAACATACAAAATTTAAAAACAGTTTAAAAATGATTAAATATTTTTGGCCGCAATTTAAAACAACCCAATTAAAATCAATTAAATTTAACCAAAACAGTGGGATCAAGCCAGCCCGGCTAGATGAAATAAATAAGTTTTCAGGGCCCGCTGAAAAGTCTGGAGGTCTGGTATTGTACATATCTCTGGGGGGAGGTTGTTTCAGAGGGCGGGCGCCGCCACAGAGAAGGCTCTCCCCCTGGGGGTCACCAGCCAACACTGTCTGGCTGACGGCACCCTGAGGAGGCCCTCTCTGTGCGAGCGTACTGGCCGGTGGGAGGTTATTAGTGGCAGAAGGCGGTCTCGTAAATACCCCGGCCCTAAGCCATGGAGCGCTTTAAAGGTGATCACCAACACCTTGAAGCGCACCCGGAAGACCACCGGGAGCCAGTGCAGCTCGCGCAGGAGAGGTGTCACATAGGAGCGCCCCGTTGCTCCCATAATCCCCCGCGCGGCCGCATTCTGGACCAGCTGGAGCCTCCGGGTGCACCCCAGGGGGAGCCCCATGTAGAGAGCATTGCAGTAGTCCAGGCGGGAGGTGATGAGTGTCTGAGTGACCATGCGTAGGGAGTCCTGATCTAGAAAGGGATGCAACTGGCGTATCAGGCGAATCTGATAAAAAGCCCCCCTGGCCACGGCCATCATATGCAGAATTATCAGAGAAGCCATCGAGATGGAAAAACGCCACACTGCATGAATAAACGAGATGATACCTCCCTCCTACCAGCTATTTGGAAACCCGCTCCTATTGACAAATGAGTCCCTAACACGAGGAATGACACCAGACCCACACTCACGAGGGCCACAAAGGATATCACCACTACACATCCACGCGGAAAGCAGATTCAAATCCACACCGACCACGGACCAAAAGCCAGACTGCAGCTGCATTATTAGCCACTTTAAACCCCTCCAATCCATACATGAAGCAGACTGACACCCACCATGAAGATGGTGGGCACGACCACGAACGCGAAGCCAAACAACAGCAAACAGCCAAACAGCCAAACCCCCAACCAATCAGAACACACCTCTGCCCAATCAAAACACAGCCAAGCTCCCACCCAATCAGTTCACACCCCCACTGGCAATTAAAAGGAAGAAACAGCTGCAATCACACACATTGCTCCTAGAAGCATGAAGCCGAGAACACCATCCTGAAGATGACGAATGAGACTTCGTCGAAACGTTGCCAGCTCCTGGATTGGAGCTGAAAGGCAAAAGGTATGCAGTATGCTCCTTCCCACATGCTGGGGTAGACCAGGTGTCTCGATAGAAAAACACATATGTATATGTATATGTATATGTATATGTATATGTATATGTATATGTATATGTATATGTATATGTATATGTATATGTATATGTATATGTATGTATGTGGGTGTACACACACACACACATGTGTTTCTCAAAAAATAAGACCCTATCTTGTTTTTTTCCCATCAAAAAAGGCACCAGATCTTATTTTCAGGGGGGATGTCATCCACTGACTCACCTCACTTGAACATGTCGCCTCCTTTTCACTGTCCGAGGCCTTCAGGTCCGCCTGCAGCCAACAAGGCTGGCAAGGCTTTCCTGAAGGCCTCTGCAGCCGATAACAGAGATCCAGATCGATCCCAGATTCTCTTAACAACCGGGTTACTAATTGAACAACTGCAGTGATTCACTTAAAAACTCTGTCACAGAAGTGGTAAAAAGGGGAAAATTCACTTAACAAATTTCTCACATAAAAACATAAATTTTGGTCTCAACTGTGGTCGAGGGCTACTTGTAATTTCTGAGGCAGGTTTACTTCAAGGATAAAACTCATTTATTTATTTATTTATTTATTTATTTATTTATTTATTTATTTATTTATTTATTAATCAAATTTCTATACTGCCCTACTCCCGAAGGACTCAGGGCGGTGAACAGCCAAGATAAAATACAGATAATACAAATATTAAAAATCCCTTAAAATTATTAAATATTTTGGCCGAAATACAGATTAAAACACCCAATTTATAAAATCACGAATTAAAAAATTTAAAAGAGGAGAGTTAGGCCAGGCCAGCCTGCTGAAATCAAAAAGTTTTGAGAGCACGGCGAAACATGCACAGGTCCGGGATCCTCCGTATCTCTGGGGGGAGCTCGTTCCAGATGGTAGGTGCCACCACAGAGAAGGCTCTCCCCCTGGGGGCCGCCAGTCGACACTGTTTGGCCGACAGCACCCTGAGGAGCCCCTCTCTATGGGAGCGTACTGGTCGGTGAGAGACTATTGGTAACAGAAGGCGGTCTCGTAAATACCCCGGTCCGATGCCATGGAGCGCTCTAAAGGTGGTAACCAAAACCTTGAAGCGCACCCGGAAGACCACCGGGAGCCAGTGCAGCTCGCGCAGGAGGGGGGTCACATGGGAGCGCCACGTCACTCCCATAACCACCCGCGCGGCCGCATTCTGGACCAGCTGGAGCCTCCGGGTGCTCCTCAAGGGGAGCCCCATGTAGAGAGCATTGCAGTAGTCCAAGCGGGAAGTAACGAGAGCATGAGTGACCGTATTTAATGAGTCTCGATCCAGAAAGGGACGCAACTGAAGAATCAGGCGAACCTGATAAAAAGTCCCCCTGGCCACGGCTGTCATATACTCTTCTAAAGACAGCCGTGAGTACAGGAGGACACCCAAGTTGTGAACCCTCTCCGTGGGGGCCAATGACTCGCCCCCAATAGTCAGTGATGGCACCAACTGACTATATTGGGATGTCGGAAACCACAGCCACTAGGTCTTGGATGGGTTGAGCCTGAGTCTGTTTCTCCCCATCCAGATCCGCACGGCCTCCAGGCACCAGGACATCACTTCAAGGGCATCATTGGGGTGGTCTGGGGTGGAGATGTACAGCTGAGTATCATCAGCGTATTGATGGTACTTCACCCCGAAACCACGGATGATCTCACCCAGTGGCTTCACATAAATGTTGAACAGAAGGGGCGAGAGGACCGACCCTTGTGGCACCCCACATACAAGGGGCCTCGGGGTCGACCTCTGCCCCCCTGTCAACACAGACTGCGACCGGTCAGAGAGAAAGGAGGAGAACCACCGTAGGACGGTGCCCCCCACCCCTAACTCCTCTAGCCGGTGCAGCATGATACCATGGTCGATGGTATCAAAAGCCGCTGAGAGGTCTAATAGGACCAGGACAGAGGAACAACCCCTGTCCCGAGCCCTCCAGAGATCATCAACCAACGCGACCAATGCCGTTTCCGTGCTGTACCCAGGCCTGAAGCCCGACTGGAACAGATCCAGATACGACGATTCATCCAGGTACTGGGGGAGCTGTCGCGCTACCACACTCTCAACAACCTTCGCAACGAAGCGAAGGTTGGAGACTGGACGATAATTTGCCAACACTGCCGGGTCCAGGGAAGGCTTCTTGAGGAGAGGCCTCACCACCGCCTCTTTCAAGGCGGCAGGGAAGACACCCTCACTCAAAGAAGCATTTATAATCCCCTGGAGCCAGCCTCGTGTAACCTCCCAAGAGGCCAGCACCAACCAGGAGGGATACGGGTCCAGTAAACATGTGGCTGCGCTCAGTCTGCCCAGTATCCTGTTCATGTCTTCGGGCGTCACAGAATCAAACTCTTCCCAGATAATACTCACAAGACCTGCCCCTGTCCTCCCCGCTGAATCTACCCAGTCAGAGTCCAGGTGTTCCCGAATCTGAGTGATTTTGTCATACAGATACTGTACAAAATCCTCGGCTCTACCCTCCAAGTGGTCCTCCCGCGCTTCCTGGTGGAGTAGGGAGCGGGTCACCCTAAACAGGGTGGCCAGGCGATTATCTGATGATGCAATAAGAGTGGCAAAATAGTTATACTTCGCCACTTTGGCGAAGAACAATGTGTTTATGAATTCTAGGCTGATTCTGAGGGTGAAGAAGGGGTTTGACATGCATGGTAGAAAAACCAGAAACAATCTCTAGCATTCCCAAGGACTAGAAGCCAACTTTCAGGTGCAATTAGGTTTATTAGGAATGGCAATCCTGTGGTTGCGCTACATTGTAAGAATGACATATTGTGTATGGAATCCATTCTCTCCCTCTGAAACGCTGTAGGTTTTACGGTAAATTTGTTTCTGTAAATAAAAACTTGCCTACAAAATTCAAATAATAGAAGAGAATATTTAACATAATAACACAGTTGGAAGGGGTCTTTGAGGTCTTCTGATCCAATCCCCTGCTTAGGCAGGAAACCCTATACTATTTCAGATAAATGGTTGTCCAATCTCTTCTTAAAAACTTCCAGTGAAGGAGCACCCACAACTTCTGGTGGCAAATAGTTCCACTGATTAATCGTTCTCACTCTCAGGAAATTTCTCCTTAGTTCTAGGTTGCTTCTGTCCTTGATTACTTTCCATCCATTGCTTCTTGTCTGCCTTGTTCTGAAATGTCCAACTTCTTTAGTTTATTTCTAAACCTTCCTATGGAATTTGCATACCTTACTTACTCATGTATTGTCTCTCCTGAAAGACAGCATACTTCAAGGTAGACCAACTATTCCAATTGCCTCTGTTGTCTTACCTTGTCCATCTTGGTGAGCTTCTCCTAATTTTGCATATCTAGCTGAATTCATGGTTTTATGGTGGACAAACACCATCTGTTGGGCTAGTTTGATCTGGTTGTGTGCCCTTCCCCTCCAGTTTTTCAGTTCCAGAATTTCAAATCAAAGCAGACATTTCTTTCACTTTAAGTCCTCTCTTTTCTACTACAAATGCATATTTTAAATGGGTTTGCCACTTACTGCCAGATACGGAAATGCAGACCTTTGATGTCATCCTTTTACCTCCAATAAGGAATTTGGGACTTTGCCGATCATCTCATTACCAAGAATTTGGCAACTTTTGGCAGTCAGTTATATGCTGGGGAAAAAATGGTACAATTGTCCCATTGTGCAGATCGAATCAGCAATTGTTATGGAAAATTCCACTGCAGCTGAACTATTGCTTAAATTCTAGGTTAAGCAAGCTTCTCAGGATAGAGGTGCCATAATATGTGAAAATTACATATAGAAAGCATCCCCAAAATCCTTTCCCCAACCGTCCAGCAAAAATTATCCAATCCATATCCCCCACAAGGATCATATGGGGTGCAATGTCCGATGGTGCCATCCTCCTGCTATGCCATGACGGTCGACCTTGAGTTGTTATCAGCTTCAAAGAAAACACTGAAGAAGACTTTCTTTTCTTTTTTTCACCAGCTCACTTCCCCCCTCCCAGACATTCCAATAGTTCCCCCCTTCCCCCATTACCATGGCAGCCGAGCAAGCAAGCAATGAAAAAGCGGAGGCTGACATTTGGCCCTCCTGCAGAAGACACATTAGTCCTACAAGGAAACAGAACAAATTGTGTGATAATTGCTCAGCAACAGTAATCCTAAAACAAAGACACAGGGACAGTTTTTTTTCTTTCCCACCCTGTCTTTCCATCGTTCACGTCTTACTTAAGCATTGCAGAAATCTCGGTTAGAACAACAGGTCACAATCTGAGTGATATTTTGATCCTGGGGTTGCTCATAGACTTCAATACATTTGGGGGCACAGCCCTGGAAACGAAACAGAAGAGTTTTGCCTGTGAAGTAAAAGAAGTAACTTATTAAGAGCGATGTACTTAAGGAAACCCTCCTTTTCAGAACACAATCTAGAGAAGGCCAGGAATCACCACTGATATTTTTGTATCATTATTTAAGGCAGTATTTCTCAACCTTGGAAGCTTGAAGATGGGTGGACTTCAACTCCCAGAATCTCCCAGCCAGCAGCGCTGAAACACTGATTTAAGGGGAAACAAACATGGGGGTAAGGATCCTTGCTCATTTTATGGCATTTGTAAGCCTTACCTAAGCATTATAATTTAAATCATAACTCTGAATATGCAAAGATTATACACGCAGTCCTCAACTTACGACCATTCATTTAGTGATCATTCAGAGTTACAACAACATTGAAAACATTGATTTACAACCAGTCCTTGCATTTGTAACCATCGTATCATTCCCCCATTGGTAAAGTGATCAAATTTCTAGTGTTCGGCAACCATCATGTCTTTTGGTGATTGCAGCATCCTCGGTTCATGTGATACCCATTTGTGACCTTCCCAGCCTCCAACAAAGAAAGCCAATGAGCCAATTAATGACTGCAAGAATCACTTAATGACCGCAGTGATTTGTTTAACAATTGTGGGATAAAAGGTTATAAAACTGGGTGTGATTCACTTAACACCAGCCTCATTTAGCAATAGAAATAGAGGTCCCCCAAGAGTGGTCGTAAATCAAGAACTACCTGTATGCATGGTAGCCGTGTTCCCGGAACCAGGAAATGCAACTTATTCTCTTCTGAGTCACTTGGAAGAGTTACATGAAAAGGACAGTTATGTTTAAAGGACAGCTATGTTGAAAGGCATCTGTCCTTTTATTATTGCTTCATATTCATAGAGCCAGAAAAAAATTCGTGGATTTTTCTCTAAATCAGCAACATCCAACCTTTGTGATTTGGCGGCCCAGCTGTGGGGGTATGGGAGGGAAACCGGGCAGTGGTGAAATCTGAACCAGTATACTACTGGAACGAGGCTTGGGAAGGTAAGTAGAACAGCAGGTTGGGGGGGGGGAGGGATCAGCTGTGCCGCGCGATTTAGCTTTGCTAGAAAGCAGGATTTCCTGTTTTCTAGCAAAGCTAAACCGTATGGCACAGCTGATCGTTGAAAATACCGGTTCAGAGGAACCGGTAGCTTTTTTTAACTACTGGTTCAACTGAACTGGTAGCTTTCATTTTTAATACCGGTTTGCCCGAACCGGAGTGAACCTGCAACTGGGCCAACTAGTTCAGCTGCATGCTGGCCCACCATTTGTGTGGGCCGGTTCCAAGTAGGCCACAGCCCGGGTGTTGGGGACCCCAGCTCTAAGTCATTAGTTCTCAGTCATTGATACACATTGATACACATACCATGTATGGAGTCAGAAGTAGCTTAGGAGGTGTCCAGTGTCAGTAATTGAAATGTGAAATCTTTACTGTTTATTTTACCCATGCTATGATAGAAAGCCTATGAACATATACATGTCCTCAGAAAAGGAGATTTTGTTTTATCCAGGTTCCTTGATAGAGGATTGGCAGAAGATTAAAGCAAAAAGAAGTACCATGATCTAAATAACTATGGCACGTACCAAAATAGACTGTCCTCTTGTAGCAAGCATGCCCAATGTATAGTCTGCAAGGAATTTGATTAGTGATGCAATTGCCGCCAGGTTTCTTGAATAGGCAGTTATGGCACTTAATGCCAACAACTTGGAAGGGAGAGAATGGGAAAGAAGGTTTTTTTTAAAAAAGAGAGAAAATCATGAATTGCAAAAAAAAAAAGGAGCTCTCCTGAGCTGGATACAGTTCACAGCAAAATAATAATAATAATAATAATAATAATAATAATAATAATAATAATAATAATAATAACAACAACAACAACAACAACAACAACAACAATAATAATAATACTACTACTAATACTAATAATAATAATAATAAAAAATAAGTGTTCGACTAGTGATTTGGGATACGAAATCCAGCATGGTCATCTCGCTTGCTGTGTATACTGTCAAAAATAATAATCTATCTCACTCATTCTTTTAAACATCTGCATGCAACATCAAGCTTCTATATCTCTCCCTAACTCCTATAGTAGTTGGATTCTTTTTGTTTAAATTGTGGAACAACTTGCCTCCAGAAGTTGTGAATGCTCCAACACTGGAAGTTTTTAAGAAGATGTTGGATAACCATTTGTCTGAAGTGGTGTAGGGTTTCCTGCCTAGGCAGGGGGTTGGACTAGAAGATCTCCAAGGTCCCGTCCAAATCTGTTAATTCTATCCTAATTATACAATAGTAACATTCCCTCATCATAGCCATTCATTTCACCTTTTTAATTCTAAGAGTTTGGCAGCTCAAGAGACAGCAGCCACAAGAGACAAAAAATATAGTGACATCATCATCCAGGCAAATGCATTCATTTCCCTTTCTTCCTGTCTTAAGCAGACTTGGTTAAGTCTTGGAGACTCCATAAAACTCCCCAGTTCGCAGAGCCTTAGAGGCTTACCTAGTTCAATGGTGAGAAGCATCCATAACCCATCACGGAGAAGTGTTTTCATGTCCCCTTCGCTGCATCCCAAGTCAAGAGCAGGCAAATGATGCCATTTTCTTTCTGAATTTTTATCCCCTCTGCAAATCAGATGTAGGAAGCAGTTGCCTTATCATTTTGCTTGGATGAATGCACCCAAATGCATCAATATGACAAGCTCCACCTCTCTCCAAGAAGTTTGACATTCCTTGTTCCTTTGAGCTCATCAAATCATGCAAGAAGGGAAGGGACCAATGGACCTTGGTCTCATTCTGGTGTTCCCACTCCCAGCCTTGCCATTTTCATCTGATGATCTGTACAGCAGGTATACCCAAGTAAGTGGTACATGTGTAGGTTGTGTTCAAGCAACCTGTACCCTTTTTCTGGCACACCTGGAGAACCTTTGCATGTGGAGTCTCTGCTTAGACTCTTTGTATTGAGAAATCAGATGAACTTGCAGATATGGGCAGAAAAGACAGTAGACACTGAGGGCTCCTTGGTGCTCTCTGAGCTTGGTTATTTTCTTGTAGACATTTCATTACCCAACTAGGTAACATCAGAGGTGGGTTTCAGCAGGTTCTGACCAGTTCTGGAGAACTGGTAGCAGAAATTTTGAGTAGTTCGGAGAACCGGTAAATACCACCTCTGACTGGCCCTGCCCCCATCTATTCTCTGCCTCCCGAGTCACAGCTGATTGGGAGGAAATGGAGATTTTGCAGTAACCTTCCCCTGGAGTGGGGTGGGAATGGAGATTTTACAATATCCTTCCCCTGCCACGCCCACCAAGCCACACCCACCAAGCCATGTCACACCCACCAAGCCACACCCACAGAACCGGTAGTAAAATTGGCGGGAGGCCGCACCCACCATCCTGGATGTCATCATTGGCGATCTGTGCATGCGCAGAAGCTTCTGCTCATGTGCAGAAGCAAGGCATGTGCACGAGGCGAAGTAAGCACACACACTACCATTGCGAATCAGTAGTAAAGGTAAGTAGAACCCACCCCTTGTTGTAGGGGCAACAAAGGAATTATATACACCGTGTTTTCCCGAAAATAAGACCCTGTCTTATATTTTTTTGAATCCTAAAATAAGCACTTGGCCTTATTTTCGGGAAGGTCTTATTATTTTGGGACACGTGGAGCAAGACGGGGCTCCTCTTGCCATCTTACCTGATTTCCAGCTCTGTTTCCCTAACCCTAACCAGAAGAAACGGCAGGGACCAGCTGCGCATACAGTTAAATATTTTCGAGGAGGGCTTATTTTCAGGGAGGGTTTATTTTCAGAGGGGGGGCTTATTTTAGCACATGCACTCAAAAGCCCGATTCGGCTTATTATCAGGGATGTCTTATTTTCGGGAAAACAGGATAGATACTCCCTGCCTTGTTACATGTGAGAGTCCCTTCTCGCTCTTAATGGACTTTACAACAAGGCTGGGTTGGGAGATGTCCCAAACTTGGTGTGCGTGTATGTGTGTATGAGTGTGTGTGTATGCTAGATTTATATTCTACTTTTTGTATAGGAATTAAAGGCAGAGTACATTTTATTTGTTTATTTATTTATTTATTTGTTTAAATTTCTATACCGCCCTTCTCCAATATAGGACTCAGGGCGGTGAACAGCCAAAATAAAACAAGATATACATACAAAATCTAAAAACTGATTAAAATAATTAAATCTTTTGGCCGTAATTAAAACAATTCCAATTTAAAATCAGTTTAAATAGCGTTCCCTCCTCATATTTTTCCAATAATTTTGTGTAATAGGGGCTGTGAAAGAAGGACAAGTCCAGATCCACCCAGTGAGCTTCCATGCTCCTAGTCTAACACCTTCTCCATGACAACACATTGGATCTTATTTTATTTTATTTTTAATTTGATTTATATGCCACCCTTCTCCGGAGACTCAGGGTGGCTTACAATGCATTAAGCAATAGCCTTCATACTTTTGTATATTTATACAAAGTCAGCTTATTGCCCCCACAAACTGGGTCCTCATTTTACCTACCTTAGAAAGGATGGAAGGCTGAGTCAACCTTGAGCCTGGTGAGATTCGAACTTATAGTAATTGCAGACAGCTGGTGTTAATCACAATGCTATCAGTCTGCTGAGCCACCAGACCCCTTGTTGTCACTGTAGTATAGTGAAGAAGAGACTGTTGACGTCAACCTCTAATCCATGGTGGGGTGGAGCTGGGAGAAATCTTATGATTTAAGTCACAGTATATAGCCTCCATGGCAACCATGATCAGACAGGAAACACAATCAGATCATCTGATTCTACTTTATTATAAAGCTACGTTCACACAACCTTGCAAGTTTCAAAGTACATCTCACCATCACCCCTTTTTATAGCCCAAGAAACTAGGGTGGCTCTCTTCTGAGCTTCTTGACCCATCCACATTGCTGCTGTGGGCTCAGCCACTTTTTATCTAACCATTCCTTTGGTTGCATTTCTTTGCCCTGTCTCCCAAGGTCATTTCCACATACAATCACACGCAGGTAATCTCAGGCTTGACTTTTATCCAATGGATCCAGTGTTAATCTTAGAGCAATTAATATGTGAACCAGAGGTGGATTTCAGCAGGTTCTGACGAGTTCTGGAGAACCGGTCATGGAAATTTTGAGTAATACGGAGAACCGGTAGTAAAAATTCTGACTGGCCCCGCCCCCATCTATTCTCTACCTCCCGACTCCCAGCTGATTGGGAGGAAATGGGGATTTTGCAGTATTCTTCCCCTGGAGTGGGGAGGGAATGGAGATTTTACAGTATCCTTCCCCTGCCACGTCCACCAAGCCACACCCACCAAGTCATGCCCACAGAACCGGTAGTAAAAAAATTTTGAAACCCACTACTGATTTGAACTGAGTATAAAGGGCACTGAAGAGCCCTTTCCCATGGTCTCATCACTTCCTGAAATACTTGAGCTTAGTTGCATCTTTAGACTTCTGCATGGAACATCCTGCCTCAGAAAGCCCTGAAGTTGTCTTCAATGCAGTGGTGGGTTGCTCCCGGTTCACAAGAACCAGTAGTAAAACTGGCGGAAGGCCCCACCCACTGCCCTGGATGTCATCATCGGCGATCTGCACACAGCTGCAGTGCCATCTTGATTTTTTTTTCCAAATCAATTTTTTATTTTAAAACAAAAATAAGACATAAAAACATCATCATTCCAAACAATTACAGACAGTATATCGATCGGTTGACATCCTTTTGTGCTCCCTCCTCTCTTCATAATATCACTATACATCCAAAGCTTATTTTCATAAAAAATATTTCACTTAATTTATCTCAACTTCCACATATTTCATATTTATCTCCATATTTTATTGTCCATCCATTGATAAAATAAATCCCATATCAAATAATATTGTTTATCTTCTTGTTCTCTTATTTCAAATGTCAATTTACTCATTTCAGCACAGTCCATCATTTTCTTAATAATTTCTTCATCAGTAGGTGTCTTTTCTCCTTTCCAATTTTTAGCAAATACAATTCTAACCGCTGTTAAAAGGTTCACAATTAAATATTGCAATTCTTTATTATATGTCTCTGGTAAGATCCCTAATAAAAATATCTCTGGTTTAAAGTCAATATGTCTCTTTGTCATTTTTTCCAACCACGTGTGTATCTTAGTCCAATATCTCTTTGCTTCTGCGCATGTCCACCACATATCATAATAAGATCCTGGAGTCTGATGACACTTCCAACACTTCTCCGATTTATTCTGGAACATTCTGGCTATCCTCGTCGGGGGTAAATGCCACCTGTAAAACATCTTATACAAATTCTCCTTATATGCTGTAGATATTGTCATTTTATAATTATGTGACCACAATTTTTGCCATTTCTCTAAATCAATACCATAACCAAAATTCCCCCCCCAAGCTACCATTGATTCTTTAACTTGTTCTTCTTCCAATTTTATCTCTAACAAATATCCATATAGCTTTTTAATTACATGATCATCAGAACCCAGTAAAATCTTATCTAAATTAGTCAAAGCATTATACAAGTCTTTTTATTTAAGATCTTCTTCATATCTAGTAGGTATTTGCATATATGAAAACCAATCCATTTTACATCCCTGATTTTCTAGTTCTTGCTTTGATTTAAGTTCACCCTTTTCATACAATAATTCACCATATCTTGCAATTTGTTCCCTTTTAAATATTACTGAATATGAAAAGGCTTCAATTGTAGATACCCAGACTGGAATCTTCAAATAGTAATGTTTTTTAACCTTCTCCCAATTCAACCATAGAGCTTCTCAAATCTGGTGCCTCCTAAAATATCCCTGCATTTTTGTTCCTTTATACCATAAAAAAATCATCAACAAATCATGTCCCCATCAACAAATCATGTCCCTCCAAATTCAATAATCTGGTATTTCTCAAAGTTATCCACTCTTTAATCCACATTAAACTAGTTGCTTGATAATACAGTTCAAAGTTAGGCAGGCCAAAACCACCCATCATTTTAGCATCTTGTAACAACTTTAATTTTATTCTTGCCTTCTTTCCCTTCTGTTGAAATATATTTCAACATCATTTTATTCAAATCTACAAAGAATTCCTTATTCAACTTTATTGGAATTGTCTGAAATAAGTACAAGATTCTAGGCAGAATATTCATCTTAATAGTTGCAATCCTACCAATCAGATAACTGCAAATTTCCCCATTTCACCAAGTCTTGCCCTATCTGTTGCTTAAGCTTGTTATAGTTATTTTCTTTAAGTGAGCTACACCTTGCTGTCAAATGTATCCTCAAATATTTTACCTTGTTTGTGATCTGCATCTTTGAAATCTCCATCAATTCTTCTTTTTGCTTTTTCAGCATATTTTTAGTCATTATCTTCGTTTTATCTTTACTGATTTTCAAACCAGCTACTTTCCCAAACTCTCCAATGGTTTATTTATTGATATTAATGGTTCTTCAATGATAAAGACCTTTTTATTCCATCAAGCAGGCTTGGCCTGATCTCTTCCCTTTTTAAAATATGTAAATTTTAATCTGTTTTTAAATTATTGGGGTATTTTAATTTGTCTGGGCCAAAAAGTTTAATTTGATTTTATCGGGTTTTTAAATTTTGTGTATTTATGTATTTTATTGTTGGCTGTTCACCGCCCTGAGTCCTTCGGGAGTAGGGCGGTATACAAATCAAATAAATAAAATAAAATAAATAAATAAATAAATAAATAAATAAAGACCAGGTCATCTGCAAAGGCTTGCAATTTATATTCTTCTTTTTGAATTTTCATACCTTTTATCTCTTTTTCTTCTCTAATATTTCTATTTAACACTTCCAGCATCAGTATAAACAACAATGGGGACAATGGGCATCCTTGTCTAGTACCTTTTTCTATCTCAATAGAATCAGTCAATTCTCCATTTATCATTACCTTTGCCGTCTGCTTAGAATATATAGCTTCAATTGCCTGGAGCAATTGAAGCTATATATTGAACCAAAGCCCATCTCTTCCATTTGGAGTGTCATAAATCACCAATTTACATTGTCAAAGGCTTTTTGTGCATCTAAAAATATCAAGGCCATCTGCTTTTCAGGATGTGCTTCATAATATTCTAAAGTATCCAAGATTATTCTTATATTATTTCTAATTTGTCTTTTTGGGAGCATCTTAATTTTTTTCCCATTCTTCCTGTACATACTCTTGAGCTGGAAAAGGCTTTGGTGTATGCAGTATGCCTAGAAACAAGTGGGGGGGGGGTCTGTGGCTTTGGGAACCAGCTTGAGGAGAGGGCTTTGATCAAGCGTTCATCAGGGTAGAGAATCCCTCAAAGATCTCAGCTGCCCTAATTCAGACTTTATGCCAGGGGTGAAATCTACTTACCTTCCCAACTGATTTGGAAGGGCACGTGCTTGCTTGGACCCTCTGCGCATGTGCAAATCCTTCTGCACATGCACAGAAGGTAAAAAACAGCTCACTTCCTAGTTAAAACAAGGAAGTAACGACGACTGGGCTGGTGGGCGGAGCCTCATGCTGCCATTGCTACCGGTTCTCCGAACCACCGGCCGCCATTGCTATCGCTTCGGCTGAACCAGTCCGAACCCAGAGCATTTCACCCCTGCTTTATGCATGTAAAATTATCTTTTTAGATGACTTTGAACAGAGGAAACTGGCTTAGAAAGCTAGGGAAGCAGACTTTTATTCACCAAAGTATTTGATACATAATGCTAAAAAGCTATCTTTCCACTTAGAAGCATTGATTGTTCGGTGAGGGAGTGGCAATGTCCCAACCCCACACTCAGATACAGTGGCAATGTCCCAACCCCACACTCAGTAGTGAAATCTAAAATTTGTTACTACCGGTTTTGTGGGCGTGGCTTGGCGGTGTTGGGGTAATGTGACTAGGTGGGCATGGCCATTTTTTTTTACTTTTAAAACCATTTTTTCTACAACCTCTTTGGCAAAGAGGTAAAAAAATGCTTTCAAAAGGCTCTGACGATCCCAGCTGAGTTGCCTGATCGGCAGAGGCTTTTTTTCTTTTAAAAACCTTTGACGATCCCAGCTGAGCCACATGATCATCAGAGACTTTTTTTTTTTACTTTTAAAAGCATTTTTTTGGCTGAAGAGGTTGTAGAAAAAATGTTTTGAAAAGAAAAAAAAAAGCCTCTGATGATTGTGCGGCTCAGCTGGGCATGGGGGGGGCAGGGATTTTTGCTACTGGTTCTCTGAACCACCCGCCTCCATCACTACCAGATCGGGCGATCCGGTCCGAACCGGGAGCATTTCACCCCCGCCCACACTTCAGAGAAGACTTTTCCAAGTTGCATAAGAGTAGATTTGTTTTCAAAACAAATGCTAGATGCTGGATTCTAAAATAATTGCTGCTGACTAGGTTCAGAGACTTACATTCATATGTAAGAGGAAGTCTTGATAAGAAGAGCACCAATAACGCAAGAGACAGAAGTTTCTTCATGTCAGCTTTTCTATTTTAATGCCAGCAATGCACAATAAGTTATCTCATCTCTCCATTTACAGTACATCCCACCTCCAATGGGTGAGGAGGAGTTTATGATTGGCTTCTGAAGGGCATTCCTTTTCATCTTGTTTGGATGAATATGATTACAAGGCTGTGATCAGCTCACACAGCCTGGTCCAATATTGCCTTATTATGGGATGCCTACCATATCAGTTCAAAAGTATATCTAGAAAAAACAATAACAAATAAAGTCAAGTTGATATAGTCCTTCTTTGCATGAATCTTTCTATCAGATCTTTTGAGATGACCAGCTATCTTAGAAAGGTAGCAGGGATGAAAACCGAAACGTTCAGTTGAAATAACAGAGTTGGAAGGCACCTTGGAGATCTTCTAGTCCAACTCCCTGCTCAGACTGGATTCCTTATACTACTAATTCTGTTTTTTCTTCCTACCTCAGCAGTACACTTTTTTTTTTTTTGGTTATATATTTTATGGACACATTTTTCTTTAGTAAGCATAAAAACTCAATATCTATATAAATAGTGTATTGTCTGAGTACAATTAATTTTAAATAGCAAAAAGAAGGTATACATAATAATAACCATAATATGCATATCATTAATAATAATCACATAATAGTAGTAGTATTAGCTTGACCGTACTAAAAAACCTTCATTGTATAATTAATCATTCTCTTAATCTTTTTAGTTTCTAACCTCTGTTTCTATTTGTTAACCACTGATAAAACGAACCCCATGTTAAGAAGTATTCTGTTTCTTCCTTCTCCTTTATTTTTAGTGTTAATCTGTCCATCCCTGCGCATTCTAATATTTTTTTAATAACACTTTCCTCTGAAGGGATCTCTGCACATTTCCACTGTTGTGCAAAGACAATTCTCGCTGCTGTTAACACATGTAAAATCAAACATGAATTCCCTTTATTATATTCTTCTGATAAAATATCCAACAAAAATATTTCTGGTTTAAAATCAATACGTTTCTTTATCATTTTTTCTAACCACCTACCGGTATGTATTTTTGTCCAATATTTTTTTGCCTTTGGACATGTTCACTGCATGTGATAGTACAAAACCGGTAACTGATTACATTGCCAACATTTGGAGCACATGTTTTCAAACACCTTTGCCAATCTTGCTGGTGGTAAGTGCCACCTATAAAACATATTATATAAATTTCCCTTATAGACAGCTGACATCGTTAATTTATAATTTCTGTCCCACAATTTCTGCCATTTATCTAACTCTATAGTATATCCAAAGATTTTGGCCCATACTATCATTGTTTCTTTCAGTTGTTCTTCTTCCATTTTAATACTCAATAAATAGTTCTACATTTTTTTATTAGCTTTTCATCTGTGCCTAATAATATCTGATCTAATTCTGTTGGTTCTCTATAAAAACCATACATTTTTACATCTTTCTCATTTCTTGATTGTGTGGCCACCATGTGAAATCAATCCCTTGATTGTTCAACTCTTGTTTAGCTTTAAGTTCCCCTTTTTCATTCAAAATGTCTTTATATCAGGGGTGAAAGCCAGAAGGTTCTGACAGGTTTTGGAGAACCGGTAGCAGAAATTTTGAGCAGGTTGGAGAACCAGCAAATACCACCTCTGGCTGGCCCCAGAGTGGGGTGGGAATGGAGATTTTGCAATATCCTTCCCTCAGGAGTGGGGAGGGAATGAGGATTTTGCAATATCCTTCCCCTGCCATGTCCACCAAGCCACACCATGCTCACTAAGCCACGCCCACAGAACCGGTAGTAAAAAAATTTGGATTTCACCACTGCTTTATATCTTATATTTTTTTCCATATTAACATCATTCAGATGTATCAGTGCCTCCATCGTGGAAAGCCAGACTGGTATTTTCATATAATGTTTTTCTTTGATTTTTCCCCATGCTAACAACAAAGCATTTCTAACATAATGTCTGTGGAAATATTTATTCACCCCAGTGAATAAATCCAGTTGAAGATCATATCCCTCCAAAATTAATAAACTTTTATGCCTCAGATTTATCCATTCTTTCACCCATGTAAGTGCAGAGGCTTCGTAGTATAACTCCCAATCTGCCAACCCAACCCTTTGTTTTTGGAGTCTTGTAGCATTTTCAGTCTTATTCTATCTCTTTTCCCTTGCCAAAGATATTTTAACATCCTTTTATTTAGCTCCTCAAAGTATTTTTTTTCTAACTTTATCGGAATTGTTTGGAACAAAAATAATAATCTTGGCAAGATATTCATTTTTATTGTAGCTATTCTTCCTACTATCGATAAGTGCAAGTTTTGCCATTTCTCCAGATCTAGTTTAATATGTTGCAACAGCTTAGTATAATTATCTTCTTTAATAGTTGCACATCTTGCTGTTAATTGAATTCCTAAGTATTTTACTTTCTTGACTATCTGAATATTTATCTCCTTCATCAATTCTTTTTTTTTTATTTGTAACATTTTTAACTGATATGTTAGTTTTCTCTTTATTTATTTTCAATCCTACAACTTCACTGTATTCTTCTATTTTTTTATTTTAATAATTTGGGTCCAGTTTCTTGCGCTTCTTTTAGAATAAATGTGAAAAGCCTATAATCTGTATTTTCTTTTCTAATTTCTGAGTCTTGTCTAAACTTTCCGTTTAACGCTTCCAATGTTAATATAAATAGTAGAGGGGGAAAAGGACATTTAGCTGGATATCTATACAGCTCTCTTGCACTGAAAACATTCTACAAATATAGACTGAATCTGTACAATCACATCCTGTTTTGGGATGCAGTCCATGCAAACACATGAAAGGAAAATGAGGGATGGAAGAATTCACCCTGTTCTGCAAAAGGAATTTGACTCTAATGGTCGAGTCAAATCTAATTGCTTTGATCTGAAAAATTGGGGTTTGAATTTCAAGGGCACTTTTATTATCTTTTTGTTTGTTTAGAGTACGTGATTCAAGGAGGTTGTGCTATGCTTCCTCCATGCACCTAAATAATTAGGAACATGATCTAAAAGTTGGATATGTACTGTACAAATGAAATGTAATCTGATACAGGTGCCTGTAAAAATCTTTCAGGACTAGTGAATAATTCACTAATTAGAAATAGACAGCACTAAAGTGACATTTTACAAATAAGAAGCATAGATTTGTATTTACAGTAGGTATTTTTAATGTATTTTTTCTCACTTATTCTGACAGCATCAAGCAATGTTATACCTTTAAGGATATAAAATCTGCCACAAGTGCAGATATAATCTCAATATAAGAAAGATGCTAAAATGTATGTTTTTTATAAAGAATTAACAGAATTAGACTAACAGGGATGGATGAAAAATTAACATGGAACGCTGTTACCTTCCCACCAAAGGTGGTCCCTATTTTTCTACTTGTATTTTTTATGTGCTTTCGAGCTGCTAGGTTGGCAGAAGCTGGGACAAGTAACGGGAGCTCACCCAGTTACGCAGCACTAGAGATTCAAATCGCTGAACTGCCGACCTTTCGATCGACAAGCTCAGCATCTTAGCCACTGAGCCACCACGTCCCTTATTCTATCTACTAAGTATCAAGATGGAAGGTGAGCAAGTAAAGGAGACAATGATAGTCTGGGCTAAAAAAATTGGTTATACAATAGAGTTAGATAAATGGCAGAAATTGTGGGATAGGAATTATAAATTAACAATGTCAACTGCATATAAAGAAAATCTTTATAAAATATTTTGTAGATGCCATTTTTCACCCACAAGGTTGGCAAAGGTGTTTAAGAACATGTCTGCTAAATGTTGGAAATGTCAACAGATACCGGGTTCATATTATCATATGTGGGGGATATGTCCAAAAGCAAAAACCTTTTGGACAAAAATATATACATGGTTGGAAAAAATGATAAAGCAACATATAGATTTAAAACCAGAAATATTTTTGTTGGGCATTTTACCGGATAAGTATAACAAGGGGAACACATACTTGATACTTGAAGCAGCGATGAATACATTTGTAACTTGAAGAAATGTTATCTGATTCCTAGTGCTGCCATCCTTAAATCCTGCTGAAGTCCCTTTTCACCCTTCTGTATTGTGTAGGACTCAGCCAATATTCTATGAGTTTCAGATAACGGATCGATCTAAGTCTAGGTGTTGAGCCCCTTTATTGTTAAATAATAACAATAAAGGGGCTCAACACTTAGACTGCAGAAATACATCTACAACTAGCCTCAACTGCTCAGAATTTGAAGCAATAGATGTGAAATAACTACTAAAACCTGGGGTGAACAAGCTAAAACTTGGGAAAAAAGGGTCCTAACAAAACTTAAATCTTACCGATCTTGGTAAAATATTTTTGGGTGAATCTAATTTCAGTGTACTTTCTGGTCGATTAAGAAATCAAATCGAGCTACAAATAGAGGTATGGGATAAGCATGTCAATTGGTATATGTAATAGACTTTTGTAGGTTACCCTATATATGTAATGGGACAAGTTTATTTCCTTCTCGCGTTGTGATGTAGACCGCTATAGATTTAATGTTTGTTGGATGTATAAGATAAAAACAAAAAGAACTTAAATCTTACCAATCTTGATAAAATATCTTTGGGTGAATCTAATTTCATTGTACTTTCCGGTCGATTAAGATGTTTTTCCTAATATCTTGCTCAAGCATTCAGGTATAGCCTACAACAAGGGACAGAACATACTGCACCTGGCTATTGCTGATTCTTGGTCAAAAGATTTTTATTGTAATTTTGCAACATTTATAACACTACCTTTGTTATCCAGAGAATATACTGTACATCCATTTGTGACTTGCTCAGAAAATACAGTACATCTTTGTAAGTTGTAATACTGAGTTTAATAACAGGTCAGGATCATCTTCATCAATACCAATGAAAGTTCCATCAAGACCTTCAACCTTATTTCAAAGCAAGAAAAGCTGGAAGAAAGAAAATATGAGCACGGTTTTGTGGTTCTTGATTGCCATCCTTTTCTGCTTTGCCTTGGGTGAGTAGCCAAAGTTAAAGCTTTCAATACCCTTTCTACAATGGGTATAATTTTGGGTATTGTGCTCATATGTTTTAGCCTTCAGTTTCCTAATCATCTTGATATGTTTCAATTTTTTAAAAACCTTTTTCACTAATGTAAACAGTTCTCAATGACAGTACTGTAAATCTATTATTTTCCAGCCATATCCTCCATTTCAAAACAACTGCAGATTATTCTAGTTCTGCCAAACCTCATCAGAAGTTTTTAAACTTCCCATTTTTTACCTTGAACATTGAGTATTCTTTAAATATGCTGGTCCTACTGAATAAATGCATGTCTCCCTCTCATTGTTTCAGTTTCACCATTTTGCCTTCACTTCTATTGGAACCAACTACTGAGTTAAACAATTGAGAAATTGAGAGGTAAGGAAATTCTGGAGCTGTAGAAATTAATCATATTTATACAACCTAGATTTTGCTTCTTCTTTTTTTCCACAGCTGAAGGTCTTACCTGCATCGTGTGCAGAAATTTGGAAATGGATACTTCAAAATGTCTCAATGAGAAACCGACAAAAACGTGTATTGCCAAACCAGGTTTCTCATGTAACATTGTCAAATTTTCTGCAGGTATGTATATTTTTACTTAAAATCTGATATTATCCAGAGAAAATGGACATGACATACATTTTCCTATTAAAAACACAGTAGTTTATTTACACCCCTCTTGTTTTCTATGCTCTGGATAGAGAAGAAAGTAGAGAGGGAGTATGCAGTTTATAGCTTTTAGCTATCAAATTCTGCACATTCTGTTTTACCACTCTGAGAATTCCCATCCCATTTGGGAATGGATACCAATATTTTGAGGGTACCAGAAAGGGGAAAGCTGTTCAAAGGAGGTTTCTTGGATAGTTTCTCCGGGTTTATTGGTCAACCAATGATGTACCGTAGATGTGCTAATCTATTTTCTTGGTTGGAAAAAGCAAGGTGTATATTCGCAAGCATGCATTAAGCCAATACAATGTAATTTGACTAAAGTAATGAGAAAGGTGGGTACTTTTGAAAGCAAATGTTGTGAGCATCATGACCTCTGCAACACACCATAAGAAAACAATTCATGCTGTTCCAACATCACCACCAATTCAGCACATATTTTTTCTTTTCTCTTTTTTCAATTGTTTTTTCTTTCCCCAAGCTTCTAAAGACTATGCTGCAGAAAATGATCAGATCAGTCCATTGTTGTAAAGATGTGAAGGCTTGCTTTTGGATATGGCTGTAATATTGTAGATGTTTTTCTAGTTCCATTGAAAAAGCATGAGTTGCAAAAGGTGTGATCCTTCGGTCTGTGCTTGTTCATTATTCTAAACACTGGTTCTCGTCTTTCATCAGGAAGATATATGTATTTATGTGTGTGTGTATGTGTGATTAAATTAAACCAAATTGTGGAACGAAAGACAAAACTTGCCACATTTCTAGCCATCAAATATTTAATATAGATTTGCCTATAAATAATAAATTGACATCTGCAAAATGCAAATTACAAATATTTGTTTATCTATCTGTCTGATATCTAATGACTCCAATAAACTTTTGAACATGAGATCAATTTGTTGTCTAGCCTATCAGAAATCATTTGCATCAACTGGATCATCAGAAGAAGGTCATCACTGTCCCCAAGAAACCTATTATGATATGTTTGCTTTGTCCAAATAGAGAAGGAATCATGGTATTTTCTGGGAATTTTTTGGATTCCCCCCTGTTCTTGATAAACCTCAACCACACTCCAACAATAAAGGGCCATCATGATAGCAGAAAGCATTCACATCTGTAAAAGGAAAGTCAACTTTCTAAATCATAGGAAGGCATAAGGCATGCCACACAATTTTTTTTGGGTTCCAGGTGAACATCTGGATGTTGGAAGAAATATCCATTTGATTCAGTTCCAAACCAGGAGAAAGGCACTGGAGACAAACTGGAGACTGGAGGCTGATTGGAAAGAGGGTCCATTTATTAATTTTTTTTTTATTGAAAAAGTTTTCAAATACAAATTCCCCCCCCTTTTTCCCCCCTCTCCCTCCCCCCCTAACCCCCCCTCCCCACCCATCCCCCCTGAGACTTCTTCATAACAAAAAAAAAACCTAATTCATAACAGATTACTTACTCCCTCCTCTAAATATTGACTTTTACTTACTAAAAATATTATTAATATTATAACATCCCCCTTTATCCATACATTTCAGAAAAGAGAAAAGAAAGGAAAAAAAAGACATTATACTATAACATTATAGAATAACTTCTCCACTTTAAAACTATACGATAAGTCCTACTTTAACATTTAATCTTCTATATATATTACTATAACATTTCAAAGCGGCCTTCCCCATAAAATCTAGTTTAACATTTATTCCATTTATTTATTCCACTCTATCCATTTCCTCCACTCCCCTAAATATATCACTTAAAAATCCCTTTTCTTAGACTAATCAATCTACTAACTAGCTTATTCACCCACTATCATGCAAAATTACCATACACAACATTTCTTAATATCTTTGATTCACTGCCCACACTACTTAAAAATATATGTCTATATTTTCCATTATATCTAAATAAAAAAAAAAGAAAAGACAATGACTTTAAATTTATAATCCATATAGTATCTTCTTTGAGGTCTTTCCACTGGATTGGTAGAACCAACATCCATAATCGGGTAACATAGCTTGCTGGTGCAACAGTTTATTCAGGATCTTCAATCATATCTGCCCCCATCAGTAGTAAATATCTTCCTATATGTATAAAAGTAAAAACAACCACCCGAGTGACATTATAATTATATTCCATATAGTAATAATTGTGGGTTTCATCAGGATTATTAATTCCCATCATCGTAGTGGGTAACAACCCGATCTTCTGCATGCCCCAGCATAATTCTCTTGCCTTGTGATTCAAGATAATATAATATGTTTATCAACACAAAAAGAAATTCCAAAGTGGATAATTCAGATCCATCAGTTTAAGGCTCGTTTCACGTCCCCAGATTATGGCCATGCAGAGATCTGCCACAATCCTCAGGATGATATTAACCAATACGTCGCCTCTTCTGTGTTTACACATAATCATTCATATTTTAAAGTCACTGGCTTCACTGTTGCCTGATTTAGAAATTTCTATTTTTATGCCACCTATTTCTTTTTTTCTTTTCTTTTTGTGGGTTTGGTTTCCATCCTGGTTTCCTTTCTACAAATTGTGTATCATCTGGTCGGTTTTTATTCTGCTTTGTAGATTGGTCTTGTTGGTTTTGTTTTTGTATCTCATGTTTCTTTTTTATCCCTTGTATATCCCCTAATTGGTTTCCATGCTTATCCTTGCCTTGATAAGTCATCACATTAAGGTTAGATGCCACTTCTCTCAAATTTGTAGATAGTCCAGCTGGGGTATCCAATAAATCCAAAGGCAATTCATCTGGTACAGTCTCTGTAATTCGATATTTTACCTTTATTTCCAGCTCCTTCTGCTTATCCTGTATTATACCTGAAGATGTTAAGTTCATTTTCAACCTATTTTGATAAAATTCTTCCGCTCTTTCAACAGTATTTAACTGATATCTTTCTCCTTGGTATCTAAATATAATACCAACTGGGGCGTCCCACCTGAATGGGATATTTCTCTTTTTTAACTCATTCACCAGAAAACCAAATTTCTTCCTTTCCATCAATATCTTAGGTGGGAGTTCTTTGTAAATCCAAATCTTTCTTCCATACAATTGCAAATTAGAATTGAAGGAATTTTGAACGATATTATTCCTAATTTCCTTATCTGTAAAATAAATCACCACATCTCTAGGCAATTGCCTTTGCTTGGCAATCCAGGAGTTTATTCGATAAACTCTGTCAATCCTCCAAAACACTTCGTCAGGTTGAACCTTTAGAATCCCAGCTAGAATTTCAGAAGATATTTTCCTTAAATCATCTCTATTATTTTCCTGCAAACCTCTTAATCTTATCGCATATTCTGTGAAATTATATTGTACCATTAAAATCTCTTTTTCAATCTTCTGTTGCAGATTTTCTGCATTACCATACTTTTGATCAGCATCCATTTTAGGTTTTTCTTCTAAGCTATTATCCTGAGTGTTTGTCAAATCATTTTCAATTTTTTGAATTCTATTGTCCAATTTATCTTGACTTTCTTTCATTTTAGACTCTAGTAAATTAGTATTTGTGTCCAACTGTATCATAAATTCTGTAAAACCATTAGCCACTTTTGAGAATTTTTTCTCCAAAAAATCAAACTTAGATTTCACCAATTCTTTAATTTCCTGCTTAAATTTTTCAAGTTGCTGATTCACAATCTCCTCCCTTCTTTCAATCTCCTCTATAAAAAATTCTATTATATTAAAATCAGGTTTCTGAGACTGAAGAGTTAAGACTTGTTCCTTTAAGTTGTTGGTGGGGGAATCTCCCCCCTTCTTGTTTATCTGACTTTATGAGTCTCAGTGCCATGTTTCCGCCCAGGCAGGCTTTGTTAAAAAAAAAGCAAGAAAAAAAAAAGACTTCTTTCCAATCAACAACAATATCAAGTCTCCAAGGGAAAAAAAGAGAGAAAAAGACACAGGAGCGAAGTTTTGTCTACAAATGTAGCCAGTGGTATTTATTCCGCTACATTGTAGTAATAGAAAACGGAAGGACTTTCCCTTTCAGCCTCTCCTCCAGCCGACGCCATTTTAAAAGGCTTTTTTTCCTCTTTCTTTTCCTCCTCTCTCTTAAGTAATTTTTAAAAAATCAGTAAAATACTTGCGGTTCAGTATTACAGATCCAGCTCACATTTTCTTTGAGTAGTCTGTTAAATTTGCAGGCTTGCTTTTGACGCCTGGCTCTGCATTAGCAGAGGTCTCCCAAAGCCCGGAGCAGCGGCTGGGGATACGGGGCATCTCATCCGCTCCATCCCAAAAGTAAAGGAAAAACTTTTGGGACTCCGCAGAGAGTTCTACCCACCCCTGCCGGCTCTATCTCCGTTTCCTCGTGGAAACGGAGTTTTTTCGAGCCGCCATTCCGTTGTGAAGGCGGCTCTGACAGGCAGTGGAAGCTGACGATCCCAAAGGAACATCTGGCAGCGACGAACAGCAAACCGGAAGCAAGAGGGTCCATTTATTGATGAAGCAGAATCACAAGCATGTGTGATTCTAGGCAGCTGACCACCTGGAATTAAGAGTGAGGGGTTTTCATTCCTTCTCTTGGGCTTTGCACTTAAGCTTTCTATTCCTGTACAAGAACATGTATTCTATTGGCTGTTGTAGGGGTCATAGCTTACTCCATTTCTACAGCAGCAGGTAATGCATCCTCTACTCAGACAAATGGATTTTCGCACACTCACACAGATGTGTCCACCATCCACACAACTGGAGTTGTGCTTGGTTGGTTGACTCCTGTGCAAATCACTAGGAAGCAGCATATAAATCTAAGTGCTATTGCCATTGCTATTCCAACCGTGGCAGAGTCCCTTGGTTACGTGATCCAGCTCCTGCTGCTAGGCAACCGACATGTATTTACAATGGTTGCAGCTTCTTAGGATCATTTGATCTCCATTTGTAACCTTCCAACAAAGAAAGTCAATGGGGAAACCAGATTCTCTTAATGACTGCATGGTTCACTTATCAATTGTGGCAAAAAAGGTCTTAAAATTGGGTGTGACTCACTTAACAACGGGCTTGTTTTGCAATGCAAATTGTGGCTTCAGTTTTGGTCGTACTTTGAGGACTCCCTGTACACATGGTAGCAGGATCCTTGGAAGCACTTGGAATAGTTTCAGGAAAAGGACAGAATTGTTGAAAGGCATCTGTCTTTTATTATTGCTTTATATATGAATATCCAGAAGAAAATTCACAGGTTTTGTTCTAAGTCATTTGTTCTCAATCACTGGTACACAAGCCACGTATAGAACTCAGAAATAGTCTAGAAGAGGCTCAGTGTCAGTAACTGAAATGTGAAGTCTTTGCCACTTATTAAGTACTACGATAAGGAGAATATTTGTAGCTGAAGGCTGAATTGTAGGGTCCTTGGTGCTCTCTGAGCATGGTTGTTTTCTTGCAAACGTTTCATAACTGAAGCTAGGTAATGTCATCAATGTTCATGAAATATGTGCAAGAAAACAACTAAGCTCGGAGAGCATATAAGACACGCTATATAAATAGTAAACCCTATAATCCTTTTCTGAAGCAAACAAGATAGGAACCATCTCATGGTGATGGCCACCATTTGGAGAGGAAAAGCAGCAGAATGTGGAATAGGAAAAAGAGAATCTTCCCAAATTATGCTCCTTTTCTGCCTGGGATCGTCTTTTATCTTTTAATTTGGCAATCTCAAGGCATATGTTTGGCCCAAGAAAGCCTCCCATGCCTTTGGAAACGATATACATGTCTTCATAATATACATACAGAGGGGGGAAGAAGGGTCCTAACAGAACTGGAGCCTTACCAATAGGAGCAGAATATCTGTGGGTGAGTCCAATTTTAGCGTTTTTTCCAGTTGATTAAAAAAGTTTTCATAGTGTCTTAATCAAGCATTCAGGTATAGAGGCACAGAACGTAATGCACTAGGCTAATGCTGATTCTTGGTCATAATATTTTAATTGTAATTTTGGAGTATTTATAGCACCATCTTCATTATCCAGAGAACTTACATCCATCTGCAACTTGCTCTGAAAGTCAAGTCTGTGTGAGTTGTAATACTGACTTTGATATCAGCTCATGATTATCTTCATCAATTCTGTCAATGTTCCACCAAATTCTTCAATCTCATTTCAAAGCAAGAGTTGCTGGAAGGAAAGGAAACATGGGCAAGGCTTTGTGGTTCTCAACTGCCATCCTTCTCTGCTCTGTCTTGGGTGAGTAGCCAAAATTAGGGCTTTCCACTCTGTTGCTGCAATGGGTGTATTTGTTGGTACATAATTCATTTCCTTCATTTTGTCTGTTTAGCTGAGCCATACACCAGCCATCCCACTGCTTGTAAGTGAGCAAACTATTTCTGAATGGGGCTTTATGTCCCATTTCTTTTGATCTTTTGACAATTGTATCATTGATTTAATTGAAGGGAAGTTTCAGCTCAGTTTTATATTTTAAAAATGGATAGAAAAAATGGTCAAGATTAATAATGGAATAACAGAGTTTGGAAGGGACCTAGGAGATCTTCCAGTCCAACCACCTGCTCAAGCAGGAAACCTTATACCATTTCAGGAAAATGGTTATCCACATTCTTCTTAACAACCTCCAGTGTTTGAGCACCCACAGCTGCTGGTGGCAAGTCATTCCACTAATTAATTGTTCTAACTGTCAAGAAATTTCTCCTTAGTTCCAGGTTGGTTTTCTCCTTGATTAGTTTCCATCCATTGCTTCTTGTCCTGCCTTCAGGTGCTTTGGAGAAAATAGGTTGACCCCTTCCTCTTTGTGGCAGCCCCTGAGATATTGGAACACCACTATCATGTCATCCCTAGTTCTTCTTTTCATTAAACTAAATATTAATTATATTCATACAACCTTGATTTTCCTTCTTTTTTCAGCCGCTGAAGCTCTTACCTGCATCAAGTGCAAAAATTATTTGTTGAAAACTTCAAGGTGCATCAGTAACAAACCATCAAAAACGTGTATTGCCAAACCGGGTCAACCGTGTAACATTATCAAACATTTTGTAGGTATGTATGTTTCTACTTAAAATCTGGTATTTTTCCATTAAAAATATTCCTCCTGCACATGACAAACATTATCCTATTAAAAATACAATCCCCCTTGTTTTCTCTGCTCTGGGTAGGAAAGAAAATGTGTGTGTTGGGTATGTCATTTCTAATTTCTAGCGATCAAATCATGTACATTCTGTTTTACATCTCAACTCCAAGAATTCCCATCCAAATCAAGAATGGAAACCAATAGCTTGGGCTGGGTGGGGATGGTACCAGGAAGGGGGAAGCTGTTCCAAGAAGGTTTCTTGGATATTTCTTCATTCTTCAGGGTTTGTTGTGCAAGCCTTGATGGAGATGTGCTAATCAAGTTTCTTCTTTTTCAGGTGGACAATTTAAAGCTATATTTTTTCAAGGGTGCCTTATGACAGACATGCCATGTAATATAAATGGTTCAATTCAAGAAGGGACAACTAATCAAAGCATATGTTGTGATGATCGTGACCTCTGCAACACACCATAAAAAAGCAGAGCATGTTATTCCAACATCACCCTCAATTCAGCCTATATTTTTCTCTGGTACTTTCAATTGTTTTCTTTCTCCAAACGTCTAAAGGTTGCCCTTTAGAGAATGATGTGATTAGTCCATTGCTGTAAAGATGTGATGGCTTGTTTGGGGATGTGGCTGTAATATTGCAGACATTTTTCTGGTTCCAGTGAAGAAGCATGAACTGCAAGAAATGTAATCCTTTGGTCTTTACTTGTTCATTCTTCTAAACACCGGTTCTTATCTTTTATCAGGAAAATGTGTATGTGTATGTATATGTGTTTGCGTGTGTGTATGCACACACACACACACTTTAAATGAAATGAAATTGTGAAACTAATGACATAATATGTGACATTTCTTCAATCAACTACCGTATTTTTCAGAGTATAGGATGCACCTTTCCCCCCCCCCCTAAAAGTGTGTGAAAATTTTGGTGCATCTTATAGAATGAATATGGGCATTTTTGGCCTCCTGATTCCTCCATGCATTGCATTTTTGCCCTGCCAGGCCCCCAGAAGCACTCTGCTGTGCTTTGCATGTGCCATTTTAGCCAATATTATACAATAATAAATAACATAAGCCTTTTATGAAACAAGCAAGCTAGAAGCCAGCATCATATTTCATGGTGATGATGAAGGACCACATTTGGAGTGGGGTCTTTCATCTTCACTATGCAGAAAACCTGCAGAATGTGGAATAGAAGAAAGAGAATTTCCCCAAAATATGCTTGTTTTCTGCCTCAGATCACCTTTTAGCTGTTAATCTGGCAGTTTCAAGGCATATGTTAAGAAAGTCTCCAATACCTCTGGAAATGGTAAAAGTGTCTTCATAAGATACATACAGAGGGGGGAAGAAGGGTCCTAACAGAACTTAAGTCTTACCAATAGGAGCATAATATCTGTGGGTGAGTCCAATTTTAGTGTATTTTCCAGTTGATTAAGAAAATGTTCGCAATGTCCAGCACTGAAGTGTAGCCTATGTTTGTCTTGACTTAAAATCCAATATTATTTATGCAGTTTTTATAAAGGTAGCGATATTCACTAACTTATTTCTATTCCAGAATTCTGCATGTTTAATATTATTTTCTCTATATTTGGGTTTTTCTCTTTCTCATAATCGAACATCTTATCTTATTTTGGAGCAAATACAAGGAAGGTGAAGGATGCTTCAATACACAATCTACCTGTAAGGCTACAGGAAGACATGAAGGCAAAAAAGTGATATCACTTCAGATATGGGCCACATTACCCAAAACATACCTGTTGTCACAGTGGCCAACCGTCTGAACAAGGAAGCCCACTGATTTCCCAGATTATGATTATGTGCCTACTTCTTAAAAAAACTTGCCACAGCAATAGCTGAACCTCTATGCACAATCTACGAGGTATCTGTCAGAACCAACTCCTTGCCTGACCTATGGTTATTAGCCACGGTCATACCTAGCTTTAAAAAGGGAAATGCTAGTCTAGAAGAAAATTACAGACCAATGTCCTTGTGCTGTGTCACCTGGAAAGCAGGGGTAAAATGCTCCCGGTTCGGACTGGATCGCCCGATCTGGTAGCGATGGAGGCGGGTGGTTCGTAGAACCATTAACAAAAATCCCTGCCCTCCCCCCCGCATGCCCAGCTGAGCCGCACAATCATCAGAAGCTTTTTTCTTACTTTTAAAAGCATTTTTTCTACAACCTCTTTGGCCGAAAAAATGCTTTTAAAAGTAAAAAAAAAGCCTCTGATGATCACGCAGCTCAGCTGGAATCATCAAAGGCTTTTAAAAGAGAAAACCTTTTTTTTCCTTTTAAATGCCTCTGACGATCCAAGCTGAGTTGCCTGATCGGCAGAGACTTTTTTTCTTTTAAATGCCTCTGACGAGCAGGCAACTCAGCTTGGATCGTCAGAGGCATTTAAAAGAAAAAAAACCCCTTTTTTTCTTTTAAATGCCTCTGACGATCCAAGCTGAGTTGCCTGATTGTCAGAGGCATTTAAAAGAAAAAATGTCTCTGCCAATCAGGCAACTCAGCTGGGATCGTCAGAGCCTTTTGAAAGCATTTTTTTACAACCTCTTCACTGAAGAGGTTGTAGAAAAAATGCTTTTAAAAGTAAAAAAAAAAAATTAGCCATGCCCACCCAGTCACATTACCATCACCACCACCAAGCCATGCCCACAGAATTGGTAGTAACAAATTTTAGATTTCACCACTGCTGTAAAGTCATGGAGTCAATTATAAACCAATCTATCACCCTCCACTTAGAGACAAACAACCTACTCTCTAACAAGCAATTTGGTTTCAGAAAAAAATTGTCCTATAATTTGCAACTCTTACACTGCAGAAACATTTGGACCACACATCTTGACCAGGGTAAAGCAATAGACACAATCTACATAGAATTCTGCAAAGCCTTTGATTCAGTGGTGCACAACAAACTACTGTTAAAACTAAGTTCTTACGGCCTTTCTGGATCCCTACACAAATAGCTGCATTCCTGTCAAACAGACAACAAAATAGGGAGGACCCTATCAAATTCGGCACCAGTTAATAGCAGTGTCCCCCAAGGCACCATTCTAGGAACCACACTCTTTCTTCTTTACATTAATGACTTATGTGATCATATTAAAAGCAGCTGCATCCTCTTCACTGATGATGTAAAATTATTCAATGCACTGACAATACTGCTACCCTACAAAGCGACCTTGACCATGTGTCTGAATGGTCACACAATTGGCAACTCCAAATCTCGACTAATAAATGCTCTGTCCTACACATTGGCAATAAAAATCAGAACACCAAATACAAGTTGGGTGGAAACAACCTCGTAGACGACCCTCACTCTGTCAAGGATTTAGGAGAACTCATCTCAAATGATCTAAGCCCCAGAGCTCACCATTAGCGCACCAGCGTGCCTACCATCCCTGTCCTACTGTCCCCATTTATATGTAATTTCTTTCGTTCAGGTCCATGTCTATATTTACATCTGCTTTCTGTACATGTTTGACAAACTAATAAAATAAAAATAAAATAAACAAGATGGCCTTCAGAGGCACTCAGGCTGTCATCATAGCTTCTATGACTTCCATCAATCGTTTCAACCGATTTTGAAGCAAGTAAGCTGGTAGCCAGTACCAGATCTCACAAAAAAGGGCACCACTTGGAGCATAAAAGCAGCAGAATGTGGAATAAAGAGATTTTCCACCCAAAATATTCTCGTTTTCTGCCTCAGATTTTCTTTTAGCTGTTAATTTGGCAATTTCAAGGCATGTGTTTGGCCCAAGAAAGTCTTCAATACCTTTGGAAATCTTACAAGTGTTTTCATAAGATTCACACAGAGGTGGGAAGAAGGGTCCTAAGGGAATGTGAGTCTTACCAAAAGGCCAATCATGTCTATGGGTGAGTCTAATTTTAATGTGTTTCCAGTTGATTAAGAAAGTTTTCATAACAGCTTAATCAAGTATTCAGGTGTAACCTACAACGAAGTACAGAACAAACTGTACAGGGCTATTGGGGATTCTTGGTCAAAAGATTTTTATTGTAATTTTGGAGCCTTTATAACACCACCTTCAGAGAACTCACATCCATTTGTGACTTGCTCTGAAAGTACGTCTGTGTGAGTTAATACTGACTTTGATAACAGGTCAGGATCATCTTCATCAATACAATTAAAGATCCACCAAATTCTTCAATCTTATTTCAAAGTAACAAAAGCCGGAAGGAAAGAAAACATGAGCAAGGGTTTGTGGTTCTCGATTGCCATCCTTCTCTACCGTGCCTTGGGTGAGTAGCCAAAAATAGAGCTTTCAACAGTATTTCCACAGAGGCTGTACTTTTGGATACTGTACACATTTCCATCTTTTTGTTCACATAGCGAGCTCCAAGTTGCAGGTTCTCTTATGCGTTACAATGGTTAAATAAATGGCAGCAAGTAAAGGTTTCAGAGATCTTCAGTTTCTCCTTCTCCTCTTTGACCGCCATACAAGTTTCAGCGCAACCCATTTTGCTATATAATGGAACCCGTCCTGTAGAAGAAAAGAGATCTTAGCTTATCTCTTAGAACTGTGGCTTCAGGAACAGATTTTCCTTGTTGTTCTATTAGCATGCCTTGATGCTAAGCAACCTCTCACAACTTGTAGACAGCATAAGAGGTTGCATGCTTCATTCCTTCTTGGGCTTCTTGAGGCAAATAGCTCTATTTGTTTGGGCAGTTGTAGGGGGTGAAAGTTTACACTTTTGCAGTGTAAAAATTCCATATATCATGAATGAAAGAGTCTTGGTGGTGCAGTGGTTAGAATGCAGTATTGCAGACTAGCTCTGCACATTGCTAAGAGTTTGATCCTGACTGGCTCACGGTTGACTCAACCTTCCCTCTTTCTGTGATCGGTAAAATGAGGACCCAGATTATTGGAAGCAATATGCTGATTATGTAAACTGCTTAGAGAGAGCTGTAAAACACTGTGAAGCGGTATATAAGTCTAAGTGCTATTGCTAAGTGTTATTGCTATGAAGAGAAATATACATGTCTTAGGAAAATGTTGCAGGATCCAGTCTGAATTGATCACTGGGACCAACTGATGACGCTAGCTAGCCAGACAACACACAAGCTACACACAATTGGGAACCATATAAATACAATGTGTAGCACATGTTCTAGAGAGAGAAGACTTCCTTGATGATGAGCTCCAGCATGAGCCCGAAAACTTGAAAGAGTAAACTTTTGATCCTGGTGACCATCTCAGATTGGGTCCTTTTGCATATTAATTCATTCTGAGCATGGCATTTATAAAACCATAAAAATGGATGAAGCTTTTCCTTTTTCTAAATGTAAAATCTCTGGCTACTGAGATTCTCAAGGTAACCCACAGACTTCCTTGCTTGGAAAATTATGTCATAGCAAATCCCCTCTTCATTTTCTCTGATCAATAAATCCTTTACATCAGAGGTGGGTTTCAGCAGATTCTGACTAGTTCTGGAGAACCGGTAGTGGAAATTTTGAGTAGTATGGAGAACCGGTAGTAAAAATTCTGACTGATCCTGCCTGGTCTATTCTCTGCCTCCTGAGTCCCAGCTGATCGGAAGGAAGTGGGGATTTTTCAGTAACCTTCCCCTGGATTAGGGAGGGAATGGAGATTTTGCAGTATCCTTCCCCTGCCACGCCCACAAGCGATGCCCACCAAGCCACACCCACAGAGCCGGTAGTAAAAATTTTTGAAACCCACCACTGCTTTACATGCTTTCCTTGATTTGGAAAACTAACTAGGGAACTCAACAAACAGAACTGGAAGCTGGATATTCAGAAGTTCTGCTGAGAAATTCTGACCATTCTTGGTAAATAAGTCCTATTGTTATCTTAGTGGGATCTTTTCTGATTAATTTTCATTGAGGCCCTTTGACTTCGATCAGGATAGCAAAAAAAGTTTGAGAAACTTCCCTGATCAATTTTTTTATTGCAAAAGTTTTACAATTACATTTTCACCCCTTTTCCCCCCCCCACCTCCCCCTCAATTTTTTAAAGTCCTAGGTTTACTCAACAACCTTCCATCGAGACCTGTGAGAATTAACATTCCTGAGAAAGTTTCTAAAGATGCACTGATGGTTAGCCACGATGAGAAGAAATGTCTGTTGCTTACAAACATATGTAATCTTTATTGCTGTGTCAAACTGCTCAAAGAAAATCAGGATTTGCTATGGGATGGCCATTAAACACTTACCAAAATAGACTGTCTGTCTGAAGCAGGTCTGTCCATGTTCAATGCTACAAGAATTTGGTTTATGGGTGCATGCGTGGCCTGGAAGTCGAAAGAGGCAGTCTGTGCATTTTATTTTCCAATCTATTTTTAAAAGTGAAACTCAAGATTAAAAAAAATGTTTTTTATTTATCTCGGTAGATCAGTAAATCCAGTAGATTTTAATTTATATTTTGCAGGACAGTTGTCCAAGTCAGCCAAGTTCACTTAGGATCATTCCTGAAACATTATTCTGACCCACCAAAACAGGTTATGAAAATATTTTTCAAAATATCTGGCTGCACCTCTTCTTCTTTTTCCCCATAGCAAAAGCCACAGCACCATACCACCTATCAAAGTGATGCAGAAACAGAAGTACACCTTATAACTGCATTTTCTGCCCCTAAGACATTACCATCCTTTCATAGATGTTGACCTCTGCAAGCAAGCTCTTCAGATCAATGCCTTCCACATGAACCAAAATCAGATCTTATAATGTCATTTTCTCTCTTGATGGATATCAGAGGAAAACAGGGCTTAACACCAGTATTTATAAGATCACTATCTCCATGAATTTGCATAGATATGTTGCTCGTTCTACAAAGTATAGCCAAGGAGAAATATCCAAGGAAAGTCCACACAACGGTGAGTATATAGGATGATTTTATCCAGCAAGGGTTTTTTTGGGGGGTGGGAGAGGGTGGGAGGGAAAGGATAAATAATAAGAAATCAAAGATAGTACCAAAAGTAATAGGTACCAATCCCAAAACATCTGGACCACCACTTGAACACCAATGGCATTGACAAAACCATCGATCAATTGCAAAAGGCAATTTTACTCAGAACAGTTTACATTTATTTATTTATTATTTATTAATTAAATTTCTATCCCGCCCTTCTCCAAATAGGACTCAGGGCGGTGCACAGCCTAAGTAAAAACAGAGCATACAAAATTTAAAAAACAGTATTAAAATAATTAAATATTTTGGCCGTAAAGTAAAACAACCCCCAATTTAAAATCAATTTAAAATTTAGCTCAAGCCAGCCCAGCTAGTTGAAATAAATAGGTTTTCAGGGCCCGACGAAAAATCCGGAGGTCTGTTATTATACGTAACTCTGGGGGAAGGTTGTTCCAGAGGGTGGGCGCCGTCACAGAGAAGGCTCTCCCCCTGGGGGTCGCCAGCCGACATTGTCTGGCGGACGGCACCCTGAGGAGGCCCACTCTGTGCGAGCGTACTCGCCGGTGGGAGGCTATTGGTGGCAGAAGGCGGTCTCGTACATCCTGCAACAATACCCTAAAACCATCACACAACATCTGTCTATCCCAGGTTCTTTGGCAGGACTCGAAAGGTGGATAAATCTCCGAAATCCAGTCTAAACATCTCGCTGTCTGTTTGACCCACCACCATCAATAATAGTATTGGAACTTCTTGCCTATCAACTTTCATTGACTCACTGAGAACAAAAATCCATTCCCTGGAAATCTGTGGCAAAATACTTTTAAAATTCCTACTTCTACACCAGGTCCTACTTATATTTTATGAGGGCAAGTGCTTTGATAGATCACATGGAGAGAAAAGTTTGATTCATATCCCTTCTCTCCCCCCCCCCTTTTTTTTGATATACATTCACTTAAACTCTTTCCCAATTATTGGACCTTCTGTGAAATATCAATATATCCTATTTCAGGTTTTAAAAAATCCCATGGCTTTAAAAAAAACCCCATGGACAACAACAAGGGCCCAAACATTAAAAATCAATAAAAGTATTTAAATTGACCCATCATTTCCTTCTTTGGTTCTGGAGCATTGCCTGAGTAGTAAAAATTGGCTCTAAATCCATTGCACTCTCAAATCATGACTCCTTGTTTAAGTTTCCTCTTCTCTAACATAAGAGTAGATTTGTTTTCAAAAAGTGTTGATGCTGGATTCTAAAATAATTGCTGCTGACTAGGTTCAGAGACATACCTTCATATGTAAGGGGAAGTCTTGATAAGAAGAGCACCAATAATGCAAGAGACAGAAGTTTCTTCATGTCAGCTTTTCTATCTTAATGCCAGCAATGCATAATAAGTTATCTCTGCTCTCCACTTACAATACACCCCACCTCCAATGGGTGAGGAGGAGTTTATGATTGGCTTCTGAAGGGCATGTCTTTTCATCTTGTTTGGATGAATATGATCACAAGGCTGTGATCAGCTCACACAGCTTGTTGTGACAATTCTCACTGCTGTTAACACATGTAAAATCAAACATGAATTCCCTTTATTATATTCTTCTGATAAAATAACCAACAAAAATATTTCTGGTTTAAAATCAATACGTTGCTTTATCATTTTTTCTAACCACCTACCGGTATGTATTTTTGTCCAATATTTTTTTGTCTTTGGACATGTCCACTGCATGTGATAGTACAAAACCGGTAACTGATTACATTGCCAACATTTGGAGCACATGTTTTCAAACACCTTTGCCAATCTTGCTGGTGGTAAGTGCCACCTATAAAACATATTATATAAATTTCCCTTATAGACAGCTGACATCGTTAATTTATAATTTCTGTCCCACAATTTCTGCCATTTATCTAACTCTATAGTATATCCAAAGATTTTGGCCCATACTATCATTGTTTCTTTCAGTTGTTCTTCTTCCATTTTAATACTCAGTAAATAGTTGTACATTTTTTTATTAGCTTTTCATCTGTGCCTAATAATATCTGATCTAATTCTGTTGGTTCTTTATAAAAACCATACACTTTTACATCTTTCTCATATCTTGCGGCCACCATGTGAAATCAATCACTTGATCGTTCAACTCTTGCTTAGCTTTAAGTTCCCCTTTTTCATTCAAAATGTCTTTATATCTTATATGTTTTTCCAGATTAACATCTTTCGGATGTATCAGTGCCTCCATCATGGAAAGCCAGACTGGTATTTTCATATAATGTTTTTCTTTGATTTTTCCCCATGCTAACAACAAAGCATTTCTAACATAATGTCTGTGGAAACATTTATGTATTTTATTTTTCCCATACCATAGAAAGGTGTGCCACCCAAGTTGAAGATCATATCCCTCCAAAATTAATAAACTTTTATGCCTCAGATTTATCCATTCTTTCACCCATGTAAGTGCAGAGGCTTGGTAGTATAACTCCCAATCTGGCAACCCAACCCTTTGTTTTTGGAGTCTTGTAGCATTTTCAGTCTTATTCTATCTCTTTTCCCTTGCCAAAGATATTTTAACATCCTTTTATTTAGCTCCTCAAAGTATTTTTTTTCTAACTTTATCAGAATTGTTTGGAACAAAAATAATAATCTTGGCAAGATATTCATTTTTATTGTAGCTATTCTTCCTACTATCGATAAGTGCAAGTTTTGCCATTTCTCCAGATCTAGTTTAATATGTTGCAACAGCTTAGTATAATTATCTTCTTTAATAGTTGCACATCTTGCTGTTAATTGAATTCCTAAGTATTTTACTTTCTTGACTATCTGAATATTTATCTCCTTCATCAATTCTTTTTTTTTTATTTGTAACATTTTTAACTGATATGTTAGTTTTCTCTTTATTTATTTTCAATCCTACAACTTCACTGTATTCTTCTATTTTATTAATTTGGGTCCAGTTTCTTGCTGCTCTTCTAAAATAAATACCAGGTCACCTGCGAAAGCCTATAATTTGTATTTTCTTTTCTAATTTCTGAGACTTGTCTAATCTTTCTGTTTAACACTTCCAACGTTAATATAAATAGTAGAGGAGGAAAAGCACATTTAGCTGGATATCTATACAGCTCTCTTGCACTGAAAACATTCTACAAATATAGACTGAATCTGTACAATCACATCCTGTTTTGGGATGCAGTCCATGCAAACACATGAAAGGAAAATGAGGGATGGAAGAATTCACCCTGTTCTGCAAAAGGAATTTGACTCTAATGGTCAAGTCAAATCTAATTGCTTTGATCTGAAAAATTGGGGTTTGAATTTCAAGGGCACTTTTATTATTTTTTTGTTTGTTTAGAGTAGGTGATTCAAGGAGGTTGTGCTATGCTTCCTCCATGCACCTAAATAATTAGGAACACGATCTGAAAGTTGGATATGTACTGTACAAATGAAATGTAATCTGATACAGGTGCCTGAAAAATCTTTCAGGACTAGTGAATAATTCACTAATTAGAAGTAGACAGCACTAAAGCGACATTTTACAAATAAGAAACATAGATTTGTACTTACAGTAGGTATTTTTAATGTATTTTTTCTCACTTATTCTGACATCATCTAGCAATGTTATACCTTTAAGGATATAAAATCTGCCACAAGTGCAGATACAATCTTGATATAAGAAAGATGCTAAAATGTATGTTTTTTATAAAGAATTAACAGAATTAGACTAACAGGGATGGATGAAAAATTAATAAAGAAAATATATACTGTAGCTATCTAAAAGTAAAGGTAAAGGTTCCCCTCGCACATATGTGCTGGTTGTTCCCAACTCTAGGGGGCGATGCTCATCTCCGTTTCAAAGCCAAAGAGCCAGTGCTGTCCGAAGACATCTCCGTGGTCATGTAGCCAGCATGACTAAAGGCCAAAGGAGCACGGAACGCTGTTACCTTCCCACCAAAGGTGGTCCCTATTTTTCAACTTGTATTTTTATGTGCTTTCGAACTGCTAGGTTGGCAGAAGCTGGGACAAGTAATGGGATGTCACTCGGTTACGCGGCACTAGAGATTCAAATCGCTGAACTGCCGACCTTTTGATCGACAAGCTCAGCATCTTAGCCACTGAGCCACCACGTCCCTTATTCTATCTACTAAGTGTCAAGATGGAAGGTGAGCAAGTAAAGGAGACAATGATAGTCTGGGCTAAAAAATTTGGTTATACAATAGAGTTAGATAAATGGCAGAAATTGTGGGATAGGAATTATAAATTAACGATGTCAACTGCATATAAAGAAAATCTTTATAAAATATTCTGTAGATGCCATTTTTCACCCACAAGGTTGGCAAAGGTGTTTAAGAACATGTCTGCTAAATGTTGGAAATGTCAACAGATACCTGGTTCATATTATCATATGTGGTGGACATGTCCAAAAGCAAAAGCTTTTTGGACAAAAATATATACATGGTTGGAAAAAATGATAAAGTAACATATAGATTTAAAACCAGAAATATTTTTGTTGGGCATTTTACCGGATAAGTATAACAAGGGGAACACATACTTGATTTTACATGTATTAACTACAGTTAGCATTGTATTTGCACAACAGTGGAAAAGTGAAGAGATCCCTACAGATGAAAATGTGATTAAAAAAATACCTACAATGTGCAGAAATGGATAGACTAACACTTGCAATTAAGGAAAAGAAAGAAACTGAATACTTTTTGATATGGGACTTATTTTATCAATGGTTAGCTAATAAAAACAGAAGTTAGAAACATGAAAATATAAGAAAAGGACTAATGATATAAGGGAGGTTTGTTAAAATGGATAAGCAATTATTATTTTATTCATTTAACATGAAACTCAGTCAACTGAACATTTAAAAATGTGTCATAAATACGATTGACTGGTGCTAATGGTAGATACGGGTTGCTGCTAGCATCCTAGTTATCAACCAAGTATCTTCTTAAAATATATGATGTTCTGAGTAGCACAGTTTTTTGCAGTTCTACTAGTGTTATTGCAGGAAACTGCAATTTCTTGATGTGTTTTGTAAAATTCTTGGACATGGTACCAAGTGCCCTGATGGCAATGGGTATCACTGTTACATGTTTAATCCATAGCTGTGTAGTTTCGATGCCAGTCATGATATTTTGTGATTTTTTCCAGTTCTTTTTCTTCAACTCTGGCGTCTCCTGGTACAGCAATATCAATAAACTGTACACTTCGGCTCTCAACAACCGTGATATCTGGCATGTTATGTTCTAAGTGACAATCTGTCTGTATTCAAAAGTCCCACAAGATCTTCACTGTCTCATTTTTGATAACTTTTTCCACTTCGTGCTCCCATGACTTTTTGGATACAGGTACAGTATGTTGTATTTTTTACATAATGACCAGTGGACTAATTTAGCAACTCGATCATGTCTAGCTTTGTAATCAGTTTGCACGATTTTGCTGCACTCAAATATTAAGTGTGAAACAGTTTCAACTTTGTTGTTGCAAAGTCGGCAGTTTGGATTGTCAGTGGATTTTTGTATCTTCGCTTTCATGGCATTAGTTTGTAGTGCTTGTTCTTGAGCAGCAAGTATTAAACCTTCCGTTTCTTTCTTGATGGTTCCTCTCTTAAGCCATGCCCATCTCAAGTTGTTATCACACTTTCTTTCAATGTTTTTCAAGTGCTGTCCATGTAGAGCTTTGGTTTTCCATCCATTTAATCTGTCATCCAGCTGTTTTTCCTTATATTCTGCCTTTGTTTCTGTTGTTTTTATAATGTTCCCCATTTTCACAGCCTGCAGCAATCTTTCTGTACTTTGGTTCACATAATCATTCAAATTTCATTTTTCTTCTTCTACAGTTTGATGGATTTGCAATAGCCCTCTGACCCCTATTTTTCTTGGCAGGTACAACCTGTCAATGTCACTTTGTGGATATAAAGCATGGTACATATTCAAAAGTTTGCGCGTTTTCCGGTCCAAGTTTTCCAGTTCAGTCACAGCCCAGTTAATGATTCCAGCTGGGTAGCGTATCACTGGAACTTCCCATGTATTAATGGCTTTAATTATGTTTTCAGCATTCAGTTTTGATTTTAATATTTTGCGGACCCTCCTGAAGTATTTCTTTCACATTGATTCTTTGATTTTTCCATTCAAGATGTAATCTGCTTCCAATATGCCGAGCTATTTGTAACCATCATCCTTTGCTAATGCTTTCACAAGGCTTCCATTTCTCAGTTCTATTCCTTCTATTTTTTCCCATTTTTCCTTGCTGCATGGATAGTATAGCACATTTTCCAAAGTTCATTCTGATGTTGCTGCTGAACAGTTGAACTGTGTTTAGTATTGATTCAAGTTCAGTGGGGCTTTTCACATACAGTTTTAAGTCATCCATGTATAGTAAACGGTTTATCTTGCCATGTTGATTTGAGATTTGGTAGCCCAGTTTTGTGTTTCATAGGATTATTGTCAGTGGAATTAATGTGATGTTGAACAGTAGTGGCGAAAGTGAGTCCCCTTGGAAGATATCTCGTCTGATGTTGACTTTGCCAATGTTCTCCCCATTTGCTGTTAGATCTGTTTTCCATTTTTGCATATTTGCTTTAAAAAATGTACAAATATTTTTGCGGATTCCAAAGTTTTCTAGACAGGCGTTACTCCAGATGTGGGGTAATGTGTCAAATGCCTTCTTGTAATCTATCCATGCCATATTTAAATTTATTCTTTGTTTTGCATTTTTTAGTACCATTTTGGCAATGAGCAGTTGATCTTTTGTTCCTCTTGATTTTTTGTAATTTACTTTTTGTTCTACTGGGTACAAACTGTTTTTCATCAGATTATTGAATACTGAATTTGCCAGTACTCTTGTAAAAAGTCTGTCTGTTGTTGGCAGACAAGTAATTGGGTGATAATTGCTTGGTTCTGTGCACTTTTCTTGCTCTTTCATTATAAAGTATGTTCGGCCAGCTGTTAACCATTCTTCGCTTGTTGCATTTTGAAGCATTTCATCAAATTGAGTGGCCATGTGATGATGGAGGCTGGTTAGGTGTTTTAACCAGTATCCATGAAGTTCATCCAGGCCAGGTGCACTCCATTTCTTAACCTTCTTTGCTTGTTTTGCAACCATATCAGTTGTTATTACAATATTCTCCACTTTGTTTCGTGTTGCTTGTTTTTGAGTATCATTGATCCAGGAGGTAGTTTTATCATGTTCCACTCGGTTTTCCCACAGTTGTTTCCAAAAGTTCAAAGTTTTTTATTTACATGGGTGAACATTAGTATGGTCTCGACTTTCATCAAGTGACCAGTAGAAAAGGCATTGATTTCTTCTGAACATTTTCACGATATTGTTTTATTCGTCCTTTGTATCTTTCGATTTTCTTTGCTGTTGCTATTACATGCTGTTTTAGTTCTTCCATAATTTCTGTTATTGTTTTTCCTCCAGGTTGTATTTTTTCTGTAAACTATTTTTCAGCCTATTTTTCTTTAGTTTTCCTTCTTTCAAGTATTTCAAATTGCTGACATCTCCTCGTATTTTTTTAATTTTATTTTCAAGTTGAATTTTCTACTTTAGTGTTCCGGTGGGTTTCTTTTTTGGCATTTTATAACCCAATTGTGCAGTTATAACAGCAGCTGTGCTGTACATTAGTTGGCTTGTTTCTCGTAGTGTGCTGGATGGGATGGAAGTTAAAATGTTGTTCATGGTATTTAGTAGATCTTTCACTCATTTGCTATGCACTTTGTGAATGGTAGGTAGTCTCTTTCTTTCTGTGTTTTCTTTGATTTGGTTTTCAATCTTTTCTTTCAGCATTTTTGCTAGATCACTTAGCTCTACACTTTCGAATTGTTGTACAGGAAGATTTTTATCCTGTATGTCGGTTTCTTCCACTGGTTGGTCAGTTTGTTCAGGTGTTGGAACAGTTTCTTCAGCCTGTTTATCATTACTTGTTGTTTTCTTTCTAGCCAATGTTTCTAGATGTTGCATTTCCACATCTGTGAAAACTTTATAATGGATGGTCTTTGATCCATTAATCTTTGTTCAGTTATGTCGCTTTCTGGGTGTTTTTCCTTCCACATCATTCTTTTTTGAAATCCCCTGGCTATTGTTTCTGCCTGGTAGTAACAGTTGATGATGTTAGGGAATGGGGTTGAGGGGTACCCCGGACCGTGAACCAGCTCATGAGCAAACACACTGGGACTGAAATAAATCTGACAGAGGCGTCTTGTGTAAAAATATAATTTACTTTAAAACATTTAAAAAGCTCTATGTCTTTAAGAAAGCACATTAAAAACAAAGTCTTATCTTGGTTATGTGAAGCAAGGCTATCTCCCTAGATTCCTCTCCACAATACCGAAACAGTTCACAAGAGAATAAAGCTAACATGAAGATAAGCAGCTTCGGTGTCGATACATCATCGAGGTAGTAGAAGGGCGGCAGCACAAACTTCACAGCTAAAAGTCACCTGAAGTAAAAACAGTTCAAACAGCAAACGTAGCTTGAAGTTTGTGGGAGGAAGAATGTCCAGCAACAGCAGTCCAGATGATAGCTTGCATGCTTCAAAACAGCAAAAGGCAAGCATCCGTAGGAGTTTCTCTGCAACAGCGTCCGGAGTCCTTATCTGTGCTTCTCCTCCCATCTGCGACGTTGCACTGAGCTCTGCTTGCAGCTTCCAGCAAGCGCTCTTGCATCTAGGCCTAAACAGTGTTAGGCCCAAGTATCAAGTGAAAAGGTCCTTGCTTATATGGGGAGTTAACCTGCAATTAACTAAGGCGGGGAAGGCTTGCAGGTAATTACAAACAGGAGATGGCTTGATTGAAACAATAATGTTTGTGAGTAGGCAAGTAGCCACAGCAATCCTGGAAACACTCGTGACAGATGATTTCTTGATTTTCTTCAATTGTCCAAGTTTTGCGCTTTTGTCCCAGTTACTTTACAGTTGCACGCCCTGGTTCCCCAGCAGTAGCAACTGAGCCCTGTAGCTCATTTTTTGGCAGATGTCCAGGAGCCATAACATCTGACATGGTCCTTGTTGACCCGGGTGACGACTGATCCGGTATGGAATTTTGTTGATTTCTTCTCATCATTGGTGATGGTAGGTGCCTGGATTGGTTCATGGTGGCTACATTGTTGTAAACACTTTCATTACTATTATTTCCTAAAACTCTTTGTACCCAGACAAGACACTGTTTAACTGAAAATGGAATTTTTATATCTTATAAAATAAAATATTTAAAGAAAGGATATAAAATCTATTAGCCTTTGTAACCCATTCCCTTTGTGGAAAGCCAGGTGGTTAAAACAGTTGTGAATAAGCAAGAAATGCAGGAGAGGGATCAACAATGAGCAATTCAAGTTAATCAGTAGAAAAGTCTCTGTAGCCAGTTTCTCCACTCAACTGGGCTAGATTAAAGACTGCTATAGTTTTGTGCCTGCAAATATCTGTGGGATAATCTTCTGAATGCAGAATTTGATTGAAGACTTGATGTCCATCCCCAAATTGGGATTGAAGCCTACCATTACTTTTTCCTGAACTTGCTGAAGTTCTCAAGTTAATGATCCTCCTACCTGGAGCCTCCTACATGGCACTGCAATACAATAGTTAAATGCCAAGAAAATATTTGGTGTGAGGGCAGAAACTCACATCATGAACAAGTCTCTAGCACTCGTGTTCTGGATTCTGCTGTCCGTCACAGTGGGTAAGCTTTTAACCAGGTTTGGCCAGAAGCTGCAGATCCTTGTGCCAAATCATTAGCTGGCCATCACCATTAGAACTGTTAATTTAATCAGAAGGCATAATTACAATTTATGGCAGCATTCAAAATGTTTCACTAAAGAATGCTGGGCAAATTTGTGGTGGTCAAGGGCCACATGTGTTAGAGATATTTTTGGATACCTGAATTGGGCAATATAGTGATATAAAGTGAATAGACTCAGGTCATATTATTATGAGGGAGCTGGCATTTTTAAATATGTTTTTAAACCATGATACTGTACTTCTAGAAAATGCATGCTTCTCATCTCAAAATGCTAGAGAACTGATATTTGGGGGTACTATTGGAAGGGCCACCAAGAACTATAAAATGAAGAGCTGAAAGATTTATATAAACTTCATTGCCCATCCCTGTGCTAAGCTTTGCTTGAGTTAGTATTGGCTCCTGATGGCTGTCTGGGGAAATAACAAGCAGTTTTCTCGACAGGATTTCAGAAGTGGCTTGCCACTATCTTCTTCCTTGGGCTAAGAGACAGAGACTGGCTCAAGGTCCTCCAGCTGCTTTCATGTTGAAGGTGGGGTGAGAATTTACAGGCTCCCCACTTTTAACCTGATGTCTTATCCACTACACCTGTGATAACTAACCTTTTCCTACACCAAACTGACTCTTGATATTTTTCTTACACATGAAATATTGGACCAATCACAAATAGTTGAACAATATGCTAAGATTAAGAGTAAGATAATAATCTTTTTACTGTGAGCACATAGGCACACATTAAAAATGAAATTCCGTTGCCTGCTCCCAAAAGGAAGCATAAGGGTCTGCCTCTCTTGAAATAATTAACATTTCAGCAAGCTCACAGTCACTCATGCCTTAGTCACTTCCCGTCACGACTATTGCAACATGCTCTACATGGGGCTGCTCTTGAAGAGCATCCGGAACCCCCAGTTGGTGCAAAATACAGCGGCCCACACAGTTTTTTTGCAAACCCTGGTGTGCACATGTATCACGTCTCCTGCAGGAGCTGCATTGGCTGCCGATTTGTTTCCGGGTGCAATTCAAGGTGCTGGTTGTCACCTTTAAAGCTCTTCATGGCTTGGGACCAGGTTAACTGAGGGACCATCTCTTGCCGGTCACATCTACCTGACCCATCAGAGCAAGGAGGCAGGGAATGCTGCGGGTCCCATCCCCGAGGGAGATACACTGGGTGGGACCCAGAAGAAGGGCCTTCTCTGTGGTGGCTCCCTATCTCTGGAATATCATCCCCCCAGAGATTAGAACAGCCCCCACTCTAATTCTTTTCCAGAAGGTGCTGAAGACCTGGTTCTGCCAGCGGGCCTGGGGAACCCAGAGCGGGATGGAGTCCATTAAATGGCTCGTGTGATTGGCTGTCGATGGGGTGGGAGGTGGGGGGTGATTTTATTACATTAATTTATTTGGTTTTTTATTAGTTTTACTGTTTTTTTTAAATGTGGTTTTATATTCTGTAAGACGCCTTGAGTCGCCATGGGCGAATAGGCGGCCATATAAATTTAATAATAAATAAATAATTAAATGAATAATTAATATTTCAAAAGGAGCCTTTTATTGAAGGAAGGGGATTGCAGAACAAAGGAAGCAGGATCTAAACTTTCCCTGGGGGAATTCAGTTAGGATAAAGAAGTTAGAAACCCCTCCTCTCAATCCGATGTTGAATAAGCCAATCTACTGGTGCGAAGTTGTTTTGAGAAGTGCAGGCTGAGAAGATGATAAGACGGTTGTTCCCAGGTGTCTCTTGATGGAGGCTTCGAAACTGAGGTAAAACAGATGGCCCTCCCCCGCTTACATTCCCAAGAAGGTAAATCAAAGTCCAGGATGCATAGGCATCAGAAAAAAGGCTAAAGAATGCACCCAGGCCTCCTCCCCACCAGAATGGCAGAATCCTGATAGGGATCTATGGGATCTGATGGAAAGTATATATCTAATTAAATCTAATTAAACTGATTTATTGCTACTCATGCCTATTGAATGGAATGGAATGGAATGGAATGGAATGGAATGGAATGGAATAGAATAGAATAGAATAGAATAGAATAGAATAGAATAGAATAGAATAGAATAGAATAGAATAGAATAGAATAGAATTCTTTATTGGCCAGGTGTGATTGGACACACAGGGAATTTGCCTTGGTGCATACGCTCTCAGTGTACATAAAATAAAAGTTATGTTCATCAAGAATCATAAAGTATAACACTTAATGATAGTCGTAAGGGACAAATAAGCAATCAGGAAACAATCAATATCAATATCAATCGTAAGGATTCCAGCAACAAAGTTACAGTCATACAGTCATAAGTGGAAGGAGATGGGTGGTGGGAACGATGAGAAGATTAATAGTAGTGCAGACTTAGTAAATAGTTTGACAGTGTTGAGGGAATTATTTGTTTAGCAGAATGAAAGCATTTGGGAAAAAACTGTTCTTGTGTCTAGTTGTTCTGGTGTGCAGTGCTCTATAGCATCATTTTGATGGTAGGAGTTAAAACAGTTTATGTCCAGAATGTGATATCTACCCACATATACATAACATACACTGAAACCTCAGAGTTGACAAGCATGATACTATATGGAACAAAACTGTGACTGAATCTAGAAGTCCTGACTAGGTGGCTCAGTGATTAAGACACTGAGCTTGTCTATCAGAAGGGTCAGCAATTCAGCGGTTTGAATCCCTAGTACAGATCTCCTGCATGATCAGGGGGTTGGATGAGATGACCTCCAAGGTCCCTTCCAACTCTGTTACTGTTATAGTGTTATAGGCACCACAAAGCCTCCTCTCAGAAAGTAACAAGGAAAACCGGTCATTGTGTAGCGTCCCAAACACTACTGCAGACCATGCTCAAGCATGAAGAGGTGTGATACATCAACCTGAAATTTAGCTGACACGATTGTTGGCTATCAAGCAGCTTAATGTACACTGTGTTTAATAAATGGAAGCAATCCAGGAGTTGCAAATTAACATTGATGTCTGTTCTCAATCCTATCCCAGTCTCCAAATTTGTCCCTATATCATAGGAAGGAATGTGGAGGGAGGTCATTTTTTTCCAAGTTTGCCTAGAGTAGGCACTCTCAGTTTCCACAACCATTCATCCTATGCTTTAGGCCCCCAGACTGATTTGGGCTGTGTTACATCTTAATTTTCAGACTCCTTCTTGGGCTTTATTTGCAATGCAATTTTTTTTTCTATTTGTCCAGTTGGTGGCCTCATGTGCGATCAATGTTACCGTGCGTATTCGAATGGCACGTGTCAAAAAGAAACACCACCCTGCAATTTAACAGCTACCTTGAACTCTTGTTTCAGGCAGTCGGTCATTGCAGGTAAGTATAGGACAACCCCTGTTGCCAAAATGAAAGTCATTGAGATGACCATTGAACAATGGATGCTACACTACTCCATGTCAGATCAGACTTTGCCCTCCTGGGCAATTGTGAGACATGAATCTGTTCCACAATGTCTGCTAAATCAGGTCCACTTCTTGAACACAACACAGGGTTTGTGTGACTCTTTGGCTCTCAAAATTGCTGCTCATGTGTGCATAGCCAATTGCACCTTGCTAAACCACCTTCTAATTTGATTGGTTTGGACAGTGAATTGTGTTAAAATTGTGTAGTTGGTCCACAATGTCCTCTTTAGGGCATTGGTGATAAAAAAAAAAATTTCAAAGGCAGTGACTGGGTCTTTCAGAAGAACTTGGAAATAGACCAGGTATCAGTAGAAGAGTGAAAAGGACAAGATTTGTTCTGAAGACACTGGGTGTTCACTTGTATTTTTTCTTTTCCAGAACGTACTTTCCTATTTATTAGGACTGGCTGTACCAGAGATTGCAAGGCCGTGAATGGAGGAACAAACATCCGCCATATCAACAAATGTTGCAGAAATGCTAATTTCTGCAACCGCCAGTAGACTGGGAACAAGGCTGGAGACAAAGCTTGGTTTAATTGCTTTTGGCATGTTTACTGTACTGTCCATATCCTGATCCTGAAAACTTTTATCTTGCTTGAAAAAAAATGTTTATCAAAAGATAAACTTCCCTTAGAGCTGCAACGGAGTGTTAGTAGAAGCTTCATTTAGTGACTAGTGGCAGTTATGGCAACGGTGAAAATGTAACTGTGGTGGAATATGTCTATGAAGGGGGAGATGGTATGATGGATTATAGTGAAGTAGCATGACAACAGCAGCCAGAGTTGCATCAGAGAAAGAGGAAGATATTTAAGATAACCACTCCCTAGAATCTCCCACCTTAGCTTGAACTGAATAGATGTAACTATTCAGTTACCGTATTTTTTGGAGTATAAGACGCACCTTTCCCCCCCCCAAAAGAGGGTGAAAATCTGGGTGCGTTTTATACTCCGAATGTAGCCCTGCCCAGCCTCTCAGAGGGAAGTTTCAGAGGCTGAAAAAAGCATCAGAAACGAAGCTTCAGAAAAAAAAGCCTCCAAACAGAGCTTTAGAAAAAAAGCCTCAGAAACAGAGCTTCAGAGGCTTTTTTTCTGAAGCTCTGTTTCGGAGACTTTCAGAGGCAGGGAAAAAAGTTTTTTCTGAAACAGAGTTTCAGACGTTTCAGAGGCAGAAAAAAAAGTAAAAAAAAAAAAAAAAAGCAAGGCACAGAGCTCACAACCAACAAACCTGTTGCTAAAATTCACCTCTGAGAACAACTGATTGGGGGTATTCCGGGAGACCCATCCACCCTCCAATCAGCTTTTTTCTTATTTTCCTCCCCAAAAACTAAGGTGTGTTTTAGACTCTGGTGAATGTAGCATAAATAAAGAACTGAAGTTTGCCTGTATTGTTCTGTCATTCCTGGGTTGGGCCTGATATTAATTTTCACCCAGATTTCACATTTATGACTTTTGCAGGTCTGTAAAGCAAAAGGAAGCTGAAGTGAGATTATGTGGTGATTTTATTTACTGACTGCTCCACTTAATGACTGAGTTTTGGGCTCAATTGTGATTGCTAAACAAGAACCAGCTGTACCCCTATCCTTTAACCTAGCTCCCAATGAAACATGAAAACATATCCAAGATTAAAATTAGAATGTAGTACTGCAGGCAAACTCTGTCCACAGCCTGGAGTTCAATACTGACCAGCTCAAGGTTGACTCAGCCTTCCATTCCTCCAAGATTGGTAAAATGAGGACCCAGATTATTGGGGCAATATGTTGACTCTGTAAACTGCTTAAACAGAGTGCTGTTTATAAAGCACTATGAAACGGAATATACATCTAAGTGCTATTGCTATTTCTAAAACATATTCAGCAAAATAAAGCAACATTTGGCCTCTGAACCAAAGAAAGAACCTATGCAGCATGATTATTTAAAATAATTTTACACCCATTGGCATAAAGGCTTATTGGGGAAGGGGGTCACTCTAATCTCAGGAGACCGGCTGTTCCAAAGTGATGTACCATGATCAAGGAGATATCTTTCTGGTGTCCCCTTCCCAGTGCTGGGTTTCAAATTTTTTTACTACCGGTTCTGTATGTGTGGCTTGGTGCGTGTGGCTTGGTGGGTGTGGCAGGGGAAGGATACTGTAAAATCCTCATTCCTACCCCACTCCAGGGGAAGATTACTGCAAAATCCCCATTTCCTCCCAATCAGCTGGGATTCGGGAGGCAGAGAATAGATGTGGGCGGGGCCAGTCAGAAGAGGTATTTACCGGTTCTCTGAACTACTCAAAATTTCCACTACCGGTTCTCCAGAACTAGTCAGAACCTGCTGAAACCCACCTCTGCTCCTTCCCTTGACTTCTTGTGCAAGGATTCACAGCCAGATTGCTTTTTGGCCAGAGAAACACATAGCAACAATATTATCCTCCCAAAGATAAGGAGGACCTTTTTCATACAGCTTAATAAATAATTTCTTAAGTACCTGGAATTCGACTTTGAAGCCTAGTGGCAACAAATACAATTTCTATAAACAGGTGATTTTCTGGATATGTTGGTTGGTTGATCCACAGGCAGTAGCATTTTGTACCAGACAATATCACAGCATAATTTGATGAAGGAAAGGGGACACTTAACCACTGTGGGAGAATTCCACACCCAAATACATTGACAGCTTATAAATTAATTTAAAATCATACTTTTGTGACAGCCAATCTCACAACTGTGTGGAACTCCAGCCTTCTTGCTTAACTGTCCTAGAATTTTAACCCCTCCCTTGGAAGGTGGGGTTCCTTTCAAATTGCAGCTGGAATTCCATCAACCTTGTTGACTATCAGGGCTGCTTGTCACTTACATGGATGGACATGTATTGAAGAACATTTCTCTACCTTCTTCTCTTCTCCTATGGTTTCTCTTCCATTTGAACGACATTTGCTCCTTGGTCTACTTATCCTCTACAGGGGACCTAGATGATGGCTAAAATTCTGCTTCCCAGCCTTTTGGTTTTGCTTTGCTGTGTTTTTGGTGAGTAACAATAACTTACCATGCAAACAATGGCAAAATTTGTGTTCCTTCTTTACTCTGCTAGGGCAGCAAAGATGGATTTATATAGTTGGCCAAGTCATTCAGAGTAATAGTAGTCATAGAAGTCATTTTCCCAAACTCAACAGGAACTCCTTCTCATACCAGATTTTAGTTGTTGTTGTTGTTGTTGTTAGTTGCAAAGTCATGTCCGACCCATCGTGACCCCATGGACAACATTCCTCCAGGCCTTCCTGTCCTCTACCACCCTCTGTAGTCCATTTAAGCTCACGCCGACTGCTTCAGTGACTCCATCCAGCCACCCACCCTCTTCTTCTTTTGCCTTCAATCTTTCCCAACATTAGGCATTTCTCCAGTGAGTCCTTCCTTCTCATTAGGTGGCCAAATATTTGAGTTTCATCTTCAGGATCTGGCCTTCTAAAGAGCAGTCAGGGTTGATCTCCTCTAGGACTGACCGGTTTGATCGCTTTGCAGTCCAAGGGACTCAGAGCAGGAGTCTTCTCCAGCACCAGAGTTCAAAGGCCTCAATTCTTTGGCGCTCAGCCTTTCTTATGGTCCAACTTTCACAGCCATACATTGCAACTGGGAAAACCATAGCCTTGACTATAGGCACTTTTGTTGGCAGGGTGATGTCTCTGCTTTTTAGTAAGCAGTCTAGATTTGCCATAGCTTTCCTCCCTAGGAACAAGCGTCTTTTAATTTCTTGGCTGCAGTCCCCATCTGCGGTGATCTTGGAGCCCAAGAAAATAAAATCTGTCACAACCTCCATTTCTTCCCCATCTATTTGCCAGGAATTGAGAGAGCCAGATTTTAGTAGGACAATATTAATCTAGGCTTTTCTGGTTAAGTAAATGGATAAGTTGGTTTCTGAATTAGGGTTGGTATTTAACTACTGTTGACCATACTTAAACTCATTAGCACTGCACTGAGGTTATACTACTTATATCATAACTCTGAGAATATGACACTAATATTTAATTTTAGATTAGTAAAGGACTGTTTTTCTTCCTGATCCTGTAGTTGATGCCCTCAAATGCCATGTGTGCAAACGCTACCGTTCTACGATTGGTTGTATCAAAGGAAAAGGGGTCTGTGTGGCTGAGCCTGGACAATTTTGCAAATTTGTCAAATACTATGCAAGTAAGTTTCATCCAAATAGATACATACCCTGTTTCTCCAAAAATAAGCCCAATCAGGCTTTTGAGCACATGCGCTAAAATAAGCCTCCCCCTGAAAATAAGCCTTCCCTGAAAATATTTAAATGCAGAGCTGGAAATCAGATCAGATGGCAAGAGGAGCCCCGTCTTGCTCCATGCACCCCAAAATAATAAGACCTCCCCAAAAATAAGGCCAAGCGCTTATTTCGGGGAACAAAAAAATATAAGACAGGATCTTATTTTCAGGAAAACATGGTATAAGCATTAATATATCACACCTGCTTATTGGTTAAGTTCATTGGCCTGCTTATATCCCATGCTTTAGTTTGTCAACACACATCTCTTTGATATCAGTTAAGGCTTAAATGTTATTGCTTAACAATCTCAAATATGGTACTTTGTTAGTTACAGATCACTGACCTTTCCCAAAGATGCTCAGAGAAAAAGGAGCCATAAATAAATACTATTCATGTTTGGAACTGCTTTCAATACTCCTGGATTTATACTAACTTTGAACTAGATATTCCTCTGTACCATTTGTTTGTTTGTTTTTTTAAAGAAAGAGGTTGTGTTATTTTTTTTTTATTACCAAGGAGAAATTTAATATGATCTAAGTAATCCTTCTAAATTTGGTCTCCATCATTTCTTTTATGGAGACTGCAATTGTGGGTCATGGCATCATATAGGTAGAATAGAATAAGATGCGATAACTGTTCGCCGATGATATATTATGACGTCCAATAGATGAGACTATATGTAGCTCAGGGCTGAACTGTGGAGTTCTTGGTGCTCTCTGAGCTTTGTTGTTTGCTTATAGACATTTCATTACCTGACTAATTAATGACATCAATGCTAGTTGTGGGAGGGTTTGCTCCCTGTTTATATATAGTAGCTTGCCCTAACAGTGTGGGTGGAAGTGTGGCTTTCTCTTTAGTAGTTCCTTGATTAGGATATTGTTTCTTGCTTGGGAGAGGTTTCATGATGAGTTTTTTTTTCGTTGAGATTAAGCATAGGAAGCCAGGGAGGTTGCAAAAAGTAGAGAGAAGATTGCACAATGAAAGGCAGGATCCAGATCCCTACACTGTACTCCTGAGCCTTGGTATAATTACTACATCAACAACAATCACAAACATGGGCAATTGTCTAAAAAAAAATTGGGAGATAATCTGTAAAGCAAATTCTCTCACCACAAAATGAATGAAAACAGGTGGAAAACATGCAGGAGAAGGTCTTGTATCTGGCTTTGGAGAGGATGTTTTAGTTTAGCTTCATCTGTATTTGCTTCATTCTGTGTGCACTGATCTTTTTTTTTTTTTAATGTTTCCACAGAGGAAACACCCCACACTGGTGAAAGAGGATGCACTGTCCCAGGGGATAAGTGCAATGTTTTGGAGAAAAAGGGAGCTTTAATTACAGCAACAACGTGCTGTGACTATGAAGACTTTTGCATGTATAAAGAAGCAGCGATGAATACATTTGTAACTTGAAGAAATGCTGCCTGATTCCTAGCACTGCCATCCTTAAATCCTGCTGAAGTCCCTTTTCACCCTTCTGTATTGTGCAGGACTCAGCCAATATTCTATGAGTTTCAGATAAAGGATCGATCTAAGTCTAGGTGTTGAGCCCCTTTATTGTTATTATTACAGCAGAGATACATCAACAACTAGCCTCAACTGCTCAGAATTTGAAGCAATAGATGTGAAATACCTACTAAAACCTGGGTGAACAAGCTAAAATCTGAGTCTAGCATCCACCATTTCAAATAGACCAGTGAATGCATTAAGAAGATCACTGTAAGAAGAGAATTCCAAAGCAAATAATGTCCACGCAGCTATCTAGCTACAGTATTACATCTCCCCTTCCATCTGAGAGACCAAGATGGCATACATAAGAGTTTTCTCTAATTTCGTATTCACAAAAAGCATCTTCTGAGATATACAAGGAAGAGGGAACTGCAATCCTAGATAATTGACCTACTTAATGTCTCACAGTTACTGAAACATCAGTTCTCTCATTTCCTTAACAGAGATCTTTTAAACAACCTCTAAAGATGACTACAGGATTTAGACCAGGGATGTCAAACTCAAGGCCCGTGGGCTGGATCCAACCTGTGAGGTGGTTAGATCTGGCCCATGGGGCTGTCCTGGAAACAGTGAAGGAACAGGCTGCGGTCCCTCAGCCTGGCCCAGGCCAACCGGGCACTGATCCGGTGGCATCCATCTGGGCCAGATCATGGCTCGCCTTAGATCCATGGTACTACCTCGGCCCCACCCTCTGGGCATGTGCACAGGAGGCTGTGAGCGCACCGGTCCTGGTGTCCCTGGGGACTGCGTTCTGAGCACATCTTTTCATTCAGGACACCAGCCCTTGCGTGCCCGCTGCCTCCTATGTGCACACCCAGGGGGTGATGCCACAGATCTAGGGCTGGCTGCAGTCTGGCCTGGTTGACAGCCATCAGGTTGCAGATCAGCATCCTGCCCCCTTGTGGGAAAGCCATGCTGCCAACCTCTCCCCCTGCCCTTGTTCCTTCCTGAGCATGGAGGAAGGAAGGAGATGGCAAGGAGGTGAAATGGGACCTTTAAGACTATGGGGCTTCTAGGTGGGATGGGTGATGGGCGGGGGGGATGCAGCAGGTAAGCGGTGGTGACATGTGGCTTCTAGCATTGTGGGGTGTGGGGCAGAAGCAGAACTGCCCTCTCCTCATCAGGTGTGGAGGCAACAGAGAGGAGGATAGACAAAAAGAGAAGCTGCTGCTCCACAGGTTTTTTTTAACCTGCCAGAGGCTCCGGACAGAGGCTTCCCATTTTGATCCCTCCGCCATCATTGCCTCTGCATGCTTCCCTTCATCTCTGCTGGGCCTGGGTGTCCATGGCACCAATGGGGATCAGGCTTTTCCTGCTCTTTTGCCTTCTGGGCCTGGGCGTGCTCTACCACCTTTACTTGGCCTTCCTAGCTGGCTGCTTCACCTCCTTCAGGTTGGGCAGGTCTGCCGAGCAGTGGTGGTGGGGGTCTGCTGAGTGGTGGCAGCAGCAGCCCGTGGTAGGACCGAGGTGTATCGGGTATGTGAGGGGAACACACTCCATGTGCGGAGCAAGGGCAAGACCAAGGAGAAGATGACCAGCAGTGACCTGCTCTCAAGCCACAAGCAAAAACAAACACATAAAGGGTGGTAAGCGCGCAATGGCCGATAGTTTCTGGCCCCACCCACTGCATTGCCTCATGGTGGCAGCACCCCAGCTCCACCCTCTGCGTTGCCTCCCCTCACTTCATCCTGTGGGACAAGCCTCCCACCCACCGTCCCACCTGCTGGAGACCCCTGGATTCCCTCCCCAACAGTGCTCAGCTCATGTGAATGACATCAAGCTGGCCACACCCCCGGGTCACCCCGGCCATCCCCCCCATCCCCATCCCGGCCCCCTGAGGACAACCACAATGCTGATGCAGCCCACAATGACATCCCTTGTTTAGATCCTCAGTTGATGCAGATATTTTTTTATTTTACTTGGAACCATATCTGAGATCAGAAATTTCTAATTAACGATTGCCAAGAATAGCAAAAGGCATTGGATATTGATACTGTATAAACAGAACACGAAATTCAGTTTTTAAATGGTGGACTATTCAAAATTACAGAATTCATTCAGCAATGCTTTGGTTGACAAGGTTGCCAAATTAAAGAGAAGGTGCAGAAGAGAACTGCCATCAGAATAGATGGGGGAGAAGCATGAATCTGTGACAATTTCAACAGTGTGCACACAAATTAAAACTCCACATTTTCACAATGCATTGTGAAAATGAATTAAGAAACCCACAAGACATTGGAAAATAGACAGCATATATTAGTAAAAATGCTGATGAGAAAATACAAACTTCACTTCAGAATAAGACTTAGGAACAAAATAGAACAGAAAAAAGGAAGTGACACTGGGTATAAAATTAAATTTTAATTAGCCACAGAACAAGAACAGCAGGTTCTTAATTATTTACAGGAAAATTAAGAATTTTCTCAAATTTACATGGTAGATTTAAAAACTTATCAATGAAAGAGGGTTTAAGTTTTTCGACTAATGAAGAAGCTCAAACATTAACAATAAATGGGAAATCCCTGTTAAACATTGAATTCAATAAAAGGGGAAAAAGGGCTATGGAAAGATTTAAGAATGAACCATATAGAAGTCTATCTCAATCTACTTGCTCAGAATGACATTGAATGAATATTTCCAATGGAGGATCCAATCTTTTCACTCTTCCTGAACACCCACCGTTCCCTCTAAAGTTACACTGGCAGAAGAAGGTGACAAGAGATCTGGAATTCCATGACAATAGCCCAACATTAGTGAGTTATATAATTATGAATTAGCATCAGTCTGGGAAAGATTTTCATATTTCAGAGAAGAAGAGGGAGAAGGAGAGGGAGGAGGAGGAGGAGGAGAGGAAGAAGGAGAAGGAGGAATAGAATAGAATAGAATAGAATAGAATAGAATAGAATAGAATAGAATAGAATAGAATAGAATAGAATAGAATAGAATAGAATAGAATAGAATAGAATAGCAGCAGAATTGGAAGGGGCCTTGGAGGTCTTCTAAATGAACCCCCTACCCAGGCAGGAAACTCTATAGCATTTCAGGCAAATGGCTGTCCAATGTCTTCTTAACAACTTCCAGTTTTTGGAGCAGAAGGCGATCCAATTCATCTATTAATTTTATTTACCATTGCATTTTATTACTAAGATAACGGGGTCATGTCATTCCAAAAGCTTAATGCTGCAATCCTGTAATGGAAGCTTGAAAAATTTACAGGGGAAGGGGAAACTTACGTTGTTTGCCTTATGGTAATTCTAAACGAAGAGAAGAAAAGCTCTCAACTTTTGATTTAGGCAGACAAGATCATCTGGACAAATCTTGCAACCAGTTCCCCCCCCCAGTCTGATTTCTGATGACTGATGACTATGTTATAAAAATTGCCACAGTCTTGGGCTTCAAAGTGGTATCATCAAATTAGCACAATATTGAGTTATGCATTCAGTTTTCCACAGGGGTGAAATGTAAAATTTGTTACTACCAGTTCTGTGGGCGTGGCTTGGTGGTGGTGGTGGGGTAATGTGACTGGGTGGGTGTGGCCAACTTTTTTTTTTTAACTTTTCAAAGCATTTTTTCTAATGCTTTGAAAAGCCTCTGCCGATCAGGCAATTTAGCTGGGATCGTCAGAGACTTTTCAAAGCATTTTTTTTACCACCTCTTCAGCCAAGAGGTTGCAGAAAAATTGCTTTGAAAAGCCTCTGATGATCCCAGCTGAGCTGCACGATCATCAGAGGCTTTTTAAAAAAACTTTTAAAAGCATTTTTTCATCGGAAGAGGTTGTAGAAAATGTAGAAAAAAATGCTTTTAAAAGTTTTTAAAAAAGCCTCCGATGATTATGCAGCTCATCTGGGCATGGTATGGGGGGCGGGGAGTGGCACAGGGATTTTTGCTACCGGTTCTCCAAACCACCCGGCAATCCGGTCCAAACCAGGAGCATTTCACCCCTGGTTTTCCAGGACTGCCTTGCAACCCATAAACAACCAGTCAAAATCCATTATTCCCACAAATCATCCACAGTCTACCTCAGGGGCATCCAACCTTGGCAACTTTAAGACCCATGGACCCATCAACTCACCAAATTCATGCTGGCTGGGAAATTCTGAGTGTTGAAGTCTGCAAGTCCTAAAGTTGTCAAGGTTGGACACCGCTGGTCTACATGCTTTCCTTCCTTTCTTCATTCACATATTTGTCCAGAAATTATGATTGTTGCAGCGGTCTCTCACACAGCACAACATCCGTTCTTCATAGTCTATGTCTCCCCTTTTCAAGTTACGGCACACCAGAGAACAACCCCGTTCCACATGCGTCTTCACAGAGTCTGGAAAACAAAATGGAGGGAAGGGAAAGTGAGAGAGAGGGAAAAAAATGGAAAGACTGATACTTTATTTTATTTTTCTACTCATGGAGCTGATTAAAACCCAGAAACTTCCAGAAACTTCAAATCCAACTACTATATAAATGTGGTTTTTCTGCCATAAAAACTGAATACGGTTGCCTCCTGGACTCACTTTTGCTAATCAGTCGAGTGTAGCAGAATTTCCACAATCCTGAATCACAGGTTTTTTCTTCATGTGTGCAAACATTATTTCTGGCAACATTTTGGCAATGAAGGCATTTGAAAGATTCTACTGTAAAGAGAAAACAACATGCTAGTAACAGGTAAAGAACAAAAGTGAGGGTCAAAAATAAGAATAACAGGACCAGTTTCCAAAATAGCATCTACGAGCACAAATCAGGACAGGGTATGGCTGGTAAATAAAAAATGGATGATCTTCCCTCAGATTCTAAGCCGATCTTCCTAAAGTTCAGAGACCATGGGAGAGCCACACTCTTCTTCTCACCATCCAGGTAGTCAATCATCAATAGAACACCAGGGAACAGAGTGAGGCCAGATACAGCAATTTCTGTCAAAAGAGATCCCACATATTTCTCTTGAACCTACCTTTTCCAAAGTAGACCAAAGCTAATAAACCTACAGTCAGAGCTTTGATCATGATCAGCAGAGGAAGAAGCCAACACAAGTCTTCAAACTCAGGGAAAAAGTAACCAGGGAATAATTACAGTTGTCTTATTTTGGAGAAAGAGAAGGACAACCTGTGCATTTTAGCGTAGGACTCAATGAGTTTATTGTTAAAATATTATCAGTGAGCGTGCTCATGCGATTTTATCATGCTCACCATGTACCTGAAGAAAATTGGAAGTATTATCGCACCCACTCCCCCAAGTCTTTAAACTGCAAGCATGGCTGAGACACATGCTGGCTGGGGGGATTCTGGGAGTTAAAGTCCTCACATCTTAGAGTTGCCAAGGTTGAGAAACGCTACATTAAAGCAATGGTCTACTATTTCCTCACATGCATCTTCTTCCATTAGAGAAGGCATTTGCTGGATGAACCAGCAGAGTCATTGCATATCTCCCTCAAGTGGGAAAGATGATGCTAGCTCCCGGAGAGACTGAAAACTATGCTTATGCCTTGTTTTTCTTCTTCTGGGACAGAGGGGAATATGCTTGTAAGGGGCAGGTGAAAGAGCTGATGCTGTCAGTTTTCTGCTGATGGACTCATTCTTTGGTGCTTATGTCCATGTCTCGTCTTTCTTCCTCCTTGAAGTGTAGGGGAAGTGTGAGAAATAAAGGGAGTGGAAGAGTCCAATCTTAAATAATAAATAATAAATAAACTTTATTGTCATTGTATGTGTATACACAGTATACACATACAACGAAATTTACTTGACACCCAAAGACCAGGTCCCACACACATAATCCCCAAACATACTCCCACCCACCACAATTCCCCACCCCTAAACCACCCAAACATCCACACAACAGACCAAGTAATACTGTCCAACAGCTCACTGATGGTGGCCCTTTAGTTCATTGTTGAGTGCAATTATAGCTCTGGGATAAAAACTATTCAGAAAACGTGTGGTCCGAGTTTTAATTGTTCTGTATCTTCTGCCATAAGGCAACAGTCCAAAAAGATTGTAAGCAGGATGGGAAGAATCTCTGAGAATGTTATGCAACTTCCTCAAACAGCGAGATTCGAAGATGTTGTCCAGGGCTGGTGGCTGGAGTCCGATGATATTCTGGGCAGTTTTAATGATTCTCTGTAGAGCGTTTTTGTCTGCTACAGAGCTGCTCCGATACCATGCAAGAATGCCGTATGTCTCAATGGTGCTGCAATAGTAGGGCAGAAGTAGATGCTGTACTTCTCAGGAAGTACAGCCTCTTCTGTGCCTTCTTCACAAGCATGTTAGCATTCATAGTCCATGAATGCTTATGGGGAGGAGGAGAAGGAGGAGGAAAAACCTTTCTCAAGGTCCTATGGAACAGATGGGCTAGAAGTTGTAGAAGGCCAGAAGTTCCCCATCCCTGTCACTGTATGGAACTGAATTATGTATAAATATGCCCATGTGCCCTTTCTCTTTCTTTCAGAATGGAAGAGGAACATGCAATATACCAAATGCCAGCCAATGCCAACAGGATAATTTAACAGAATAACAGAGTTGGAAAGGACCTTGAAGGTCATCTAGTCCAATACCCTGCTCAAGCAGGAGACCCTATACTATTCCAGCCAAGTGATTGTCCAATCTCTTTTTTAAAACTCCATTGATGGAGCAACTAACAACTTCTGAAGGCAAGTCATTCCACTGATTAATGGTTCTCGCTGTTGGGAAATTTCTCCTTAGTTCTAGATTGGTTCTCTCCCATCCATTGCTTCTTGTTTACATGGGGTCAACAAATGGGGACTTATATATTGAGATTTAACTGCTTACCTGTTAAACTAACATTGTGCAATTTGTCCTAGGAACACAAGAGGCTTACTGTTCTGAATCTTGGATGTGAATGATTTATAATTCTTCAAAGAGAACAGCGCTTGGAATGTATAATCATTCCTTTAGAAAGGTAGATCTAAACTGATTGGTCATGATTTTCAAAATCAGAAGAAGCCGTACATTGCTCCTAAAACCATCCCAACCATCCTAGCTAAATTGAGATTTACTGCTACACACTAATAGCCTTTAAAATCCTCTGTCAAATCTTCAGGCAGAGAAAATGGTTGGATGGTTCTTGATGCATGCACAGAAGGTTTTGATATGCGCATACATGCACAGAGCACACACTTCCAAACCGGTAGGGAAGATAAGTAGATTTCACCCCAATTCTATCCTTTCAGATCACCCACTCTGTATCCCAGTCTTTTTAACTAGCACATTTCTTTTAACTTTCCACTTAAGTAAAGCAACAGCTCCATCTGATGATAGTCGACATCCTTGAAAGGGTTTAATGTTAAAATGTGTTTTATGTGTTTTAGTTCTGGCTGTGCACCGCCCTGAGTCCACTAGGAGAAGGGCGGTATACAAATTGAATAAAATAAAATAAATAAATAAAAACTAAAACTAAATCCTGCACTGTACATAAAGAACAACCCCCTAGGGAGAATGAAAGACATGAGGGACCAGGAAGCATTTAGCAGTCCCAGCAACAGGAGTCTCAACTGTCTGGGAGAAATTAAAGTGCAGGGTTGAATGAAGAAAAACTGGAGAGGAGAAAAATAAGAAAAGAAAAATACCCACTAAGGTTCACATGAGCATTCAATCTGCTTAAAAATAGCACTTAATAACACAATCCAATATAATATTAAATATTGCCACATGTTGCAAAGGGGGCAACTTTTAATTGAACTTAACTCCTCACAATAGTGTCCCTGAAGCTATATTTTGAAAATAGTTTGCCATGGTTTTCCACAGGATGTTTTTCTTGGCTTCCCAAGAATTTCTAGGGAATCTCCATCCCCTTAATATCTCCTCTCTACTTCAACCAACCTCAGCCCAAATTTCCAAGTACAAGAAGTTGCCTAAGTCAAACTATAGTAACTCACATAGGACAGGAGTGTCAAACTCAAGGTCTGTGGGCTGTATCTGGCCTGTGATGTGGTTGGATCTGGCCCGTGGGGCCGTCCTGTTCTACCCGTTGTGAACAGGAAAGATCAGGCCAGCGTAGCTTTGGCCTGGTCTACCCAGTGTGAGAAGGAAATATCAGGTCAGTGTGGCTTTGGCCCAGTCTACCCAATGCGATGAGGAAACCTGCCAGCAGTTTGGGGAATGGCGTCAAGCTGGCTATGCCCACTCAGTTGGCTACACCCACCCAGTTGGCCATGCCCAGCCATCCAGCCACCCCCCCCGCCGAGGTCAACCACGGCCCTGATGTGGCCCTCAATGAAATTGAGTTTGACACCCCTGATATAAAATCACAGGGCACCTCTGAAATCTTCTAATTGAAAACTGTGCTCAAGGCAGGAGCCTTATAATATCCCAGTCAAATGGTTGTCCAGTTTATTTTTGGAAACCTCCAGTGATGGAGCACCCACAATCCCTTGTCACAAACTTAATTTATTTTAATTTCGATAAAAGATCAACACAATATTTTTGTTAATTCTTGTGCAAAAAGAGACCCTTATAAAAATATATAAGCTTCAGATAGGACTTTGGTTGTTTCAGTAATCATTTCAGTTGACTTCCAAAGTATTATTTTATTTTGGTCTTTAGCAAAAAATGCCCCATTTTATTTGCATCAGGGACTGAGATAACCTGAGTTTGTGGCATGCTAACCAGAAGAGGGCACTCTTGAATTAATATTATGGTTTTGAGATAGGTAACTGGGACAAAACTTTAATATAAGGGAGTGGAAAACTTAACTCAAGCTCAGTAAACAACCCAATAAAATTAAGGGCCAACCCATTTCAGGAAAATACTTTGAATTTTAAGCTGTCTGTCAGATTTAGCCCTGATTTCATTAGGAACAGTTTTGTGAAATTAGGATTACGTGGTGTTCATTCACTTCTGCTTCCTACTGGCACAGGAGAAACAGAAAACATAGTTCTTGATTAAAATATCAGAAAGAGTAAATAGATTATTGGATGGATTGCTTTGTTTCTTCTACCATCAAAGGACTGAGCAAACATTGAAGTACCTACAGTACACTATTTTTTTCTAAGTACATAATAGACCTGCCAATGCCTAACAGGTTTGATTTGTTGAAACTGGTTATTTGATTGTATAATTTATATCAATATCTAACGATAGTCAGGGCATTATCTGAATTTCTTGTGATCCAATGTGGGAAATCTTCATCCACCCACTTGTTGCTTGCATTTAGCTTTGGCACTTGTTTAGATGTTTCTCCCAGCTCTACAAAAGCTCCTTCTCTATCTCAAAGAATTTTACCGTATTTGAAGAAACCTGTTGGTTCTATATTTTCAAAAAGAATTATATATTTGTATCAATGGATCTATCAAATGCCACATCAAGTGAAAGAACGCCATATAATCCTAATTTCCTCAAAACCACAGATAAAATGGACAATAGTTGTTTCTATAAAAGATTAACAAAAGGCTATGCAGGTATCTGCTTTGCTCAGACAGTTATTGAAGGTAAGTTGATGAAGTAGAATAAGAATAAAGATAAAGGAGTCCCTATGGATTTTACTTTGCCAGCTGCAGCCGAAGTTAGGGGGCAGTACTCATCTCCGTTTCAAGGTCATTGATCCAGTGCTGTCCGAAGACATTCTGCAGTCATGTGGCTAGCATGATGTCCCAGAGCATTGTTACCTTCCCACTGAAGTGGTACCTATTAATCTATTTGCATTTGCATGCTTTCAAACCACTAGGTCGGTGAGGATGGGAGCTCACTCCATCACGTGGCACTCAGGTCTCGAACCTGGGCTATCAAGTTTCCAGCCAACAAGTCCAGTGTCTTAACCACTGAGCCATTGAGCCTCCCTAGAATAAGAATAGCGAGGACAAACATGATAGAGGATGCTTATCAGAGTATGAGGTCACAACAGATTCCTCTGCTTCAAAGGAAGAATCTGAGAGTTAATGGAATAGTCTTCTGAGTGAGGCCCAAGTCCAAATATCAGTGATGTGGGAGTGTGCAGAGTACCCTGGTTGATGTAGGTATGCTTAGATTTCAAAATATTTTCTTCTTGAGAGAGAGATGTCTCTCACATGATCTTCATGAACCTAAGCTAAGATGAAAGCCCCAGTGATATCACATGAGGGATGGACTGATTAATATCTCAGCTAAGGATAGCAGGTTTCTAGGCATCTTATCTTTCCTAGATGGGCAAATGATATCAAGCATAAATCAACTTAGGCCTAGGGAATAAAAATATAGTTTTGCAATTCAGACTGACATTTATTATAGGAAAATAAATCTGCAATATTGGACGGTCTTCATAATGTCTTAAGCCGTAATGGTTAGTTTGGTTTCAGTTCTTTGTGTTGGGTGAACCCAACCATTATGCATTTCAAACCTTGGTTTATGGCTTAGTATGTTATGATAACCCCAGCCATTGTGATTTATCCAGTAAACCAGGTTTTAGCAGAAAACGTGTGAATTCTTCTAGGCTTCTGTGCTGTCTTCTAGATGACAAAGTTATCAAGATCCAGCAAAGTTGCATTACTTACTGCAGAATCTAAGTGAAGAGATGATTCCATTTCTTCCAGCAAGAGACTTTATGCTGTAAACAAAGATGCTACAATACCTGTGATCTCTGGCCCAATCCTAGATCAGTACTTCAACTCCACAAAGGACCATGGGAAGAAGTTGCTGGATTAGATCAAAAGGTTGCAAAGCAGTACATCTGATTTTTTTTGCTCCAGCAGTGATTAACCAGATATCACTGAAGATTTCACAAGCAGCCAATGAGATCAGTATTCTTCTTCTACTGTTGAATGTCTCTTTGATAAGCTTCCATCTGTTACTTCTTGTCCTGCCCTCAGGTGCTTTGGAAAATAGGTTGAGCTCAGTGGTGGTATTCAGCCGGTTCTCTCCGGTTCCGGCGAACTGGTAACAATGGCTGCGGGAAGGTCCGCCCACCACCAAGATGTCATCACATCCCATTTTTGATGCTCTGCTCATGCGCGGAAGGCTCTGTGCATGTGCAGAGGTGGCACGTGCGCACAAGCTCACATTTGCAAACTGGTAGCAAAGGTAAGTAAATACCACCCCTGGTTGAGCTCATGTCTCTGTGACAGCCTCTCAGATATTGGAAGACTGCTATCATGTCACCCCTAGTCCTTCTCTTTCTTAGACTAGACATACCCAGTTCTCACAATCATTCATCATGTATATCAGTCTCCAGCCCCTAACTATCCTTGTTGCTCTTCCCTGCACTCTTTCTAGAATCTCAACATCTATTTCAGGGGTGGGTTCTACTTACCTTTATAACCGGTTCTCAACGGAAGCGTGCAAGCATGCTCGCTTCGCTCACGCGCACATATGTGCTTCTGCACATGCTCAGATCATCCATGATGACATCCTGGTTGGTGGGCGGAGCCTCCCACCGCTTTTACTACCGCTTCACAATAACCGGACCGAACTGGGAGCAACCCACCATTGGTCTGTTTGTATTGTGGTGACCCAAACTGGATGCAATATTCCCATTCATATTCTGGGACATCTTGATGAGATTGGACTACAACTCGCAGGAATCACAATTGCACAAATAGGTAGCATCTTCCACCTCTGGTGGACACTAGCCAAGGGAAAACATCTCTAGGAAATTAATAAACTAGTTCATTTTTCTAAACCAGCTCATAAAATATTCTTTGTGTCTGTGAGAACCTGTCTGAAAACTTCCATTTAGATTAGTACATTTCTTTTTAAAAATATCCACATTCTTGATATACAGCATAGCACTCCATCCAGGTGGGATGGTGCAGTCTGAACTCAGTAAATTCAAGGATACTTTTCTGGCACTCAAAATGTTTTGAAAGTATCAAGACAAATGTTTTGAGGTCCTGTAGCCCACCCAAGTTAAACTGGAGAACTTCTAAAGCAAAGATGTGATGATTTTATTGATTTCTGAGCCAAATTTAACAGTGTACAAGGAATTATGCCTCCTCTTCATATGTAGAAGCTGGTCTTCCCATTTTGGGCATGATGTTTATTATCTCTTTTCCATCTCAAGTTATCTAATACAGAAATTTATTTTTAGAACCCATTGTTCCTTTATGCTGCTGTATTTTATATTCTTTGATGGTAAGCACATATTCTGTACTTCTGCAATTTAGTAGACTAAGAGTATTTATGCTATATAAGGCGGTAGTTTTTAAGAAATTTATGGGCTCTGTGTTGTGGCCCGCCAGCTGCCAGTGGAGTTGGTGGCAGACTCAGACGATGAGGAGGTTGGGGAGGAACTTGGGCAGTGGTGGGATTCAGGCAATTTAACAACCGGTTTATTTATTTATTTATTATCAAATTTATAGACCGCCCTTCTCCTGAAGGACTCAGGGCAGTGTACAACCAAAGTAAAAAAACATAGATACAAACATTAAAAACAATTTAAAAAGATATATATAAGTTTGGCTTATTGTTATTGTTAAAAAACAATAACAAAACATATTAAAAACATTTAAAAAGTGTTAAGCCCTTGCTGAAAAAGGAAGGTCTTCAGGGCACGGCGGAAGGCACTGAGGTCTTGAATTCTTCGTATCTCTGGGGGCAGTTGATTCCAGAGGGCAGGTGCCCCCACAGAGAAGGCCCTCCCCCTGGGGGCCACCATCTACATTGCTTGGCCGATGGCACCCTGAGGAGGCCCTCTCTGTGGGAGCACACCAGTCGGTGGGAGGTCGTTGGTGGCAGCAGATGGTCTCGAAGGTATCCAGGTCCTATGCCATGGAGCGCTTTAAAGGTGATAACCAACACCTTGAAGCGCACCCGGAAGACCATTGGGAGCCAGTGCAGCTCACATAGGAGAGGTGTTATGTGGGAGCGCCATGCAGCTCCCGTCACTACCCGCGTGGCCGCATTCTGGACCAGCTGAAGTCTCTGGGTGCTCTTCAAGGGGAGCCCCATGTAGAGAGCATTGCCGTAGTCCAGGCGAGAGGTGACGAGGGCATGAGTGACTGTGCACAAGGAATCCCGATCTAGGAAGGGCCACAACTGGCGGATAAGGCGAATCTGATAAAAAGTCCCCCTGGCCACAGCCATCAGATGTTCCTCCAAGGACAGCTATATATCCAGGAGGATGCCCAAGTTGCGAGCCCTCTCCATGGGGGCCAACGACTCGCCTCCAATAGTCAGTGATGGAGTCAACTGACTATATCGGGATGCCAGGAACCACAGCCACTCAGTCTTGGATGGGTTGAGCCTGAGCCTGTTCCTCCCCATCCAGACCCGCACGGCCTCCAGGCACTGGGACATCACTTCAAGGGCCTCATTGGGGTGGCCCAGGGTGGAGATGTACAGCTGGGTGTCGTTAGCGTACTAGTGGTACTTCACCCCGAAGCCACGGATGATCTCACCCAGCGGCTTCACATAGATGTTGAACAAAAGGGGCGAGAGAACCGACCCCTGAGGCACCCCACATATGAGGCGTCTCAAGGTCGATCTCTGCCCCCCTGCCAACACAAACTGCGACCAGTCCGAGAGAAAGGAGGAGAACCACCGTAATACGGTGCCCCCCCATCCCCAGCTCTTCCAACCAACACAGCATGATACCATGGTTGATGGTATCAAAAGCCGCTGAGAGGTCTAACAGGATCAGAACAGAGGAGCAACCCCTGTCCCGAGCCCTCCAGAGATCATCTACCAATGCAACCAATGCTGTTTCCATGCTGTACCTGGGCCTGAAGCCCAACTGAAATGGATCTATATAAGACGTTTCCTCCAGGTATTGGTTCTCTGCCCTAATGATTTCTTCCAACAACCAATGTGCCAAACTGCTCAGAAAGTTAACAACCAGTTCTCCCAAAGTGGTGCGAACTGTCTGAATCCCACTACTGAACTTGGGCCAGTTCTGAAGTCTGGGAAAAGCTCTGATGGATGCTCTGTGTTGGACACAGAGATAGAGCCAGGGCTATCCAACATTTCCCAGCCACCAGAGAGGCAGCTGCCTTTGGGGGCTAATATGAGTGAGGAGGAAGAACATCTGGGGCCTGTTTCAGATGCATGTATGCACAGAGCTGTTAGGAGAGGAGAACAACTGAGAACAAGGAATTGACTCAGGAAGCAAAGCACAGGTGGATGCTGAATGGCCCCTCCCTGGCTGGGGAATAAATAGAAGGAAAGGGAAGTAGTTGTCGTAGGAGACAACAGTTCCTATTTCTGAAGATTTTGCTCATTGTGTTTCATGCCACAAAGACTGCTTGCCAGAACTTAATTTGCAACTTTTCGGCTGGGAGCTCACGGCCTTGCAATTATCGCAAGGAACTGATAAGGTCTGTTATTGCAGTTAATTCTTTGACAGACTATTGCCTGGACTTTTCGGTGAGTGAATACAATTAATTCACAAGAGGTAAATAAAGAGGGATTTTTCGTGACAAGAAATCTGTTTCTTGCTTCTGCTAAGGCTGGGTCAGAACACTCTGTCTCCCCCACAAGTGTTAAACAGTTGTTAGATTTGGAAGGGGAACACATTCTGGAACACATTCAGGTGAAGTTCAACACAACATGCTAAACTCAGGTTAACAAAACACAATTGCGGCATCCATATAAAATGCTTGGCCTCAACAAATGAAGCATACAATGATTTAGGATGATGGCCTAGTTTGTATAGCAAGCTAAGGTGATTGTTGAGTTGCCTAAAACAAGCTAAATGACCAATTACCTAGCCCAGGGGTGAAATGCTACCGGTTTGGACCAGTTCAGGGGAACCGGTAGTGGATATTGGGGCTGGTTTGCTGAACTGGTAGCAATCACTGGCTGGCCACACCCCCAAACCGGTCAGCGGCCTGCACTCCTGCCATGCTTGCCTGCCTTCCACACTGCCTTCCCAGAGTCCCGGTGGCCAGCTTGCGAAGGCAGGCAAGTGGAAGGCTACGTGGAAGGCAGGCAATCATGGCAGGGCTGTGGGGAAGGGAGCTAGCAGCCTACTCCCTTCCCCACAGCCCTGCCATGCTGTCTGCCTTCCACGCTGCCTTCCTGGTGCTCCCCCACATCTGCTTGCCTTCTGAGGTCGGCGTCCAGCCCAGCCCGGCCAGTGGCTGGGCGGGCAGCCCTTGGTGGAGACACTGCTGCTGCTTTGCCACATGACATGTGTAGCAGCCCTGGGGCCAGGACATCTGCCTGCCCTCCTGGAGCACCACCACAGCACCACCGCCCCTCTCAGCCCTGGAGCAGTGGCTGCATCTCCACCAAGGGCCGCCTGCTGTCAGCCTTACCAACATGCTGGCTCCATTGGGCATGCTAAATACACTGGCGGAGGATCTAGAAGGTAAGGCTGATGCTGGTGGCAGGGGGGAGACCCAATGCACTCAACTCTTTGGAGGGACATGGCGAGGCTTGCGCACCTTTTGGACCTGGCACGCTTGGCTTCCGCGGGGTCTTTGGCTGCCTACCACCTGCTTGCCTTCCTCTCTGCCTCGGGTCCTGCCTGTCCTCTTGGAGCACGACCGTGCTGCCGCTGTTCGCTTTCTTCCTTCTCCCACCACAAAATGAAAGCAAACAGCAGCGGGGTTGCTTCAGGAGGTTGGATATCTGCAGCCAGGCTGGGAGGGAGGGTAGCGAGAATGGCAGCAGCAGGCAAGGGGGTGCCAAGATGAAGGGCTACTTGCACTGGCCCACCCAGGTAAGCGCCGCTGCCCAGGCTGAAGGGAAAGCACTGCGGGCTCTGCGGTGGCACGGCCGGGCCTCGACCTCTCCCCACATGGGGCACTTCCGCCCCTCTCGCTCTGCTTTTTCACCACTGGCAAGCTGCGGCACAACTGAGCCTCCTTCCTCTGGAGCACCAGACTCCACGGGCCGAGTTCCTAGAGTAGCACCAGTGGTCAAAGAGAGCAGGCAGGTGGCTGGGTGGATGTGAATCCAGTGGGTTGCTTCAGAACCCCAAGCTCTGCAGAGCAGGCATGGGAGGCACGGATGGAAGGCGGCCCTTTCTGCAGCATCCCCCTCCCCTCTTTGGGTTGCCCTACAGAAGGAGGAGCTCTGCCTTTGCTGAAACGAGGCAGGCGATTTGTATGGAGGATTGGTGGGGGGATGCGCGGCCCTCCAGGATGGAGAGAGGGGCAAGAGAAGGCTTCAAGATTTGCTTGGGCAGTCAAGCCAGACGGCAGAGGGAAACTCAAAGCATTGGGGGCTTCAGAAGGGGAGAATGTGCTTCAGAATGTGCAGCTCCTGGCTCTAACAGTGAGTTACGTACGTGACGGCAAGTTGGCCATGCCCACCCGGTCACATGACCACTAAGGCCACCAAACCACGCCTACAGAACTGGTAGCAACAATTTTTAGATTTCATCACTGACCTAGCCCCATTTTAGCTTGTCCTCGTTTGTTGTGTGAACTCAACCTCTGAATTATAGACTGAAAAGGACAGTCTTCAGATCAGCACTGCTTCATACCTGTACATAAAGGTCAGAAACAAGCATTACATACTCACCACTGTTTGAACTGCTAACTGTTATCAATGTTATGTTTAAAAAACCTGGACTGAATTGTTTTAACAGTTTTGGTCCTATTTGCTCTGGGAGTTGAAGCCCACAAGTCTTAAATTGCCGAGTTTGGAGAGAGACCTGGTGTAGCAGCAAACTTTCTCCAGAGTGATTTCTTGCAATACTGCTATTTTTGGGTGGTGCACTTTCTCTGTTTTTTCCTACTACGAGTATTTTTTCCTTCTCATTTTCCTTTGGCAAACAAAGGCATTTTGTGACAGATGAATGATTTAACAACCAGCAGAAAAATCTAAGCCTGAGAATGAGATGGTTTTACGAAATGGAAACAAGAATGACTTCAGTGCTTGTTTTCCTCCCTTGTTTTTATTTTGCTTTGAGACTTTCGACACAGCTATGGACTTTAAAAAAACATGGCATATTACCCTTTGATGAGCTGAAGTGGTTGGGATTCAAAATAGAAAAGAATGGTGGTCCTCAGTTAGGGTAGCTTCTCTTCAGCCAAAACTTTTAAATGCTAATGATACAAAGAGAATAAATGAATACATAAAAGAAAACGAAACTTGTCCCATTCGAGATGACCAACTGGAGTTCTGTTCCTTGGCAAAAGAGAAAATGATCTGGCAGCTGCTTGTTTTAAGAGAAACCACATTTTCTTTTATAACTTTGGTTCCAGACTCACACATGCTCAGACAGATACATTGAAATGAAGCATATAATACTAAGTAATGTTATACCTATTGACTTCAGTGAGTCAGTTCCAGCCTTCCGAACCTGCCATTTGCCAGATGTGGTGAGCCCTATGACTTCCAGAACTCTGACAGTCACTGTCATAGAACATCTGGAACATCTGTTGAGGGAAAAAGGCTGCTGTTAAATGTTTTTATACAAGCAAAATTTCATGAATCATTTCTGGAGTTAATAGAGTATCACATGCTTCCTGGTGGAAGAAAACTGTGACCAGAAAACTCGAAGGCAGGATAATCTTCTGAGATGAATCCTAAGGAGAAAAACCCTGAGGGACCAGGGCCAGAAAATTCACTTCATAACTTGAAGAATATTCTTATTTGACAGGAGGAAAAAAATTGATTATTGCCATCCAGCACACATTCCACATTGAAAGTATGGAGAGAGTGGGGGAGAATTAAAACCACATTTTGTCAGAATTCAGATGCTGAGCAGTGCAAAAGAGTGTTCATCCAGACAAACCATAAAAACTCCCAAATTGAGACTTTTGGTCTAATGACGGATTCATCCCTAAAACTCTTCACTCAGAGGGAATCCAGAAATCTACTGGGAGAAGTCACTGGGAGCAGCAAATAGACAACTTAGTTAATGGTGTAGGAGTTAAACAGGTTGGTTATTTAAACAATCATACAGCAAAGAAGGGGTGGCTGCATTCTTATAAAAATTAAAGGGACATCAATACAATGTGGACCTATCTGGATCAAGGTTCATATAGATGGCTGAAGTTTATTGTCCTGTCTTCCGATGAATATGGAAGACATTTGAGATCTTATTTTTGAAATGATTCAGGGGCAGCAAGTATTATAAATGAAAAACAGTATTTCATCTCCAAGGGAAACACAATAAATTCTCAGAAACACGAGCTAACCTCAGCTGTGAATAGCTGCCAAAGAAATTCCTCCAACTGCTTTATTTGCTATGGAGAGGTGGGTTCATATTCTTTTTTAAATAATGGGGACAAGGAATAAACTTTTCTTCTCTCTTTGAGAAAGTCCAAATATGCAGAGATGGGTCTTGAAACAAAGATGAGACATCAAGCAGGCAGCTCCTGATTTATTTCTTTGAGAGTTTCTAGCAATTACACAATCTTCTCTCCTCCAGATGAACATCACTTCTGAATCTACACACTAATAGCTATTGTCATTTTGGGACTTAAAGGGTGGGGCTCACTGGCCTCATCAGGGCTATGTCCTATGTGTCAAATAGATTATTATTTTAAAATAATAAACGAGGAAGAAAGGAACATAGAGAGGATCCGCTCAGAATGGCACAATTTACAATGAAGAGAGGAGAGGAGAGGAGAGGAGAGGAGAGGACAGAGAAGGGAAGGAAAGAAGGAAGGGAGGGAGGGAAGGGACAGGAAGGAAGGAAGGAAGGAAGGAAGGAAGGAAGGAAGGAAGGAAGGAAGGAAGGAAGGAAGGAAGGAAGGTAGGTGAATATACTGGTGTTTGCGTACTTTAAGTAAAAATAAAATTAGTATGGAACTGTCATTAATTTGAATCTGACTGTTCAAATTTCCAGACCAGATAAAATTTCCAGATAAATTAACCTTCTATGTCAGGGGGGTCAAACTAGATTTCATTGAGGGCCGCATCAGGGTTGGGTTTGACCTTGGAGGGGCAGGGTGGGTGGGGCCAGCTCAACGTCACTCGTGTCGGGGACGCCTGTGGTGGCCCGAAAGCTCTGTCATCGAAAATGGGCTCTCAAGCTCCATTTTCAGCTACGATGGCCTTCTACAACTGTCTGCCAATGAAAACAGAGCTCAGGAGGGCTACCCACAGCCCTCCAGAGTTCCATATTTGCTGGCAGAAGCACTGTGGGCCAGTCCTTCACTGTTTCCAGAGTGGCCGCATGGGCCAGATTTAAGCACCCTGCGGGCCGGATCTGGCCCCCGGGCCTTGAGTTTGACACCCTTGTTCTTGTTCAACGAATGGACTATCCTGCTTTGCATTGGGCTGGGGAACTTGGTGCAATTATGTCACATTATTTAATACTTTTATCAGATTACTTATCTGTGCTAGTACGGCAAAGGGCGGGAAAGGTGAAGGAGACCTCCCTCCAAAAAAAACCCCACTGAAAATATTGGCAAAGGTGGTTGTCCTGATTTGCAACAGACCTGGCTGAATTTCTCTCTTCCCAGGAACACAGCGCACCAGAGGCCCTTCTGAATTTGCTGTCTTGAATGGATGCCAAGTCACAGCAACATTACCAGCCTGGTCTGTTTCTTGTCTGCAGATACAGAATTTTCCAGAAAGTCTTCAGGGCTTGTTTTTTCCCCCTCTATCTCTCTGAGCTTAACTATTTCTGTGAAAACAAGTGCTTGCAATCTCTCTCTCTCTTTGTCCCAAGGCATGCTTGGGGAAATGCTCCAAACTATCCTAAAACTAAGGAAAAATTTCCTGACAGAGAGAACAATTAACCAGTGGAACGATTTCCTCCAGAAGTTGTGGGTG